>NC_138901.1:56757126-57439630 GCF_965194825.1 Balaenoptera physalus | reverse complement strand
AGCTGGCTAAATGTTTGCTGGAAAAAAAGGGATCCTTACCTCACACCATATGTCACAATTAATTCCAGGTGGACGAAGATTAAAATATAGGACTCTGAGTTCTGGCAACAAGGTATACTGAGCTAATGCAGAAGCCCAACCACTGCAGAAATACTAGATGAAAATAATTTTTAAGAATATGTAATGCATGGTATATCTCACAAGCAATAAAAGGAAATCCCCACGTGCTAGAGGAAATAAGAATCTGAAAGCCAAAGTATTAAGAGAAACACTGAGACCATGGTGACCATGGGGTGTTTGTGAGTAAGGAGGGAAGGGAAGGAGGAGAGAGATAAGGGGAAAGGAAGACTGGTTATCAGACCTGGAGACAGGCCTTAATGGCTTTGGGCTTGAGTTTTTAACACCTGCACACATGAGATGAGACCTTGGGTCTTAAAAGGCCAGGAGTTAGAAAGGAGGCCCTGCATTATTTTTCTTCACCATATTTAATGAGCACCTACTATATGCCAGGCTCCCTGTGAACAAAAGAGACAAGGATTCCTGCCCTTACGTAAATTAACAAGTGCCTTAGAACAGAGCAAGTGGCAGGATGCGAAGATAGTTAATAAACACAATAGATAACTAAGTTAAATATTGGGCTGGCCAAGAAGTTTGTTTGGGTTTTTCGTAAGATCTTACAGAAAAAACCAAACAAACTTTTTGGCCAACCCAACAGTATGTCAGAAGGAGATAAGCACTGTGGGGGGAAGAAAGGAGAAAGTAGAGCAGGATAAAGGTGATGAGAAGTGTAAGTGTGTGTGTTTGTGTGTGTGGGTGTGTGTTTGAAAGAGACAGACAGACACGGATGAGGGGGCTATTTTAGGATCATTAAATAGGATAGGCTGCACTGAGGAATGACAGCTGACCAAAGATTTGAAGGAGTCAGGGAAGCCATCCATTGGGATATCTGGGCAGAGGGAACTACCAGTAAGAACAGACTGGGAGCTTGGGGGACAAGGGTAGAGGCAGGGAGACCCGTTAGGATCAGTAATCCAGGTGGCAAAAGCCTGGACCTTCCAAATGCACCCAAAGTGAAAAGGGGACTAAAAATCTGACAGCAAAAGTTGTCTCTACCCAAAACTTTTTTTTTTTGGCTGTGTCGGGTCTTAGTTGCGGCACGCGGGATCTTCACCGCAGCACACAGGCTTCTCTAGTTGTGGCGTGCGGGCTCCCACGCACGTGGGCTCTGTAGTTGTGGCGCGCAGGCTTAGCTGCCCCACGGCATGTGGGATCTTAGTTCCCCGACCAGGGATCGAACCCACGTCCCGTGCGTTGGAAGGCGGCTTCTTAACCACCGGACCACCAGGGAAGTCCCCCAAAACTCCTGAGTAAAGGGAGAAAGAGTCTTCAGTGAGAAAATGAAACCCCAGGTCTGGAAATGATTGGAGGCAAAATACACACTCCTCATTTGATAGAGGAATTTCTAAGATAATTAATTAATGGAAAAAGCGGTCCCAAGCCAATGACACCTCCAGGATGTCTGGCAAAATCAAATGCAAAATCACTCAGAAGGGACATTTCCAGAACTAAGACCCGTGGGAATTCCACGAAATCCCAAATAAAGAAAAGCTCACAGTCAGTGCCAAACATATGAGGAAAGTCATTCACCACGAGCAAAGGTGAGCAGACAAGACAAGTAGAAGGCTCAGTACCTCCAAGAAACCGCGCTCATCCATCAAACTAAAAAGGACTAGAGGATAAGTTATGATTAACACTGCTTATAAGGAAATACTGCTGAGCAAAAGAAGCCAGGTACTGAAGAGAACACACAGTCTGATTTCATGGATGTGAAGTTCAAGAAAAGGCAAAACGAAATCTATGGTGTTAGCAGTCAAGATGGTGGCCACAGTGCGGTGGTGGTGTGAAAGGCAGAAAGAGGCCTTCTGGAAATATCTAATTTCTTGATGGCTGAGCTAGTTACACTAGTGAGTTGATTTTGTGAACGTTCATTCAGCTGAACACGCATGACTGAAGAGAGAAGGCTGGGTGGCTGACATGCCAGAGGGCAAAGATGGAACAAAGGTCCCATGTCTCCCCCTCCCCAGTGTAAAAGCTGGTGAGTGAAAGATGAGGAAATTCCAGGAAGTCTTGAAGGGCGGGGCCAAGTGAGTCCTCCAATCAGAGCCTGCGCAGTCTCCTGAGGGCACCCCAGTGGAATGGAGGTGGCGGGAAATAACATTGCTCACACCGTAGAGCTGCCTCTGGTGGAGATGGGAATGGAAGGGGTGGGTAACGCAGCTGGGAAAAGTCCTCAGGAAGGAGGTGCGTCCACTGGGGCACAGAAATGTGAGCGCTCAAGATGGTCTTCGTGGCCCAACCCCTCATTTTACAGAAGAGAAAACCAAGGCCCAGACAAGTGAAGGGACTGGCCCAAAGTCACCTTTGCCCCCATTAGTAACAGTTTTCCTTGGCAGGGTATATACAGGTGAAAGAGAGAGGCAACCAGGCACAGTGGTGGAAAACAAGACGCCAGAACCACACTTGCCTAGATTCTGACCCCAACTCCACCACTGCCGGCTGAGAGACCCTGGGCAAGGCATGTACCCTGTGTGTGCCCCCATTTCTTCACCTGTAAAATGGTGTATAAATGTAAATGTGTACAACCGCTTTCTACAAAACGTGTGACCAATGGATAAACACAGTGTACTAGAGCTGAACGGATACCTACCCTAGGACACGAGATTCCACTTCTAGACACATCCCCAACAGAAATGCATTCAAATATGCATCAAAAGACATGGGTAAGTACGGCCACGGCAGCACTATTTTTAACAGCTAAAATCTGGAAACAACCCAAATATCCACCATAAATGGAACAAATAAATAAATTTATACATGGGTATCACGGAACACTACAGCATAGCAATGAAAATGAATAAAACTACTACTACCCATGGATAAACACCACAAATGTACTACTGAGCCGAAGCAGCCAGAATATGATTCCATTTACATGAAGTTCAAAAACAGGCAATTCAAGGCATGGTGGGTAAGGGGCGTGGTGACTGGAGGGGCACTCAGGGCAGCATCTGGGGTGCTGGTTATGCAGGTGTGTCTACATCATGAAAAGTTTTGAGCTGTGCACTAAGCGTTCGTGTGCTTTTCTGTACATGATGTTATACTTCAGTGAAGAAACTGACTTAATTATACTCAGAACCCACCTCATAAGGCTGTTATGAGGACTAAACAAGATAATATTTGCAGAATGTTTAGAACAGAGCATGGCAGTAGTGAGGGCTACAGAAATGTGTGCTGATAAAAAGCCCCAAGTCTAATTTTTCCAAAGAGGAAATGCAGATGGCCAACAGGTACATGAAAAGATGCTCAACAGCGCTAATCATCAGGGAAATGCAAATCAAAAACCACAATGAGCTGTCACCTCACACCTGTCAGAATGGCTACCATCAAAAAGAACACAAATAACAAGTGTTGGCGAGGATGTGGAGAAAAGGGAACCCTTGTACACTGTTGGTGGGAATGTAAATTGGTGCAGTCACTGCAGAAAACAGTATGGAGGTTTCTCAAAAAACTAAAAATAGAACTACCCTATAACCCAGGAATGCCACTCCCGGGTATATATCCAAAAAAAACCAAAAACACTAATTCGAAAAGATACATGCACCCCAATGTTCATAGCAGCATTATTTACAATTGCCAAGGTATGGAAGCAAACTAAGTGTCCATCACCAGATGAATGAATAAATATATGTACACATACAATGGAATATTACTCAGCCATAGAAAAGAATGAAATTTTGCCATTTGCAGCAACATGGATGGACTTGGAGGGCATCATGCTAAGTGAAATTAGCCAGACAGAGAAAGACAAATACTGTATGACATCCCTTATACGTGCAATCTAAAAAAATACAACCAACTAGTGAATATAACGAAACAAAACAAAGCAGACTCACAGATACAGAGAACAAACTAGTGGTTACCAGTAGGGAGAGGGAAGGGGAGGGGCAATTTAGAGGTGAGGGATTAAGAGGTACAAATTATTAGTTATAAAATAAGCTACAAGGATATCTTGTACGACATGGGGAATATAGCCAATATTTTATAATAACTACAAATGGAATATAACCTTTAAAAATTGTGACTCACTATACGTACACCTGTAACTTATATAACATTGTATAGCAACTATGCTTCAATTAAAAATTTTTTTTAAAAAGTAAAAAGAAAAAAGAAAGCCCCTAGTCTAGAAGGAGTACCCTGCCTCGGGGGTCTCCTTCTTATGCCCCTCTTCTGAGCCCCCTCCCTAGCACAATGCAAGGGCCCCTCTCACTCGGCACTGTACCCCATATACCAGCGTGGTCTTCAGTGGAGCCCCCCCAGGACACAGAAGGCATTGAAAGCACAGAGAACTTCAATAACACGCCCAAGGTCACACTGCGGGGGTGGAGCCAGGACTTCAACCCAAGCAGTCTGAAGCTGGAGGTGGGTTCTCTCAACCATAACGCCTAATACACACATCTTGGTATTTCATATATTATTAAGTAGAATGCTGTGCTCTCTGATCTTGATTTTAGAACTGAACCATTTCTATGCAGCAGGAAAATCAGAACTTGCTTTTCACTTCAACGTGGGTCACATTCTTCTGCAGACACCTTCGATTTAAAACAAGAAACAGGGAATTCCCTGGTGGCCTAGTGGTTAGGATTTGGCACTTTCACTGCGGAGGCCCAGGTTCGATCCCTGGTTGGGGAACCATCCCGCGTGCTGCACGGCATGGCCAAAATACAAAAAACAAATAAAATAAAACAAGAAACAGCTCCCTCACCTCGGTTCCAACAACAAACTGGGGTGAGAAATACAGAGGATGCCCAGTCCCATTCTCCCCTGGCATGTCTGGGTAGCAATGATGGCAGATCTGCCCCCAATCCTGGTTTAAGCCCGATGGGTTTCTGTGGATTGGAGTGAGAAGCAATTTCCTTCCTCGTGGCAGCTGGGCAGGTCGAGCACTTTCTCACAGTGAATTCTCCCCAGGTCTGAGCTGTGGAGTGAGACAGGGCTGGGTCTGGGAAGAAAGAGTTGGCTTCGATCGACCTGCCCACCTCTTGAGGTCTGGCTGCGGGGAGAGGAAACGCGTTGGCCGCAGGACTCAGAGCAGGGGGGCCGCTGTCCAACAGCCCTGCCCCGGGGCGCCCGACCCAAAGGTACTTTCTTGTTTCGGAGGCCAAGCTCTGTATCTGTAAACACAATGTGTTTCCTTTTTCATGCTGGGACTGGCGCTGTTATTGTTCGGCACTTTCTGTGTCAGCCCAAATGTAAGCAGAGCCCTTGCCTGTGTAGAGTTCTGTCTCCTGATGCCGCGCAGACCTGGTGTGGGGTCCAGGGCCCGACTTCTCAGGTGGGAAGAGCCTCAGGCCCAATGAGACTGCATCCCACCTGCGGGGAGGGCATCACTTCCCACTGCTTTCCATCCCCAGACGCAACAGAGTCACCTGACCACTGATTGCTCCAGAAACGTCCACTTACAGTGTACTTCTCTGTCTGCAGACTGGGGGAGCCAGGGAAGGTCTCCCGGGACCCTTGGTCTTAGATTTTATCTCCTAGGCTAACTCTAAGGAGTAACGGCTGCCTAGGGTATTACATTGAAAAGGAGTCTAATACCCTAAGACCATTTCTGGACTTAGGAGAAAAGAGTGCAGTGATTGATTAGTGATGTCTGCCCTGGTTTCAGAATTGGGAAGGGGTGATACGTTTGCCAAGTACTCACCACAGCCACTCTAAGCAGGAACAGATGAAATCAGAAGCCCCAACAACCGTAATCAGGCGGCGGGAAGTGTCCATCCCTTTGGGATGTTCCATCAAATATGGAACGTAATGCAACATATTGGTGCTCAGGAAACTAAAAGAGAATCTACCTTATTTCCTTGTTACCTAAGACTCATTTATTCAAACCCAGCCCCTTTAAAGGTGCCTGTGGTCCTACAGATTGTCTAACTTTGGTGTGGAGCCTCTGGAATGTGTGAAAAATTGGACATGACAACCAAAAATCTCTCTTATCTGGAGGCAGTAAAGGACCGGGGAAAATCTAGAAAATCTAGCCACAGCACCAGCCAGGCAGGGGCATGAATGGGCCCTCAACTAAAACTGGACCACCTGCACAGAAGGCTGATACCTCGCACATCTTTCATAGGCTAGTCCTGAATCCTCCACAGAGACAGACTTCTAGAGCCTCCTTCTAGGCTGAGTTGGGAGGATTCATTGATTATCAGTTGATATAGTGAACTTTCTGTTCCTCTCAGTATTACTTTCTACCTTTCAAGGTTCTCACCCAACAAATTTACTTTGACCTCTGAAAAACCACTCACCCCTTCAAATAACCTAGAAGCCCGCCATACCCACAAGGAAATCTTTCTTCTGGATCGTCTTTATATGCACAAATGCACTGCAACGTGATTATAGCCTTACCTCTAGCTAATACAATGACCCTGATGGCAGAAGACTCAGGATCTCCAGGAATGACCACACCAGAGGCAAAGGCAGAGTACACTTCTCCATTCCTTGGCACTACTTCTGAACCACTGGTACACCTGTCCCCTTGAGGACATCTTCCCTTGTTCTCTTAGTGCCAGTGGATGCAGCAGATAGAAACATCCATTGCACACACAGTCCCTTCTCTCGGTCAGAGAGCAGAACTGGCACAAAATAATATAGTCAGGGCTGAACACACACCCAGCCAAGGCCTCCAAGGAGCTGGGGATGGGAAGGAAGTATTATCTCTACAGGCAAGGAACTGACAAATGGAATGGGTCTCTGCCTTCTGACTTAGGAGGAATTCCCATAAATTATATAACGTTCCAAAGGCAAATGAAAATCTAATTCCAAGTTTATAATAGAGCTACATTTTTGGAATAAGACTACAGAAATGCGATCCTGAACTCTCCACGTGCTGTACACATCGAACCTCAAGACAGCAGACAGCGTGGAGGCAAATAGCCCTGTGTCCGAGGACTGTCGCAGGCAGCTCAATGATTTCAGGCACCGTTCGGAACCATCCCTCGGAGCTGGTTACAACAGGACATGCTTTTATGTGATCAGCCCTCGAAACGAGTGCCACTGATACCCCCTGCTCTCTGTGTATACAACAGCGTCACTGAACGAGCCAAGATGTACCCTGTCTACATTCAGTTTTGTTTGTGTAAAAACTGCCCTTTGGTGGCAGCGACATCTGGTTTCGAAAGGCCTCCTTCGTGGAAATCTGATTCACTGACATAAAGCACATGTAAAGCACCTAGTACAATGCCTGGCACTTAGTAGGGGTTTGTGGTCTGCCTTCAGGATGCAACCCAACACCCCCCGGACAGGCATTCTAACTCCCGGGCCACCCAAACCAATGCCACGTCTTCCGAGGCTTCGGAGACCACAAGGGCTGATGTGTGTCTTTCCAGATGACAGGCAAAATGCTGTAGGCCACTCTGCAAGTATTAGGCTTAAAACCTGAGCATTTCAAAACCTCTCCGAGACCTCCAGTCTTCCTCTAATGAAAGGCACTGCAGAAACCCAAGGTATGATTATCACTTCTGAAAGGAAGAAAAAAAAAAAATACTGGCTCACAAAATACCCGTACTAGAGCACCGACAGATAAGACCGGTTTATAATCCAGTTCCCTAGAGAGCCATTTATTTTGGTGAGGCCAGTGTGCATAGCAGACGCTGTGGAAGCCATCAAGATAACACGAATAACAACCCAGTGGACTTTTGAAGTGTAAACATAAAAGTCTATTAAGAATACAATGTTGGTTTAATCCCAAGACAAAAAATTTACTTAATGAAAAGCACAACTCATCTCAAGAAGGAAATATCGATACCAGCTGCGAGCAGAAAATGAGGGGATTCCTTCCAGGGAACATCTGAATTTCAACCCACTGCCTTTCCAATATTTACTCTGGACATAAAGTCTCAAATACTTTTCCGAGGATCTCATTTTTCTACAGGAGAAGGAAGTCAGGGAGAAGCCTGGGCAGGGCCAAAGGAGACCTTGGCAAAGCCTTGGAAAGGCAAAGACGCACCCCAGAAGGTGCACCTTGACACGGCTCTGTCTGGCTTCTCTGGGCAGAGCGGGGAGCAACCTCCGGGCCCACCAGGTGCTAATGAGGACCCCAGCAGAGACACTCACTCCAGCTGCCACGGGGCCAACAGCGAAAAATGACAGTCCTGTGCCGCTGACACACATGCCCGGCACCTACCAGCACCACGCCGGCAACCAGAATATGCCACTAAACCCCCCTCTTTAACAACGACACTCCCTAGCCACTTCCTATGCTTTTTTCAGTGTGTTCCAGAGAAACAACGGGATACTGAACACTAGGGACAAAGGAGAAGGGCTTCTTAGAAAGGATTTTCTGATTACGACCTCTGTTCCACCACCTTTGAGAGGGATCATGGGCCCTGAAATCAAGAAAGACTTGGCCAGGACTCCCCTGGAGGTCCAGTGGTTTAGACTCCGCGCTTCCAATGCAGGTTCGATCCCTGGTCCGGAACTAAGATCCCACATGCTGCTCGGCGTGGCCAAAAAGTAAAAAAAAAGAAAAGAAAAGAAAAGAAAGAAAGACTTGGCCATCAGCAACACCTGTGCACGCTGAGAACCCACACAAAGGTGCTTAAACCCTCTTCACTTACGTTCCTAAAACCTCCCAGCTCCCACTAGGCCTGATGGCTACAATCAAGGATGACTTCTTATATACAGTTTCATATTTAAGTATGTATGAACGTAATAAATCTGAGTATGATATATGACATCATATGACATAACGTCACGCAATACAACACACCTCTAATTCTAGCAAGAGGTAACAAGCTTGCTAGATAACAGGCTGTTCTGACTATTCTCCTCGAATTCTCCTCTACCGGCAGACCTCACTTTACTGCACTTTGCTTTATTGAACTTCGCAGATATTGCGTTTCTTACAACTTGAAGGTGTGAGGCAACCCAGCCTCGAGCAGGTCTAGTGGCGCTGTTTTTGCAACAGCATTTGCTCACTTCATACCTCTGTGTCACATTTTGGTAATTCTTTGCAATATTTCAAACTTTTTCATTATTATTATATGTGCTATGGTGATCTGTCATCGGTGATCTTTGATGTTACTACTATGACTCTCAGAAGGTTCAGACGATGGTTAGCATTTGTTAGCAATGAAGTATTTTTTAATTAAGGTATGTACATTTTTTTAGACATAATGCTATTGCACACTTGATAGACTACAGTATGGTGTGAACAACTTTTATAGGCACCGGGAAACCGAGAAATTCGTGTGACTTGCCTTATTGCCATGGTCTGGAACTGAACCCGCAATATCTCTGAGGTCGACCTGTACATGTAACTGCTGTTCATTTATCCATCCATCCGTTCTATGGGGAGGCAGCACAGAGGATGCAATAAAACCAAGCATAAAGCATCAGACTGGAGTCCTAGCTCCACCACCTACTAGCTATATGGCTTTGGGTAAACCATTTAATATCTCTCGGTTATGGTTTCCTCCTCTGTAAAATAAGGACAATAATAGGGCCTATTATTAGCATAGTCACAGTGATTAAATGACTACATTAATCCGAGTGTTTGGCAAAAAATAAGCCCTCAAGGGTTAATCATAATTTACATTATGATTACATTATGTAATTATGATGACAATAATTACAATAATTACTAGGACTATAATAGCATTCACTTATCTATCCCTATGTACCAGACTGAGCAGCAAATCATTTTAGCCTTCTGATTTTGCAAGAGTCTTTATCGGGGCATTAGATTTCTCATGGCAACGCCTCCCATATAACCTCCCTCTCCTGCCGGGGAAGATGATGGTAGGCCCAAGCACCAGAGCCATTTACAGCCTGAGGAACCCCCCTCCCAAAGCCATGTTTAAACAATTACGGGCATTATGTTGCAGGTACCCACGACCATAGGAGGCCAGCCCAGCACGGTGCTCATCTTGCAGAGACGTCTTTTGTGTGGGTTTTGGGTTTCAGCTGGGCAACGCCAAGCCCTAGAGTGAGTCGCAAAACGAGTTTTCATAAGCTCACCCTGTCACACACCAGGCAGGGGTTCATGCTGACATCCCCACAGTAAGATTAAACAGCATGCTTCGTCAGGCACTAAATACTAACACAGCTCCGACGTCAGGGGGACACTGATTAAAACTGATGTCAATAATTTATGAAACACAATATGGTCTTCAGATGCTCTTTTTAAAAAAAAGGAAGAGGGGTAAAAGGGCCTAGCAACCCAGGTGGTTTAAAACTGTTCATGCATTTTCTCTTGAATGTACACCCCCCCCACCACCATGCATGGATGCTTCTTTACACAATGAATATAAATGCACATGTGTATAAGAGCATGTGAACACTGCTGATACACATGGGCGGAAGAAAGTATTTAGTTATTCCACGGAGAGCTGTCGAGGCCGTAACGTTATACATAGTCTTCTCTTTCATATTGTTTTGGGTTTTTTTCTTCTCCGGAAGAAGTCCAAAATTGCATTTAAAATAAAATTGGACCTTACAAAAGTTCATGTTTATTCCATAGAGAACTTAACCTTGAAACAACCCCAAAAAGAAAGCTGGACCAAAGAAAACCGATAGGATATATGCATTTCTTAGTAAACCGAAAGCACCTCAGCCCTGTGTAGAACCATTTAGTCAAATAATAATATCGATTTTTTTCCAAGTTTTAGGACTGGGGGGGAGGGGGGATGAGAGGGTTAACCTAGGGAACGATGCCACTTTATTATGTCATGTCTCATTATTTTAGAAAGGCAAAGACAGTGATAATGCTTCATTTTTAATCAAAACTCATTTTGAGAATTAAAAATATACTTTACTTTGCCTTCGTTGTAAATAATCTGGGTAGCTTGACTTAATATGTCAACAGTGTGAAATTCACAAGATGGGATTATGTCGGGGAAAAAATCTGAGCCGCTGAGAGTACAAAAGTTAGTGTTTGAAGGATTCATTAATGCTTTTTCCTAGCACAGTGCCCTGTAGTGTCTCAGAACACCTGTCAAATACTAATTCATTCACATATCTCCACTTCAGGGCCTTTTCATAAAAAGCTCGACCTTTAATTGTAAATCACTTCTAAATTGTCTTTGCTGGCTTTCTCTTTTGTGGAATGATGGAAAAATCACTAAGACTTCAATTAAGACTTTATGGGAACTTCAACCTGACATTCCCGAGGCTATATCTACAAGGTATCAGAACATCTATTCAAAAGGAAACTATAAATAACTTTAACATCGTTGAATTGGCTTGGCTTTTATGAGATGACTGAATAATTGGCAAGATTTAAAGATACTTTAACTACTGAGAATTAAAATAACTTCAGTAAAAACCAGAAAATATTGCTAGCCGATTATTTGTCATGTAGATTATGTACTTATTAGGCCTAATTAAACTTTTTGAACAAAAAGGCTTACTAATTACGTTAGTTAATATGTTGATTGCTCAATTTGGTTTAAAAAAAAAAAAAAACCCGGTCAATCCAATTTGTGCACAGAGTTAGTGCTTTGGTCAAAAGACAAAATCCTCGACTATAGAAATTATTTCAAGTACATGGCCATTGTTATAACAATTGCGGGTTACATAAACTGACAGGGAGAGATGGGGGTGGGTGGTATCTGAACAATACCACCCCTGCTAAGAGGAATCTTCAAGCCAGTAAAATGCTACCTTCATAGCCAGTTTATCTGCCTCAATGTATTCACTTGTGTTTTTTCCAATCAGACCCTGCTGGTGACAATGAGAAGTTATCTTTCATATGCACATACATACTAAAACTGATAGCAAAACCCTGGGAGGCCTTTTAAATGTCAATAAAAGGTTTTTACGCACAAAAGGAGGAAAAGAAAAGAGGAAAGGGGAGAAGAAAGAGAAGAAATGGGAAAAACCAACAGTTCTGAAGGAATGGAGCAGATCAAAGGAGTTTTAATTCTCAAAGACGACTAAGCCGGGGTGTAACCACTATCTCGCCACCGAATCCTGAAAAGTCTCTTCCAACAGGCAACCAGTTCCGTCCCTTAAAGGAGGGGGAAGGACAATTAGGTCTGCAAAAGCGTACACTTGGAGTGCAAAGATGGAGGCCCCGCCACGCAACAGGAGAACAGCCCTCTTCAGACCAGGACGCCTGCCTGGGCCTCAGTGCCGACTGGGCTTCTCCAAAACATGTTTTCCATTCCAAAAGTCTACATCCACAGTCATGAGGCACAAACTATTCAACAACATGACACAATTAATCAGAACCAGACCTCAAAACGTGTGTTTGTGGGGACCAGCAAACTTTGTAATGTGCCTCAGAGGCCGAAGCAACTGAAGAGACTCACACGGGCTGTGTGGGGCTGGGGGGAGGGGGGGGGGGAGGAAACGTCTATATTCCACGAAAGATGAACACCCAAGGGCGTACTGACCAACTATATTGACGATTGACGTTGATGATTTTCATTAAAATAAAACATGAGATTTGGGCATTTACATCTCATACTGGAAATGCAAAGTATGGTCTTACTACCTTTCCCCTCTTTTTTTTTTTTTTTTTTTTTTGTCCTCCTGGGGAGAAACTGATGCCGCAGAGTTTCTACAGCAGCAAAGTTGTATGATTCAGAAACAGAACGGATCCTTTTCTCTTTTTTTTTTTTTTCTAAAGCCTCATTTCCGACCCAACAGTATCCACCAGTGCCGGTTTTGTCAGATTTCTCTTTCAGGAACTGAAACCCCATGAAATCGAGAATCTGGGCCCTTAGTTAATTCGGAACTGTTTAATTTCACCGAACCCTGACGCTAACAACAACAAAAAAATCTGGTATACTTTTTTGGAGCGGGATTGAATTAGTTTAACATAATTAGTGAACTCTCTTTTGCAATCTGTAGATAGTAATTAATTTAAATCACATCATTCTTTTGCTAACACAAACACGGTGTCCAAAGGAAAAAAATATATCTATTTTCAAACCATAAAAGACAAATGGAGGACGCAGGAGTGATAGTCGTCGTGTACCGAATTGGCCCCAAACTGCAAATCCCTTTGCCATCTCCCAAGGGATTTGTGGTCGTGGAGCTGGAACTTCCCGGGAACCGGGCCGGGGTCCCCAACAGCGCGCGCAGCTGCAGCCCTAGGGGAGGGGGTGGGGGCGGAGGTGGACGCCAGGGTCCCGCCAAACTGAGGGGAAGGCAAGGAGTGTGTGCCTTTGGATCTGGGCTTAGGGGAACCGGTCGGCAAATTTTCGGCAAAGCCCTCTCCCCCCATCTTGGCTTCGCACAGCGCCTTGAACGCAAACCCGAGCGTCCACGGCCAGCGCCACGAGCGCGAGCGGACCAGCTCTCTGCGCTCCGCGGTGCCCGATTTCCAGGAACGCGCCTCCCACCATCCCCACCACATCCACGAAGCGGGCGATCCTCGGGAACCTTCGGTCGCGAGGCCCGGGAGCAGCCGCCCGGGTCCCCGCCCGCCGCCCGCGTCCCCGCGGCGCCCCACTCACCCACGCACTCGTTGGCCTCGCGGGCTGTGGCGCGCTGCCAGGGCCGGTCGTAGTGGAAGGGCTTGCAGCGGTCGCACTCCGGGCCGGCCGTGTTGTGCCTGCAGTCGCACACCAAGCTGTCGTCGCGGTCGCGCACGCAGCGGGCCGCGTGGCCATTGCACTTGCAGCGGCCGCCCACCTGCAGGTCGGACACGGCGTAGAAGTACGAGTCGCGCGCCAGCTCTGAGTCGTCCTCGTTCTCGTCGCCGAACGTGTGCAGGCGGCTGAAGGCCACGCGGATGTCGGTGGCCGTGACCCAGTCTTGCAGCACGGGCGAGTTGTCGAAGTCGTGCGCCGAGGGCCGCCCGTCCAGCGTGCTGAAGGCGATGAGGCCGCCCGAGAGCGGGCGCATGTCGGTGTGCGAGTCGGTGCATACGGCCTCCTGCTCGTTCTGCTTGGTGATGGGCGCACGGTGCGGCCGGTTGTACATCTTGCGGCACTGAGTGGAGTAGAACTGGAAGGGCACCCACGTGCGCCCGTAGTCCATGGACTTGTAGATGGCCATGGACTCGGGCCGTGGCGAGCAGAACTGCAGGCTCACATAGGTCACCTCGAACTTCTTGCCGAGCGACAGCGTGAGCGTGACGTTGTGCGGGAACTGCAGGTAGTTCTCGGACTGCCAGCACGTCAGGTTGTGCGGGTTGTTCAGATCGGTGAGGAAGGCGGGCGGGTGCGCCTTCTTGGGGTCCGACGCGTTGCAGAGGTGGCAGGAGCGCAGCCGCTCCTCGCCGCGCTCGCTCACCACGCAGTAGCGCCCGGCGGGCCGGCCGCAGGTGCTGGACACACGCACGTCCTTGCCGAAGGCCGCGTTGACAAAGTCCGGGATGCAGCGGCGCGGGTGGCCGTTCTCGTCCGAGCAGGGGTCGGGCTGCGCCGCCTGGCCGGCGAACATGCTGAGCCCGGGCCCGCCGCGCACCGCGCCCACCAGGCACGCCACCGCCGCCAGCGCCGCCAGCGCCTCCCACACTGCGCGCATCATGCTGCGTCCAGCCTGCCCCGGCCCCGCCGCGCCGAGGAGTCGGTCCGCCCGCCGCAGAAGGCGCCTGCGGAGAGAGGGGAGCCGCGCTCAGCCAGGCCGCCCCGCGCCCTCCACCCCCCGGCGGGGCGGCGAGCTGGGGCGCGGGCGAACGCCCGGCTTCCCCCGCACCAAGCCCGCGGCCGAACGAACTCCCGCCTCACTCCCCCGCGTCCCGGGGGGGCAGGCGAATCCGGGGGCCCCAAGCCCGCACCACCCGCGCCTCTCCTTCCCGGCCGGCGGCGAGCCGGGGCCGCGGGCCATCGCTCGGCTTCCCCGCCGCCGCCTCCACGCCGCCCGAGGGTCCGGCCCGCGCCCGTCCGCCCGTCCGCGGCCGGCCCGCCAGCACCCCAAACTCGGACGCAGGGCAGCTCGTGGGCCCCTCGAGCCCGCACGGCCCGCGCCACCTCCTCCCGCAGCCCGGGGTCCCGCTCAGCTGTCCCAGATCGCACCCCCGCCGGCGTGTCCGCGTTCGGGACTTTACCTCAGGAGAGGGCAAAAGAGAAAGAAAAGTTTGCCCGGCCCCGGCCGGGGAGCCCGCGCGCCGGACGGCGGAGAGCCTCTCGCTGGCTGCTAGCAGGGGCGCCCTGCCTCAGCGCGGGCTTGCCAGCTCCATGCCCGGCGCGGCCGCCGCTGCCCCAGCCCCGGCCCGGCCGCCGCCGCCGCCTCTCCCGCCCGAGTGACGACGCGGCCGCCCGGCTCCCGGCGCTCCCGCCGCGGTGCGAGTGCCGCCCAGCCCGCGCCCGGGGCGCACACACACTCCCGCTGGCTGGCGCGCACTCACACACGCACGCACGCCCCCGAAGGCTCCGCCGCCGCCGCCGCCGCCACTCGCGCAGGGAGTGGGGGGCGGAGGGGAGCGCGGGGGCGGGGGGCGGGGCCGCCGGGCGGGGCGCCGGCCAATAACGTCGGCGAGCAGCCGCCCGCTCGCTCGCAAAGTTTTAACCCCGGGAAAGAAGAAAGTTAAAGGGAAGCGGCCCGGGACCCGGAGAGAGCGAGGACACGAGCGGGTGGGAACCGGGGCGCCCGAGAAGGAGAAGCAGAGACAAAGGGAAAGCAAGGAGAGCGCCCGGGGAAACCCCGGAGAGGGGGCTGGGCCCGGCGCGCACCCCGCGGAGGGAGGAGGGGCCGGCCGCGGTCTGTCCGCGTCGCCCCGGCCCCGCGCTGCGCGGAGAGCCCCGCAGGTTTCCGCCGGCCCCACGCCCGGGGGAGCGCGCAGGCCGGGGGGAGGGGGCGATTTACTCCCTCTTGGTCCCAGGCAAACACATCTGTGTTTGTTTTCTTTGCTGCGCCGGGGTCGGGCCTTCCTCTAACCCGGCCTGATGGCCCCGGTGGCACAGCGCAGAGGGCCGTGCCCCGTGGGCAGACAGCCCGGGATCGTAAGGAACAGCCGAGGAAGATGGAGCCTCCGCTGGCTCACCCCTCCCGCCCGAAGCCCCTGGGGTCCGGAGAGAAAGAGCTGCTCCCCCGTCCCCCCCCCCCCACAGTTGTCACCGTGCGGTGGGCCTATCTGTCGGGAAAGCGGCCCTTTTCCTGCCCGGGGAGCTGTGGTGGGCTGGAGGCTGAAGAGGGAAAAAAGCGGGACAGCACCTGGGCACTGGCCAACGCCCCTCCCAGACGGCTCTGTCAGGCTCAGGCTGGGGGCAGCCTAGCCCTCCCCAGATCCAGAGGCAGCCCTGTAGGTACTTACTGGCTCAGTGTTTAAGGGTGCTGTGGCCCATACTATCTTGTGGGAGCCCACAAGAGCTTTGCAGAGTAGGTATTAAGCTTCATTTTGCAGATGAGGAAACTGAGGTCTCAGGAGGTGAAGAAACTTGCCTAAGATCTGCCAGCTAGTAAACATCAAATCCAGGCATAGAAACTTGGCTCCTTCCTCTCCTCACATTTGTCAAATGGATAATCCCACCCAATTCGAGTCTCATGGGGCATCCTCGGGGCCACCCAGCTTCTCCTTGCCTCCTTCTCTGCCACCTTAACAAAAGGGGGGAGGACAGTAATAGCATCCTTTGACCATCTTGCGGCAGCAGCCAAAGCACTTTGGGGAAATACACCGGGCTGAGAGTTTGGAACTGAATTGCGGTTGTTACTTTTAGATGAGTGAGCTAGTAATAGACCTGGCTTGAAAGCCCAGGATCCTGGTTCTGGCCCAACAGCTGACTTGCTGCATTCACTCCATTGAGTGCCTCATTTTGTCTTACTGGTATTTTTATAAACTGGGGGAATCTAAGAAGGGGCCTCAGGGCTAGTCTGGCCCAGCTCAGTCTCTTTGGACCACGGCCTTCCCCAGCCTCCCTGAGAGACAGCCACCCAAGTTCACTGCACCCTTGGGCTGCGGTGAACTTCCAGGGATGGGAGTTCACGGCAGCCCAAGGAAAGAAATCCACTCCACTGCAGGACAGCCTGGATTCATCCCCTCCCCTGGGGTAACATTTTAACTTTGCCTTCTTGTGCCATGTACCACCCTCTACACTGTTTATTTATGCCTTGCCTTGTGGCAGAGGGGGATTTCAGGTGACTTACAAGGTACTTAAAACAAGGCAAAATAACATAAATTAGAAAGTGAGGTGGAAGGAGATAAACCTTTCTCTTTTTTTATAATGTTTAACCCTGTGGACTGTGAAATCCCAATGGCATACTGAAAGGCAACACAGCAGTTAAGGAGCACAGGCTTTGGAGCCGGAGTGTGACCTTGGCAAGTTTTGCATCTTTCTGTGCCTTGGTTTCCCCATTTGTAAAAGGGGGACAACAATCTCTATCTCACAGAGTTCTGAGCATCAAATGAGTTAACACATATGAATATTATAGCTTATAATATGTGTACATAAATATTGTACTTAGATCATCTACGTGGGTGTACTGTCGTATAAATGTATATGTGAATGTACATAAAGCCAGGCACACAGTAAGGGGATGTAGAAATGTTCATCGGTAGTATTAAATTGCTAGATCTTCATAGAAATTTCAAGTTATTTAAAGAACACTTAATCACATGGAAAGACGTTCGTGACATATTATAAAATGAAAAAAGGAAATTACAAAACACTATGCCCCCCAAAAAACACTAGGCACAGTATACTCTCATTTTTATTTTTTTTAAATATGCATAAAAAGACAACATTGTTAATCGTGGGTATCTCTGGATAGTGAGATTACAGGTGATTTTTGTTTATTTTTGCTTGCCTGTTCTTGATTGTGTACAGTAAAATAAGGAGAGCTAAGAGAAGAAAAACCAAGAGGGAAGGCAAAGTAGAGATGGGAATAAAGGTAAAACACTCCCTGGGATGCCCTATTCATCTTCTGGGAGTGGGCCACAAATTTGTCCCTGAGCTTTCCCACAGCCAAAGTGAAAAGGAGACTATGTCAGTTACACAATTCCAAGTGTCCATGAGATAAAAACAGACCTATTACTCAAGAGAATTACTACTCTTGGTACTAAAATCAGACAGGAATTTCTCCTGAGGGGCCTCATAAAGAGAACACAGTGTGAGGTAACAAGCAAACATCCTCACCAACCCTAAACCTCTCGGAGGGTTTCTGTGATGGGCCATAATGTAAGCCAATGGCATCACAACAA
This sequence comes from Balaenoptera physalus, assembly GCF_965194825.1. NCBI lineage: Eukaryota > Metazoa > Chordata > Mammalia > Artiodactyla > Balaenopteridae > Balaenoptera > Balaenoptera physalus. Next base: position 57,421,482 of record NC_138901.1, on the reverse strand, counting down.
AACACAAGTCAGGAAGACATCCTGACAAGAATGGGTCTGAAAGAGGTACATTGGGGTACCCCACTCACTGCCCACCCAACTTGGTCTATTTTGGAGTATCTTCAAGACTGGATTGCCCAGCATTCTGAAGCCTTCTTCCTGCTATGTTGTTTCTGTGCCAGAGCTTTTGATGGACCTTGTGTGGCAGCAAGTTCGAAATTATCCTCCCTGGGGTGCACCTCGCCAGCTGAGCTTAGGCCAGTGGTCTTCAGGAAGCATGTGTGTATGGGCGATGGGGCAATTTCCACTTTTATTGTGATCACTTAGGTCTAAGCTTATCTTCCGCAGTGGATCCTGGTGGGTAGGACTGTCACCTTGCATCGTGGAGGTCCACAACATTCTGGGAAAACCCTCCTCCCTGCCACTTGTACAGTTGGTTCCATTCCAATTCCACACAGCCGCCTTGACCAAGGCTCTACCTCTTCACCTCTTCAAATGTTGGAAATATCATCCCTCAGTTTTCTTTCTTCTAGGCAAAATGTTCCCAGTTCTTTTTTTTTTTTTTTTGGCCACACTGTGCGACATGAGGGATCTTAGTTCCCCAACCAGGGATCGAACCCATGCCCACTGCAGTGGAAGCGTGGAGTCTTAACCACCGGACTGCCAGGGAAGTCCCCCAGTTTTTTGTTTTTTTGTTTTTTTGTTTTTATTTTATTTTTGGCTGCGTTGTGTCTTCGTTGCTGCATGCAGGCTTTCTCTAGTTGCGGAGAGCAGGGGCTACTCTTTGTTGCGGTGCGCGGGCTTCTCATTGCGGTGGCTTCTCTTGTTGCAGAGGATGGGCTCTAGGGGCGCGGACTTCAGTAGTTGTGGCTCACGGGCTCTAGAGCACAGGCTCAGTAGCTGCGGCGCACGGGCTTAGTTGCTCTGCGGCATGTAGGATCATTCCAGACCAGGGCTCGAACCCGTGTCTCCTGTGTTGGCAGGCGGATTCTTAACCACTGCGCCACCAGGGAAGTTCCACACACACCCCCCACCCCACCCCCAGTTCTTTTAATGAGTTCTCGCAGGACACTTTGCCAACCACTCTGCAGCCTCTCCTGACGCCTTCTAATTTGTCAGTGTCCCTATAGCATACTGCCCTTTGAGGGGACAAATGCAAAAAAACAGATGTCCAAGTGTGGTGAGAGCTTCTCAAAGTGGGGGTTATAAATACACACCCAAAAAGGCGTGTCAGGCTCTGAGTGGCGGGATTCACAGTACAAACTGGTGTTTCAAAACACCACAGTGAGGCTCTTGGGTGAGAAAACACACTCCCAGGTGTTTGGGCCAGGAATGCCATCAGGAGGGGGAGCCACCGTTCTTGGCACCAAGCCTTACCTGGGAAGCCCGAGGGTCACCTTAGGGAGACGAGAATGTGGCCGTTTCATGAAAACTTAGAAGTAGCCAGAGTAGGAGGGAGAAAACTAGGAGACTCAGGTGTACTAGACACCAACGGGCAAGTTTCAAGGAAGGAGGGGCGGTGAGCCGTGTCGCATGCCTTCAAGGTCAAGATAAGATCTGAAAGAGTACTTTGGATTGAACTACAAGGAAGTCCTTGGTGACCTTGCCTGGTAGTGGCAGAGGAGTGGTGGGGACAGAAGCCAGACCGCCCCAGGTTATAGAGTGAATGGGAGGTGAGAAAGTGGAGATAGCAAGGGTAGACAACTTGCCAGAAGTGTGAAAACCAGTGGCAGGAAAGAGATAGGGTGATTGGAAGGTGACATGGGATTGAGGGAAGGTTGGGATTTTTTTATTGTTGTTTATAAGATAAGGCTATTTGAACATGCCTAAATGTTGATAGGAAGGAGAAGGAGGTTGAAGACAGATAAAACTAGCCTTGTAAAACAGGTGGTCAGGTGGTCCGAAAGCATCTCTTGTTACAAAAGAATAGGAAGTAATGCCACCTGCTGAGAGTGAGGGAGCAGATTTGGAAAGGCAGGAAGTCTTGATTGGGTCATTATGGAGAAGGGGATAGTGCTTGCTGGGCAGAATTCAAAGACCTATTGCAGCTGGACCATCTATGAGAAAGAATGCCACCCAGCAAAGTCATGCCCCAGCAGTGCTCAGCAGCCCCTGTGTAGACCTGGGGAAAGCAGAACCGTTGGATTAATCCAGAGTTGAAGGTTTTTTCCAGGAGGTGGGACAGAGGGACAATGTGGCTGATGTGATGGACCATGCAGACAAAGCTCAAGAGATAAGGTGGTGAAGACAGGCCACTGATAGGAGAAGAAACAGGCCAGGGTCCAGAGCCCATGCTGTTCAAGACAGTAGCCAATAACCACATGTCACATGTTCCATTTCAGCTTGAATGAGTTAAAATTCAATAAAATGTAAAGCTAAGTTCCTCCATTGCCCCTGACTTGGACAGCGCCAGTAAAGAACTTTTCCATTGGGACGTCCCTGGTGGTCCAGAGGTTAAGACTCCGTGCTTCCAATGCAGGGGGCACAGGTTCAATCCCTGGTCAGGGAACTAAGATCCCATGTGCTGTGTGGACAAAAAAGAAATTTTTAATTAAAAAAAAAAGATCATTTCCATCATCACAGAAAGTTCTGTTAGAGCTGGTCTAGAGGGTCAGAAAGATAGAAGTGATGAGATGGGAATAACTGAGGAGACCATGGTCCCAAACTGGATGCCTGCACCAAGGATTCCAGAGGTGGTACAAAGCTGAGCTGTGGGTGATGACAAGCCCCGCCAAGGGCAAGAGGGGGGTTTCTGCTGGGAAGCAGAGGGGGAGGTGTCTGAAGATGGGGAGGTTGACCAGATGGCCTGCCCACCGGGGATAAAAGATCCTCAGGACCAACATCTGGGCTTGCTGACCCAGATGCTGATCTTGAAACCGAGCAGCACCCTGTGGGGCTCCTGGGCACAAGAGCCTTTCTGTCCACCTCCGTGACCTCTGAGTTCCAAAGGGTAGGTTCAAACAGTTGCTAATCAGGGAAGGGAGGGGATGCAGAGACAAGGGGGATAGCAGTCAAGAAAAAATAGTGCAGCCTTGGGACAGGTTCCTGGGTTCGCCTCAAGGGATACACATAACAATATCTTCGCTCTTTTGCAGAACTAAACCCCCAACAAATGGAAGATGCTAACACTTGATGAAGCATTCTTCAGAGATCAGATCACCTGAGGCCGGATTAAAGGAATACAGGCCCTGCACAGAGCCTGATGCTTATCAGCAACCCCGCCCTTGAACCACTGCTGTAAAACTCCTCACCATATTCCCCCGGTTGGGACACACAGTTTTTGAAGGGCACGAACCCGCTATGTCCCCCTTTGCCTGGCAAAGCAATAAAGCTATTCTTTTCTACTTCACCCAGAACTCTGTCTCTGAGATTCGATTCGGCACCGATGCACAGAGGCCGAGCTTTCGGCATCAACCTCTTCAAAGAAAGAGAAGAGTGACCTCGATGGGGAGGAGATGGCATGGATGAGATGTGGATGGTGGGACAACTGTGTGGTTCTGGCCTTAAAGGAGCAGGGGTTGCTGTCGTTTTCATGAAGATGGAAAGAATCATGGGGATTGAAGAGGAAAACAGCTCCCCCTGCCTGGGCACTGGGTGTGTGCGTTGTGGGTGAAGAACAGCCCCACTGAACAGCGTGAGTGGGGCCTCAGGGGAGGGCCAGGCTTGGGGGTAAGCATGAAGGCGGCAGGGGGATTGGGGACAACCAGTGAACAGGGTGAGGATGCAGGGGAGGGAACATCCCATAATGGGGGGGGTGGGCACCAGATGGCACAGGCTAATGGTTTGCAAGGAAGGAGGACAGGAAGAGAGTCAGGGCTTTGGAGAAATGAGATGACCTGAGGGACCTTCACCTTGGGCATGACTGAGGGTTTTACTTTTGAAGTCAAACATTTATATAATGCTTGCTGTGTGCCAAGCCCTCTTCTGAGCACTTTGTCAGTCATGAACTCATAATCCCTGTAAGAACCTTATGAGATAGGGATATTATTAGCTCCATTTTACAGAGGAGGAAACTGAGACTCAGGAAAGTAATTTGCTGAAGCTCATATCACTGATGAGAAGAGCAGAGATTTGAACTGAAATGGTCTGTTTCCAGTGTTTGGAGCTCTTAGTCAGCACCTGTGGGCAAGACGGGCTTGGCTGACGTTATCTGATACAAATGGGTCTCAGCCATCTCTAGACAGGAGGGGGGATCCAGGTCTACCAGAAGTATGAGCTGTGACCTGGCTTGACTGTGCTTCTGAGCACACCTGGTCCAGTTAAGAGAACACACGTTAAATGAAGTGGTTCCCAGGACTTCCAACATAGACTGGAAATTGTAGCAGCAGAGGAAATTGATGCAGGCACCTGGCCTCCCCAGAAGGTTCAATGGAGTCTGGATTGATTGTGTTACTTTCGGAAACAGAAAGAACTTGACTTCGACAAACCTTGATTCCAATTCACAACTTAACTGTGTGACCCTGAGCAAGTTGCTTCAGCCATCGAGGAGGAAACCCATCAGTTTTCTCACGGTGAAATGGGGGTCATCACACTTACCTCATAGGCTTGACAGGGTGATTAGAAAGATGCACCTGTAAAAAGAAAGAAGCCGGCAGAGTAGATGCTCAATGTATGATGGTTGAGGGTGTTTAGGATTTTTTTGGTGTTTTACTACTCCTAATCCTCAGATCACTCACCCTGGAAGAGTTTAGGGGCCTCCTCTCATTTCGAGGTTTTGAGAGCCCAGCTCCCCTGATCAGCCTCATGGAGATTGCTCAAGGGATCCCAGGTTCCTCGATAGGAACGTCAGGAGATGTGACTGTTCTGGAAAGGGTTTTAGAGCATGTAAGAGCAAGCGGGTATAGTGTGTAGGTTTCCCGGGGGGTTTGTCCGTTGCGTCAGTGCTGTTTATCTGCATCTTCGCTCAGGCCCTCCCCTATTGCCGGCTTCTTGGCTGAGGATTCCAGAGTTGGGCAGAGAAACCCATACAAACCCCAAATCCGCCAAATCCTGTAATCTACCAGAGCTCTTTGAAGGGGTGAAAAATGCCTGTGGATAAGGGGAACCAGCAGATGTAATTTATTTTCATTTGCACAAAGCTTTTGACAAGGTCCCACCCTGAACACTATTACAATAAAGAAAATAGGTCACCTTCCGGGGAAGCTTTGTCATGGGTGGAAGACTGGCCTTGGAGGAAGGAAACAAAGGGTACAAATAAAAGGATGATTCTCTGGGTGGGGAAAATCGTGGGGGACTTCTGAGCCCAGAGTTGGGGCTTGGCTCACTGAACATTTACACGAAATCTGAAGGAGGGCGTCCCCTCACTGAAACCAGCAAATGTAGAGGTGGGCCTGGAGTGACATCAGGAGGAAGAGGGTGAATTGCAGGATCTCTAGAAGTTGTGCAAATGGTTCGTGGGACACAGACAGGTTTAGCAGAAGGTGATGCATTGGGGGAGAAATAATTTGAAATACTCTTCTAGGGTGAAAGGTTATCAAGTACAATTGAAAAATACTATTTTAGGACTCAAATACAAACTCTTTCCTTAAGACAGTTTCTCCGCAGAGGTACTGTTGGCATTTGGGGCAGAATAGTCATTCAGCATCCCTGACTCCTGTCCACTAAATGCCACTCGGTCACATGCCACACACACCCCCCACACACACACACATCATTGTGACATATGAAAAATGGCTCCTTTCATTTACAAATTCCTCCTACAAGAGGCCCCACCCCAACACCATCCTAATCCACTTGAAACTTAGCTCAATGTCTTACTAAGGCCAAAAAAGTAAGACAACTGGCAATACGAACAGGATGCATTTAGGTTTAGGATCTTCTGGGAAGTTCTGGTCATCACATCTCAAAATGCTTGTGGAGGTGGTGATAAGAGCTAGGAACACAAATAAAGCAAAGGAGGTGACAGAGTGCCAGGAGGGGAGGTGGATTTTAGACAAGGTTCTTGGGGGTGGGGGACTCTCTAAGAAGGATCCAGTAGAGCAGAGTTAAGTGATGAAGGGAGCTTTGGGGATATGGTGGGGGGACAGGGGGACCGTGCATTCCAGGGAAAGGAAACAGCAAGTGCAAAGATCCTGAGGCAGAGCTTGACTTGTGTAAGGAACGGGAGGAAGGTCAGTTTGGTGGGGGCTTGGTGAGCAAGATGGGGAGTGGTGGGAGGTAAGGTCAGAGAGGTCAGTACAGGCCAGAGTATGCAGAGCCTTGTAGACTTTGATAAGGAATCTGAACTCTTAGTGATGAATTCTGGATACCTCCAAGGCCTTGGAGGCTTTTCCTGTGGCTGTTAATATCATATTGTTTCCCTGACGAATCCATGAGCTTCTTGAGACAGGAACTGTGTCTTTTCCCTTTGAATCCCCAGTGTTTAACAGAATGCCTGGCACAGAATAGGAGTGCACTACAGATTCATTAAAATTAATCAAAGCACAAAATTACGGACAATTGATGTGACCAACTGCAGTAGGCTGAAAAATGTTCCCCACCCCCCAAGATATCTATGTCTTAATTCCTGGAACATTTGAGTGTTACCTTATATGGCAAAAAGGGGTCTTTGCAGATGTGATTAAGGTAAGGATCTTGAGATGGGAAGATCATGGTGGATTATCTGGGTGGGCCCTAAATGCCATCACGTGTCCTTATAAGAGGGAGGGAAAGGGAGATCCGAAACGATAGACGAGGGAAGGCCATGTGAAGACAGAGGCAGAAATTAGAGTGATGTGGCCACAAGCCAAGGAATATTGGCAGCTACCAGGAGCTGAAAGAAGTAAGGAACTGATTCTTCTCCAGAGCCTCTGGAGAAAGCACAGCCCTTGATTTTAACCAGTGATACTGATTTCAAATTTCTGGCCTCCAGAACTGTGAGAGAATAAATTTCTGTTGTTTTAAGCCACCAAAGTTCATGGGAATTTGGTACAGTGGCCATAGGAACTAATATACCACTAAATCCTAGAAATGCCAGGATTCAGCGGGTCTCCTGCAAATCTTAAAAGGCGAGCTTGGGTTAAATGAAAGGAACAAAAAGAGGGAGCGCTAACACTGTGGTTTTGAAACGTTCCTGAAGTCTTCCTTTGGGCCTTCTTCCCATGGGCTGTGTGACCACATCGCCCTGTTCTTTACCGCCCGCAAGGCTGAGTTCAGTGCCTCCAACATAAGCTTGCCAGGTGCTTGCCGTTTGTATTCAGGTAGCATAAACCCCCCTTTCTGGAGGCCAGGGTTGCAGCACCCCTTTACGATTCAGAACGCAGTCCAGAAGCAAGTTAATAGTCTCCCGGGCCTTTGAGAGAAGAGTTGCCATGATATCCGGGGATTTCAGTCTGCAGGGAAGCCAGAGTTCTTCACTTAGAAGTGTTTATGAGGTCAGGCACCTTCTGTTCTTCCAGGGTCACAGAGAGCCACAGACCAGGATCCTAGGGGAATGGGTGACTGGGGGACACTGACACGCTGAGAAGTGACAGCTGACAGTAGAATTCATCCCAGCCACCACCCAGGGGTCAGGGCAGGTCTTGCAACCACCCAACTTACCAAGGGCATTACTGTCTGAGAGCCCAGTGGAGTTAGGAAAGTGTGGGAGCAGCTCTTAGAGAGCATCCATCCGGTGCTCCCCTGTTTACCAGTAAGGAGACTGAGGCAGGGAGGCTGAGTGAATTGCCCAGGAGCCGATACCCCAAAAGACGTCTTCTGAATGACTCCTCGGAATGGATTGTCGGTCACCCTTTCAACCACACCTAGGGCACACCTGCTATATTCAGTTCTGCTAAATTAGGTGGGAAAAAAAATCATGATTTTGTTTTGTTTGTCTTTAGGCTGCGCCGCGCACATGGGATATTAGTTCCCCAATCAGGGATGGAACTGGCGCCCCCTGCATTGGAAGCACAGAGTCTTAATCACTGGACCACCAGGGAAGTGCCAAAAAATTCGTGATTTTGGAGGGGGAAATGATTACCAAAAAAAGTTTCTATGCTTCAAGGAGTAAGCTTCTGTTATCTGCAAAAAATCAATTATGTGGAACACCTTGTTTTCCCCAAATGTCAGTAAAATGAGGTATTACTGGTCTACGCGTCACACAGGGAGAAAACTTAGGGGACTAATACCAAGAGGCAGTGCGGGATGAAAACAGACATGGACCATTGATTCCAAACAGATTGAGTAAGTGCATGGATTATTGAACTAAAACAAGGTATTAAAGGAGAGTAGGAGTGGCGGGGAAGGAGGCAACCTCTCCTCCACCGATGCTACCATCAGGCAGGGAGTACCACCATGCTAGCCCCCAGAATGATGCCAGAAACTAGGCACAAGGCTGGATGGACATGACCTAGCCTAGAGAGCTACCTCCTTGCCTCTGGCTGAGCACCTGGCTTATGAGGCCTCCCAGGGATCCCAGGTCCCTAGACCTGTCTGCCAGGAGCTGCTTGGGTAGGCGGTAGGGTGGTGCAGGCTTGGACTGTGCTCCAGGCATACACACTTCCTGACCTTCACACCTCTGTGACAGTGGTTGCTAGGGACTGAATGGTTGTGTCCCTCCCCCCAAATTCATTTGAAGCCCTAATCCCCAATGTGATAGTATTTGGAGGTGGGGCCTTTGGGAGGTAATTAGGTCATGAAGATGGAGCTCTCATGATAGGATTAGTGTCCTTATAAAAGAGACATGGGACTTCCCTGGTGGTCCAGTGGTCAGGAATCCACCTGCCAATGCAGGGGACACGGGTTTGATCCCTGGTCCGGGAGGATCCCACATGCCGCGGAGCAACTAAGCCCGTGCGCCAAAACTACTGAGCCTGCGCTCTAGAGCCCGTGAGCCACAACTACTGAGTCCGAGTGCCACAACTACTGAAGCCCACGGGCCTAGAGCCCGTGCTCCACAACAAGAGAAGCCACCACAGTGAGAAGCCTGTGCACGGCACCGAACAGCAGCCCCCGAGAAAGCCTGTGCGCAGCAACGAAGTCCCAACGCAGCCAAAAAATAAATAAATAATTTTTAAAAAAAAGAGACATGAAACTAATATAATACGACATGTCAATTATATCTAAATTTTTAAAATTAAATTTAATTACAAAATTATTTTTAAAGAGACATGAGAAACATGACCTGTCTCTCCACCATGTGAGGACACAGCAAGAAGGCTGCCATCTGCAAACCAAGAAGAGAGCCCTCACCAGTAACCAAATTGGCCGGCACCTTGATCTTGGACTTCCCAGCCTCCAGAACTGGGAGAAATGAACATTTGTTGCTCTAGCCACCCAGTCTATGTTGTTCTGTTTATCGCAGCCTGAACTGACAGTGGGCAAGTCATTTCACCCCTCTGAGCATTGATTTCCTCTTCTGAAAAATGTGGATGGTAAAATTATTTGTCCCTTTCCTCCCTTCCTTCCTTCCATCTCTTCCATAGATATGTAAGCATATACAAATGACCCTGAAGTGTCCAAAGCCCTAAACAAATATAATTTTAATGAAGTCCTGTGGAGCCAGTTAACCCAGTGCCTCTACCATCACCATGGTTATGACAGGGATGCTACCCTCTTGAGAGGATGACAAACTGCCCCGGGCAACAGAAGCTCATGTACAGGATGGTGACAACTAGCACTACAGAAAGACCGGACTTTGGTGTTAATGCACATCAATAATCCTTTCCTAATTATCAATTAATATTCATAATAAGTCAACAAGCAAGAATAATAAGTATCAATAAAAAGTATCCACTTCAGCTTGGGGTCAAGGTAGATTCCTCAAGAGTGGAGTCTCTTAACAGCAACCACAGTCGTAATCACAACCATAATCACAGTCACAGCCATAATCACAACCACAGCCATCGTCACGACCACAGTCATAATCACGATCAGGATGGCAGCTCACATTTACAGAACCCTGTGCTCTCTGCCAGGCCTGGCCTGGGAACTGGTCTGCTGGGTCTCAGCCAGGGAGCTTGTTGAGGCGATGGTGGTGGTGGAGAGGCTAGAAGGGAAATTGTGAGAAGTTTCTCTTCTTGGGGAGGATGGGGGAGGGAGGGAAAGGCAGACTGTAGGCCCCAGGACTGGGGGTAACATCTTTCTTGCTCACTACTGTTTGCCCAACACCTAGCACAGAGCTTGGCACGTAGTAGACACTCAAGAAATGTTTACTAAATGAACACCGAGGGGCCCAGACAGGCCGTCCCTGGGGAAGGAGCGGAGACTTCTTGGTGTCCAGGAGCATATCTGGACCTGAGGTCAGAGGATAGAGTTCTCTCTCCATGAGCCTTTGATCCCCAGTGACTCTCCACCCACATGAAGAAGATTCACACTGCAGGTCACGTTGGCCTTGCTCAAGAACTCAAATGATCCTGGCATCATCGACATACCCTAACCTGTGACACACACACACACACCCACACCACGTCTCCTGGCTGCAGAGTGGGAGCCAGGCCTCTGCAGCGGGAGCCAAGAACCCTCCCTGGGCTGGGTGCCCTCACCCTGGATCCAAAGGGCTCAGGAGGCGGCTGCCTTCTGCCTGGGCCCCCTCGGCTAGGATCTGATTTTCTCATCATCTGGATAGTCTCAGCAACTCGCAGCACAGGGATGAACCAGCCTGACCTTTCTGGAGGTTTGTTTAAAGCAGAACAATGTTTGTCTTGTCCAAACACTATGAATTACTCCAGAGAATCCTGACCAGTTTTACAATCCGCAGCTACAAACGGCTTACATAAATAGGGACCCGTCCCCTCCCCGGCCCCCCTCTGTTCCTAACAGCTTCTCCCCCGCTCCCCCCCCACTTTCTTCCACTCTTCCAGGCCTTCCCCCTGCGCCCCTTCACACCTTCTCTCCTCTGAGCCCCAGCCTGGTGAAGGGCAGGTGTCGGCTGTTCTGGGCTATGGCTCGCACCTGGGTTATTGCTGGCACAGCTGCGGACGGCTCAGGGCGGGCTGCTCTGGCCCTGGCATGGGCCGGGTTTGCCTGGCTAAGGGGGGCCTCTGGGCACATTTGTACTGTCTGTGTGGGGCCTGCCGTGCACAGAGTTGGGTCCAGCTGTGAAAGCGCGTTGGTAAGAGGAGCCCCGTAGGATTGGGGGTCCAACGCCCAGTCAGCCCGCGGCCCACTTGGGCCATTCCTCGTCTGGCGGGGTGCTCAGGTCCCCCGCAGCTGAGGCCACATAGGCTGCACACTCAGGGGATCCCGAGGCATCTCCTAGAGGTACAGCCCACCCACTACTGGCCTCCAGTGGGGGTGGGAGACAGTAAAGGCTGTTCTGCCCATCAAATATGAGCCACAGAAAGCAGGGGGGGCTGTGGTCCTGGGAGGGAAAGGGCTGCTGAGGAAAGAGCCCAGTTTGGGCTGGATTTCCCTAAATATAGTTTCTATCCCACCGGCGTGGAAAGGCTTTGGGAAGCTTGTGGGAAATGTAGATTTCTGGGCCCCTCCTGAGGCCTACAGAAGCTTGGGGGTGGGGATGGGGGAGCTGATGATTAGGGTTTGAGATTCACTTCTCTGCATGAAAACCCTCACCAGTTCGAGTCCTCTGACTGACCAGCTGGATGACACCTGCCAGCCACTTTGGGTCTCAGTATCCCCATCTGTACAATGGCCCGAGAATCTTTGAAAGGCCCCTTCCAGCTCTTAGAATGTGTGGTTTCAAGGAGAGTTGGCTACCAGAACCCAGAAGCAGCAAAGGTGGGAGCAGCCAGAGAAAAAATCGAGGGAGTCCTTAAACTCCGAGGAGAGGTGTTGGTGAATACTCGGGGAGTGCCCGGGGAGTGTGCTGCTGGTGGGCTGTGAGTGGTGTGTGGAATCCTTCCACCGAGGGCCCTACACTTGGAGCCAAGTGTGATCTCATTTCATCCTTGCTTTGCAGACAAGGAAACTGAGACTCAGAAGGGAGGAGGAACTGCTCAAAAGTTGGTGAGTGGCCGGGATTCGATCCCAGACACACCCTGGGACACCCATCTGGCCATTCCAGAAACGTCTCTTCCCGCCTTGTTGTTGCAGCCTCTCAACCCCGCTGAGGTTGGCCCTTAGGGCCAGAGCTCCTTCTCTTCCCCCGACGGGAGGGTCCCACTGGGCGGAAGGGCCCCGCGAGCTGGACGCGCGGTGAGCCCCCCACCGCAGGAAAATCAAGCGCTGGGAGCTTCACCCTGGAGACAGCCAAGTCCACCCTGCCCACCCCGAGGCTCCGCAGCCGGGTTGGGGGCGCCGTCGGGGCGCCGTCGTCGCGGTTAGGGCTGCGTCTGCAGCGCACGATCCTCCTTCGCCGGAGGGAAGAGGGCGCCGCCAGGGGTTGGCCCCAGCTTTCAGAGCCCGCAGACGTTTGTGCCCAACATTCGCCGGGGCGACTCGAGGTCAGAGGATAAAGCCGCCGTCACCCGCTCAGCGGATGCTCCGGGGCAGACCCTAGGGTCCCATTAGGAGTGGCAAGCTGGAGGCGGCGGAGGGCTGTTGTCGCGGGGAACCCGGAATCAAACGTCTGGTGAGGGTCAGGACTGCACCAGCGGGCCCTGTCTCCACGATCTCGGCTTGTGCACTGGATTCCATTTGCAATTTGGGATCCAGAAGCTTGCTGTGTGACCTCAGGCAGCCGCGGACGGCTCTGGGCCGCGGGTCCTCTTTTGCGAACCTCGGGGTTTGGGACGGACGCTCGCCCAGCTCAGCTCCAACGTCCGCGCCTCGGATTAGCTGCGCCTCCTTCTAGTTTAGCATTTGATTTTCTAATCAAGCTCTTTGTCCCCTGCGGCCTTAACCCGAACCCCCTGCTTCCCCGTTTCCCCTAGGGCCCCGCCTGGGTCTCGCTCTCGCTCGACTTTCCCGTCGAAGGCAGTCGAGTGAGTGATTCCCGGGAGCCGAGGCCGAGGCCGGCGGGTCCGCGGCGCGGGCCGGGCTGTATGGAAATGGCCAGAGGAGCCGGCGGGCGCGGCGGCGATTTATTCAGGGAGTGACAGCCCCTTTGAGCGCTCAGCGAATGGCATTTTCTGTCTGTGAAAGCCTTTCTTCCCACCTCTGTTCAGATTAGCCCGGGGGATGAATGCGCCCATTATCCAGCCCGCTGACCATTCTGAAACGCCAAATTAATTACTAAGCACTGAATCAGGCGCCGGGGCCGGGGCACCGGGAGGTGTGAAAATAGCGAGCGACTGGAGCTGGGGAAGGCGAGGGGCGCAGCGCCGAGAGGCCGGGCGGGGTGGCCCGGGGCGCGGGCGCTGGCGCGGCGGGGCCGGGAAGGGCTTGGCCGGCCGCCGAGCGCGACCTGCCGGCGTGACCGGGCGCGACCGCGGGGCGAGCGGGCTGCCGGGGCCCCGGGCGTGCGGCAAGGCGCGGAGCGGGGGTGGCGGCTCCTGCGGGCTGGGCTCGCTCGGGGCGCGGCCGGAGCGCGCCAAGTGAGCGGGGCGCGGGGCCGAGGCTGGAACGTGCGCCGCGTGCCGGTAACTCCCCGGCATCATCGCCAGGGACGGCCGCCCCCAGACGGCCCCGGCCCGCGGCCGCCCCTCCGTCCCCTACCAGGCGCTCGCCGCTCCAGCTGCCCTCCGAGGCCTTCAAACAACTTGCGCGCCGCCCGGCCACCGTGGCCCCGGCCGAAGCTTCCCGAGCGCGAGGGCCCGGGCCACCCCACCGGACCCCGACTCCGGCTCGGCGGACCGCACTTACCTCCCGAGGCGCCGGGCGGGAGAGGGAGGCGAGCTCTCGGCGGCTCCAGCTGGAGTGCGCTGGGCGCGGAGAGCGCGCGCCTTTAAGACTCTTCCCCGAGACTCCGCCAGGTGGTGTCAAGCCGGCCGGGCCCTCGCGGCTCCTCACCCCCGCGGCCACCCTGCTCCCCAGCCCGCCCCGGGCAGAACCCAGCCGCTCGCTCCCACTCGGCGCCCCGCCGCGTCCGCTCCGGCGGAGAACAGGATGGGTGTGATTTGGGACACAAGGATGCTCCAGAGGAAGGCACCCATCCTACCCACTCCAGCTTTGGTGGATGGAGGAATCTCTCTTTGGCCGGGTGCTGAGGATGGGGGAGGGAGAGGCGAGGACTGAGAAGTCTTGTCCGAGGACTTCCGATTCGGTCCCCGCTGTCATCACGCCAGGACGCGCCTTAAGTCCCCGCGAAACTGGTCCTCTCGCCCTTGATCCAAGATGGCGAGTGACACGCCTCCCCCAGTCACCTCTGAAATGACTGAAGCGATAAAATAGAGAACTGTCGCCACTTAAAACTAGGGAAATGTGATATTCACACTCCTGAAACAAAAGTTTAAGAGGACCCGAGGGAAGGTTGAAGGAACTCCACTTTCAGCAGGCGAGAAGCTGGGGTCGGCCCGGGACGCGCAGAGGGTAACCCTCTCTCCCGGTGCCTCCTCCGAGCTCAGGGGGGCGAGTTCACGCGTGCGGCCGGCACCTGGGGACCCTCCGCCGACCTCACCGCCGCCGCAGGGCACACGTTTGCAGGCATAAACTGCGATTCTAGCTTCAGGCCATTATTAAAATTTTACGTCATGTGTCTTCTCTTTCAAAAATTATTTTTTGAGATTTGTTGAGATTTCAAACTGCATTAATAGTTAACTCAGGTTTTCTGTCTTCGTTATTTTATGTAAACGTCTTCCTCATTCCTGAGTTGCTTATTTTGATTAATTTCTCACACAACTGAAACCTACTTTGAGTAACACTTGGGGGAAGGGCATGTGGGCGGTGGACTTTTTGAGTCTCTGCACGTCAACAAATGTCTCTTTGTTAACTTCTGCAGACACTAGTCATATATAAGATCCTATAGGATATAGGATCCATAGTTTCTTTACACTTACGACTCTGCAAAATAGGGATATTTTTAGCATAAAACAGGGAAGCAAGTGGAAAGTACTTACTTTGATCTCCTTGGTCCATATCTAGAGGATTCCTGAAGTGACTCTTTGTGACTATTAGCTACGGATTCATCATCTTCTGATTTTTATAGTTGCAGAAATTTCTCCTAGGTTTTAGAGAATAACATCATTCAGAGCCTTACATCTTTGGGGGGCCAGCTGGCTTTAGTTTACTTTCTTAAAAGAAAAAAAAATATGGGCTGTATTACTGCCTTCTTTACTAATTGTGCCCTAGGGTTAGTCCCTTCTCTCTTCACATTCACTGTTTCACCTGTAAAATGAACAAATTGGGCTACATGATTGCTGTGGTCCCATCCAGCTTCAACGACCTGGGAGTCTAAAAAGCAATGGCCCCACCACAGTGAGCTACCACTTCACACCAACTGGGATGCTATAAAAGACAAGACAGATAATGACAAGTGTGGGCAAGGATGTGGAGAAACTGGAACTCTCATGCATTCCTGGTGGGAATGGAAAAAAACGGTGCAGCCATTGGAAAAGTCTGGCAGTTCCTCAAAAGGTTAAACAGACAGTTACCATAGGATCCAGCAATTCAACTCCCAGGTATATACTCAAGAGAAATGAAAACATATGTCCACACAAAAACCTGTACACAAATATTCATAGTAGCATTATTCACAGTAGCCCCAAAGTGGAAACAATCCAAATGTTCATCAACTGATGAATGGACAAATAAAATGTGGCATATCCATATAATACAATATTATTCAGCCATAAAAAGAATGAAGTACTAATACATGCGACAACATGGATGAACCTTGAAGACAGTATGCCAAATGAAAGAAATGTCACCAAAGGTGACATATTATATGGTTCCATTTACTATGAAATGTCTAGAATAGGCAAATCCATAGAGGCAGAAAATAGATTTGTGATTGCCTGGGGCTGGGGGTTGGGGGGAGTGCTAATGGGAGTGGGCTTTCTTTTGGGGATAAAAATTGATTGTGGTGATGGTTACACAACTCTGTGAATACACTAAAAGCATTGCATTGTACACTTTAAATGGATGAATTGTATGGTATGTGAATTGTATCTCAATACAGATGTTATATTACAAAATACTTACCGTGTCTGTGTTCTCATGAAGCTTACAGTATAATTGGGGGATTCAGAGCCCTACAATCTGCCCAAGGAATGAAGCACCCTCTTCACACTTACGCACCAAGATTTCCATGGCCCATACAAAGGCAAGACTTTTCTGGATCTGTCCTAAGACAGGTATTAACTTTCTATTCTTCTTCCTCTCTTCTGGAAATCCTCCAAATGGCTGCAGGTAGCCCTGGAGACTCAGTAGTCTGACTCTCAGATTAGGGTCTCCCAAGAGAGCAGCCACTTTCAAGGCCATAGCACAGTTATTAAGAGTAGCAACTGTAGGGCTTCCCTGGTGGTGCAGTGGTTAAGAATCTGCCTGCCAATGCAGGGGACACGGGTTCGAGCCCTGGTCCTGGAAGATCCCACATGCTGCGGAGCAACAAAGTCCGTGCGCCACAACTACTGAGCCCACGTGCCTAGAGCCCATGCTCCACAACTACAAGAGAAGCCTGCACACCGCAACGAAGAGTAGCCCCCGCTCACTGCAGCTAGAGAAAGCCCGCAAGCATCAACGAAGACCCAATGCAGCCAAAAATAAATTAAAAAAAAAAAAAAAAGGTAGCAACTGTAGAGCCAGGCCTCCAGGGTTCAAATCCCAGCCCTGCCTCTCGCTAGCTACCCGACATAGTCAAGTCACTTACCTTCCCTGTTCCTCAGTTTCTCCCTGTGCACAATGGGGATAACAGTGCCTATTTCATAAGGATTATGTCAGGATTAAATGAGTTAATATATGTAAAATGATAGCACGTGGTAGGCTATCATAAGTGTTAGCTGATGATACTACTGGGGTATTATTGTTATCCATCGGCAGGTTCAAGCACAGACCTGCTACTTTCCTATGTCCCACTAGGTGGCGCAATCGCACCACTTCGGACAACGAAAGTGGCGCCCCGCCCCCCCCTCCCCCCCACCGGGTCCCTTGCACGGTTAACTGTGCACTGTGGACTTTGATAAACCATGCAAGGAGAGCTGCGGTTGCGGTTCCATCTGTGAACTATATATAGTAATGTCACCAAGAGTGCGGCAAATTTCTCTAATCGGTGCCACTCACTGGAAAAAAGTTCTCTCCAATCCAGAGAAACCAGCGCATGTGTACAAATAAAATGCATGGTCTGGGTAAAACGTTAGATCCATACCAGCTCAGGTGCTGCCACCCAGCCAAGGCGGTGAGGCCCGTGTGTGTTTTCCCACAGCATCCTCCTCCTTTTCATTACACATATCTGGTAACAGTCCCCCTTATCATCCTGAAATGAAATTTCTAGACAATACAAATAACACACATAATTTCTCCACTGTGTCAATACCATGCCCTGATGCTAATATAATGAAGAAAGAAAAAGAAAGTCAGGTAGAGTCAAATAACTGCATTTCAATAGGCAAATGCTCTGAATAGAATTACCAAGAAGACCCCGGGAACAAATGGTCCCTGATAGGGGTGTATTGCTCTGGTGGTTCAAACACCTTGAGTGGCGTTGCCCTGGGCAACGTGATTTTCCAAAGTGGTCAGCAGTTGTGGGTCAAGTTGCCTTCCTGGAAATGTTAGTGTGTGTTAAAATTGTGAATCAAGACAAAACAAAACAAATCCTTTGCGTTCACAGACAAAATAAAATTAGGCTCGGGGCACAGATGGTTTTTCGTCTTTATGAACGTCCAGTGGGACATTTAAAAGTTGTACGGGAAGTTGTGTTGCGATTGTCCCCAGTGTGCAGTGCAGATGTCTGCACCTCTGGTTTCTGACTACTAAACAGTAGTAGTGTCCCCCATCACTGTGACAGCCAAAACCACTTCACCACAAATTTTCAATTGAACAACAGCATCTCCACTGAGAACCACTGGTCCAGGGTCAAAATTGCTTTGGGCATTTCTAGCAAAGCTAGCACTCGATCTGCTTAAGGCTCCACTTGTAAAAGGCATTGGCTTTTCTCTAGTCTACACAAATACACTTGTCTGGGACCAGAGAGGGGACTCGAAGGGGGTTCCAGAGAGAGGGAGGCTATGGGGTGGGGCTGTTTCCTCTGAGTGTCTCCCTTCTTTGTCCAGGAAGAGGAGGCCTGAGGAGGGAGGTTGGTCTCGCCTGCCAATCTCGGGCACAACCCAGTGGTCTGTTTGAGGCTTTTCCTAAAACCCAGCTGGGAAGTAAATCAGCAGAGACATAATCCTGATTTTAGCCACAGGGGCCAGGGCCTCTGAGCAAACCCCTGGCTTATGAGAATTTCCTGCTGTACATTTGCTTGGCATGTCAATCTCAAGCTATTCTTGCTCTGCTTTCTCAGGGATGGGGCCAGCAAGCCCAGGGCTCCTGGGGACAAGATTTTGACATACTGGCATGTACAGGCTTGCTCACTAGCTCCATTAATTATGTCCACCTCCACCTGCTATGGGGCATTTTCCGGTCCTTGCATCTGGCCCTTCCTTTCTCTCGGCAGCTATGGCACCAGCCCCCGCCTCCCCGCCCCAACTTTCAGCTTGTTTGTCTCAAGAGGCAGGTAAGACATGACCCAATCCCCCTGCTGGTATTCCTGGAATTCAGCTGGTTTAGCAAAGCAAGACTGGATCTCTCCTGAGCAGGGCAGCTGCACCTTTCCGTCCACATTCCATCACTCCTGCCGATTGATGTCTCGGGGCCAGCTGGTCATCTACGACACAGGTTTTGACGCCTCAAGAATTCCCTCCCAGACTCTCTGGTCTTAAAAGGGCAGCTGAAGGGCCCAGGAGCCGTCCCGTCATCAAACGAAACTGTCAGAAGCCTGTAACTCTGTGTATTTCTGCTCTGCAGAAAACAGTCCAGATGGCTCCTCACTGAGGCATCCATGCACCTGCAGCCGTAAGCCTACATGGTGTATCCAGTGACCAGACATTCGGTGACCACCTCCTGTATGCCAGGCATTCTGGGTGCAGTGGGAACCTGGCAGACACAGTTCCTGTTCTCCTAAGATGTACAGTCTATGGGGACAAGATAGGCATTCAGTAAACAATAACACAAACAGCTATGTGACTGCAGCTGGGATCAGCATTACAAGTAATACAGGAGCCTCGTGAAGGAGTATATCCCAAAGGCTGGGGTGTGACAGGGGACTGGGGCATCACGGAGGAGGTGACATCATGTTGAAACCTGAGGGATGAGAAGGTGTTAGCCAGGTGAAGAGAGCGGGGAAGAGCCTTCCCAGTGGCGGAAACAGCCCAGGTGAAGGCCTGAAGTCAGACAGCAGCTTGGAGTGGTCAGAAAATCATAACAATAGCCAACACTTACGGATCATTCACTATGCGCCCAGCCCGTTCTAAGAACTTTACGGGGATTAGTTCTTCTAATGCCCACAATGCTATGAAATAAGGTATTGTCAGCCCCATTTCACAAAGGAGGACACAGAGGCATAGAGAGGTTAAGTAATTATCCCAAAGTCCCACAGCTACAAAGTGGCAGAGCCAGCATTTAGACTCAGGTCATTTGACTCAGAAAACTGTATCCTTTTCTTTTTTTTAAATAGATCTTTATTGGAGTATAATTACTTCACCATACTGTGTTAGTTTCTGTTGCACAACAAAGCGAATCAGCCACGTGCATACATATGTCTCCATATCCCCTCCCTCTTGAGCCTCCCTCCCACCCTCCCTATCCCACCCCTCTAGGTCATCGCAAATCACTGAGCCGATCTCCCTGTGCTATGCTGCTGCTTCCCACCAGCCAACTGTTTTACGTTCGGTAGTGTACGTATGTTGATGCTATTCTCACTTCACCCCAGCTTCACCCTCCCACCCCATGTCCTCAAGTCCATTTTCTATATCTATCTCTTTATTCCTGCCTTGCAAATAGGTTCATCAGTACCACTTTTTTTTTTTTTTTTTTAGATTCCATATGTATGTGTTAGCGTATGGTATTTGTTTCTCTCTTTCTGACTTACTTCACTCTGTATGACAGACTCTAGGTCCACCCACCTCACTACAAATAACTCAATTTCGTTTCTTTTTATGGCTGAGTAATACTCCATTGTATATATGTGCCACATCTACTTTATCCATTCATCTGTCTGTGGACATTTAGGTTGGTTCCATGTCCTGGCTATTGTAAATAGTGCTGCAATGAACATTGTGGTGCATGTCTCTTTTTGAATTATGGTTTTCTCTGGGTATATGCCCAGTAGTGGGATTGCTGAATCATATGGTAGTTCTATTTTTAGTTTTTTAAGGAACCTCCATACTGTTCTCCATAGTAACTGTATCAATTTACATTCCCACCAACAGTGCAGGAGGGTTCCCTTTTCACCACATCCTTTCCAGCATTTATTGTTTCTAGATTTTTTGATAATGGCCATTCTGAACGGCGTGAGGTGATACCTCATTGTAGTTTTGATTTGCATTTCTCTAATAATTAGTGACACTGAGCATCTTTTCATGTGCCTCTTAGCCACCTGTATGTCTTTCTTGGTGAAATGTCTATTTAGGTCTTCTGTCCATTTTTTAACTGGATTGTTTTTTTGATATTGAGCGCCATGAGCTGTTTGTATATTTTGGAGATTTATCCTTTTTCTGTTGTTTCATTAGCAAATATTTTCTCCCATTCTGAGGGTTGTCTTTTTGTCTTGTTTATGGTTTCCTTTGCTGTGCAAAAGCTTTTAAGTTTAATTAAGTCCTATTTGTTTATTTTCGTTTTTATTTCCGTTACTCTAGGAGGTGGGTCAAAAAAGATCTTGCTGTGGTTTATGTCAAAGTGTTTTTCCTATGTTTTCCTCTAAGAGTTGTATCCTTTTTTTAAAAAAATTAATTTTCCCACAGCTTTATTGAGATATAATTGACATACAACATTGTGTAAGTTTAAGGTGTACAATGTGACGATCTGATACATGTATGTCATGAAATACTTATCACAATAAGGTTAGTTAACACATCCTTCATCTCACACAATTACCGTTTTGTTGCTATTACTGTTGTTGTTATGATGAGAAAATTAAAGCTCTACTCTCCTAACAACTTTCAAGTATATGATAAAGTATTTAGAACTATAGTCACCTTGCCCTACCTTAGATTCCTGGAATACATTTATCATATATTGAAAGTTTGTACCCTTAGATGAAAATCTCCTCATTTCCGCCAACCCTCATATAGTACTTCTATTTCTAATTTTTTGAATACTGTGATGTTGAACATCTTTTCATATACCTGTTGGCCATTTATATGTCTTCTCTGGAGAAATGTCTATTCAAGTCTTCTGCGCATTTAAAAAATCTGATTGTTTGTTTATTGCTATTGAGTTGTATGGGTTCCTTGGATATTTTGGACATTAGCCCCTTTAAAGATGGGTGGTTTGCAAATATTTTCTTCCATTTTGTAGGTTGCCCTTTATTTTTGTTGTTGTTGTTGTTTCTTTTGCTGAGCTTTTTAGTTTGATGTAGTCCCACTTGTTGATTTTTGATTTTGGTGTTTATACTTTTAATGTCATATCTAAAAAATCATCCAAAAATTTCCAAAAATCCAAGACTGATGTCAAGGAGCTTTCCCCTATGTTTTCTTCTAGGAGTTGTATGGTATCAGGTCTTATGTTTAAGTCTTTAATCCGTTTGGAGTTAATTTTTGTGTGTAGTGTAAGATAGGAGTCCAATTTCATTCTTTTGCACGTGAATATCCAGCTTTTCCAGCACTATTATTGAAGAAACTATCCTTTCCTTATTGATTATTCTTGGCTCCCTTGTCAAATAGTAGTTGACCATATGTGTGTGTGCTTATTTCTGAGCTCTCTGTTTCATTCATCCATGTGTCTGTTTTTATGCCAGTACCATACTCTTTTGATTATTATACCTTTGTAATACATTTTGAGATCAGGATGTGTGATGCCTCCAGCTTCATTCTCCTTTCTCAAGATTGCTTTGGCTATTCGGAGTTTTTTGCAGGTCCATAAGAATTATAGTATTTTTTTTCTATTTCTGTGAAAAATGCCATTGGTATTTTGATAGGGATTGCACTGAATCTATAGATGGCTTTAGGTATTATGGATATTTAAACAATATTAACTTTTCTGATCCATGAACACAGGATATCTTTCCATTTATTTGTGTTTTCTTCAATTTCTTTCTTTTCTTGTAGTATCCCTGTCTGGATTTGGTATTAAGGTAACGCTGGCCTCGTAAAATGAGTTTAAGAAGGACTGGCATTAATTCTTCCTTAAATGTTTGGTAGAATTCACCCATGAAGCCATCTGGTCCTAGGTTTTTCTTTGTTGGGAGGTTTTTAATTACTGCTTAAATCTCCTTACTAGTTATTGGTCTGTTCAGATTTTCTACTTCTTCATGATTCAGACTTGGTAGGTTGTATGTTTCTAGAAACTTATTCATGAATTCTAGGTTATCCAATTTGTTCATCATAGTCTCTTATGAGCCTTTGTATTTCTGTAGTATCAACTGTAATGTCTCATCTTTCATTTATAATTTTATTTGAGTCCTCTCTCTTTTTTTTCTTGGTGAGTCTAACTAAGCAGTCTTGTTTATCTTTTTAAAAAAACAACTCTTAGTTTTGTTGATCTTTTCTATTGCTTTCCTATTTAATTTATTTATCTCTATTCTGATTTTTGTTGTCTCCTTCCTTCTGATTACTTTGGGCTTAGTTTGTAAAGTTAGGTTGTTTATTTGAGCTTTTATAAAATGTAGGCATTTATCACTATAAACTTCCCTCTTATCACTGCTTTTGCTTCATCCCATCACTTTTGGCATGTTGTGTTTCCATTTTCATTTGTTTCAAGATATTTTTTATTTCCCTTTTGATTTTATCGTGACCCACTGATTGTTCAGGAGTGTGCTGTTTAATTTCCACATATTCGTGAGTTTTCCAGTTTTCTTTCTGTTAGTAATTTCTAGTTTCATACCACTGTAGTTGGAAATGATACTTGGTATGATATCAGTCTTTCAAAATTTGGTTAAGTCTTGTTTTGTAACATAACATCCTGAAGAATGTTTTATGTGTACTTGAGAAGAATTTGCATTCTGCTGCTGTTGAATGGAATGTTCTGTATATGACTGTTAGGTCTATTTGGTTTAAAGTATAGCTCAAGTCCAATGTTTCCTTATTGATTTTCTGTCTGGATGATTGATCCATTGTTGAAAGTGGGGAACTGAAGTCCCCTACAATTATTGTGTTCTTTCCTACTACTCCTTTCAGATCTGTTAATATTTACTTAATATATTTAGGTGCTCTGATGTTGGGTGCACATATATTTACAATTGTTAAATCCTCTTGATGAATTGACTTCTTTGTTATTATATAATGATCTTCTTTGTCTCTTGTTACAGTTTTTGACTTAAAATCCATTTTGTCTGATATGACTACCCCTGCTCTCTTTTGGTTTCCATTTGCATGAAATATCTTTCTCCATACCTGCACTTTGAGCTTATGTGTGTCCTTAAAGCAGAAGTGAGTCTCTTATAGGCAGAATAGAGTCTTTTTTTAAAAAAATCCATCCAGCAACTCTATTTCTTTTGATTAGAGAATTTAATCCATTTATATTTAAAGTAATTATTGATAGGTAGGGACTTACTATTGCCATCTTGTTAATTGTTTTCTGGCTGTTTTGTAGGTCTTTTGTTCTTCTTCCTTTCTTGCTGTCTTCCTTTGTGAATTGATGATTTTTTTGGAGTAGTATACTTTGATTTTCTTCTCTTTATCTTGCATGCATCTACTATAGGATTTTGTTTTGTGGTTACCTTGAGGCTTACTTGAAACATCTTACAGATATAACTGTCTATTTTAAGCTGTTAACAATTTACCTTTAAATGCATACAAAAACCCTACCCTTTCACTTCCCTCTCTCCATTTTAGTTTTCGATTTCCTGGTTTACATATTGTAATATTCTGTATTCATTAACAAAGTATTGTAGCCACAGCTATCTTAAATACTTTTATCCTTTAACCTTTATACTAGAATTAAGTGGTTAACACACCACCATATTACAGTATTAGAGTATCCTAAATCTGACTATTTATTTTACCAGTGAGTTATATATTTTCACATGTTCTCACATTACCAATTAGTGTCCTTTTGTTTTGGCTTAAAGAACTCCTTTTAGCATTTCTTGTAAGGCAGATACAGTGGTGATAAACCCTCTAAGTTTATATTTTTTGAGGAAAGTCTTTATCTTGCCTTTATCAGCTTTGAAATCATTTGAGAGGCAGTGTGAGTAGTTAAGGAACAGACCCCAGCGCACCTGCTTTAGAAACCCCAGCCCTGCCCTGTACTTAACATTTGAATCTAGGCAAGTTATTTAGCCTCTGGACGTCCATTTCCTCATCTCTAAAGTGGAGATAATAATAGTACTGACTTTTTAAGGTTGTTAGTGGATTAAACGACATGTTACACAGAAAGCACTTAGAAGGATACTGGTCCTCCTTAGATTTCATCAGATGCTGCCCCTGTGAGGCTTGGCACCCCACCAGCCACAGATGGATAGATGGCAGGACCTGAGCAGCTGGCACTGGAACCAGAGACTGTGATATTCCTACGGGTTCTTTTTTTGGCCCTGCTGGCCTGGAGTCAGGGCTATCATTACAGCCAAGGACCTAGACCCAGGCAGCCTTGAGTGGCACCCACTGTGTTGGCAAACCCCTCTGAGTGCTGGTTCATGCCCAGGAAGCCTCTGTGTATGTCACAGACAATTACACCAAGAGTTATACCTCCACTGTCAACAGAGTGTGCCTGTGAGGGTTTGCAGGTGGGTGGAAGGCGAGGAGGAGGTGGTCTGAGGCTGTGAGGTCTGGGCAGAGAAAAGGGCAGGAGACTCTGTCATGGGTAGTTTATACTCTCCCTCAGCTAAAGGCATAAACTCCTCTTTCTAAAATACCAGCACCCCCTAGTGGGAGTAAGTCTCCATTCACACTTCAGGGTTCTTAACCTGGAGTTGCTGAATTTAGAGGGGAAAAATATACATCTTCATTTTCAATCACTGCCAACTGAAATCGAGCATCTCCTTCAATAATGGATGTATGCAACAAACCACAGGGGTGCCAATAAACAGAAACTGTGACTTTATCACCAATAAATTAACAAGTATTTTTATATCACATTACAGTTGTTGCAGATAACATTACAGTTGTTGCAGAAATATCATTTACATTTATCACTACTTTGAAATTATGCCAGCTATTATCTCTGCCCCTGGAGCATGTTATTTAGCACATTAATAAAGAAGCACATATGTTATCAGATTTCCAATTTGTTTTTATTTATATTGAAGCTGTAATACAATATAATTGTTTCCTTTTGAGTCCTATGTGTTTTATTTTATGCATTTAAAACATTATCCTGAAATAGGGTCCATAGGCTTCATTGGGCTGCCAAAAGGGTCCATGTTTTGCAGATTATATTCCATTATAGGTTATTACAAAATAATGGGTACAATTCCCTGTGCTATACAGTATATCCCTGTTGTTTATCTATACCTGATTCTTTTTTTCTGAATCCAGATGTTTTTATTTCAAATTTACTGTTCTGGGCAACATCCGATAACTCATTAACTACTCTTTCAAAAACAGCTTTACTGAGATAAAGTTCACATGCTATACAACTCACCTATTTAAAGTATACAACGAAATGATTTTTTGTATATTCAGAGTGGTGCAACCATTACTAAAATAGACATTTTCATCACCCCAAAAGAGAAACCCCATACCCATTAGCAGTCACTTCCCATTTTCCCAACCATCCTACACTTAGGCAACCACCAATTTACTATTTTCTGTCTCTATGAATTTGCCCATTCTGAACATTTCATATAAATAGGATCACACAATATGGGATCCTTTGTAAATGGTTTCTTTCACTTAGAATAAAGTTTTCAAGGTTCATCTATGTTGTAGCTTGTGCCTGATTTTAAAGAGGATGCTTCCAATATTTTCTTATTAAAACTGTTTGTTTATTATAAGTATTTGATAGATACCTTATTTCAGGTTAAGGAAGTTCTATTCCTAGTTTTCTAAGACCTTTTTTTTTTTTTCCATAAATTGAGAATTTTACCAAATGCCTTCTCAGTATCCAATCAGATAATTGCACAATGTTTCTCCTTTTACACTGTTTAGATAATGAATGACACCACAGAATTTTCTAGTGTCAAATTACCCTTGCATTCCTGGGATAAACCCAAGTGGTCATAATACATAGTCATTTTCAGCCTCCTAATATCTCTGCATCTAGATTCACAAATAAAATTGGCCTGTAATTTTTGTTTTTTCTACTATCTTTATTGAGTTTGGATATCAAGGTTATGGTGCCCTTATAAAATGACTTGGGGACTATTCCTTCTTCTTCAGTTGTCTGAAACAGTCAGTATACATTTGGAATGAACTGTTCCTTGGAAGTTTGCTAGAACTCACCTGTAAAATCACCTGGGTCTGAGATTGTTTTTGTGAAAAGATTTTAAATTACTGCTTCAATGTTTTAATAAATTATGGAATTGTAGGCATTCTATTTCTTCTTAAGTTGGTTTTATTATTTTTTCTAGGAAAAAAATTCCCATTTCATCTAAGTTTTAAAATGCATCAGCATGAAGTTATTGAACAACTGTATCATATTATAATTTTCATAACCTTCACTGTGTCTGTAGTTACATCTCCTTTTACAATCCTAATATTATTTTCCTGTGCTTTCTATTTCTTATCTATCTTGCCAGATGTGTGTTTGTCTTTTCAAAGAACCATCTTTTGGTTTTATTTGGTTCTCCCTGTTTTCTATTTGATTTTGGCTTTTATTTTTATCTCTCTTTTTAGGGGCAGGGTGGGGACTTATTCTATTATCCTTTTTCTAACTTCTTAGAAACTTAGCTAATTAATTTCAGCCTTTCTTCTTTTCAGATTAGCATTTACTATAAATTTCCTTCTATTTACCACTTTTACTGTATCCCACAAGTTTTGATATGTAATATTTTCTATTATCATTCAGTTCTAAATATTAAAAAAGTTTTTCCATTGTGATTTTTTTTCTGACCAAAGGGCTATTCAGAAATATCAAGGTTTATGGTAATTTTAAACTGTCTTCGTTGTTGATAGCTAACTTAATGGCACTGTGGTCTGGGAATGTGGTCTGCATGACATCAATTCTTTGAAATTTGTGAAGACTTGCTTTGTGGTCTTGCATGTGATGATTTCAGTCATTGCTGCATGTGTGCTTGAAAAGAATGTGATTTTTAAACTACTGAGTGCAGGGTTCTGTGTTTGTCAAATCCAGTTTGTTTTTGATCAAATCTTCTACAGCTTTACTACATTTTATCTTTTGAAGTAGTAATAACTCACAGAGGCTTGCTGAAATCTCCCACAATGATGGTACATTTCTCAATTTCTCCATGAGGTTGAATTAATTACTGCTTTATATATATTATTTAGATTTTTAAGATTAGTTTTGTACAGGTTTAGATTTATCTGTTGGTGAATGAAACCACCAGAATGTATCACTCTAATAATACTTAAGTCTATTTTAATCTGAATTTAAGACAACTAACCACCTTTATTTTAGTTAGTATTTGCTTGGTATTTCTTTTTTCATCCTTTTACTTTCAACCTTGGTGTCTCCATACCTCAGATATTAATATAAGCTGCAAGTAACTGGATTTTATTTCATCCAATCCAACAGTCTCTGACTATTAATAGTCACCTTGTTCCACTTACATTCGTTACGGTTACTGTTATCTTTTAACTTGTTTCTACCATTTTAGCTTGGTTTCTATTTGTCTCACTTTCTCTATGTTTCTTTTTTCCTCTTTCTTGCTGTTTCTTGTAGCGTGTGAGTTCTATTTTGTTTTGTTTTCTTTTGTTTTGTTTGTATGTTTGTTCATCTGGGAGATTTCATTTTATTGGTTTTTAGTTCGGCTTTGTATTTAAATTGTTTGCTGTTAGACTTTACCCAGTATTTCTTTAAAAAAAAAAAAATTATTTAATTATTTATTTATTTTTGGCTGCGTTGGGTCTTCGTTGCTGCATGCGGGCTTTCTCTAGCTGTGGCAAGCAGGGGCTACTCTTTGTTGCTGCATGCAGGCCTCTCATTGCGGTGGCTTCTCTTGTTGTGGAACTCGGGCTCTAGGTTCGCGGGCTTCAGTAGTTGTGGCATGCGGGCTCAGTAGTTGTGGCTCACAGGCTCTAGAGTGAAGGCTCTGTAGTTGTGGCTCACGGGCTTAGCTGCTACGCGGCATGTGGGATCTTCCCAGACCAGGGATCGAACCCGTGTCCCCTGCATTGGCAGGAGGATTCTTAACCACTGAGCCACCAGGGAAGTCCTTACCCAGTATTTCTGTATTATTAAAAAGGGAGGAACTATTTCCTTTATCAGTACTGTCTGTCATTTTTATCTAGAAGCCTATATATGTATGTACACACACACACACACACACACACACACACACACACACACATTTTCTCTCTCTCTCTCTCTCTCTCTCTCTCTCATACACAAGGATTTTTGTGAGACTGATTCCCAGAAATGTAATCTTTAGGTCAAAAAGTTATATACTATTTTGAAACTATATTTTAAACTTAATATTTCATGGACACATTTTCATGTCATTAAATATTTTTCTATAATACTGTTATTTAATTGCTCACAATATTTTACTATTGTAAAATTAATCATATTTAAAACTAATTCCCTATTTTTTTTTTAATTCCCTATTTTTAAACACGAATTTTGCTTATAATTTATCGCTTCTTATAATTATAAGCAAACTGATGATTAATATTCCTGGGCATACAAGAATGATTTATTTATTTTTTTCTTCAGATAAAATCCTACAAGCAGAATTACTGAATACTCTTTAGAGTACATGTACTTCAATATGTTTCAATACCAAATTTATACTTACAGTGAAAGTTTATGAGAATTTGGGTCTCCAACTGTTTGAAAACTCTGGGTAATATAATTTCTCTTATCTGTGCCTGGTTGTCAGATGGAAGTTTATATCTCATTGTTTAAGTTTACATTTTTTCCTTATAAAGTTAAACATTTTTCACATGCTTACAGCTACTTGTATATCTTTGGTGAATTGTCTAATCTGCTCAGACCACTTTTATTTGGGGTATGTAATTTTTTAATGTAAAAAATGTATTTTACATTTAGGATGGTATGCTTTATACTCACTGCAAACATTTTGCCCTAGTATATCATTTGCCTTTTAATTTAATGTTTATGTGATTTTTCATGTACAGAAGTTATTTTTCTATATGCAAATCAATCTTTTCCTTCATAATTTCTGATTTTGGCATCACACTTTAAAAGGACGGCTACAATTCCAACGATATATACACATTTCCTTTTTTTCTTCTGGACTTCCCTTGTTTTAACTTCTACATATGGATCTTTATTAGGACTGGGGGGAGGTATAAGATTTGAGGTAGAAACCACACTTGCCTTTTTTCTCCTAATGGTTAATTAGTCGTCCCAGCTGATTTATTGGATAATTGATCCTATCTTCTTTATCATATATTAAATTCATTCAGATACTTGTGTTTGTTTCTAACTGATCAATTTGGCCCCATTGATCTCTTTACTTCCTGCATCAGTTCATCTGGGAGATTTCACTTTTTTGGTTTTTAGTTTGGCTTTGTATTTAAATTTTTTGCTGTAGATTTTGACCAGTATTTCTGTATTATTAAAAAGGGAGGAACTATTTCCTTTATCAGTACTGTCTGCCATTTTTATCTAGAAGCCTACGTATGTATGCACACACACAGGTGCGTGTGCACACACACTCTCTCTCTCTCATATACAAGAATTTTTGTGAGACTGATTCCTAGAAATGTAATCCCTTTCACTCTGTGGTGCCTGGGACATCTTCACATCTCAGATGGCAACTCCTCCCTCAAGACTGAACTTTTGAGGGAGTTTCTTGGCTATTCTCACACAATTATTTTTCATGATGAAATGTGAAGTCATTTTGTCAATCTCCTTCTCCTCTTCCCACCAAAAGCTTTATTTTGATTGAAACTGTGTTATGTTTATATACTCTGTCGGGTAAGAATGGATATCTTTTATAGTATCATTTTCCAATCCCAGAACATAAAATGTTTTTCTGTTAATCAAGTCTTCCTTGTATCCCATGATAAAGTCTATAGTTTTAAAAAAATAACAGCTTTATTGAGATATAATTCACATACCATACAATTCACGCATTTAAAGTGTACAATTAAATAGTTTTTAGTATATTCGGAGTTGCGCAATCATCATTGCAGTCAATTTTTAAGCATTTTTCCACCACAACAAAGAAATCCCATACCCATTAGCATTCACTCCCCATTTTCCTCCAATATCCCTGTGCTAGGCAACCACCAATTTGCTTTGTCTCCATGGATTTGCCTATTCTGAACATTTCATACAAATGAAATTATTCAGAATGTGCTCCTTTGTAACTGGCTTCTTTCACCTAGCATAATGTTCTCAAGGTTCATTCATGTTGTAACATGTGTCAGTACCTCATTTCTCTTTATGGTCAAATAATATTCCACTTTGTGAATATGCAACATTTTATTTATCCATTCATCAGTTGATAGACATTTGTGTTGTTTCCACCTTTTGGCTAATAAATAATGCTGCTATAGATATTTGTACATATGTTTCCGTGTGCACGTTTTCACTTTCCTTTGGTATATACCCAGGAGTGGAATTGCTGGATCATATGGTAGCTTACCTTTTGAGGAATTGCCAGACTGTTTTCCAAAGCATCTGCACCATTTTACATTCCCACCAGCAGTGTATGAGTGTTCCAAATTCTCCACATTCCTGTCAACATTTGTTGTAGTCTTTCTTTTTGATGGGTGTGAAGTGGTATTTCCACTGTGGTTTTGATTTGCCTTTCTCTGATGACTAATGATGTTGAGCATTTTTTTCACATGCTTGTTGGTCATTTATATATCTTCTTTGGAGAATATCTATTCTTATCCATTGCTCATTTTTCAATTGGTTTTTCTTATTATTGATTTATAGGAGTTCTTTATATATTCTAGATTAAAGTCCCTTATCATGTATATGATTTGCAAAAATTTTCTCCCATTCTGTGGGTTGTCTTTTGTTTCTTTTTTTTTTTTTTTTAATATTTATTTATTTGGTTGCACCAGGTCTTAGTTGCAGCAGGCGGGCTCCTTAGTTGCAGCTCCAGGGCTCCTTAGTTGTGGCTCACCAGCTCCTTAGTTACGGCACATGGTCTCCTTAGTTGTGGCATGCAAACTCTTAGTTGTGGCATGCATGTGGGATCTAGTTCCCTGACCAGGGATCTAACCTGGGCCCCCTGCATTGGGAGCAGGGAGTCTTATCCACTGCGCCACCAGGGAAGTTCCTGTCTTTTGTTTCTTGATGGTGTCCTTGAAGCACAAAAGTTTTAAATTTTGATGATGTCCACCTTATCTGTTTTTTTCTTTGGTTGTTTGTGCTTTTGATGTCATATCTTAAAAACCATTGCCTGGTCCAAGGTCATGAAGATTTACACTTATGTTTTCTTATAAGAGTTTTATAGTTTTAACTCTTACATTTAGGTCTTTGATTCCTTTTGAGTTAATTTCCACGTGAAGTGTGAAGTAGGGATTCAGTTTCTTTTTCTTTCTTTCATTCTTTGCTTTTTTTTCTTTCTTTTCTTCTCTTTTTTTTTGGATATGGGCATCCAATTGTCTTAGCACCATTTTTGAAAAAACAATTCTTTCCCCTTTGAATTGTTTTGGCACCCTCATCAAAAATTGATTGTAAACATGAGAGTTTATTTCCAGACTCTCAATTTTATTCCACTGATATATAAATATATCTGTAGCTTTGTGGTAAGTTTTGAAATCAGGGAGCTTGAGTCCTCCAACTTTTTTCTTCTTTTTCAAGATTGTTTGGGCTATTCTGGGTCCCTTGAATTTCCTATTCTCAGGCTTTTTTGCTGCTGGGACGAATGAGCTCTCTTTTCGATTTGGTCAATGCTGTGTACAGAAAACTACTGAACGTCATATATTTACTTTTGTGTCCAGCTACTTTACTCTGCTCTCTCATAAGTTCTAACTGTTCCTCAGTCCATTAGCCAGTGTTTCTCCGCTAGACAATCATATCTTTTGTAAGTAATAGTAAGCTTGACTCTTCCTTCCCAAATTTATGTCTCATTTATTTTTCTTCTCATTGTTTTTCCTTGAATTTCAGAATATGGTTGACACTATTCACAGTGTGACATTCTTGTTTTGCTCCTCGTTTTCATAGGATTGCCTGTTATTAAGGACTATATTATCCATTCCAGGTCATCACTAGGTATCACACTGTCTGTTGAATTGGAATAAATACATTTATCATCTTGAAAGAGTCTTTTTACTCCCAGTCACTAAGAGTTTTCATCAGGGTGCATCATATTAGGATAATTATATGGTTTTTCTCCTGTGTCCTATTCATATGATGAACAATATTAATAAACTCTTAACATTGACAGCCCCCTGCACCGGCCCCTTGCGTAAACTCTATCTCCTGAGCCAGTAGGAACAAATTAGCTCGCACTAACAGGAATAACTCAGGTCTTACTGGTGCAGCTCCCACCTGTATAATATAGAACAGATGTCACAAACCGAAAGTCAGTAGGTCATGTCTGGTTTGGCCTGCAAAGCGGTTTAAAACACTGTTTTGAATTAGTTTCCAGCATTTAAAAATCAGGAGATTTCAGATTAAGAGTTTCCGTTTTTGGCTTCTCTTTACAAATTATAAAACCTGACCACACCAGCCCTGCATTCTCACATGATCACAGTGAGCTGAAGTTGCCCCCCTCAGTGGGGGGCGCTTTAGAGGTCTCCTCATTTGCATCCTTTCCACACCCTATTGTTTCCATACTGTATTGTCCCCAGACATCAAGGTCAAGGGTCGGTTGCCACGTTCTGTATTTGTGCAGTAGTGTTTCTTATAACAGAATTGCGTAAAAGTGAGATATGTCTTGTAATCATGTCTCTAGCAAATGTGGAAAAGTAAAAGGGGCCAAGAGGGAGATGTGCTTCGGGAGACATGGGAGCATGCATATTTCTCGGCGGAAGTGAAGAATAGTCCTATAATGTTTAATACACAAAGTGTGCCTGTTGAAAGGATACAATGTGAGATGCCACCGGATAAAAAACTCATAAGAAGAATATGGAAAAGATGTGTAGGGGAAAGAAAACCTTACTGAACTGGAAGGAAAAAAAAAAAAGGACTGAAATGTCAGTAGGGTTTGTTTCAGGAGGCACAGAGCATTAACAATACTATCGTGAAATGCCGTAATCTAGTAAATGAACACCGTCTCCCCAGTTCTGTCCCTGAGTCTGAGCTGTTTGGCTCTTGGAGACATTTGAGTGTCTGACCCCTGCTCCAGTCCTGGGTGGCTGTAGTTCTAAGTCCTGGATAATAGGTGTCAGGTGCTGATCATATCTCCCAGTTGGTCTGCCCTCTTGAGACAGGGAGACACAGGTGGAGCTGAGTGGGAGAGTAGGGGCGGGGTGGGGGTGGATAACAGGCAAGCTTAACACCTGGGTCACACCTGCTGGTGGAGAAAGAGAATGTCCACTTTTGATGTGGGATGGGACCAAGTGGTCTTCATGGGATGCTCAGCTCCCTGGTAGTGAACCCTAATGGGCACCTCTGTTTCGGCTTTCCTCCACCTTCAGTTTTAGGAACACCAAAGGCGTGGAAGAAGGCAAGGATGCCATAACTTCTCCAGCACTCTCTGTAGCTTTCAAAGTGCTCTCAGAATCCACCACGTCAATCTGGCACACGCCATGTCATTCTCACTACTCAGTTTCTGCTTCCAGAGCCGTTCTACCCCTTCTTCCCTACTTGGCCACATCTGGGCTGTCTCCATCTTCCCCCTTCTCCTTGTTCTGTGGTGGAAAAAGTAAGGACTGGGGAGACCAGAGTCCTTGGCCACCTTTCTCAAGTCATACGACCTCGGGCACATCCTCTCACAGCCTTTGTGGCTCTGGTTCCTTATTTGTAAAATGGTGGGTGTGAGGGTCCGGGTGGTGGATGAGGAGTAGAAGTAGTAGATGGTTCTGGGCGCCTTCCCATCTCTAACTGTAGGCTGGAACCAATTCTCTGCGTTCATCCAAGGGTACTTTCTGTTTCTATGTTTTTGGGGAAGTTGCTTTTTCTTGGTATTTAGCGAGTCAGGAAAAGAAAAATCATTGGCGTTCACATCTCTCAACGCCTCAGGTAGGGCTGTGGCTTTTGACCAACAATAACGGCTGATCTTGTGGCCGATTTTGAACGCCTCTAACAGATACTGTGACACAGAGTCCCCTTCTAGAGTGGAAATGGAAATTCCAGCCTTGCCCTTCGCGAACTCTGACATAAACTGCGATTCTTTCATTGCCAGGGCTGTCAGCACAGTAGCCAACCTTCTCATTCCCAGTTTGCAACGAGAAAACGGAGGCACAGGGAAGTGCAGTGACTTCCGGGATCCCGCGAAGAGTTCTTCTAGCTCCGGCAAAACTACATCTGCCGCGTGGCCTGTGGGGAGAAAGGGGGCGGCCAGAAAAGGGCCTCGACTCTGGAGACTACCCCAACCCGCCTTCAGGAGCCGAGAAATGGCTGAAGTCACAGCCACTGGTGATGGAAGGTGAGAAAGTCAGACCAGAGGCTGGAGCAGCAGTGCGCAAAGTCTGGATCGGCTGGTATTTCTAGGAAGGTTTCTGCAGAAGGGTGAGGGTCACGGCATCCGTCTGCACAGCAGGGGTGCAGACATTTTAAATGTTAACAGCACCCAAAGAAAATAGAAGTAGGAGGAGGAAGTGGGGCGCTCGGTCGCAGTGAGAGAAGGAAGCAGCTCGTCGGAGCTTCCCCTTTCTCCTCCTTCCCCGAAGCCCTCACCCCAGGCCCCTCTCCTGCTCCGCCCACCCATCCAGCCCCGGCCAAAGCCGCGCTTCCGCTCCCCCGGCCTCACCTCACCTCATTCCTGGGGGGTCGCTGGTGCTCGTTGCTGGCGTCCCTTCTGCCGTGCCCGCCCCCGGCCAGGGCTGTTCCTTCCGAGGGCAGACGGGCTCAGAGCTGGGGCTGCTTCTCAGGCGCGCGGCGGGCTCGGGCGACTCCGAGGACGCTTGGGTCAGGCCGGCGCCTCGCCGACGCTGCCCGGCCACCAGGTGGCGCTAGAGGCCGGCTGGGCGGGCAGCCCCGCCCCGCTCCCGTCCCGAGCAGGCCCGGCCCTGGCGTGGCCCCGCCCCCAGCCCGCCGTCGGAGCGGAGCCCGGATAGATGCTGGGACTTACCGCGCGCGTCTCCAGCTCGGGCGTGGTGGTCCCGACCGTACCCGGAGTCGCAGGGAGTCGCCGCTGGAGAGGGGCTCGGCGCCCAGCGGGGACTGCAGGTGTGTGGCCGGGGCGCGGGGGCGCGGAGGGCACGCGTGGGGGCCCGAGGCCGAGACAGAGTTGCCCGTGGTCCGTCGGGGAGCCGTGCGCCCTAAGAGCATCAGCTGCGGCGGGTGGGCTGGACAGAGCCTGCTGTCTTCTGGCTCCGTGAATAAGGTCCACTGCCGGGGACGGGCTCCGCACACACGCGTGCCCAGTAATCCCGGAGATAGAAGGGCGTTTCGGCGACTGTCCTTCCTTATCTAAGTAGCCACTGCTGGCCGTGTCTGTGCGGTCCGAGCGTGGCCGCAGCCTTCTGCTGCCTCTTTTAAGGCCGCCCTTTGTCGTGGGGTCAAAGAGTCTGCCCTCCCGTCTGGGAGCTCTCTCGGTGAGCCTTGGCATCAGGGGTCCTTAGCCACCAGGACCTCTAGCGAGCGTGGGTCCCCAGACAGTGGCTGCTGTCAGCGGATTCGTGTTTACACCCCGGGTGTCCCCGTGTGACTCTGTGTGCGTGTGTGCATGTGTGTGCGCGTGGGCGTGCGTGCTGGCCTATCCCAGGCCTGCGGTAAATAAGCAAGAAGTTCAGGTCAGTAGGAGGAAGGAGATTGTTCAGAGGGAAAAGGAAGGCGAGATGAAAGCAGCAGGATGTGGTATCAAGTGAGTTACAAGCCTCCTGCAGAGAGGAGGGGTGGGTTTAGGCGAAATGAGGGCCAGAAGTAGGCCAGGTCTGCCCCCAGGGTCCTGTCTGGATCCCCTTCTCTTCCTGCCTGGGTGGTCGTTCTGTCTTCTCCTCCACACCTCCCTTCCTCCTGGCCTGGGACCACCCAGTAGGGCACTGGTTCCCAGAACTTGTCAAAACACACATTCTCCAGGCACCCCCTACAGCACAGCTTTCCAAGGGTGGGGTCTGCAATCTGTATTTTTCTAAAATTTGAATAAGCTCCTGAAGTGATGGGGCTGGTGCCCTTGCTTGGGAACCCTGTGTGGTGTGGAAAGGAGGCCGGGGGCTCCAGCCGGGCCCGGCTGGCACAGGGAGCCGCTCCCTGGGTGTCTGGAGAACAAGGGAGTGGGCGTCTCGTGCTTACCTGCTTCCTCAGTGTGGCCACCGTGGTGTGGGTCCAGGAAGACAGAGAAGACAGTTTCAAACGGTCCAGCTCTCTCTTCCTGCTTCAGGATACCCTCCTCTGCTTTCTGGAGAATGACTAGCTGGGACGGTGGGTAGGGACAGCTCAGGGTCTTTGTATGCTGGGCCTCATTGGGGTTTTAAGACCCCTGCCAATCTCTTAGGTGAGGGATGACAAATTATCTTCTCTCCACAAGCTGTAGTGGAAGAAGACCTTCTGCCTCCCCTCCCTGTCGTCCCTCCCTCCCATGCACCCCTTTTCGTTTCTTTCGAGAAGAATCAGGTGGAAGCTAAGTGGGTGAAAAGCATGTTTGGGGTTACTGGGAGGGTCGTGGTGGGGAGACTCCACAGCGCAGGCTGCTCCGTAGTCCCGGGTTCGTCGCTGATCACAAGTTTACTGGCTGAGAAGTGGGAGAAGGAGGGCCAGTCGCCTTTGCCTGGGCAGCCCGGCGTTGGAGGCCCCAGCTTGGGTTCAGACAAGCACTCAAATAGTGCTGACTTGGTCTTAGTTCAGAGAGGCTCACCCCAAGAAGCCGAGCTGGCCAGCCCTGTGGGACCTCTGTTAACCAGGAGGCTTGTCTGGTGCAGCTGTGGGTGGGCTGAAAGCCTGGATCAGCTTCTTAAGAGAGGAAGCTTCTGGAGGGGCAAGATAGGGTGGTCGCCAGCAGCTCAAGGGCGAGGCGTGAAGTTTGAGTTTTGAGCTTCTGGCATAGATGGGGTGGGAGGCGGACAAAGGAAAGACTACATCTGACTTCTGCCCAAAGGCAAGATGAGACACTCCCAGCAAACATATATTACATATTAGGATATTCCATCAATTTGAAGATGTACATATTTTCACTTTTTTTAACAATTCTGAAATCAAGATGCATCTTACCATCAATGGTGTCTTACCATTATAATAGGCAGCAATATTTCTTTCTTAATGGCACACAAAATAATGGTAGATCTTACAATTGATGGCATCTTTTTTATTTTTATATTTCTTTTATTTACTAAATCAGAGTTTCTAAAACTGTTCCATCTGTCCTGCAAGATGTTCCGCGAAAAAGAAAAGGACTCCTGTCTAAAAGTTCATGAAATAGGAAACCCTATTCCTTCCTTAGAGATTTATCAAGCACACTAGCACACTAAAGTGTATGAGAAGTCCTATAGTCGAAAAAGTGATTTAATTTTTTTTTAACATCTGTATTGGAGTATAATTGCTTTACAATGGTGTGTTAGTTTCTGCTTTATAACAAAATGAATCAGTTATACATATACATATGTCCCCATATCGCTTCCCTCTTGCATCTCCCTCCCTCCCACCCTCTCTATCCCACCCCTCTAGGTGGTCACAAAGCACTGAGCTGATCTCCCTGTGCTATGCGGCTGCTTCCCACTAGCTAGCTATTTTACATGTGGTAGTGTATATATGTCCATGCCACTCTCTCACTTTGTCCCAGCTTACCCTTCCCCCTCCCCGTATCCTCAAGTCCATTCTCTAGTAGGTTTGCATCTTTATTCCCGTCTTGCCCCTAGGTTCTTCTGATCATTTTTTTTTTTTAGATTCCATATATATGTGTTAGCATATGGTATTTGTTTTTCTCTTTCTGACTTACTTCACTCTGTATGACAGTCTCTAGGTCCAACTGATGGCATCTTATTCAATTCTGTTAAACACGATGTGTGTTTTACAGATATGGGGGGATGCTTTCGATGTACACAGGTACACACAGAATTATGTCATTCTTGTAAGTGAATTTGCACACATCACTTTTTGCAGTAGCTCTATCTTCTAAACACCAAAACTTTTCATGGTATCCAGTTTTAAAGGAAATCTTTGTAAAATGTGTTGCTTGCCTTTGTAAATCTAGCACACGGTGTGTGATTTAATAATTTCTTGAAAATATCAAATGGTTCTACCTGCCATATTGTAACCTTGGGTCTGCTCAGGGCAAAATTTCTGTCATCTTTCTTTTTGTCCTTTCCCCCTTTAGCTATAATTTCATGGTGTTGGGCAGTGGGCTAAGTACTTCTCCATTTCCTTTAATCTTCACAGCCACACTCTGAGGTCGCTACAGCTGTTATCTTTATTTCGTGTGGTGGGGAACTGGGGGCCGAGACCACACGGCTAGGAAGCACCAGAGTTGGGCTGATGACCAGAGATGACCCAGCCCAAGTGGCAGCCTGTCTGTGCCTGTGGAGATCGTGGCTTGTAGGGCATGACTTTGGCGGCCTGAATCGTGGCGGTCTCCAGGTCTTTTCTGTTTGCTTCCAGGCTAGTGGCTGGGAGGTTATGGATAGTTGGGTTATCAGCTAAGTGACTTCCGGATAAGCGAGGTATAGCTGTAGCAAGGTGCATGCGATTGGAGGGTGGGGGCCGATGAATGGGAAAAAGTGGGTGACTGGTGGCACAGAGCAGACACTGGCTCCTTCTTGCTTCTAGCGGGTCTAGCAGTTGGGGCACACGGCTTTGAGCTTTAGAGTTTGTCCTCCGTGGGAGACGCCTGCCTCCAGCCTTCCCCAACTCCCAGTCCAGCCTCTCTCCTGTTGCCATGGTGATGGAAGGCAAACAATCTGAGCGAGTCGCTTTTCAGCTGCAGATCCTTCAGCGCTGCTCTCGCTCTCTGGAGAAGGTCCGTACCCCTTAGCGTGGCTAGCAAGGCCCCCTGCCCCCCAGCCCTGGTCACCCTGCCTGCTTCACCTCCTGAAGCTCGGGCAAACCTCTGTACCTTTGCACGTGCTCTTCCTTCCCTCCACGTTGCCCTTCCCTTCCTCTGCCTGCCCAGTGGACCGTGAATTCATCCTTGGATGCCCAGCTCCAACCTCATCATCTTTAAAGTCTTTCCCAGTCCCCTCCTCACTCCATAGCACTGGCCGCCCTGTCCTACCGTCCTCACCGTGCCTTTCATGTCCTACCAGAGCACTGGCCCGTCTGGCCTGCAGGGTCTGACCAGTGACTTGGTGGCTGGCTCCCCAGAGCCACCTGATGCTCAGCCGGGCTGTTCAGCCATCACCACCCCAGGATCTCTCAGGTGAGAAATCCCCGCGTAGCAACGGTGGAGGATGCCGAGTCCAGGGTGGTGTGAGGGGCAGAAGGGTGGGGTCAGAGGGAGTGGTGCACTTTTCATTTTCGTGTCCTCCAGAGTCTTGCTGCTGTTGTTGTTGACCTAGGCAAATGAGTCTGTGTGGTTTCCTCGTGGGGGGCAGGGCTGGGGTGTGACGACTAAAGACAGCTTCCAGGCTTCTGCCTCTTGTGGAGTCAAGGGACCGCGTTTCTGCCCGACTCCTCCGCTCCCAGCCCTGTGACCCTGGGTGAGTCCGTGTACGTCTCTGGGTGTCAGTTTCCCTGTCTCCCTCCAAGTGCACACGAGAAGCTTTCCACGGCCCCTTCCTCACCTCCAACGTGCCGTTCCTCGGCTTAGCACTTCTGCACGGAGCACCTTCCGGGTGCCAGGCACGTGCTGGGCTCTGAGGATCCTGAGGGTGACAGATAATGTTCCTGCCCTCGTGGAAATTAGTCTAGTGGGCAGGACACTAGACGCATATCATGTAATAACAATCGTGACAATGATGGGGCCCTCTGAGAGTACAGAAAGGGAGCCCAGTATAGCTTGGGGGTTAAGGAGAGGCTTCCCTGAAGAAGTCACATTTCAGTTGAGACTTGAGAGATACAAAATAGAAGAAAATAGCAATGCTAATAAAAATAATTCCTAACACTGAGCAGACACATGCTAAGCGCTCTTTGGGCGCACCCTCTCAGGTATTCCTTTCGGCATCTCTGTGGGGTGTGGGGTCCTCCTCTCCTGCGAGAACCAGGTGAGCTAACTCTGGCATAGACCGGGGCTCATGCCCTGTGCCCCGTCTCCTCCTTCCTTGCCCCTCCCCCGTACTCCGAGGTCTGGCTTCACGACGTTAAGGCCATAAACACTGTTAGGGAGCGCCTCCCTTTTCCTTTGCACTGATCATCGCCGGAGAACGTGTTTCGTTGCTGCTAACGGGGCTCCCTGCGGGAGTCCCCTGCATTTGTGCTTTTATGTTGGCCATCCACAGAAAACCACCGCGTAGTCCGCTGGCCCTTCGTTTTGTCTGTCTTGGAGCTGCTGTCCTTGCAGGGTTAAGCAACCCTAATTTTGTGTATTCTCTAAGAAGTCACCTGTCCAGCCTTCACATCCTTCTTCTTCATCCCAAGTTTTCTTCCCAGGACCACGAGGTCTCTGCGGACGTACCTCTGGCTTTTGGGTCTGAGCATTCGTTCCTGAATGGCTTGGTGGTTTTGACTCTTGTCAGGCAGTTCTCCCCACAGCCATTTCCATGCGGCCCAGCTGAGGCCACCCACCTCCTCAGTGCATTTTCTGGGCGAGATCACATCCACACCTGCAGCTCTTACGGAAGAGTTTCGAACCCTCTCTCAATAACGGGCCTCTTTGAAAAACTGATAAAGTGATAGATCATCTCCTCCACCCCCTACCCGCCCCGGCAAAAGGCACTCTTGCAAAGTTTTGCGGAAAACCTCAGGGTCTTCTCAGACCTCTGCTGTCCACCAGGTGAATAGCCTCTGTTCTGGAAAACAGGACTTTCTCTTCACTGATTTCTTTGGCTAACCCCCAGCACGGCTCCACGCAGGAGTCAGCTGTTGTCAGAGGCAAGGTGGGGTGGCGATGGATGGTGAACACACGCAAGCTGCAGAGGAGGCCACTGGTGACTCCCTGGGGTGACCTCGGGGCTGCGCGCAGGGACCACTCCCGAGCCACGTGCACGCTTTCTGGGTTTATTGTCAAGTCTTGAATTCAGTCTGTTTCCAAGATGATTAAAGAACATTACTTTGGCTAGTGGTGTCCTTAAAAGAAGCCCTCTGGTCCGCCCCCCAACCAGGGAGCTAGATTTAAGGCTCCAGAGAAGCCAGAGACCATGAGGCCAGAGAAGGTGCGTGTTTGTGCCTATTCGCACGAACAGACACCATCCAGGAAGCAGAGAGGCAGCCGCTGCTGCTGTGTTTGCCGCAGATATTCTCATGGCCTCCCGCATGCCCAGGGACTGGCGTGAGCCTGAGGCTTTGTTTCACTGATGTGGTCACAGCTCTTTAAGAGCCGACGCCTTGAAGTCAAGTGTCACGTGTGTAGGAAGTTTTCTTCAATTCCTCATTTCTAAGGATTTGTTAAAGCATGAATGGAAGTTAGGTTTGTCAATTACAACTTGAAGTATCTACTAGGAAACTTGTATTCTTTCACCTTGGGATAGATTTGCATGACATGTTATATTATTAACTTCCTTCTGTTCTGCTTGCACTTCTGGAATAAACTCTACTTGGTCAAGGAGTTTTGTTCTTTCAGTACAGTGCTAGGTTTGATTTGCTGCGATTCCCTTTAGGATTTTTGCATCTATGCTCGCAAGTAAGGTCGGCCTGTATTTTCCTTTCCTGTGCTGCCGTTGTCAGGCTGTGATGTGCTGGTTTTGTGATGTGCTGCGTTTGGAGGCATTTCATCTCCTCCTGCACCCTGCGGACAGCTTGTAGAGCTGGGAATGATCTGTTCCTTGGAGGCTGGGAGAACAACACTGGTCTTAGGTCTTCCACTGCTGGATTCTTGGTTTACCATCCCCCAAGCCTTCCTCTCCTTTTCTCTCTTCCTCAGTCCTCCCATGTACACACCTAGCACCTCAGTGCTCCCAAGTTGGAACCTGAGAGTCATCTTTGATTCTTGGGCCTCCAACAGTCAGCCAGTAATTCCCATGAGTCCCAACTTTCTCTGCCCTTTGGCTAAGGGAAGGCCCATTTCCACTCTTAGATGCTTCCATCCATCTGGAGAGCAGTTCAAGGCCAGGTGCTGTGTTTAGTGGGGATGCAGATAAACCACCTTATACCCGGAGAAAGGTAACCAAGATAGTGATGGCATAATACAAAGTGTTTGCAGAAGGAGAGATGTTTTTCTCTAAGAAGAGGCTGTAAGGGAGAAGTCATATCTATCTTTAGATGTTTGAAGGGCAACATCCTTTGGAAAAGGTGAAGACCTGCCCTGTGGAGGTCATTCTCCAAGAAGGAAAAGGGACGAATGAAGGGAAATTATAAGGAAACAGACCTCAGCTCGCCACAAGGAAGATCTTGGAGAAAGTCAGACCAGATTAACAATGGAATGGGCGGCCTTGTGGTAGTGAGTTCCCCATTGGGAGAAGCATTCAGGGAAAATACATGTCAGATGTAGAAACTAAAGCCATGAGAATGGAGACTGAGATCACTTCATTTCTAAGAGTCGGTAGTTCTCCAAATCACGGTGGCTGTGTCATACTGGCTGTAGAAAAGTTGGTTGTTCTGAGAACATAATTTGAATTTAAGAAATTCAGTGGCCTTGAATAAACAGATCCCAAAGCTGGGCAGTTCCCTTACGAATCCCACAGCCCTGCTTCACAGCCCGTTTCCCCAGAGCAGAAGCCTGTTGGTGGTTAGAAAACCAGAGCCGTCCATGGTGAGACCCTGGGACCATGAGTGGACACCAGGGTTCTTGCCCACATCCTGTGCTGGAGAAGGGGCTTTTTGTGATGGTGGTGGGGGTCTCTTGTTCTTGGCTCCTTCCAACACCTGGTGAAGTAGACTACTTCAGAGTCACCTTCCTGTGTGGCTGTGCCAGATAAACTCTCAGGGCCAACCTACCCAACCAGGTTGCGCTGGGAATTCATGGCCTCTTGTTCTTGGGGTTTTCGAGCCAACGTTTTGTGGGCCTTTGATTTTGCATTCACTTCTGTACTGACATCTTGGGAGTTTCATTTTGAGAAAACCCAAAACTCAGACCTCTCCTTGGCCTGTTATTGTGCTTAAGAGAACACAGGGGGCTGTGGTGTGATGTTCAGGCTCCAGGATGGGGATAGAAGATGAGCTCTCTCATCCTAGCTGTGCCCCACTCACCTCCTTGTCTCTCTGAGCCTGTTCCCTCTTGGATCAATGGGCTCTATATTCTGACATCCCATGAGTTTTCAAAGTCTGCTGTCCAAGAGTACATCAGTAGGAGCTGCTCTGATGGGCTGAGCAGAGAGGGGGCCCGCTCCTTCCTTCATGGTACCCACGTCATGGCGGGACTCGCAGAGTCTAAAGTCCTTCCGATCACGGCGGTGCCCTGCCTCCCTCTGCCCAGGCTTCTCTACTGGATGGCTTCCTCTAAGGTCATTGGTGGCCTTGTAATGGCAGATTCCAATGACCTCCTCCCAGTTGCATCTCTCTCTGCAGTTTCCGTAGCATTTGCTGCCCAGCACCCCTTCCTAGAGCCTCTTCCTCACCGTGTGCACCTCCTGGCGTTCCTCTGCACACTTTTCTTCTTGCCGGCCCTGGATGTGCTTAGCTCCCTCACCCCAGACCCTTGTCTCCAAGCCCATGCTGGTCATTTTCACCATTTCAACATCAACACACGCCCAGAGCCCAACTCTTCATCCACAGAGCAGGCTTCCTCTCCAGACTTCCCCATTTGGGGGTCTCTAGTGAAACCAGACTCCTGGTCTGGAGATGTTGCAGTCACCTCCGAGTCCTTCCTCCCTCTTCCGTCCCCGCTCTCCAGCCAGCTTTGATGGTGCTTCCTTTCCCCCAGCGTTCTCGCTTCTTCTCATTTCCCCATCGTCCTCCCGGCCACCCCACTCAGCTTTCGTCACCATCACCGTAGGCCTGCTCATGGGCCTTCCGGGCCCTGCTCTCTTCCTTGCTTCCCCAGGAGATTCTTCTAAAGAAACTCCTTCGTCACCATACTCAGAAGCCTTTGGTGCCACCCGCCTCCTAGGGAAAGTCCAAAGTCCAAGGTCTTGTGTTCGAGTTTCAAAGCTGAGTCCCACTCTTCGAATCTTCTCCATGAATCCGCACCCTCTCCTCCAGCCGGACTGCCTGACTCAGGTCCTCCGAGACCTGATGGGTGTTCTTACCTCTCGCATCCCCCTCCCGATGAGGAAATCTTCCCAACCATCCCGTTCAGTGCCACCTCCCGCCTGCAGGGCCAGCACCTGGTGGCGCTCAGTTCGTGTTTGGTGAATGAATGATTGCCTGGTACAGCAGCCAGTACAGAGGAGGC
This sequence comes from Balaenoptera physalus, assembly GCF_965194825.1. Classification (NCBI taxonomy): domain Eukaryota; kingdom Metazoa; phylum Chordata; class Mammalia; order Artiodactyla; family Balaenopteridae; genus Balaenoptera; species Balaenoptera physalus. The sequence goes on along the minus strand of NC_138901.1, from coordinate 57,377,183 downwards.
CTGGGTCAGCCCCGGTGGCTGATGATTGTGCATCTGAGATCTTTGTGGGCTTCAGTCATCCTCTGGGGACGCACCCTCCAGGCATCTCCCTGGATTCCGTGGGCATCTGAAGGGGCAAAGCCCTGTGTCTTTGCGCTCCGGTACAGGCGGGACAAGGCAGATGTCCTCCTCTGGGGGGCTTCAGACCCCAGAGACCCTGGCAAACTCCAGCTGCTAAGCCCTGGCTCCTTGGGAACTTCTGTCCCACCCTCCAAGTTACTCAGATTCAAGGCAGCAGCTCTCTAAGTCAGGGAGCTGGGAAGCCCTGGGGAACTGCCCGGGGACAAGCCACTCCCAGGCTGGTGACCCCGCCTTACGGGAGCCTGGGGAAGTGTCTGTTTGCAACATGGTGTTTACAAGGCAGAGGGGCTTCCTGTCCGCCTGCCAGGCAGGCTGTGGGGCAATCAGGAGCTGTGTCTTAAGGGGAGTGGGGCGATGAAATGCTTGGAGGATTTCTGAGGATTCTTCACACATCCCAGGGGGTGCCTGGCCGTGCTGACCCTGGAAGACGCCAAGGGTGAAGTGGAACGAGCTCAAGTTTTTAGACTGGGAGAAAATTAAGTATGACTGATAATTATTATTAATTTGCACATTGCCCTTTACAGCTTCTAAAGCATTGTTAACAAACGTGGCCCTGCTAGTCTAATGTGCGGCCCATCAGAGTGAAAAGCGATTCCCTTCGGTCACTCCCAAGCAGGGATGAGCTTCTTTTTCCTTTCCTTTTTTTTTTTTTGAAAGGGAGTTATGCTTTGGAGAGGAAAGAAGGCTTTCTGGGGCAAGGAGAGAGTAGTGGAAAGGCCTCCCCAGGAGAGAGAAGCTTTCCATTCTACTTCCGAGTTCATCCAAGGTGGAGAGTGACACGCCTCTCTGTGCCCACCTGAGAAAGGGGCTGAGACTGGCCCACCCACCAACCCGGAACCAACCGGCATGGCGCCCACAAGAACACAGGCCTGTGTCCAGGGCCCCCGCTATCTCTGGTTTCCAACATAAGCACCTGGAAAGGTCTGGGAACGTGCCTCATGATCTCTTGGCTCTGGGGACAGGAATACTCCAGGTTCTCTCTCTAGTGAGTGGGTGATCCAAAGATGGGGCTCACCCTCATTACATGACTTCTGAGGACCTGAAATTGTTTTCTGTGGTGAATTCTTTCTCTGAACCCTTTAGAAAAAAGATGCAGAACATGAGCTGCCCCTCCCCCTGCAGGGCAGAGGTGCAAGGGACACTTGTGCCATCAGCACATTAGCCTGCCGGTCATGGTGCGATAATCCTGGTTTGTGCAGGGAGGTTTGCTGTAAAGTGCAAAGGAAGAAAACAATAAGGGCACAGCCCTTGAAGAATCTGATACTCAAACCTCCTACTTGAAAGTGGCAGAGGTTGGCCTTAGGGGTGGGGTTGAGAAGGGAGGTGAGAAGTTGAGTTGAGCAGGGACTAGCCTTGTGTGGCATCAGGAAAACACATTTCTGAACAAGTGAGGCTACCGAACTCAGGTCCAAGGCATGTGAGCCGTTCGGGGGTCGGGAGAGGAGGTCATTCTAGAAGGCACCTGAGTCAGCTGGAAAAACAAGATGGCGGGGACGTGTGGGAATTGACAGAAGCAAGCCCTCAATACTGGGCCAGGTACTGGATGCAATGGATACAGAAGGAAATACCGCCAACTTCCCATTCCCCTTATCCTCCCTCCCCTGGCCCAGGTGCCATCACTGTCCCACATTCTCCCTGAGATGGGTGTAGCGCCAGCCCTCATCCCTGCTGGGTTCCCGTCAAGGCTCCTGTAGAGGGAATGTTGGAGGGATTGGGTTGGCCTCATGGTTGGGTCCAGAGCTCAGTCCTCTCGGAGAGTCCCATTGCCCCTCCTCCCCCTCCCCATCCAGTGCTTTTGAAGATGAGATTACTTCCCATTGACTGCATTACTCCTAAGACCTGCTCAGTAGATGGAGGTGGGAACATTATTATTTTTTTAATTAAAGACTTAATTTTTTAGAGCAACTGTAAGGTTACAACAAAATTGAGGGGAAGGTACAGAGATTTCTGCACATGCATAGCCTCTCCCATTATCAACATCACTCACCAGAATGGCACTTTTTTTTTTTAACCAAGGATGAACCTACATTTTAAAAAAAACTTTTATTTTATATTGGAGTATAGTTGATTGACAATGATGTGTTAGTTACAGGTGTACAGCGAAGTGATTCAGTTATACCCACACAAGTATCCATTCTTTTTCAAATTCTTTTCCCATTTAGGTTATTACAGAATATTGAGCTGAGTTCCCTGTGCTATACAGCAGGTCCTTGTTGGTTATCTATTTTAAATATAGTAGTGTGTGCATGTCAATCCCAAACTCCCAGTCTATCCCTTCCCCCCCCACCCTTTCCCCCTGGTAACCATAAAGAATGAACCTACATTGATACATCATAATCTTCCAAAGTCCATAGTTTACCTTAGGGTTCACTCTTGGTATTATACATTCTATGGGTTTTATAAATATATAATGACGTATATCTATTATTATATTTTACAGAGTATTGTCAATACCCTAAAATTCCTCTGTGCTTTGTCTAGTCATCTCTCCCCCTGCCCCTCCCCCAGGAACTCATTGATCTTTTTATTATCTCCATAGTTTCATTTGGAGGACATAATTTTTCACTAAGCTATTTGATCTTGTCTAGGGAGGGAGAGTTTTGTAATATCCATACTTTATTCTCATGGTACCTTCTTATCAACCCATAAGAGATTATCTCTAATTCATTTACCAAAACAGTACCCTCTCAACCTGAATTGCTTCAGTGCTGGCCAGTTAATCCAGTTTGCTCTGAAGAATGTCTGACCTTTAAATAACTCAGTCACTGCTGTGGCCCACAGAGCGGGATACACAGAGGTGGGCACACCATATGGGAAATGTACGCTGCTTCTCTAGAGGATGATTTAAGCTTTACAAGGGAATTTTGGGTACATCATGTAGTCTCTATTTAAGGTCAGACCATAAAACATAGTCTACAAATTTGAGGAAAATCCCACCCGCTGTATCTAAATGACACAGTAATGGACAAACAAAAACATAATTTTGCTTCTTAGATAACTCAGTGTTGACTGAAATATTAGTAAGTATATTGGTGTTTGTTATTTCGGAGAGACCCAGAATGGTAGTGGCTTAAACAAGATAGAGCTTTATTTCTCCTTCATGTAACAGTCTGAGCATAGGTGGTCCAGACTTTACATGACAACTTCAAAGGCTGGGAACCTATGCTCCTTCTATCTTGTTTTTGTCTTCCTCAGCATGTAGCTTTCATCTCATGGTGCATGGTGGCTACTCTAGCAATTGCCATCAGATCTGCATTCTAGCTAGCAAGAGGAAGAAAGAGGAAGACGGCAGCATGCTTATTCCTTTTAAAAGCATGATTTGGAAATTACACTTATCAACGTCTACTTATATTCCATTGGCCAGAAGGCAATCAGGTGGCCACACTTAGCTACAAGAGAATCTGGGAAATATAATCTAAATTTTCAAAAAATTATATTACTGGGGCTTCCCTGGTGGCGCAGTGGTTGAGAATCTGCCTGCCAATGCAGGGGACACGGGTTCGAGCCCTGGTCTGGGAAGATCCCACATGCCGCGGAGCAACTGGGCCCGTGAGCCACAACTACTGAGCCTGAGCGTCTGGAGCCTCTGCTCCGCAACAAGAGAGGCCGCGATAGTGAGAGGCCCGCGCACCGCGATGAAGAGTGGCCCCCCGCTCGCTGCAACTGGAGAAAGCCCTCACACAGAAACGAAGACCCAACACAGCCAAAAATAAACATAATAAATAAATAATAAATAAAAAATTAAAAAAAAAATTATATTACTATAGAAGAAGGGAGAATGGATGTGGAAAGACAGTTATGAGTCTCATCCACATTTGAACTTTACTAGTTTGAGATCTTACTGAATCTTCACTGTCATATAACAGTTCTTTATCCCTTCCATTGTGCAAGTAGCCTACCTTCTAAGCCCTATTGAAAACAGTTAATAAAAAAATGGCATCCTATACCAAAAGGTGGAATCAGCCCAAATGTCTATCTACAGACAAATGAGTAAACAAAATGGGATCTGTACGTACGATGGAATAGTATTTAGCCTCGATAAGGAATGCAGTTGTGATAGATGTTATAATATGGATGAACCTTGAGGACAGTAGGCTAAGTGAAATAAGCCCATCACAAAAAGGCAATATTGGGGCTTCCCTGGTGGCGCAGTGGTTGAGAATCTGCCTGCCAATGCAGGGGACACGGGTTCGAGCCCTGGCCTGGGAGGATCCCACATGCCGCGGAGCGGCTGGGCCCGTGAGCCACAGCTACTGAGCCTGCGCGTCTGGAGGTCTGGAGCCTGTGCTCCGCAACAAGAGAGGCCGTGAAAGTGAGAGGCCCGCGCACCGCGATGAAGAGTGGCCCCCGCTTGCCGCGACTGGAGGAAACCCTCGCACAGAAACGAAGACCCAACACAGCCAAAAATAAATAAATAATAAATAAATTAAAAAAAAAAAAAAAAAAAAAAAGGCAATATTGTCTGATTCGACTTCTGTGAGGTACCTAGTGTAGTCAGACTCATAGGGACAGAAAGTAGAATGGTGGTTATCAGGGGCTGGGGAAAGAGTGAAGTGGGAAAGTAGTGTTTAATGGCGACAGAATTTCAGTTTTGGAAGATGAAAAAGTTCTGGAGGTGATGGTGGTGATGGTCACACAACACTGTAAATGTACTTAATGCCACCAAGCTGTATATTTTGAAATGGTTAAAATGGTAAATTTTATGTTATTTATATTTTACCACAATTTTTACCATGGCATGCTCTAAAGGATCAAAAGCAGAGTTCTCCGGCATTTGGGGAGAGGTGACCCCCAGATGAAGACCCTTGGCTCTCTTGAGTGAGGTTCTTTAGCCAGTGGTGAATCCATTTATCTTGTGACCATTCTGCTCACATTTTTTTTACATTGTCATGAGCCTGTAGCAGGATTTGCTAAAATTCAGATGTGCTGTTTTTGTGCATTTTGTTGTATCACCTGTTTAGTGCATTCCATTCTAGCCCCTGGTGGTCCCTGGACCCTTTCCTGAATGTTGTTCACAAACTGCCTCTTAACAATATGTAGACAGTGTTGTCAGGCGGGGGGGCTGGCAGACTCAGAGACTGTAGTTTCCAAGATTCTACCGTTTTTTTAAAGTTTTCCAAAATTGGGACAGCCTCTTCTAGGGTTTGTCCCCGTCTTTCTCTGTCTGTCTCACCCTCCGTCTTTCTCTCGTACATCTTTCATTTTCTCTGATCCTTCAAAGATTATTGGTAGCAGTTCCCTTTCACAACCTCAAGTTTCTTTATGAATCTGAGAGGTATTTATACTCATCTGCAATCCTCAACTCATCTTAAGCAGCGGGCTCCCTATTTGACTTCAGAGCCCTCTGTGTCGGCGGACCCTTCTCCTCCCAGGCTCCCCCGACCCCCTTGCTGGTGTGATCGTCTAATTCCCAAGGCCAGTGTGACACTCACCCATTGAAAATTTTGCAATAGCTCCACGGGGCCCTGGAGTAAACCCTTAAGCACTTCACTTGGCATGTAAGGCCGTTCTCAGTCTGACACCCCAGCCCGGGCATCTTCATCTCCCAACACCCGTGTCTTGCTTTATCCTCCAGTAGTTCGGAATACCTGATCGTGCCCTGCAGGAACCAAGCTGTCTCACATCTCTTGCCTCTGTCCATTTTCCCACCCCCGTGCCTGAATCCCAGGGCAGCTTCTTCCTGTAGACTTATCTCGGGAGTTACCTTCTTGGAGAAGCTTTGCTAATTGACCTTGTCCCTCCTCCATCGCACCTGTCCCTTGTTAACCTCTGCGGGGATGCCTCGCCCATTGGAGAGGGTCTAGTTGGAGGTTATTTTGAATGGTGCCGCTCTGAACTTTGTGGTGCATGTCTTTTGAGCGTGTACCAGGGGGTGGAATTGCTGTGTCATGGGGCAGGTTGTGCTGTGGTGGGTACTGCTAAACAGATTTCCATTTGGCAAGTGGCTGGAGCAGTTCACGCCCCACCTGCAGTCCTGAGGGTTCGGGTGCTTCACATCCTCACAAACAGTGTTCTCCATCTTTTTCGTTTCAGCCATTCTGGTGCATGTCTAGTAGCATCGCATCGTGGTTTGAATTTGCGTTTCCCTGGTGACTGATGAAATTGAGCACCTTGGCGTGTTTATTGGCCACTTGGAGATCCTCTTTTGTGAAGGGTCTATTCAAATCTTTTGCCCATTTTTCTATTGGGTGATCTGTCTTTTTCATGTTTTTTTTTCTTGTTGGTGGTCCTACCACATTGCTTGGTGACCTTCAGAAGCCCATCTTCCCCTCTGACCATGAACTCCTTGAGATTTCTGGACACCCCCCAGTACCTAGTAAGACCCTCAGATAACAGACACTCAGTACATGTTTGCTGTTGACTAAATAAACCATCTTTGATCCATCCTTTCTGGTAGGATAACCGTTCTCCTTGAGAAAAAAGATGGAGGAAATAGCCACGGAACAGTTCTGCTTTCTCTCCTGCATCTGTAACTGTGCCCCCATCTTTCCTGAGTGGCTAGCCTAATCTCTCCAGGTTTAGGCTCTGAAATAACACTATGGGCCCTTTTTGATGTCTTCTGTGTTTTTCTCAAGCCTCCCTTTTGTGACATGCTCACTCTCACTCTTCTGTGATTTTTCTTGGGGACCTCACTTCCCACTTTTACACACACCCCACAAAGTCACGCTGGCCCCTGACATCCCCCCTCTTTTCTCTTTCATGAGACTCCGTAGCTTGCCGCCAGAATTTAATTTTCTGAGTTTCTTTCCCTGCTAAGCCATCCTCTCCGATTCCTGGCCTCTTAGGAGTCTGCTTCCTTAACGTCTAAGACGGGGGTCTGACTGTCTAGCATTTTCTTCTGGGATTAGCCCAAACTTTGAGGTGAGGTGGTCATTCCCCCCTGTTTTCCCCTCACTCCTATTTTACAAACCTTCCGTTATTCTCGGTCAGAATTAAAGACACAAGATAGAATAGTAGTTTTCCTCTTTGCTTCCTTGCCCTTCCAAGAGATGAGGTGATCACAGGAGCAAGGCTTTCTCAGGTGGCCTGGTTTTAACCTAAGTCTGTAAGGAGACATCCAGCTGCCGTCCAGGTGAAGCACGCGGCCATCCCTAGCCTTGCAGTGGCTCAGTTCTGTGACTCATACGAGGAAACCGGCATCCTCATCTCAGTCAAGCTAGTGTGCAATCCCACGTGCTTCTCTCTTCTGTTTTCTTTCTTCAGACCTCTTGGTCATTCACTTATTCATTCATTATTCGTTCATTCATCCAGCAAATATGTGCCAGGCACTCTTCCAAGTCCTCATGGAATGACATTCTGATGGGGCTGGAGGAGAGAGACAGACAATAAGCACATTATCGTTTATTATTTATATAATAAGTAACATGAGTAGTGTGTCAGCTGGTGATAAGAGAGGTGGAAAAATAAAGCAGCAGGTGCCAGAGGTTTACCAGAAGATTGCATTAAGAGCGTAACATAAAGACCGGAAATAGTGAGGGAGTTAGCCAAGCAGACATCTGGGAGCAGAGCATTCCAAGCAGAGGGAACAGCATGTGTAAAGGTCCTGAGGCAGGTGTGTGCCTGGCATGTTGCCCTGGTCATTCTAGTCCACAGAATGTGGCAGCCACCACGCTGGTGTCAACGAAACTCAGTATCTGAAATGAAGGACAGTGTATCAGTCATGTTTGTATCTACCACAGCATCCAGCAAAGTATCCTGTGGTCATATATACTCCATAAGAGAAGCTTCTATTTGAGTAAATGAATTTAGGTTGGACACCATTAAGGACCCTTTCATCTCTGAATTGGCTGTGATCATCTTAGTTGCCTGTTGGCTTGCACCCATCTCTGAGTAGCCTGCTTCCTAGCTGTCCCATCTGGGCTCTTCTGAACACATGGTCCGGTGGCTTCTGGTCATGTGGCCTGGTCTCTGTCAGGGTGTGGGGTCTACACTGGATATGTATGTTCCAGATACTATTGCTTGTAACAAACTACTCCAAAACAGAGTGGTAGAAGACTCTAACCATTTTAATATGCTCATGGATTCTGTGGGCCAGGAATTTGGGCAGGGTACAATGGGGATGGCTTGTCTGTGTTTAGCGATGTCTGCAGCCTCAGCTGGGAAGACCTGAACAGCTGGGGCCTGAAACTGTATATCAGAGTGCCTGCAAAGTGGCCACTCCACGTGGCTTGGGCTTCCTCACATCATGGCGACCCCAAATGGGTAGTTAGATTTCTTACACAATGACTCAAGAGCTCCAAGTGCAAGTCTTCTAGTACATGAGGCAGTAGCTGCATCACCTTCATGGCACAGCTTGGGAAGCCACACAGTGTCACCTCCGCCATCATCTATCGGTTGAAGCAGTCACAAGCCTGCCCAGGTTTAAGGGGAGGGAATTAGATTCCACCTCTTGCTTGGGGAAATGGCAAGGCTGCATTGTAGAAGAGGCCGTGGGATGGGAGATGTTGTGGCCATCTTTGGAAAATACAACCTTATGATGCGCCTTCTATTTCCCTGGGGAGGAATTCTCATTTTGTGTTGTCACTGGGGTGTGGTGGATTTTCAGATGTCTGCTTTGTACCCTGTCCAGCGTAAACTCTCAGTGTAAGAGGGTTGCTAGGACCAGCAGCCCTCCTCCTCCCACTGCTTAGTCCCTGGACAGATGAGGCTCCCCAAGGCGCAGGGATGGTGGGTAGTCAGGCACAGAGCAGGTGCACTGCAAGAGTATACACACCCCTGGGGCATAGCAGACGAGCCTGTGTAACTGTCATTCTTTTGCTCAGTCTGATAATGGTCTCAGGTCGGAGAATGTCCTTGTCCTTAAGGGATGCATGCTAAAATATTAGATTGAACCATAGGAACTTGCTGATATCTGCTCGCGTTTAATATGGTTCAATCTAATATTGAGGAGTGATTTGTCATGATATCCGCAACCTGCACCTTACTTTCAAATGGTTCAGCAAAATATGTGTGTGTATGGTGTCGACCTGAGGATTGGGTCTACCCACTGGAGTAGTAGCCAAGTAGGAGTAAAGGCTGAAGGCAGAGGGAGGCTGGGGCACTTCTGTCCCCCTTCCTCCATCACAACCCCTACTGGTAGCCTCCTTCCCAGCCCTGCCTCTGGGGGGGAAGGGGTGAGGGGGGTGTTTCTGGTGGGGCTCAGTGGGATCTCTGCAGGGTGGGGGAGGGATGGCAGCCTGGGGCTCTTGAGTTGTCTGCTCCGTGCAACGCCCCACACGCTCCTGACCGGAAATTCTCAAGGATTCAGACCTGCATGGGAGCAGCCCATCCACGTGCGTCCTCCGAAAGGGTCCTCTGAGCCCCACAGATCTTCTGCTTCCCTGTTTCCCGGGCAGCGTCCCGCTTCCGAGTGTCCTCGAGCCGCGACCTTTCGGGTGGCTCTGCCACATCCTGTGCCCGGGTACCACTCTCAAAGCACAGCCAGATGTGCAAATTCTGCGGCTGTGCCCGGGGCCGAGCGCAGCACAGCTTGCTTTTCTTGGAAGTCATTGGTGATTTGTTAGAAAAACAGGAAACATTGGGGCTGCTGGTGTACATTCTGCCCTTTTTGTTTTTGTTTTCGAACCGCTTTCATCCGTCTCAGTCTCAGGACGTTTTAAGGGCATTTACGCTCTAGCCGGCCCTCCAGGCCTCCTCCTTGACATTCCTCCCCATCCTGTGCATCCTCTTTCTCTCTCCCTCTCGCCTTCTGCCGCCACCCTCCACCCCACCCCCAAGCACTGCTGCGGGGAGGAGGCAGGTCTAGGGAACCACGGACACAGGTGCCGCATCTCGCTGATGTATGTAACTTCGGGCACGTGCTCCTGGGGAGTCTGGCTTCCCCGCACCTGCCCGTCTCCTCCTACCTCGTCCCCCACCTTTATCACGGTGGTTAGACAGGAAGCAGAGTGGTCTCTGCCCACCGGGACCTGCTGGGGCAGCTTCCTGCTGCTGACACACGGGGGCAATGCGGCTGGGATGGGAAATCCTTCATCCCTCCTGGGTCAGACTGGAGCTGGAGGTGTCCTTGGAAATCACTTTATCTCTCTGGGGACACAGAGGCCTGGAGGGGACTCTCCAGGGGCCCCAGGTTGGATGCCTTGATTAAAGGGGAGGGACGGGAGGGAGTGAGGAGGTCTGAGTCCGGCTCTGGCCTTGCCCCGGATCACCCCCTCCCTGCCTGTGTCTCAGAAATGCAGGGGTGGGGCCTGTGGTCATTTTGAGCATTGGTTAAAGTGCCAGAAAGTGCCGCTGCTTCTTGGTGGCCCTTGGCGAGTTTTTCCCGGGTCTCGTCTTGTCAGGGGTGAGCTCTGAGCATGTCCGGTGGTGCTTGGCTTGGGGGTGTACTCGAGCCTTCTTGCTGTCTGTTCCCCACCCCGTAAGGTACCATGATGGAGAGGCCCGTTTCCCGTTTTATGGTTGGAGAAACTGAGGTCCAGAGAGGTTATGTGGCTTAACCACTGTTCTCCGCTCCGCAGGCAGCCCCACGAGGCGAGGCCTCTCTGCCCAGGGAGCCCCCCTGGCTGGGCTTTGCCCGGGGTTCTCACCCGGTGCCTCTGCACCACGCCTGCAGCAGCGGCCCCCCCTCTCCAGGGGGAACCGAGCTTAGGGGCTGCCCTTCTGAAGTCATATGAGAAATGTTATGTGAGAGATGAGAAACTCCCCAAACCTCTCAGGGGCGATGTTTGAAAAAGGCATTAAACTGTCGGGAGAGAGATACGAATGGTAAGACAGAGACTAAGATGTGAACCAGCCCAAGAAACTGAAACACTGTTTAGGGAGCTTCCCAGAAAAGAAGCGGTTTTGAGGAATTCTGGGCTAGGGACGGAGAGTGGGTTGGAAAGGAACCCCTCCTCACACCGGGACTCCTGAACATCCAGGGCAACAACAGGTTCTGGAAGGGGGGGGGGCAGGGGCAGGGGCAGGAGGGGTGGGCCCTCCCGGGGTGGGCCCTCCCTCCTCTCCTGCCCACATTCCCATTCCTCTGGGTCCCACAGCTTCTGGGGAGCAGAGACTCTCACCCAGGGGTCTGTGAGCTTGGATGGGAAAGATGTGACATCTTTATTGTCACCCACCTCTAACTGAAGTTGAGTGTTTCCTGCCATGAAAAATGTAGGCAACAAACCAGTTACATTATCATTAGCACCTGTGAACTGATCACCAGTAGAAATCCAGATGTTTTCCTATCACTTTGCAGTTGTTGTATGTACTGCAAACATCACTTATGCCTTTTATTACTTCAAAGTGATGCTAATGATTAGACCCACTGCTGGATTTTGTTATTTAATGTGTAATGAGAAGAACAGATATTACCGTGTTGAAAGTCTGATTACTGAAAACAATTGATAATTATATTTCAGTGTAATTCATTTCCTCTGCAGTCCCATGCATTTTATTTCGTGCGTTTTGCATTTAGAACGTTGTTCTGAACGGGGGGGCCTGTAGACTTCTCCAGTGGGTCTAGGGCATAACGAGGTTAAGGATACCCACTGTTGGAGCATTTAGGTAAAAAAATTCTAGGTGTTACCTGACAGCTGAGGAGGGCTTTGGTGTTAGGCAGACCTGAATTGGCATCCTTGCTGCAGACCCTGAGAAAGTGGCTTTATCTCTCAGACCTATAGTTTCCTTATTGTATATAGAGGTAAAAGAAGGTCTATCTTGAAGGACTGTTCCATGTGCAAGTGCCGGGCAGGCATTGGGAACCATGGTGGGTAGTAGCTGGGGGTAGTGGCAGTGGTTTATTCAAGCCCATGAGACTCAAGCAGGATTCCTTTTTATTACAGAGGAAACTCCAAGCTAAGTTCATTTCTTATTATCCCTCATACAGAAGGGAAAACTGTATACCTGGATAATGCCTGTCATCTTTTTCTTTTGCTCTGGACTCGGAGCAGCTAGCCCCCAGGTATCCAATGTGAATCTTGGTCCATAAATTGAAGTATTTAAGAAATAACCACGTCCATGCAATGGAATATTATTCAGTCATAAAAAGGAATAAGTACTGTTACATGCTACAACATGGATGCACCTAGAAAACATGCAAAGTGAAAAAAGCCAGATACCAAAGACCACATACTGTATGATTACATTTCTATGAAATGTCTAGAATAAGGAAATTCATAGAAACAGAGAGTGGATTAGTGGTTTTCAGACGATGGGGAAAGGAGAATGGGGAGTGACTGCTAATAGGTATGAGGTTTCTTTTTGTGCTGTTAAAAATGTTCTAGATTTAGGTCATGTTGATGGGCATACAATATCATGAATATGCTAAAAACCACTGAAGTGTGCCCTTTAAAATGATGAATTTTTTTTTAATGTTTTATTTTATTTATTTATTTATTTGGCTGCACCAGGTCTTAGTCGTGGCATGTGGGATCTAGTTCCCTGACCAGGGATCGAACCTGGGCCCACTGCATTGGGAGCATGGAGACTTAGCCACTGGACCACCAGGGAAGTCCCAAAATGATGAATTTTATGTTATGTAAATTATATACTATGACTAAGTGGGACTTATTCCTGGTATGCAGGCTGGTTCAACATGTGAAGATCAGTTAATGTAATTCATTACATTGACAGGCTAAAGAAGAAAAATCATATGATCATCAGTAGATACAGAAAAAGTATTCAACAAAATTTAACACCCATTCATGATAAGTTCTCTTAGCAAACTAGGAATAGAGGGGGAATGTCCTCAACTAGGTGAAGAATATCTATAAAAACCCTACAGCTAACATCATACTTAATAGTGAAAAACTAGATGCTTTCTCCCTAAGATTAAGAATGAGGTAAGGCTGTCCCCTCTTATTCCTCCTATTCACCGTTGTACTAGAAGTCACAGCTAATGCAACAAGACAAAAAAAAAAAAAAAGGGAAATAAAAGCTACACAGATTGGGAAGGAAGAAATAAAACTGTCTTTGTTTACAGGTGACATGATTGCCCATGTAGAAAATCCCAAAGAATTAAGAAACTCTTGGAACTAATAAGTGATTATGGGAAGGTTGCAGGATACAAAATTTATTCAAAGAAATCTATTGTTTTCCTATGTACCAGCAATGAGCTATGGGAATTTGAAATTAAAAATACAACACTATTTACATTAGCACCAAAAAATTTTGCACAAGATCTACATGAGGAAAACTACAACACTCTGATGAATGAAGTAAGGAAACATCTAAATAAATGGAAAGATATTCCATGTTCATGGATAGGCAGACTCAATATGCCAGTTCTTCCCAACTTGATCTATAGATTTAATGCCATTCCAATCAAAATTCCAACAAATTACTAATTCTAAAGTTTATATGGAAAGGAAATGACCCAGAATAGCCAACACGATATTGAAGAAAAAGAACAAAGTAGGAGAACTGAACTACCTGACTAAAAGACTTACTCTAAAGCTACAATAATTAAAACAGTGTGATACAGGTGAAAGAACAGGCAAACAGATCAATGAAACAGAATAGAGAGCCCAGAGATAGACCCACACAAATATAAACTGATTTTTGACAAAGGAACAAAGGCAATTCAATGGAGAAAGGATAGTTTTTAAACAAATGGTGCTGGAACAATTGGACATCCACATACAAAAGAAAAAAAAATGAATCTATATACATACCTTAAACCTTTCCAAAAAATTAACTCAAAATGGATCATATACCTAAAGGCAAAATGCAAAACTGTAAAACTCCTAGACGATAACAAGAGAAAACCTAGATGACCTTGGCAATGAGTGTTTAGATATAATACCAAAATACTTTCATGATACATGAAAGAAAAATTTGATGAGTTGGACTTCATTAAAATTAAAAACAGTGAAGTATTTGCAAAATGTTTATCTGATAAAGGACTTATGTCCAAAATATACAAAGAATTCTTAAAACTCAACAAAAGAAAATAAATAACCCATTTAAAAAGTAGGCAAAAGATCTGAACTGCTCACTGAAGAAGATAAACAGATGACAAATAAGCATATAAAAAGATGCGCGGGGCTTCCCTGGTGGCACAGTGGTTGAGAATCTGCCTGCCAATGCAGGGGACACGGGTTCGAGCCCTGGTCTGGGAGGATCCCACATGCCATGGAGCAACTAGGCCCGTGAGCCACAGCTACTGAGCGTGCGCGTCTGGAGCTTGTGCTCCGCAACAAGAGAGGCCGCGATAGTGAGAGGCCCATGCACTGCGATGAAGAGTGGCCCCCGCTTGCCGCAACTAGAGAAAGCCCTTGCGCAGAAACGAAGACCCAACACAGCCAAAAATAAATAAATAAATAAATAAATAATAAAAATAAAGGAATTCCTTAAAAAAAAAATGCTTGACATCATAGATCACTAGGGGATTGGAAGTTAAAACAATAAGGAGATACCAGTATATACCTATTAGAATGGCTAAAATCCAAAAACCTGACAGCACCAAATGCTGACAAGGATGTGGAGCAACAGGAATTCTGATTCATTTCTGGTAGGAATGCAAAATAGCACAGCTACTTTGGAAGACAGTTTGGCAGTTTCTTAGAAAGTTAAGACTTAGAATGCTAAGTCTTGCAGTCGTGCTTCTAGATATTTACCCAAATGAGTTGAAAACTTATGTCCACCTACAAACCTGCACATGAATGTTTATAACGGCTTTATTCTGATTGCCAAAAATTGGAAGCAACCAAGATGTCGTTCGGTAGGTGAATGGGTGGACAACCCAGGGTACATCCACAGAATGGAATATCTTTTAACAATAGAAAGAAATGAGCTATGAAGCCATGAAAAGACATGGAGGAGCCTCAGATGCATATTACTATGTAAAAGAAGCCAGTCTGAAAAGTCTACATAATGTAAAATACCAACTGCGTGACATTCTGGAAAAGGCAAAACTATAGAGATGGTAAAAAGATCAGTGGTTGTCAAGGGGTGGAGGGAGGGGAAGGGATGAGAGCACTGGGGATTTCTAGGGCAATGAAACTATTCTGTATGATATTATAATGGTAGATACATGACATTTTTGTGTTTGGCAAAACCCATAGAATGTACAACACAAAGAGTGAACCTTAATGCAAACTGTGGACTTTAGTTAATACTGTTGTGTCAATATAGGCTCATAAATTGTGACAAATATACCACACTAATGGAAGATATTAATAATAGGGGAAACCCTGGGTGGGGGGGGGAAGGGGGGCAGGGGTGTATATGGGAACTCTCTGTACTTTCTGTTCAATTTTTCTGTAAACCTACAACTGCTCTAAGAAAATTAAAGTTTCTAAAAAGAAGAAAAAACATAACCGTTTCTTTATCTTCTTACATCAGCTGAAATCCAGCTCTGAGCCCCACCTATTTTGCCAGGACCTGTCCAGGAGCTCAGAGTTTTACACTTTCCTGCCACGAACTTTCCCCAAGGTGGTTGCTTTATTAGCATGGGGACAGAGCCAGGGGAGGGAACAATGTCCAGAAATAAATAAATTAATAGCACCATAAATTGTCCTGTATTTGTACCCTGTGGCCTGAGGAACAGCTCCTGGAAAGTTTGGGTTCTGGCCTGTCTCTCCCTTTGGCCTCTGGCAGAAGGCATACAGGAGGAAGCAGGTCTCCGAGGCAACTTGCCCCACACGGTGGGTGGCTAGAATGACTCGATCAACATATCCCTCCCAGGACTGACTCATTGAGAAGTTACAAGAGATGTAATTTCCCCTCGAGGCCTGAGGAATATCCCCTGTTGCTCGTAGGGTCACAGCGTCATGGCTACATGTTTGGGTGGGGCTTTGGGTTGTAGCACATTTGCAAACTCACCTAACTGTCCAGGGAGACTCCGCCTGGGTCTTGCGCCAGGCGCTGGGGTTGGAACCGTGTGCGTGGTGGACGAGCCACTGTCGTCAGAGCTGAAAGTCCAGCAGAGGAAACAGTTACAGCGCAGGCGAAGGGGAAGCAGAGCGGGAGGGGGTGGGCGCCCAACCCAGCCTGGGAGTCTGGAGGCCTTCCCTAAAGAAGTGACCAAAAGAATGTGTATTAAGAGCCTAAGAGCCATATCGTAACGGAAAAGAATCTGAAAAGGAATAGATATATATGTATGTATAACTGAATCACTTTGCTGTGCACTTGTAACTAATGCAACATTGTAAGCCTTCAGTTTAAAAAAAAAAAAGAATTTCTAGGAGGGAAAAAAAAGATACAGTTAAAAAAAAAAAAAAAGCCAGATCAAAAGCAGGAGGATGGTGGAAATGTTTCAGGCGGAGGGAGCACGGGCAGGAAGAAGTCTCTAATGGACAAGGAAGGTAGGGGTGTGAGACTGGCCAGGGAGGAAGGGCCCAGACCTCCCGGTGACTTATAAGCAGGGTTAGGGGGTCGAACTTTGTCCTAAGGCAAGGCAAAACCATTAGAAAGCTTTAAGAGGCAGGGAGGTAACGACAGTCAGATGTGCTTTTTCAGAGACCATTCTGCATAGAACAACAACGTCTATGCTCTGATGCTGTGTATGTAAGAAGAAAATGTGTGTGGAGCGGAGGATGGGGTATGTTACGTAGGCATGTAAATGCATTAACAAGAGTGGAAGGATAACAGGCCAAACTGAGTGGAGAGTGTGTGTTTGACAGGGGAAAGTGGGGTGCAGGTAGATGGTCAGGCTAAGAAAAACTTTCAAGGTTTATTCTATACACTTATGTATTATGTGAGTCTTTAAAAAAACATTTTTATTGGGGTATGGTTTACATACAGTGAAATGCAGAAGTTTTATTGTACAGTTTGATGGGTTACGGAAAATATGTAACCTTGTAACTCCTATCAAGATATAGAATATTTCCATCATCCCAGAAAGTTCTCTCATGCCCATTCCTGGTCGTCTCTCCTTGTACCTTCCAGGGGCAACTACCATTCTGATTTATTTCACCAAAGATTAGTTTTGCCTGTTCTAGAACTTCTTGTAAATGGTACCATAGAGTATCTATTTTTTTGGGTCCAGCTTATTTGCACAACACGTTTTTGGTATTCATCCATGTTGTTACACACATTCATAGTTTGCTCTTTTTAATTCCTTCCATCACCTAGTAGTAATGGATTATAGGAATATACCAAATAGGTTTATTCACTCACCTATTCATGGATTGGGTTGTTTCCGGTTTGGGGCTATTATGAATAAAGCTTCCATGAACATTTTTGCACAAGTTTTTTTGTTGACACGTGTTTTCATTTATTTTGGGTAAAGAGGTGGAATTATTGGGTCAAAATCGTAGGTATTTGTTAACTTTATGAACCTGCCAAGCTGATTTTCAGAGTAGTTACACCAATAATGTCTGGTTGCCCTATATCCTCACCAATTTGGTATTGTTAGTCATTTTACTTTTAGGTATTCTAATATAGTATAATCTCATTGTGATTTGAAATCTGTATTTTCTGGATAACTAATGATGATAAACATATTTTCATGTGTTTATTGACCATTTGGATATCTTTTGTGAAGTGTCTGTACTTATTTGTTCAATTCTGGAATACAAGTCATTTATCAGATATATGGATTGTGAATATTTTTTCCCAGACTGTGGCCATTCTATAATTTTGTCATTTAAAAATATTACATAAATGGAATCATACATTAGATAATCTTTGGCTTTTTGATTCAGCATAATTTTCTGGAAATGCATCCAGGTTTTTGTGTGTATCAATGATTGTTTCCTTTTTATTGCTGAAGAGTGTTCCATGGTATAGATGTACCATCATTTGTTTAACTATTCGCTCACTAAAGGACATGTGGGTTGTTTCCAGTTTGGGGATATTATGTGCAAAGCTGCTATAAACAGGCACGTGCAGGTTTTTGTGTGAACATAAGTTTTCATTTCTCTGAGACAAATGTGCAGGAGTGCTGTCACTTGGCCATATGTTACTTCTAATGTATGTATTTACTGCTGTAGATTTCCCTCTCAGAACTGCTTTAGCCGTGTCCCACGAATTTTGATATGTTGTATATCCATTTTCATTCTGTTCAATGAATTTTTGGATTTCCCTTGAGACTTCCTCTCTGATCTATGGATTATTTAGATGTGTGTTTTGTTTTCAAGTGTTTGGAGATTTTCCTGGTATAGTTCTGTTACTGCTTTCTAGTTTGATTTCATTGTGGTCATAGAACATACTCTGTATTATTTTAGTTCTTGTAAATGTGTTGAGGTTGGTTTTATGGCCCAGGATATTGTCTGTCTTGGTATAGGTTCCCTGGATAATTGAAAAGAATGTATATTTTGCTGTTGTTGGGTGGAATGTTCTATAAATTGGTTAGATCCTGTTGGTTGATTGTGTTATTGAGTTTCTATGTGGTGGTTCTATCAGTTGTTGAGAGAGGGATGTTGAAGTCTCTAAGTATCTGGATTTGTCAATCTCTCCTTTCCATTTTATCACTTTTTCCTTCACAGATTTTGTAACTCTGTTGTTTGATGAAAGCACGTTTAGGATTGCTGTGTCTTCTGGGTGGATTGACCTTTTTGTCATTATATAACATTCCTCTCTGTCTGTGGTAATTTTCTTTCCTCTGAAGTCTACTTTATCTGATATTAATATAGCCACTTCTGCTTCCTTTTGATAAACGTTTAAATGATATATCTTTACCTATTTACTACTTTGAACTTGTCTGTATCATTATATTTGGAAGTGAGTTTATGATAGACAACAAATAGTTGAGTCATGATTCGTAAATCATTAAATTAAAGTAATTATTGATATGTTAGGGCTTAAGTCTCCTATTTTATCGTTGGTTTTGTGGTTGTTTTTGTTGTTGTTTCTGGGTTTTTCCCATGCCTTTCTATAGATTACTTGAACTTTTTTTTAGAAATCGTTTTGATTTATCTATAATGTTTCTATATATATCTCTTATATATCTTTTTTAGTGGTTGCTCTAGATATTACATTTTATATACATAACTTATCACAGTTTAATTATGTCATAATTTTACCAGTTCTGATAAAGTATAGAAACCTTACTTCTTTTTAGGCCCCTTTACCTTTTTCCCATTTATTATAAAATTGTCTTAAATATTTACTCTGCATTTATTTATTTATTTATTTATTTATTATCTGCATACACTTAGAACTATATGAGACAAGTGTTATAAGTTGTTATTCAACCATCAAACATAATTTAGAAAACTCAAGAGGAGAAGGGAAGTCTATTGTATTTACCCAGAGTTTTGCTTGCCACGTTCTTTCTTCAATCCTGATATTGCAAGATATTTTTCTTTTATCATCTTCTTTCTGTTTAGAGAATTTCCTTTAGCCATTCTTTTAGAGTAGGTATGCTGGCTACGAATTCTCTTAGTTTTTCTTCATCTGAGAATGTTTTGGTTTCCCCTTCATTCCTGAAAGATATTTGCACTGGATATAGGATTCTAGGTTGACAGTTCTTTTCTTTCAGCACTTGGAAAAATGCTGTTCCATTCCTTTTGGCCTTCATGAATTCTGATAAAAAATCCACTGTCATTTGAATTATTTTTTGTCTAAGAGAAGATGTTGTTCCTCTCTTGCTGCTTTCAAGATTTTTCCTTTGTCTTTAGTTTTTATAAGTTTGACTATGATGTATCTTGGTGTGTATTTCTTGGCTTTATTTTGTTTGGGATTCATACAACTTCTTGAATCTGTAGTTTTATGCATTTTGCCAAATTTTGCCAAGTTTTCAGCCATTATTTCTTTGAGTAGTTTTTTTAGCTCTGTCTTCTCTCTGTGGGACTCAGATGACACGCATATTAAACCTATTTGTTACAGCCCCACATTTCCTTGAGGCTCTGTTCATTTTTCTTCATTTGATTTTCTCTCTGTTGTTCAGATTGGATAATGTTATTGTTGTGTGTTCAAGTTCATTGATTCTCTCCTCTGTGCCCTCCATTCTTTTTTTTTTGTAATTCTTTTTTAAATTTATTATTTTTGGCTGCATTGGATCTTCATTGCTGCATGCAGGCTTGGGGCTTCTCTTGTTGCAGAGCACGGGCTCTAGGCATGCAGGCTTCAGTAGTTGCAGCATACAGCCTCAGTAGTTGCGGCACACGGGCTCAGTAGTTGTGGCACACGGGCTTAGTTGCTCCGCAGCATGTGGAATCTTCCCAGACCAGGGATTGAACCCGTGTCCCCTGCATTGGCAGGCGGATTCTTAACCACTGCGCCACCAGGGAAGTCCTGTCCCCTCCATTCTGCTGTTGAACTCATCCACTGAATTTTTTATTTCTTATTATATTTTTCAGTTCTAAAATTTCCGTTTGGTACTTATTTTGTGTCTTCTATTTCTTTGCTGAGACTTTTCTAGTTTTCGTGTGTTTATAGTCATTCATTGAAGCATTTTAAATGATGGTTGCTTGAAAGTCTTTTTCAGATATTTTTAACCATCTGTCATTTTGCTGTTGGCATCTACTGATTGACTTTTTTCATTCAGTTTAAGATCTTCCTTATTCTTTTTGTTTTTTTTTTTAAATTTTATTTATTTATTTATTTATTTATTTATTTATGGCTGTGTTGTGTCTTCGTTTCTGTGTGAGGGCTTTCTCAAGTTGTGGCAAGCGGGGACCACTCTTCATCGCGGTGCGCTGGCCTCTCACTATCGCAGCCTCTCTTGCTACGGAGCACAGGCTCCAGACGCGCAGGCTCAGTAGTTGTGGCTCACGGGCCCAGCTGCTCCGTGGCATGTGGGATCTTCCCAGACCAGGGCTCGAACCCGTGTCCCCTGCATTGGCAGGCAGATTCTCAACCACTGCGCCACCAGGGAAGCCCAGATCTTCCTTATTCTTTTTTTTTTTTTTTTTTTTTAATTTTTTTTTTTTATTAATTTATTTATGGCTGTGTTGGGTCTTCGTTTCTGTGCGAGGGCTTTCTCTAGTTGTGGCAAGCGGGGGCCACTCTTCATCGCGGTGCGCGGGCCTCTCACTATCGCGGCCTCTCTTGTTGCGGAGCACAGGCTCCAGACGCGCAGGTTCAGTAATTGTGGCTCACGGGCCCAGTTGCTCCGCGGCATGTGGGATCTTCCCAGACCAGGGCTCGAACCCGTGTGCCCTGCATTGGCAGGCAGATTCTCAACCACTGCGCCACCAGGGAAGCCCTTTCCTTATTCTTGATATGACTAGTTATTTTCTATTGAAATCTGGACATTTGGGGTATTTTGTTATAAGAGTTTTAAGGCTCTGGATCTTATTTAAACCTCTGCTTTGCTGAGTTTCTCCAACACGTCCCTGAAAGGGAGAGTGGGGCAGGGGAGGGGGAGGGGGAACTGCCTTTTTACTGCCAGGTGAGGGTGTAAATCCAGGTTCCATTCTCAGCTTCCACTGATACTGAGGAGATGCGCCTTATTACTGCTGGGTGGATGGAGTGGGAATTCTGGCTTCACACTAGGCCTCCACCGATACCTCCCTGGCTGGGAGGGACAGGAGTGCCTCATTACTGCCCCATTGACACCATGGGGTAGAGGAAGTGACCTCATTACTGCTGGGCAGCAGTGAAAGCCCTGACTCTCACTACATTTCCTCTGACACCACCCCAGAGTGGGGGGCAGTGCTCTTTACTGTCTGGTGGGGCTGGACATCCAGGCATCCCAGTGGTCTCCGTTGAGACTGCAAGGTGGAAGGGGGCTTATCACTGCCAGTGTGCATGGAACTCCTGGCTCCCTACTTGGCTTTCTCAGACACCGCCTACGGTTGGGGGAGGGGTTGGGGCACCTCATTATAGCCTGGCCAGAGCTAATAAATGGTATTCATGAATGGGACAGAGAGAGAGAGAAGGCGAGAGATTTTTCTTATATAACTGGGCAAGAGCTGAAAGAGAGTGAAAAAGAGACTAAAGAAGACGGACATGCTGGTGTGTGAGAGCAATCACCCGCTGTTGGATTAATGGAGGGAAGATGGATGGTGAACGGTCTTCACTCTGGGAGGGAAGAAACGATAGTCAAGGTCAGAGATCGTGAATTAGACAGTCTGTCTCAAATTTATTCCAATGGCAAAGCATCTATCTGGAAGTCTCAGTGCTCCATAAAATCTTCTTTGCCCAAAACTATGAAATATTCTTGTCTGTCTCACAAACTGGAAATGATTCTGCAGAAAGTGAGCAGCTATAACGAATGCAGTTTGTCAGAACCACAATCTTTTTCCACATCCAAAAAAATCAGAAAGCTGCCAGTATATGTGTAATTGGCCTTTCTGGAGTTTCTACATTTGCATCCATTTGCTGCTTTATTACTCTGTGAGCATTTGCTGGCAAACAAGACAGGCTCTAAATTTGAAAGGTGGCGAGATTAAACAGCCTCCAGTGCCAGGTGCCCGTGGTTTGGCCCAGGGGCCCGTAGAATTTGGTTGCTGCCTGGAGTTTATATCTTGGTAAATTCTTATAGTCTTTCTCTGGTTCCCCATCTTGGCAGCAATTTCATTTTGCCCACCTCTGGCTCCGTTATGGTTTCCTTTATGTACACAGAGAAGCTAAATTGCCTAGGTCCTGCCAAGAAAGGACATGCCTCACTTACCAGCTGATAGAATGCTCTGTGCCTCAGTCTTCTCATCTGTAAAATGGGAAAATGGAGATAAGAGAGTGTCTACCTCATATGGGTTGAATGAGTTAATTCCTAGAAAGCACCGAGACAGTGCCTGGCACATAGTAAGCCCTCAATTAGCATTAGCTGCTGTTATTATAATTATTACATACAAAGGCAACATGATGCCTCCCGTTGTCTTTCAATCTAACATGCATACGTGTTAGCATCTTTCTCCTTCCCGTTTTCCACACGTCTGCTTCATCCGCTCCCTACCGTCCCACGCCATCACCACCCACCTTTTCACATGTCCTACCTCTCCTGGCCCTGGAGTCATTCCACTGCCCACTAGCCACTGTCACTGCCGTCACAGACCTGTTTGTTAGTTAAATGTCCCTCCAGGAATCTTATATCTTGAAAAATAAGCTAAGACAGAGGAAGTGAGCCACCCTAACCCAGGGAGATTGAATCACTGACAGTGAGGATTGAGGCAATTTTTGTGCAAGATGTCTTCCCGGGAAGCCTCAAATGATAACACCAAGGTGAAACCGCATACTCAGCCTTTTGGGTGTCTAGAACACAGTAGATATAGCTTCCTGTGAACATGGTGTAGGTGAGAACGTGGGCTTTGGGAGTCAGGCCAACTTAGGATGTGCGTCCAGCTCAGGCCGTAAGAACTATGACCCCAGGAATTTGGCCAAATAAATGGCACACCCTCCCTGAACTGCAGGAATTGTACACAACTGTGAGTATGTCATGGGGTCATTATGGTCATGAAACTAGACAATCAGGGGCTTCCCTGGTGGCGCAGTGGTTAAGAATCTGCCTGCCAATGCAGGGGACACGGGTTCGAGCCCTGGTCCGGGAAGATCCCACATGCCGCGGAGCAGCTAAGCCCGTGCGCCACAACTACCGAGCCTGCGCACCTAGAGCCTGTGCTCCGCAACAAGAGAAGCCACCACAATGAGAAGCCCTCACACCGCAACGAAGAGTAGCCCCCGCTCGCCGCAACTAGAGAAAGCCCGCACACAGCAACAAAGACCCAATGCGGCCAAAAAAATAAGTAAATAAATAAAATAAATCTATTAAAAAAAAAAAAAAACTAGACAATCAAGTGGAAGTACCCAGCCCAGGACCTGACATGGACCGGCCACCCTGTATTAGGCAGTCTGTCCTCTTTCCTTACCTCCTGTTCTCTAGGCTGAAACTGATAGAGAATTGACATTCCTACGTAATATCACAAAGATGTTGATTAATTCTTCTTCTTTTTTTTTTTACTCTTTTTAAAAATTGAGATAAAATACTTATGACATAAGATTTACCACCTTAACTGTTTTTAAGTGTACAGTTCAGTAGTGTTGTTTTTCACATTGTTGTGGAACTAGCCTACAAAACTCTTTTCATCTTGTAAAACTAAGACTCTATACCCATTAAACAACTCCCCGTTCCCTTCTCCACCAAAACCTGGCAACACCATTCAGCTTTCTGTCTCTATGAATTTGACTACTTTGGGTGCCTCATAGAAGTGAAATCATACAGTATTTGTCTTTTTGTGACTGGCTTATGTCACTTGGCATAATGTCCTCAAGATTCATCCATGTTGGAGCATGTAACAGGACTTCCTTCATTTTAAAGGCTGAATAATATCCCATTGTATGTATAGACCACATTTTGTTTATCCATTCATCTGTCAATGGACACTTGGGTTGCTTCTACGTTTTGGCTGTTGTGAATGCTGCAGTGAACATGGGTGTATAAAAATATGTTCAGGTCTCTGCTTTCAATTCTTTTGTGTATATGCCAAGAAGTGGAGTTGCTGGATCATGTGGTAATTCTGTTTTTAATATTTTGAGGAATCACCATACTGTTTTCCACAGTGGCTGCCCCATTTTGCATTCCCACCAGCAGTGCAAAAGGGTTCCATTTTCTTCACATCCTCACTAACACTTATTTCTGTTTTATTTTGTTTTTCATAATAGCCATGCTAATGTGTGTGCAGTGGTACCTCACTATGGTTTTAATGTGCATTTCCCTAATGATTAGAGATGTTGAGCATCTTTTTATGTGCTTATTGGCCAATTATATATCTTTGTGGAGAAATGGTTATTCAAGTCCTTTGACCATTTTTCTTTTTATTTGCCTGCAGTGGGCCCTAGTTGCAGCACACGGGTTCTTTAGTTGCGGCATGAGGGGTCTTTAGTTGCGGCATGCAGGGTCTTTTAGTTGCAGTGTGCAGGATCTAGTTCCCTGACCAGGGATCAGACCCGGGCCCCCTGCATCGGGGATGCGGAGTCTTAGCCACTGGACCACCAGGGAAGTCCCACTTTGACCTTTTTTTTTTTTTTTTAAATAAATTTATTTGTTTATTTATTTTTGGCTGCATTGGGTCTTTGTTGCTGCGAGCAGGCTTTCTCTAGTTGCAGTGAGCGAGGCTACTCTTCATAGCGGTGCGTGGGCTTCTCATTGCAGTGGCTTCTCTTGTTGTGGAGCATGGGTTCTAAGTGCGTGGGCTTCAGTGGTTGTGGCTCACAGGCTCTAGAGCACAGGCTCAGTAGCACGGGCTTAGTTGCTCCTCAGCATGTGGGATCTTCCCAGACCAGGGCTTGAACCCATGTCCCCGCAGACAGATTCTCAACCACTGTGCCACCAAGGAAGCCCTTTGACTATTTTTTAATTGGGTTTCTTTGTTGCTGTTGAGTTGTAGGAGTTCTTTATATATTCTGGATATTACCTCCTTGTCAGACATATGATCTGCAAATATTTTCTCCCTTTCTGTAGGTTGCCTTTTCACTCTCTTGATTGTTTCCTTCGATGCAGTTTTAAATTTCGATGTAGTCAACTTTCTCTATTTTTTCTTTTGTTGCCTGTGCTTTGGTGTCTTTTCCAAGCAATCATTGACAAATCTAATGTGATGAAGCTTTCCTCCTGTTTTCTCCTGAGTTTTATAGGTTAAGCTCTTTATGTTTAGGTCTCTGATTCATTTTGAATTAATTCTTTATGGTATTGAATCTAACTGTCTACCAACAGGGTGTGCATTTCCATTTATTTGCCTTCCTTTATGTCCCTCAAAAGTTTTATTTCATTAAAATCCTGCAGATTTTAAATGTTTATTTTCTCTTCTTTTATTCTTTTTGTTGTTATGTATATGGGTCTTTTTTTTCCAACACCATTTCTGTTTTTTGTCTGTATGACTGAACGATATTAATTTCTATTCTAATTTGTATCCAGCCACCTTACCTAATTCTCTTCTTTGTGAGAGCCATTTTTCAGTGGATTATTTTGGCTTTCTATAAACATTTTGAGGGTGGAAAAATGATGAATTATGCCAAGTCTATAATTGGCAAAGCTGTAATTCATAGTGAGCCTCCATGAATAACACACGACACATGAAGTCTCAGAAAGTACTTCACCCTCACACTGTTCTTGGAGTTACTCGAAATACCCTGGCTGAGCAAGAAATGAATTAAAATAAAGAACTCTTAAATAGGGATGACATGGTACAAAACAGCAAACAATGAAATAAATGAAACTTAAAACCACTGTCCAGAAAAAGCTATTATTATCATAGTTATGATGTTTACTGTAAATTTCAAAAAAAAAATCATTTCAGGAATTGTGATGCAGCATAAAAATATTTAACACAAATATTTTATCTGTATTTTAAAAGAAGACGTAATGTTACAACATTCAGATTAAGAGAGGGGCTAAAATCACAGATTAAAAAATAAGGGCTTCCCTGGTGGCGCAGTGGTTGAGAATCTGCCTGCCAATGCAGGGGACACGGGTTCGAGCCCTGGTCTGGGAAGATCCCACATGCTGCAGAGCGACTAGGCCTGTGAGCCACAATTGCTGAGCCTGCGCGTCTGGAGCCTGTGCTCCGCAACAAGAGAGGCCGTGATAGTGGGAGGCCCGCGCACTGCGATGAAGAGTGGCCCCCACTTGCCACAACTAGAGAAAGCCCTCGTACAGAAACGAAGACCCAACACAACCATAAATAAATAAATAAATAAATAAAAATTTTAAAAAAAAACTTAAAGAAGTATATAGGAATTCTAGGGACTTCCCTGGTGGTCCAGTGGGTAAGACTCCGCACTCCCAATGCAGGGGGCCTGGGTTCAAACCCTGGTCGGGGAACTAGATCCCACATGCATGCCGCAACTAAGAAGTCCACATGCTGCAACTAAAGATCCCACATGCCACAACTAAGACCTGGCACAGCCAAAATAGATAAATAAAATAAATAAATATCTAAAAAAATTATATAGGAATTCTAGATACAGATTCTTGCTAAGAAATTTTAAAATCTGACTGAAATGAATGATACTGTCAGAAAACCTAAATTTACAAAGTTGACATGTGAAGAAGTTGAATACCTCCACAGCCCAAAAACTCTGGAAGAAATTTGAAAAAGTATTTAAAATTAATCTTGAGGAGAGGCGCTGAGGTCACTCACTGCCAGGCAGTGGTGTCTGATTCTCACCCAAGCCAGAGGGTGCCATGACTGTCCTGGGGTTCTAGACTCAGATTCTAGTTATAGATTTGCCATTTTCTTTTTTAAAAATTTATTTTATTGAAATATAGTTGACTTACAATGTTGTGCTAATTTCTGCTGTATAGCAAAGTGATTCAGTTATGCATATATATACTTTTTCATATTCCTTTCCATTATGGCTTATTACAGGATATTGAATATAGTTCCCTGTGCTATACAGTAGGACCTTGTTGCTTGTCCATTCCATATATATTAGTTTGCATCTGTTGATTCTAAACTCCCAATCCATCCCTCCCCCACTACCTTCCCCCTTGGCAACCACAAATCTATTCTCTATATCTGTGAATCTGTTTAGATTCCACATATAAGTGATATCGTATGATATTTGTCTTTCTCCTTCTGACTTACTTCACTTAGTATGATAATCTCTAGGTCCATCCATGTTGCTGCAAATAGCATGACTTCATTCCTTTTTATGACTGAGTAAATTCCATTGTATATATACACATCTTCTTTATTCATTCATCCATCGATGGACATTTAGGTTGTTTCCATGTCTTGGCTATTGTAAATAGTGCTGCTATGAACATATGGGTGCATGTATCTTTTCAAATTATGGTTTTGTCTGGGTATATGCCCAGCAGTGGGATTGCTGGATCTTATGAGATTTGCCACTTTCTAATCTGAACAAGTCCTTCATTGCTTGGAGCCTCCATTTTCCTATCTGTAGAATGGGAGAGTTGCACTAGATGGTCTCTAAGGTGCTTTCCCAGTCTTATAGTCTAGTGTATAGCCTAGCATGTGTGTGGTGGGGATACGGGTGTGAGTGTATTTGTAAAATAGAAAACGTTACTATGCATCAGTCATCCAGGGAGTGTTTTATTTCTTGGCCTGATCTCAAAGCCACCTGGAGTTGAAATGCATACGTTAAGGAGGCACCCCGATAGCTAATAGATAGCATTTATTGAATGCTTATTATGTACCAGGCACTAATCTAAACGTTTTCCACTTATTAACTCATTCTGCTCAACCTGCAGCTCTCGCAGACCCCAGGAACACACCTGGCATGCCCTGTCCTTTTAGGGGACACCAAATTGGTGATAGACGCAAATACATCAACATTTTATGGTAACATTTGGTCATAGTGTTATCAAGATATTCCAGAATAGATTAACTACTAACTTTTCCTAGATTGCCATGGAAATGAAAATACGGTTTAAGCATTCTTCCAGAAAGCCCTCAGAGACCCTCTGAAAGCCCCAGAGATTCTCAACCCCAGTTTAGGAACATGGGATTAGGGGATTTTGAGGCAGCCGGCTCTATACTGGTCCAGTAATTAGGAACTGTGACTCTTCATTAAATAGCAATTAAATCAAGTTCATGAAGGGCAGTGAAACTTTGGATAACCACCTGGAAAGATACAGAAAGGGTATATAAGGCTATGTAACTATATGAAGGGTTATATAGATACAGGTATATACCCTTCACCAAGCTTCCCCTAATGTTACAATTTATATGACATTGTACAGTTATCCAAACCAGGAAATGATCATTGGTACAAATCCTTATTTAGATTTTAGCCAGTGTCTCCCCTAACCTCCCCTTTCAGTTCCAGAATCCAGTCCAGGATCCCACGTTGCATTTAGTTTTTGAGTCTTCTTAGTCTCCTCCAGTCTGTGACAGTTCCTCAGTCTTGCCTTATTTTTTATGACCTTGACTCTTTGCTGAGTTACTGATGAGTTATTTTATAGAATTTCTCTCCATTCAGTTTTGAATGATTTCCCATGATTAGATTATGTGGTTAGGAATTTTTGGCAAGAATCCCACAGAAGTGATGTTATGTCCCTTTCAGTGCAGCATATCAGGATATCAGGGGATATGTGATGTTGCTATGTCTTATTATTGGTGCTATTAAGTTTGGTCATGAAGTTAAGGCAGTGCTGGATTTCTCCACTGTGAAGTTATTGTTTTCTTTTATTTTGTAATTGATCAGTTTCTTGGGGGAGATACTCTGAGACTATGAAATCTCTCATTTTCTCTCAGATTTTCACTCACAGATTTTAGCATCCATTGGTGGATCTTGCCTGCAATAATTATTACCGTGGTGTTTGTCTAATGGTCATTTTGTATTTCTCTCATTCCTCCCGCATTTACTAATTGGAATTCTTCTGTAAAGAAGACCTGTTCCTTCCCCTCCATTTACTTTTTTTAGTTTATTATTTATGACATTAGTGTAGACTCATGGGTATTTATTTTATCCTATGAATTATAATCCAACACTTTCATTATTTAGTTGTTCAAATTGTCCTGGCTTTGGCCATTGGAAGCTCCTTTAAGCTGGCTCCCACGTCCTTTTGACATTCCCCATCCTTTTTCAAGTACTGACATTTTCTGTCTCTACAAGATGTTCCAGGTCTTCAGGTTTAACTTCTATATTTCCTGTCCCAGTCCTAGAATCAGCCATTTCTCTAAGGAGCCCTGGTTCCTTTGATTGGAGAATGATATTTAGAAACGAGGGTCTGGGCACTAGGTGTGCTCATCGTTACTGGGAAGTCGTTGTTTCTAGGCTCTCTCCGCAGACAGAGCTAGAAAATATATGTATGCATATTAATCCAAGCTCACACACCTCTTTTTTTCACTTCTATATGTATCTATCTGAATATGCATGAAAAACCATGAGTTGATACTGATTTCTCCAATTCCAGTCCAACACCATAAGGTGGTTCATTCTAGACTTCTCCCTTTTCCTTATCTGTAACTTCTTTCTCCAGCAGTGAGAAACTGGCTCTCATTATCTGTGATCTGTTTACTTATTTGTTCAGTCCTAGCATACACATGAAGAAGTTGCAGGATTTTTAACCCACATCCCTATAAGAAACAGATTTAGTAACTAGAACACAGTATTTGTATGTGGTTCTTTTTGTCTTTAGCCTTACAGTATCCAGTGAAAATACTACTTTCCAAAGTTACTCAAGTTAGTTCCTGTAGTCCCCATTCCTTTCAATGTGGTTATGCTAATCATTTATAGTGCAGTTAATTTGTTGTTTGTTTCCCATTTTTGTCCCCCGTGCCTCCCCATATCCTGGTCGATTTATTTATTTCATTTGGGGTATGTAAAATATTGCTATGGTTCTAAGAGTCAAAGCCGTATATGAAGGTATCCCCAGAAAAGCGCTGCACCTCCTCACCCCCCATCTCATTCCCTTATCCTCCCCCCATCTCACCTCAGTCTCTTTGGTTTCTGCTGTATCCTTCCTGTATTAGAAATGAAAATTTACAAAATTAGTTTGTAGAAGAGATTCTGCCTTACGAGGAGGAGAGTGGTGACCGAGAAGGGAGGTCAAGCCACAGAGGACAATAGGAAGGGAGAGAGGGAGGAGTGACGCAGGACTGAAGCGAGTGGGGTCAGCGCAGGACCACATGCCTTAGTGCTTCTCTTACGTCCACCTGTGGGACTGAGTCTTCAAAGCATGGGCCTGGAATATTCCAGAACACCAAGGAAGCAGTGCGGGGTGCCGCCAGACGCTGGCCCATACTTCCCTCCCTAGGAGATGTGGACCCTCCAGTTCTGCTGTTTTGCACAAAGTCCCCCAAGAAAAGAAGCTTTCTTCCCAGCTGCATGGGGGGCTGTATCAGGAAGCTGGACCCAGGCAGGCCCTGCCCCTCTGACTAGTCCTGCCCAGGACGGGAGATGACCCCTGTCTTGTATCACAGGTCATGTCAACGTGTGAAGAGGCGGTCTCCCTCTGCCCTTGGGCACCCCCTTCCCCCAACCCCCTCCCCCTCCAGCTCCAGGACTCACTGTCCTGTTCAGGGTCCCCAGTAGGACTCATCCTTACTGGCTCAGAAGAGGAAGTTGGAGGTGGCAGCAGGCCCCGTTGTTGAATGTCTCAACGCTACCCCACTGTGGCGGGGGGCATTCCCATTCCTGGCAGCAGCTGGAATTTCACAACTCGAGCTCCTTTTAGTAAGGTGGCAACGGGGGTTGGGAGGGGAATGCCAGGGGAAACCAGGCCTTGCCCACCAAGGCTTTGAGAAAAGGCATCATCCTGGGGAGGGAGAGGTGCCACCTCTTCCCCATTCATCTCCGCCCCAAAGCCACTGGGGTTCTGCAGACAAGTCACCAGAAGCGGCTGATGACTGACTCATCAAACAGAAATGAGCGTGCCAGAGGGCCAGGTGGCGAGCCGCGGGGTGCTGGGTTTACCCCCAGGGCAGCTCAGCTGAGGATCCCCGGCCAGGCTCCCATCCCTCGGCTCCCACAGCCCAGCGCCCTGGGCAAGTCCAGCCTCTCTGAAGACCCAGGGCAAGCTGTAGATGGCCTCAGGATGCCAGGGATGGGGGGCACACCGGGAACTCTGCCCAGTGCCCGAGGATAAGGTCTTGATCGTCTCCAATGAACAGCAGAGGACACTGAGGCCAGGAGATGGGAAAGTCGCTCGGGGCCCAGAGAAGGGAAGATGCGTGGGCCACGGGCACTGGAGCGGGTGTTGGGGGGCAGCCTTTAGCCTGTGCAGGCTGCTCGCAGCAGCCCCAGGACACTGCTCTAAGGATAGGGGTGCAGCAGAAGTGATGTCGGCTGAGGATGTTCATTTGCATCTTGCCTTTGTATCAGTTACACTGCGACACAATAGGGCAGGGTGACTCATTCCTGCTTTGTGACACAGCCAACTTGTCTGTCGCAGCAGGGACTGGGCAGAGGGATCTTCAAACCTAGTTCACAGGATTCAGCCCTCGCTCTGAGCTACAGAATGACTGGGCCCCTCAAGCCACCACGGTCATCGCCCGGTCCAGCCTCGATTGTTGCTTCTGTGGGCCCTGGTCCTCTTGCTGGAGGAGGCAGGGCTGCAGTGGACAGCTGGCATAGACAGACATGGCGGGCTCAAGATTCCCGGCAACTGGGAACGCCTGCACTCGCTGGGGTAGAAACATGAATTAGTTTTATTTGTCTCCCGGTAACTGCATCTGACTGTGCCGAGCGGCAGGCAGAGCCAGACTCCCTGCGTTGCCACCTCCTAGCTGTGTGACCTTAGGCAAGTTGTTTAACCTCTCTGTGCCACAGAGTGCCCATGCTCCCTCCAGCTTCCCCCAAAGGTGGTCCAACCTTCGGCCTCTTACTGCTACGTTTCCCTCACCCGGCTGGGGGCCCTCCAGGTGAAGAATCAACAAAACAGCTCAAGTCTAGCTTTTCATCCGAGTATCTACTGCCACCCCCACCCTTCCGCAAGGAGCTCACATCTTTGCCTTACCCAGCAGGGAGCCTGCCAGCCGCCCCTTCCGCTCCTCTTAGGCCTCCCATGGCTCCCAAGTAGCCCGGAAGTACGTTTGCTGGCTGGATAGAGAGTGAGCTGAGAACAAAATGGCAGCATTCCCTCCTGGCAGGTGTTCCATCTGAATAAGGGATTCTCTTTAAGCCCCTCTGCACTTGGCCTTGGGGAGAGAAAGGAGGACCCTCTGGAATGGTCGACAAACCCTCCTCTCTTCCCAGTCCTCTTGTATTGATGGGGGTTGGGGAGTGGGCAGCTGTACCAGTTCTGGACCCGCACCTCCCGGCAAGCCCCCCAGCGTGGTTGCCGGCCCCCGGCCCTGACAGCTCACGGTGACCCTTAGCTCTTTAGCAGGTGGGTCGTTGAGCGCCTTCTGTGCTTACGAGTTGGGCCTCACCTGCCATTTGGGATTTCGGAAGTCCTGCTTTATATCCTAGTCGATTTTTTCTGGCGTTGATTCTCCCAGCCCCGCCCCGCCCCGGGGCTGCCCCTTAGCTCCTCCTCAGAACACCTCCCTGGGGGCTGATTGGGGAGGAATCAACCTGTGGGGACCAAGGCCTGCTGATGACATCTGGGCCAGCCATTCACGCTCCAAACTCATCCTTTTGAAGGTGCCTGGTCTTCTAGCTCCTCCAGTGGGTGCCGTCAGCCCTGAGCCTGCACAGGACCGAGCTCAAGAGGGGCTTGCACTTGGGTGGCCGCTGCAGGCAGAAGGGTGAGGCCGCATCCTGAGCGTTCATGCCCAAGGACACGCATCCATGCTGGGCACCGGCACCCCCAGGGAGGAGGGGCCTGACGTCTGCCTGGTGTGGCTCAGGGTCCACAGACCCCCTGTCCGGACTGCACACAAAGAGTTGGCACACAGAAGGCCCTAAGGTGACCATGAAAGTTGCCCTAGAAGGGCCCAAGGATGTCTTTGGACATCCAGGTGCCACTAATGGAAACACCCAAGGTCCATGGTCCTGACTCACCAGCGAAAGTGTTTCTGATCTTAGTCTGCCACCTCAGCCGCAGGAAGGTGGGTGACCTGGGGGGGCTGGTCCGTCCTGGGCCCTGTGCTCCAGGTCTCAGCCCTTGGCAGGTCCATTCCTGCACCCAGACCTTTGCACCTGCTACCTCCTCTTTCTGGAACATTCTTCCCCCTCACTTCTCTCCTGGCCTCCTCATCCAGCTAAAATGTCCCTTCTGAGAGGCTCTCCTGACCTCCCAACGACCTGGAGGGGGCCCCCCGACTCGGCCCCCTCCCAGCACCATCACTTTCTTCTCAGCGTATATCCCCCTCTGCCGTGACCTCTTCCTTTGTCTGTTAGATCGTTCCCTGTCTCTGTCTCCTACCACGGGGCGCGCCTGCTTCATTCACTGCTGTGTCCTTAGTGCCTGGCACATAGTAAGGGGTTAGTAAATCCATGGAAGAGTGACCGCATGCGTGCTGCTTTCCGTGTGCCCACCCCCGTGCCATCCCAGGCATATCACCGAAGTGAAGTGACGCTGGGCAGCTCACAAAGGGCTTCTGTTTCTCTGGGTGCCTGGTTCCTCCCTGGCTGGGGAAGTGGGAGGTTTTGCCTGCTGGGTCCAGGGTAGGATTTCCTAGCTCTTTGCATGTCGTTTGCATGGCTCAGCTCTGAGCTCTGTGCTTCTGCTTGTGGTTTCCTGGTCCATCCCCTGTTCCACAGAGCTGGACCACTGCTTCCTCGACTTCCTTCTATGACCTGGCCTGACCGGCCAGCCGTGAGGATCTGCCTGGACGGGGTGAATGCAGTGAAATTCCCAAGGGAAAGTGGGCTTGTGGCAAAGACTGTAACAGGAGAGCTTTCGTGTCTTGTTTTCTTTTTTTAAACCTATTTATTTTTGGCTGTGTTGGGTCTTCGTTGCTGCTCGCAGGCTTTCTCTAGTTGTGGTGAGCGGGGGCTACTTTTCATTGTGGTGCGCAGGCTTCTCATTGCGGAGGCTTCTCTTGCTGCGGAGCACGGGCTCTAAGCGCACGGGCTTCAGTAATTGTGGCTCACGGGCTCCTGAGTGCAGGCTCAGTAGTTGTGGCGCATGGGCTTAGCTGCTCCGCAGCATGTGGGATCTTCCTGGACCAGGGCTCAAACCCGTGTCCCCTGCATTGGCAGGCGGATTCTTAACTACTGTGCCACCAGGGAAGTCCCAGCTTTCGTGTCTTGAAAGCTCGCTCAGTGCATCCACTGTGGCATTTAATCTTCCCAACAGCCCTGGGGGGTTAGTACCATCGTCACACCCGTTTTACAGATCAGTAAACTGAGGTTCAGAAAAGTTTAAAGAAATTGCCCATTTGCATGGCTAGCAAATACCAGAGTTGAGATCTGAATCCAAGTCTGTTGATGCCAGAGGCCAGGCTTATTTGCCGCACTGCACTACCTGTCACAGCTTCCTGAGGGACCCAGGAGCCCCGACACATCGCTGTGAAGCTGGGCTGGCCCTGCTGGAGGCTCTCAGAATGTGGCCCTTGGCATGGTTCCCCACCTGGTGCTAAAACCCCTTCTTAGATCTCGTCCTCAGCAGCCCTCCAGCCTGAGCTAAACACCCCGGTTCTCTACTCAGTAGGACGGGGGAAGGAAGGGGGTTCTTTTTTTTTTTTTTTTGGCTGTGCCGCGTGGCTTGTGGGATTTCAGTTCCCCAGTCAGGGATTGAACCCGGGCCCTCGGCAGTGAGAGCAAGGAGTCCTCTAACCACTGGAGCGCCAGGGAGTTCCCAGAGGAATTCCCAGAAGGGGGTTCTTTGAAAGACCGAGCCGAGCAAGGTCTTTGAATAACTGGTAACATCGCTAAGCCTCAGAGACAGCAAAGAAAAATGGCCAAAATGGAGGTGAGGGCAGAAAAGGACCAGGGGCCTGTGGCCTGGGCACCCAAGCAGAGGGTGTGGCGGGGTGGAGGTGTGGCACGTGTGAAGGCAGCCCCTGCCTGGCCCCAGCATCAGAGCCCCCGGCACACTGGCGGGGAGCTCTGTGACCTTGTCAGCAGGAACAGGCTCCCTGGCCATCCCTGAGGGGTGGGGCATGCAGGCCTGGAAATTCAGAGAAAGTCCCCTACGTGATCCTGATTTTTCCTTTGAAGTCCTCCTGCCCAGCACTGGGGTCTGGTCACACCACGGGCACTCCCTGGGCTGTTGCAGCCACTCACCCCTGCCTTGGGGTGAGGGGGAGGGCCGCACCTCTCCACTCCCCCCGCCACCCCTCACTTCCCGTAGCCTGTGCTGTTGGGCCACAGGCGTGCCCCGTCCTGCCGTTCTGAGCGACACCGCCAGGAGCCCAGGAGCCGGTCCAGCCCTGGAGGCAGCTGGCTGATGGCACCGGCTGTGAGTGCCCGCTGTCTCTGCCAGCTGCCCTGCTAGGCCATGTGCTTCTCGAGTCCGGGGTTCTCCAGGCTGACCAGCGTCTGTCCCCCATGCAGGCGATGACTCAGGATGCAGCCAGGGGCCACGACGTGCACGGAGGACCGCATCCAGCACGCCCTGGAGCGCTGCTTGCACGGGCTCAGCCTCAGCCGCCGCTCCACCTCCTGGTCAGGTAGGTCCCAGGGAGGCGGGGAGGCGCATCTGGGGCCCACGGGAGCTTCAGGGGCTGTGGTGAGCACTGGTTCAGGCACGGAACTGGCAGGTTCCGGTTCCAGCCCTGTGTGTGTGACTCCCCGGACGTCACTTGGGCAGGTGCTCAGCGCAGCACCTGATGGAGAGTCGCCCTCGGTGGGTGGCAGTTTCTCCTTTCCCCCATGCTGTCTTCCTCATCCTCCTCAGGTGCTAGAAGCATAGCTCCCTGAAGGAGGTATTGGACCAGCTTAAAAATGCCACACTGCTGATTTCAAAAGAGCAGCTGGGTATTTATCGACAGTTCTCCCCAGAATTCTCCTGTTTTCCTGGTTTCTAGTTTTCTCCACAGCCCCATCCTCCTCTTCCCCATAGAACAATGGAGAATCTCAGCAGAACTTCAGGGAATAGGAGGCCTCCATGTTCCATGATCCCCAGGACTGAGAAACAGGGGTATCTGCAGGCTGGGGCAGTTGTCTCCAAGGCTGGAGATTAATTTAATAACTCCTTATGCTCATAAAGATTTTCCACATCTCACTTGCCTCCCTGACTACCCCACGAGATAGATACCCATGCTCCTTGAACATAACTGGTTCCTTCCTACCTCAGGACCTTTGCACTTGCTGCCTGGAATTCTTCCCTCAGAACTATGCAGAGCTGGCTCCTTCTCATTCGGGTCTCAACTTAAATGTCACCTCCTCTCAGAGGCTGTCCTTGGCCTCTGGAATTAAGCAGATCTGACTTAAAACTCTCTCACTGGCTTTAGGAACTTGTGCAAGTCCCTTAGCCTCTCAGGACTCACCTGCCTTGCCTGTAAAATGAGAATAAGAACAGCAGGAACCACCTTCCCGAGGGGGGGATGGGAGATTCAATGGAGGTGATGTGTGAAAGGCCTGGCACCTTAGAGGTACGTAGTAGGTGGTCACTAAATGGCAGTTTTATTCCTTCTGGCCTCCTACCCAGGTTTTAATGAGACTAAGCTAGAATTCAGGGGCCATCAAGTCAAAGAGTATAAAAATATCTAACTATAGCAAATTTTACTAAAACCTGTGACCATATGAACACACTGCTTGGGGCCTGCAGGACTTCGGAAGGAGCTCGTGCACATGAGGGGGCCACTTCCACCCCCACTGTTCTCATTCCCCATCACACACACACACACACAGACCTCTGTGACTGCCCCTTTAATTTGGGGGGAGTTTACCCATGCTGACTGCAGGGAAGCAGAGATTGACAAAATGAGAAAGTCTGGGGAAGTTACAGAGTGACAAAGTGCTCCTCATAGCTTTCGAGATAGAAGTGAATGGCGCTTCCCTTTCCCGGGCTCCACTGCCCAGCAGTTCCGGGAGGTCCCATGCCTGTTGCAGACTCAGCCTTGTGTCCTGGGGTGGCGATCTCTGCTTCTGTGCCCCTTCCCTGCATCTCGGAGGATGTGGGAAAGCTGGTGCTCTCCAGAGGCACAGGGAGCAGTAGTCGTGGCCAGTCCTTGGCTTCTAAGGGAGATCCCAGCCCCTCTCTGTGTCTCTTGAGCCTCCTGTCTATGCAGGAAGAAGAAACTTATCATTATCTTGATGGGGCATAATAGGGTCGAGTGTGTGGATCCAGAATTTCCTGAGACTCTTACTTCAGAAGGGAATGCCCCAGTGCAGCCCCAGGAATTGCCACTTCCCTCCAACCCACAACTGACCCCTGGCCTCTCCCTCCCTTTGCAGCTGGGCTGTGTCTCAACTGCTGGAGCCTGCAGGAGCTGGTCAGCAGGGATCCAGGCCACTTCCTTATCCTCCTGGAGCAGATCCTGCAGAAAACCCGCGAGGTGAGGGCTCGGCCTGGGTTTGAAGGGCAGCGCTGGGATCAGCCTCACAGAGTCGAGAAATAGGTCCCCACAGAATGTCCGTTCTGGGGTGCCTGGACCACCAGGGGGCTTGGTGGAGGCACGGGCAGCCTGAGTTCTCTGCTTCGGTGGTGTTTGTGGATTGAAGGCCTCAGGAAGGGGCGTGGTCCTTTTGCTATGAGCATGTGCTGGGTGAGCCAGGGTCCCGAGTTTAATCTGCTTCCTAAGACAGACATTGCTTGTAAGTCAAGGTGTCGATTACAAGGGAAGGAGGACATGCTACCGAATTCCTTTCCCGCAAAAGACGCAGAAGAACAAAGATGCAAAAGAGAAAACTGATGGGAGAGGTAAACCGAGACCTCCTCTAACAGTTCAGTAAACAGGCTTTTATGACTCCGAAGAGGGATGTGTTTAAAGCTGATCTGGGGGACTTCCCTGGCGGTCCAGTGGTCAGGACTCTGCGCTTCCACTGCCGGGGGCACGGGTTCGATCCCTGGTCGGGGAACTAAGATCCCACATGCCGCGTGGCCAAAAAAATTTTTTAAAAAAACAAGAAAACAAACCTGATTTGGGCAGGGGTTCCAGAACAGGCACGAGTCCCTAAAGAGAATGGCTCTTTTATGTTTTATTTTTATTTTTAAATACATGACTGAGTTGGGAAACACATGTCTTTCTCAGATGTCCCTTTACCTCTAAGAAAAAAGTCTTGGTTTATCAAGACACCCAAGGTTTCAATTCTGGCACCACCATTTACCTGGTGCTTTTATACCCTGATCACAAGGAGACCAACTCAGAAGAGCTAAACCACCTCTGAAGTGCTTATCTTATAAACCCAAATATAAAAGAACAACTACTGTATAGCAACAGGGGAGGGTTTTATAGAAGGGGCCAAGCAGCAAGTGTACTGGACACATGGTCTATTCAGGACCATGAAGGAGAATTCTATTTGATCCTGCTGCCGTCACCAGGCACAGCAGAGGTGGTGGGGCTTTCTCTGCTTCTTCAACACCCATGAATTCCAGAATGGGTTGGGAGACCACTAGTATTTTGACCAAAGAATTCTAAATTGTGTCTATACATGCTTGTTTGTGGTGTGGTGGGTGAGCTCTATCAAAGAGATGGTTCACAAAAGAATAAATAGAACTTTTAAACAATATGGAAAATGTTGCTTCAGTTATAGTAAAATAAATGTAAATGAAAACCATAATGACACAGCTTTTGCCTAGCAAATTCACAAAAACATTATAATAACCAATGCAGGGAAGGGTGTAGTGAAATGGCACTTTCATACATACACGGTATTATAAATGGCAAAATTCTTTTGGAAAGCAATTTGGCGATACATTTCGAAGATCATAAATATGTTTATAGTCTTGTATCCACTCATTCCACTTCTTGAGCTCTATCCAAGATAAATAATCCAAATTATAGAAAAAGGAGTGTGCACAAAGATTTTCACTGCACAGGTACTTAAAATAGCAAGAAAATAATCTCAAGTGTCTAAAGCTAATAAATTATGGAGATCTACCAGAAGGAGTATTATATAGGTAATAAAAATGATGGATAGTATCCAAGGGTAGAAACAAAAATTTAATATATTAAAAAATTGCAGGGAATTCCCTGGTGGTCTAGTGGTTAGGACTCAGCACTTTCACTGCTGGGGCCCGGGTTCTGTCCCTGCTTGGGGAACTAAGATCCTGCAAGCCTGCAGAGCCGCCAAAAAAAAAAAATTGCATCGGTAAAATTTATTAAATGGTTTAGGGAAAATTGATTAAACGTTTCCAAAAATATGGAGTGAGATTCCAAATTCATATTATACAGAACTCTAGGTGGATTAAAGGTTTAAATTTAAGAAAATGAAGCTTCCAAGAAAAGAACAAAAAACATATATGAATATTTACATGAACCTTGCATGCAAAAGCGAAAATCCATAAAGGAAAAAGTTAACACTTGTAATTTATGTACTTAAAAAAAAAAATCCGTAAAATTCAAAGACCAGCAACAAAGTGGAACACATATTTACAACACAAATAATAGATAAATATATAACTAGGAGGGGGAAAAATATGGTCTTAGAGATGATGTAGCAAAACAGAAATCCATTTATAATATTGTATGTAAAAGACATGAAGCGTAAAAATATGCACCCAGTGATGACAACTTTGCAGAGGAAAATATACTGAGAAAAATGGTGTAAGGAGAAGTACATTGAAATATTAGTTGTGGCTGAGTTTGGAAGGGGGATGTCATGGGGTTTTTTTTTTTTTACTTCTATTTTCTAAATGTTTGTCTTGTGATTACATTACTTTTCACTTAAAAAAAAAAAGAAAAAGAAAAGAAAGGAATAGAGAAGAGAGCAGTGCTAGGTTGTGCACCTGTGACGAGCCTCCCCCCTCCTGTCCCCCACACAGGTCCAAGAGAAGGGCACCTATGACCTCCTCGCCCCCCTGGCCCTGCTCTTCTCCTCCACTGTCCTCTGTGTAAGTTCCCGGCTGGGCCAGGCTGGGGGAGGCTGGGGAGGGGAGGGAAGAGCAGCCTCCGTGGAGGGGGCAGAGCCCTCACAGCTCAGAGGATAAACACACAGAGAGAGAAACTGTCCACCAGTGACACTTCAGGTGGGTGTCACCCCTCTGATGGCTTCAGATTAGCCATTTGAGAGGCCTCCAGTAACTCCACGTGGACGCCCTCATGCCTGGAGTATCTGGGCACCCACGGAGGGGATGCGGTCACAGCCCTTTCACAAACCACAGGAGAGATTCTGTTAAAGACATGTGATGTCCACCTCCTTTTGTACCGCAGTGGTCAGTTTCCCCCAGTGCCGTCACCCCCTGTTCACCAGACCGGTGGCATCAAATGACTCCAAGTACTACCTTGAGTCAGTCCACTTCAAAGAATAAACATTGGCCTCTCGTGAGGATATTTAAATAAAGGCGGCTTAGGCACTGAAGACCATTCCTCGAAAGGAGTGGCAGCAGTGGCACCACTTAGGATGACCCCCAAGGTGACAGCTTTTCAGAGAGGCCCTCTCGTGTATTTGGTAAATTGTTATGTTTGGTGAAAACAAGGCCCCTGTAGTAGAGACATCCTTGGGCACCATCTTGCCCATCTGTAACTCACTTCCTGTGGGTAACTTTCAATTCTGCCTGCCCTCGTCCCGGGACACACTGCTGCCAGGAAATGTGTGCCCTTTGTGGAACATTCCAGAAAGGAGCAGGGTCTGCTCTGGAATATCACTGAGCTTTCTCTCACCCGGACCTCTCTGCTTGCCGCTCCCTCTCCGTCCCAGACTCCACACTTCCCACCAGACTCAGATCTCCTTTTGAAAGCAGCCAAAACCTACCACCGATTCCTGACCTGGCCCGTTCCTTACTGTAGCATCTGCCAGGAGCTGCTCACCTTCATCGATGCTGAACTGAAGGCCCCAGGTAAGTGTTGAGGTGGCACGCACGCGGGGCAGGGACCATGCGGTCAGGAGGTTTCCAGCTTTTCTGAAACTGGGCCTTGGCTATGACCCCCCTCACTTCATATCGTTCAGCTCATCTCTGCCCGTGGCCTGCTTCACAAGCCTGGAGTCGCTTGTCATGGTTCTAGTACTCCATGTCTGCATCAGCATCAGATGGCTGAAGGCAGCAAACACCGGCAGTAACTCAAGGAGGAACTCTTAGGAGTAGCTGAGCAGGGGTTCAGGGCAAGGAGACCCCACCTCCTGGCCTGTGCCTCTGCTCTGGTTAGCCAGGGGGTCTCTGAGGCTGCCCAGGTCAAACAGAGAAGTCCACACAATGTTGACAAGAGGCCCGTGTTTGTTCTCTTTACCCCGGAACACGTAGGGGAATGCATGTGTGAATGGACTCAGTTCTGGCCGGGGAAGGTGGCTGGTACCAGGAATGAACAGGTAGATGGGCACCACGACAAGTGTGGGCAAGGGCCTGGTACTGTCCAAGTTTTCATATGTGGATTCTGAAAAGGAGTTCCTGAGAAATTGCAGGTGCTATAGCAGACATGAAAATGAGGTCTAACAAAACTATTGTAGAGCCAGAAAAACACAATCCAGTATGATTTACTGAGAGGTGGTCCCACATTAGAGTAATTCATCACATCAGTAGCTCAAAGGAATAAAGTCACACAGACATCCCAGTAGAGGCCTCTGAAATGTTTGATAAAATTCAACTTCCATCCATTCCAAATAAAAATATTTAAGGTAAAAAAAAAAAAAAGAAATGAAAAAAAAATTCAACATCCATTCCTGATATTCAAAGCCCCTCTAATATGTGGAAACTACTAATATATGGAAGGGTCCTTAATAAGGTAACAACCCACTAGAAGCGTTTCCATTATTAAGTCAATAATCTTCCTCTTCGTGCTTGTAGGTATTTTGCCCATGAAAAAGAAAGAAAGAAAGAAAGAATATTTCCTCTTTAAGGAAGATAAAATTTTAATTACATAGAGATCAAACAATTGCTTATCTGTCAAGACTAAGAGAATAATGCAAAGCATTGTCAGACTAGTAATCAGGTAGCCAAGAGCTTTCTTATATAATAGCATCAACCAGTAAGAAAGCATAATGTGGAAAAAAACAATTTACAATAGCAACTAAAAACATAAGATAAATAAAGAAATGGGAATAACCTACATAGAGAAAACAAACTTTACTGAAGGATAAAAAGTTTAAGAGACATTGCTGGATTGAATCAATATTGTAATAACATCAGGTATTATGGAAATAAATGTAACTGCAGTCAAAAATACCAATAATATTTTTTTTAATTTAACAAAATAAAGTCTATTGGACAGAATAAATGCTCTACAGTAGGATTTATTATGTACTTATGTATTCTTAAGGAAGAGTAAGAATGGGATAGTTCTCTACTAGGTCTTTAAAAATACTGTAAGGCTATAGTTATTAAAATAGTACACTGTTGGTATAAGAATAGAAAATTAATGGAACTAAATAAAATAGCAAGGAACAGATTAAATGTATAAAAATGTATTATATGACAAAGCAGCATCCTCAAATCAGTGATGTAAACAATTGGTCATTTTATAAATGGTATCAAGATAATTGACAGACCAAAAAAAGGAGGGGTTCAAAATTCTATCTCAAAAAAAAATTGAGTTCTATTGCAAACATAAAAATAACTTTCAGATGGATTAAATGTTTAAGTGTGGAAATCAAGACCATAAAATTAAAAAAAAAAAAGACCATAAAAATAATGGAGGAAAAATAGGTTATATGAGCCTAGTTACAAGGATGTTCATTGCTGCATTCTTTTTAATAATCAACCAATTCCAAAAAACTTCAATATTGTACGTAGTTGAATATATCGTAGCAAAGTCATTTGGTGGAATCCTCCTCACTTATTAAAAATGAGATCATAGAAATAAGGTTACTGAGATGAAAAGATGTTGAGTAACGTGTTGAGTAAAAAAGCAGGCCCCCCTCACTACTAAGTATGTTGTAATCCCTTTTTTTTTTCTTTTAAATCTGTATATGCACCAGACCCTGTTTAGTATTGGGAGTGTCTAAGTCTCATCATGTGCATTAAATACACACAGGACAGAAGTACCAAATCTTATTCCCTAATAATTCAGGGACCCTAGAAAGCGCAGGACTGAAGCTTTATATGAAAATTCCTTTGGAGAGATTTATGACTTCCTTCCCCAACTGATCATCTGATTTGTCTGCCCAACCAATCAACTGATCTGTTTGCCTAACCAATCAGCTGATCTGTCTTCCCCGAACCAGTCAGCTGTCCGTTGTTACAGGCACTAAGAGCTGAACAGGCACAGGGTAGGGTAGCCAAAGTCTACCCATTACATGGACCTTACCTCCTGGTAGAGACTTGGGTGGAAGAATTAAGAAATCAGGAAGGCCTTCAGGAGAAGGGGCTGGACTAGGAAAGGTGCTGAGGCACATGGTGAATAGACAAGTCAGGCAACCTAGCTTTCCAAGGCACCCTAAATGAACAAGCCAATTTAATCTCTTTCATTCCCTTGCTCCCCGCTACCCACCCCCCAAACAAACAGATCTAGATCACTTCTGGGCTTCTTGCTGGTGACCAGAATTCCTTTAACAAGAATGCAAAGCTTTTCTTCCTTTCTATAATGAGACAGAAAGGATTTAAAATGCAAATGCCTTGGCAGGACCTTCAGTCTCTACCAAAGATCTAAATGACTTTACTTTGAAATGGGTAAAGGAGAGGTTGTCCTGGGGGAGGGCTGTCTGTCACCTGCGTGCAGGGGGACCGCTTCCCAGTTTCAAGTGGAACCAGCTGTCTCCCCTCAGCTGGATGCACGCTATGCCTTGAGATGTTTTTGTGGGCAGCTGAGCAGGAAC
This sequence comes from Balaenoptera physalus, assembly GCF_965194825.1. NCBI lineage: Eukaryota > Metazoa > Chordata > Mammalia > Artiodactyla > Balaenopteridae > Balaenoptera > Balaenoptera physalus. The sequence goes on along the minus strand of NC_138901.1, from coordinate 57,333,167 downwards.
TCAGCTCCCAGCAGCCCCCAGCGAGCAGATGTGGAGCCAAGGGGCGGATACGGGCTGTGGGGAGACCGGGACTCGGGGACGTGGGGTTCTAGGCTTGGGGGACAAGAGCCAGGCAGAGCAGCAACTGGAGATGGAAATGGAGTGAGGGTCCTTGGACTCAGAGCAGGGCGGACTCCTGGCACCCTAGTCGCTCACTGCTGCGGGTCTTCCCCCAGGCCTTGCCCCTGGGACCCTGTGAGGGCTCAGGTATTCTGGGGACCGAAGCAAATGCCTGGAGGGGGACGCTCAGGCCAGGCTGCTCATGCCAGGAACGCCTCCTCTTCCAGGGAAAGCAGAACCGAAATAGGAAACCATTAGCTCTTTCTTGTGTCAGAGAGTCATTTTCAAACAGTTAAAAAAAACCTAGCACTCATACAAATGTATAGCGAGCCTGTGTCAAAACGCATTCAGTTCGTTACTGAGGGGACCAGCAAGGTGGGAGGGCTGGTTTAAAGGAGGGTATGAGAAACTGAAATATATTTCTCATCTAAGCCACAAAATGATGGCAGAATTAGATACAAAATTAGTTAACATCATATGGGAGAATAAAACATCATACAGGGGAAAAAAACCTTTGAAGTTATCTTTTATAGCGAGCAAAAATTACTCATCTCACATCCACAAGTGAACCTCTGACTTCACAGAACCTGAGCCCTCAGTAATAGCAAGTAGTAAATTAAACCAAATTAGCTCCTTTTACATAACCCTTAAGTGGGCTAGTTAGGAAGCGCTTTGGTGTGATTTTTGTAAAGGCACGTGGTAATAGTTTTGCCTTGTTGCTGAGTAGCTCCATCCCCAGTAACCCCAGCTGAGAGAGGCAATAGGAGGAAGGGAGAGGGGCGGGAATGGAGGCCCTGCGATGAGCTCTTGGGGAGAGGCTGAGGCTGAATCACTTGGTGGTTACTAGTACTTTGTACTAGCCCATCGCCGTTTCAAATCCTGGGGCAGTGGGGCCTTTGGCAAGACATTTAACGTCATAGGAACCTCAGTTTCCTCATCTGTAAAAATGGGAGTATAAGAATGTCTCCCTCTCAGCAGTTTGTGAGGATGAATGCTGGCCTATATTGATTTCCCATTGCTGGGGACAGTAGGGTTTGGGGTGGTATTAGCTTAATAGACGGATCTTGGCAAGGTCACAGGGAGAAGATGACAAGGGACCTGGGGAGCTGGGCCCTCCACCCATGGAGCCTTGGGGAGTCAGTTGCCATGGAGATGAGGGAAACAGTTTATCCCACTTTGATGTGGCTGGGTGGCAGAGGAAGTGGGCAGGTTATCAAGCCTGAGGGCCTCCCCCTTCTTCCTGACTCCACCCCCAGTAGGGTCGCCTACTGCCTCCATCTGGGGGTGGCAGGAAACCTCACGTCAGTGCTTCTGGGTCCTGCCCACCACACCCCTCTTGGGTTCAGCCCACATGTTTGTTGAGTATTTACTCTATGCCCACACAGCTGTGCAGACCATAATACTTGTCTGGAGAGAATTGGTCTGTCATCCTGAGGGGTGACAGTGAGCATCATGTGTGTGAGTCACTCTGCAGTTTTCAAAGCACCCAAAGCTCCATGATTGCATCTCACCCAGACCACAGCCCTGTGGAGTAAGAGGGAAAAGCAACATTACTCCCATTTTGTGCGTGAGACAACCAAGACTCAGAAAAGTTTGATGATTCTTGCTTTAGCTATGAAGTCAAATGTGAGAGAAGGAACATGGGCTTTCAGATAACAAAGACCTGTGCTTTGTCACTTATTAGCTGATGACCTTGGACAGGTTACGTAAGCTCTCTGAGCCCCCTTGTCAAAAGTAGGACTGCGTTCATAGCAGCTCTATTTACAGTAGCCAAGACACGGAAGCAACCCAAGTGTCCATCAACAGATGAATGGCTAAAGAAGATGTGATACACACACACACACACACACACACACACACACACACACACACACACACGCTGGAATATTACTCAGCTATAAAAAAGAATGAAATAATGCCATTTGCAGCAACATGAGTGGACCTAGAGATTACCATACTAAGTGAAGTCAGACAAAGACCAATATCACATGATATCACTTATATGTGGAATCTAAAAAAATGATACAAATGAACTTATTTACAAAACAGAAACGGACCCACAGACATAGAAAACAAACTTATGGTTACCAAAGGGGAAGGGGGTGGGGAGGGATAAATTAGGAGTTTGGAGTTAGCAGATACAAACTACTATATATAAAATAAACAACAAGGATCTACTGTGTAGCACATGGAACTATATTCAGTATCTTGTAATAACCTATAATGGAAAAGAATCCAAATCACTTTGCTGTACACCTGAAACTAACACCACATTGTAAACCAACTATATTTCAAGTTAAAAAAATAGGACTGCAATTGTTGGTGATGTTGATGATGAGGAGGATGATGTGATGAGGATGATGAGGATGATGATGAGGATGAGGATGATGAGGAGGAGGATGATGATGAGGATGAGGATGATGTTGATGCTGCTGCTGCTGATAGTGTTGATGAGGATGAGGATGGTGATGAGGATGATGAGGATGATGATGAGGATGATGATGATGATGATGATGAGGATGATGATGAGGATGAGGATGGTGATGATGAGGATGTTGATGATGAGGAGGATGTTGATGGCAGTGATGGCGTTGGTTGCCTTCACTGAGGGTTGACAGTGCATTCAGCACTGCTAAGGGTCAGTGTCATCTATCCTCAGAACATCCCGCTGGGGAGTTACTATTATTCCCATCTTTCAGGCGAGGAAACTGAAGGCCAGACAATTTAGCTGGCCCATGGTCACATAGCTAACAAGAGTTCTACCACTTGAACTCATGTCCATTTGATTCCAGAAACCATATTCTTTGACTCCAAACACCACATTCTCATGTTCACATGAAGCTGTGTTTCTACCAAGAGGCATAGGCAGGGGATTGTGTGTGATGGAAGGCCCTGGGCGGTCCCAGCTGGTGAGCATTCTCCCCCCTCGGGCAACTTCTCCTGCCCTTTTTCCTTTCTCTGAGCACATGCCCACCCTTTGACCTCCTTTCAAAGCAGGAACAAACCTGGATTAGTCAGTTTTGTCTCTCAGCTGGTGGCAGGTGAATTCTGAATGTTCTTCAGTGGCAATATGTTTCTCTGGGACATGACTGATCAAAGAATTTGCATTTTATACTTTTTATCTGTGATTATGGAATGAAAGGTTTACACCCCTTGAAAGAACGTCACACGTCATTGGCTGTAGGTGGGCCTCTGTGACGTCGTTACAGAACGAACACTCTGACGCCAGATGCGTGGCGTTCCCCCACACACCCACCAAACAGTTCTCCAGCTCTCCAGGCCCCAGCTGGGCATCCAGCGATTCAGTTCAGTTCTGACCCAAACTCCCTGGAGTTTGGCAGACCATACAGGCTAAGGGCTCAGTGCCACAGACCATCCCCATTTCAGATGCCAAGTCCCTTACTTCTGACTGTCCAGCTATAAATCGGGGGTTCCCATGACCTCCTCCTCAGGTTCTTTAATTTGCTAGAATGGCTCACAGAGCTCAGGAAAACACTTTACTTCCATTGACTGATCTGTTATAAAGGATATGATAAAAGATACAGATGAATAGCCAGATGAAGAAGTACATAGGGCAAGGTCCGGAAGGGCCCTGAGTGTAGGATCTTCTGTCCCTGTGGTGTTGGGGTGTGTGACCCTCATGGCACATGGATGCACTCACCTACCCAGAAGCTCCCCCAACCCCACAGCTTGAGGTTTTTATGGCGGTTCTATTATGGAGGCATGATCAATTAAATCTTGGCCATTGGTGGTTAACTCAATCTCCAGCTCCTCCTGGAGGGAGGAGGGGAAGGCAATCAGGCGGTTGGCTCCTTCAGACAACCAGCCCCCATCTAGAAGCTACCTCAGGGCCCACCAAGAGCCACCTCATTGGCATAAACTCAGGTCCGGTTTAAGGGGGCTTGTCGTGAATAACAAAAGATGCTCCTCTCGTAATCACTCACTTTCCTCAAGAAAACAAGTTTTAGGAGTTCTGTCTGAGGAACTGGGATGAAGACCACATATATGTTTCTTATCATATCGCAATATCACAGGAAGGTTTGAGGAAAAGAGTGGAGGGCACCTCTTCCAGAAATCACAGGCTGTGATTGGTTAGGACTTAGCCAGCTGCCTATAACAGCCCACAATAATAGTGGCTTAAACTCATAAGGGTTTATTTTTCTCTTACATTAAAACAGATCTGGAAGAAGGCAGTCCAGGGTTGACACAGTGGTCCCACAAACATTCTGGACCAGCCTCCTCCCATATTTCTGCTCCACCATCCTTAGCAGGAAATATCGTCCTCAAGTCACTGCATGGTCTAAGATAGCTGCTGGAGCTCTGGCCATCATGCCCCTATTCCATTTAACAGAAAGGAAGAAGTGAGGGGGGGTTGCAAAGAGGGGTCTTCCAGAGGCATCACCCAACTCCTTCTGCAAGGGAGGTTGAGAAATGTGATTTATCAACCGGGCACATCGCCCCGTGTCCCGTTGGTGAAGAAGGGGGTGGGTGTTGGGTAGATGCCCAGAAGTCTCTACCACGTGTGACTTACTAGTAAGAGGGGCTGGAAGGCCTGGACTGGTCCTGTTGGGTGACTGTCAGCAGGGTGCTGAGAGGGCTGGGGCGGCAGGCCTCGCCTCACCCACCCCCAGGCCTGGAGACTGTGTCAGGCTGAGGCCTCGTCCATCCCACGGGCCGTTCCGGGGGGTCACTGCAGCATATGTCTTTTTTTTTTTTTTTTTTTTAACATTGGTCTATTTATGCCAAGAACCAAATCCCCTCTGCGTGCATGTAGTTCTGCCCAGTGTTTCCCTTCCCCTGTGTTTTCCTCTCGCCTTCCTGACCTGGCTCAGGCCACATCGCTTCCCACCCTCCACATCCTCCCCGCCCTGGATTTATTCACACCTGAGGCCGCGCCTCACCTTCCTGCCCAGGGCCTGCCGAGGCCTCACGGCCTGAGTCCCCGATCCCCGCAGACTCTCTAGAACCCAGGCCCGTCGCAGAGATGAAGGTCAGGAAACTGCTGCCCAGGGGACCCCAGAAGGGAGGAAAGCATAAGAGGACGCCAGCTGTTGGGAGGGTTTGTGTCGGGGTCCGGTGCGGGTCAGGAGAGGAACACAGCATGGTCTCCTGCTGGGACTGAAATGCAGCTAAGGCGGGGCCTCTCCTGTCTCGTGCTGGCCCTGAGGACTCCGTGGAATCGTGGCGCTCACCCTCTCAGGGGAAGACAGCCAGCAGACCCGGACAACGTTCTTGTTGCCCGCCGCACGGATGCCCAGGCACCGTGTCATGCCCTCAGCGTGGACGTTCTGTAAGAGTGTCGTTAGTGTGGTACCAGTTCCTGCTCGGTGGCACCAGGGTGATTGTCACGCATCCTCTGTCTTCCTAGTCGGCTGTCCTGTGCAGAATGGCCATTTCTAGTCACCACTCTAAAAAAGGGAAAGGGGGGGAGGGATAAATTAGGAGTTTGGGATTAACAGATGCACACTACTATATATATAACAGATAACCAACAAGGACCTACTGTAGAGCACAGGGAACCATAGTCAATATCTCGTAATAACCTATAATGGAAAAGAATCTGAAAAAGAATAGGTAGATATATATATGTATAATTGAATCACTTTGCTGTACACCTGAAACTAACACAACATTGTAAATCAACTATACTTCCATCAAAAATAAAATAAATAAAATAATTTTAAAAATTAAGAGGGGAAGCTCAGGTGGGTAAACAAAGCTCAGTTACAAAGGGGCTCACGTGCCTGGGCAAGGCGTGTGAACTTCACCATGGCTGCCCACCATCGGCTCCCAACTGCCAGGACCCATCCCTTGCCCGTGTGAGGGGGCCCTTTCCATTGCCTACATATTAGGACCTGACACGGAACCGCCTAGGACCCATCCCTCGCCCGTATGAGGGGGCCCTTTCCATTGCCTACGTATTAGGACCTGACACGGAACCGCCTAGGACCCATCCCTCGCCCGTGTGAGGGGGCCCTTTCCATTGCCTACGTATTAGGACCTGACACGGAACCGCCTAGGTGGGTTTTTTGTTCAGCCCTTTGGGCCAGCCTGGGTCTAAGAAAGCCAGTCCCAGAAAAGTGTTCCCGTCTGCCGAGATGCCCAGGGTAGGAGGGGTGAAGGTCAAAGGGAGAGAGGTGCCCAATGCCCTGAGGTTCCCCAATAAGTGGAGGTCTGTTATCAAGAGAAGCCAAGGAGTTGGGGAGGGGGGGATTTGATGAGTGTCTTTGGGAGAGGGGTAGAGAGTTTCAACGGATGCTGCTGAAATCCGGGCTGTTCAGCACCGGCCAACCAGCTCTGGAAACAGCGCCCTCTGGGTCCCCCACTAATACAACAAAATCAGGCAAACAGCAGCTCCCAGCGCTAATGATGCCATCATCCCCAAATGAGACCATTAAAGCATCCTAAGATGAGCAGGTGGAGAGATAGAGGAGGTTAGAGAATGTTCCTCGTCATGGAGACTAAAGGGAAGAGCAGGCTTCAAGGAGAAAGGGGCCAACAGTAGCCCCGGGAGTGTGGCCCCGGCCTGGCCTGCGTTTACGGCGTCAGAAATGGGGCGGGGCCGGCAGCGGGTCAGCAGGGCGTGGGTTACCCGTTAAAAACATCAGATGGTAAAAGAAAAGTGTGGACGGGTCAAGAGAAGACTTTGCTCTCTGTGTGTTTTGGGGGTCGGGGAGATTGGGGGGAAGGGAGACCCGGGGTGCTGGGGACACTCCTGCAGCACTTTGTTGGGGGTTGAAGGGGCAACGAGGGGACTTTTCTCTGTCATGTCTGCGAGCGGCCACCAGATGGCGTCCTGAGTCCTGATAGTAATCCCTGTTTCAGGGACTTTCCTGTCAAAATAGACATAACATTAACATCTAACCATGTGACAATTACATGGAAGACACACCAAATGAAAGGCCCCCAAAGCAGAGCAATTAGGCCCTAAGTTGGAATACCATAAATTGGAAATGTTCTGCCATTCACTAAACAAAAGTCACGGCCCTTCTGTTTACAGCCGTCTCTAACCCCAGCCTTGGCTTTGACTCCTCCAAGGGGCTGCCTTTCTGCTCCCAGCTCACACCCGGCCCACACCCGGCAGGGCCCCTGTGACGATGTCCAAGCTCTAACAAGGAGGCTGCCTGCCCCCCCGAATCCCAGCCTCATCAGTGAGCAGCGCGAGCTATTGTGTGACAGCCTCACCGTAGCTGACGCAGAACTGAATACGTACTTTTCCAGCTGCAGAATTGAGTCAAGTTGCAGGGAAAAAGGGAAAACTTTGGCTAGTTTCTTCTCCGCACGTTTGAATCAGAGGTGACAGAGAGGTGGATGAGGCCAGAGAGGAAGGCGGGGAGGGGGTCTTTGGTGCAGAGGCTCAGCCCTAGAGAGGGACAGCGCCAGGCAGGCCCACGGGCCCCTGAGGGCCCCCCGAGAGCATGTGGGAAGCGGGGCCGGGAGGCCGAGGGGGAGGCTGGGGGCTGGCCGGAGCTGAGGCTGAGCTGAGGGGTGCTTGGCACACCCACTGCAGGAGGTCACCCGGGACCGGGGGAGGTCTGCAGGGACAGAGCCAGGACCAGCTGGAGAGCAGGAGACCCGGCCGCTTCAGGGGCCTCGGTCTCCTCCCAGGGTGCCCTGCCCCGCAGTCTCTGAAGAGTGAAGCTTTGCAGGGCGGGTGGGGCCTGGGAATCAGACTGTTAAAGACCCTGGTGGCAATGGACCTAATCTGCCCCTTGTCCTGACCCTCATCCGGGAACTCCCAGCCAGATTCTCCAGTGCCAGGCTACTGAAGGAACAGGTAAGTCCGTGAACTGTTTTTTTGTTTTTGTTCTTTTGGCCACAGGAATCTCCTACCAGCGACTGGTGAGGGCCGAGCAGGGCCTGTCCACTAGGAGTCATCGCAGCTCCACTGTGTGAGTGCTCTTGGGGAGGGAGGAGTTTGGGGGGTGGGGTCGTGCTTTGTGCACAGCCTCTTTTTTCAGAGCTAAGGGTCTTTCGTCAGATTCCTAAATGGGTCTGAGACTTAAAAAAAAAAAAAAGGAAAAGGTTAAAACCACCTGCCTTGATTGTGCCAGGTGCTGCATGAACATACATTACCTTACTTTACCCCCATTTTTCAGATGAGGAAACTGAAGGTCAGAGAGGCCAAGTAACTTCCCCAAGGACACTCAGCTAGTAAGTGTCTGAGTCAGGATTTGAGCCTTAGACTTCCTCAAAAGCTGAGGCTCCTTCTGTAATGTCTTTCTGCCTGTTAGTAAAACAGCATTTTCCCAAACTTTTTTGACTGGGACCTACAATAAAAAATGCATTTTATATGAAAGCCTGGTGTACATACACACACACACACACACACAGAGCTGAGACAAGTTTTAGGAAATGAAAGTCACCCTCTCCCAAGGATGAGCTCTGATCTCTTCTAGTCTATTTCACTTAAAAGGCTGTTGTTCTGGTTGTGAATCCCTGAAGCGATTTCATTACCCACTCTTGGGTCCCTGCCTGTTGGAAAAGCATTAGAGAGGAAGCCTCCATTCCAAGGACCCTCCGGCAAGCCTCCAAGCACGTGGGTGCCTGGAGACCTCAGCCTCCAACAGCTCAGAAGTTCTAGTCACCCCAGGCCCCTCCTCATCCTCAGCCTGAGGGGTTCACAGCACATTCACTGAGCAAACACTGGTTGAGTTCCTTCTCGGTAAAAACAAACAAAAAAGCTAGTGGTAGATTTTGAGAGAGACAGAAAGGGCATAAAAAATGTCTTGTAAATGTTGGCTTAGTAAGTAAGCAGGACCCTGCCAGAGGGCTGAGGCAGGTGAACGGCGGATTATCGCCAACGCCCTTCAAGGTACTTCCTGAGCCCTGGGCACTGTTGCAGGCATCACTGCATCATCCAAGCCTTTTGTTAACCCTTCGAGAAAGGTATTTTTAGATCAGGAAACTGAGGCACGGACAGGTCCGTAGAAAGAGCTTCGAGCAGAGAGTCGGTCTCGCTTTGGCTTTCTGTAGGTTGGGAACAGGCGTGCAGAGGAGGTGCAAGTGGTGAGGGCCCGGGTGTGGCTGGCCTGGTCGTGTATACAGTGGAGCTCAATGCATGTCCGTGAGGGGATGGTCCAGCAGTCGGTGGAGGAGGAGGGCTCAGTGAGGGACCGTTTACTTGAGCCCGATCCCTTTTTCTTACAAATAGAGAAATCAAAATGAGTTCCTCCCTAAACCCTGGGAACTCTGACAGAGCCTGGTCCCATTCCTGAGCCCTGGCCACAGGGCCGGCTCTGGGACCTCTGTCCACAGACACTGGCAGGAAGGCCACCTGCCTGGTGCTTCTTGGCACTGGGTTTAAACACAGCATGGATTTGTGAGAGAACGAGAGCAAGTGTGAGCAGTTCATACTAAAAGCCTTTACAGGTATAATACCGCGATGGCTGGAATACCTTGGAGAAAATGCAGTGATCGGGGGTTGGCCGGGGTGAAGTGCGAACAGACGTATGTTAACTGTTAACTGAGTGACGGATCCTTGGGGTTCACGATTCTCCTGACATTTGGGTATGTTTGAAATTTTCCATGATGAAGACATTTAAACACTGGGATCAAGAGGGAGCCCAGGGGCCAATCTCGCCTTCTGAGACGGAACGCATTCTGCCTGTGGAATGTGTATCCCTCTCAATAAACCTGCTTTCACTCAAAAAAAAAAAAAAAAAAAAAGAGGGAGCCCAGGGTCCAGGGGAAGAGGAGGCGGGGGTGGGGCGTGGCTGCATGCACACTCCCTCCCCCAGCCCGATGCTGGCCTGCATGATGGCTTTGGCAAGTTAGAAAGGGCATCCCCTGTAAGCAGAGGAATCAGATGCAGCCCTGACTTGACTCCCCTTCCTCCTGGCAGATGCCACCCCACACCCCGACCCTTGGCTTGAGGAGCAGGGCACGGGCTGAAATTTCAGGCCACACCACACGACGGCATGTGGCTGTCCTGCTGTCCCCTCCCAAAATGACAGCCTGGTTTCCAGTCATGGCACCTAAAATACAATCCTTTTCTGCGTCATCGTGCATCTGTTCAAATATCCTGTAGGAAAAGTGTTTTATATAAAAATTAAGGTAGAATTTATTTGTGAAAATTGGGTTCAGTTTTTTAAGATTTTTTCGATGTGGACCATTTTTAAAGTCGTTATTGAACTTGTTACAGTATTGCTTCTGTGTTTTTTGCGGGGGACGGGTTTTGGCCCCAAGGCATGTGGGATCTTAGCTCCCTGACCAGGGATCGAACCCTCACCCCCTGCACTGGGAGGAGAAGTCTTAACCACTGGACCACCAGGGAAGTCCCGAGTTCAGTTTTTAAAAGGTCTTTGAAGACCCCAGCTGAAAACTACTCAAAAGTAGATCATAAGCTTTCCCCTTGGAACTGGGGCCCCTGAGCCCCCAGCCTCTCTCCTGGCCTCCGGCCGGCACGTGGGCTCTGCGGCTGCCCTTCCCCGCCCCCGCGCCCAGTACCCATGGCCGGTCCTCTGCGTCCCCAGCACCGTACTGTTGCTGAACCCGGTGGAGGTGCAGGCCGAGTTCCTCACCGTGGCCGACAAGCTGAGCACGCCTGGGCACTCCCCGCACAGCGCCTACACCACCCTCCTCCTGCACGCCTTCCAGGCCACCTTTGGGGCCCACTGCGACCTCCCAGGTCTGCACTGCCAGCTGCAGGTGTGTGTCTGGGGCCCTGGGCTCAGCACCGCCCCCTCCCGGCAGAGCACCTCTCTGCAAAGGCAGGGTCCCCTCTCTGGTCCCTCTCCGAGGCCCGGGTACATTGGCCCCCCTCGCCCCTAGTGACATGGCGGGGAAGTCGCTGGAGGTAACCCAGGTGGGTGGCACCCTAGACAGTGGGACTGGACATAGAGCCTCCGAATCCAGCGTGGGCTGGGTGCTACAGGACTGAGCTTTAGACTGAAGCTGCAAGCCCTGGGGTCTAGTCCGAGCTCTGTGACAGGTCAGCTGTGTGGCCCTGGGCAGCGCCCTCCCCTCTCTGGGCCACAGCGGTGAGCTCTGAAGTCCCTCCCAACTCTGCAGGGCTCTGGCTCTGGGCCTTTCTTTCTGACCACTTCTGGAGAATAGGGGCTGAGTGGGAGGCCTGGCTCCCTGCTCAGCCGTGGGTGGTGGCAGGCGATGAGGCCGGGGACGGACTGGTCACCAGGAGCTCGAGAAGTCGGGCGGCTGAGCCGTGGTTCGGGAGCAAGCCTGCCTCTCCCTGGGTTTCAGTCCAAGACCCTGGCAGAGCTCGAGGACATCTTCACGGAGACGGCAGAAGCACAGGAACTGGCATCTGGCATCGGGGATGCAGCTGAGGCCCGGCAGTGGCTCAGGACCAAGCTGCAGGCGGTGGGGGAGAAAGCCGGCTTCCTTGGTGCCTTAGGTGAGGCTCTGGGGGTGGGGCCCATTTCCCCCTGTGGCCCCAGCAGCTCCCCAGGTGAGCAGCCCCGGTCGGCCTGGCGGTTCTGCTCCACACCATCATTCAGGGACCCAGGTTCTCTGACACCTCCTGGCTCCACCATCCCCGAGGGTGCAGTTCCCGTCTGCAGGGTTAGGCTGCCAAGATCGCCACTGGGGCAGCCTGGGGGAGGAGGAAAAGAGTGCTGACCAAGGGCAAGGGGCTTCGTTTTCACAATGAAGACAACGTACCCCTTTGAGCCACCTTAGTCACATGGCCCACCTTGCCCCAGTGGGTCCGGGAAACGTCTATTATAGAAGAAGGGATGCCTGATGAGATGGTGCCATAGTTCTCCTGTTCGAACCAGAGGCGCAGAGGCTGAGACTTGGCCACATTCATGCAGCTCACAAAAGGGCATGGCATTTACCTGGTGGGCTTGAGAGAAGCCCTCTGGCTGCGGGCCAGGCATCCCAGCTTCCAACTCAGCCTCGGCCCACTCGGCTGCATGTCCTGTACCGGTCCTCTCCCAACTCTGGCCTCTCCTCCAAGACGAGGGGTCTGGGCTGGCCGATCTCAAGGCCTCTACCCAGCCCTCACCTCCTGCCCCTCCCTCCCTCGTTCCTGCAGACACTGCAAAGCCTGGCAAGCTCCGTACCATCCCCATCCCTGTCGCCAGGTGCTACACCTACAGCTGGAACCAGGACAGCTTTGGTAAGCCGCCCGCTGGGGCCCTCGTGGTGCCCACCCCCCAAACTGCCCGGGCTCTCTTCCTCTGCAGCTGCCCCTCACCCCACCCCTCTGCCAGCCCTCCCACCTGAGCAGGCTCTGAGCAGAGCAGGGGGCGGAGACCTGGGCTGCCCTCTGCCCTCCTTCTGCCCTCTGCTCCCCAAGTTCCTTCTGTCTCAGTCTGTCACCCCACCCAAGGGTGTGCAAGAGGGGTTCCAAGGGCTCGGACACCCAGACGGTGTCTCCCCTTGCTTCCCTGTAGACATCCTGCAGGAAATCCTGCTCAAGGAACAGGAGCTGCTCCAACCAGGGATCCTGGGGGACGATGAGGAGGAGGACGGGGAGGACGAGGAGGACGAGGAGGACTTGGAAACCGAGGGGCCTTGTGCCGAGAGGGACTCGCTGCTCTCCGGCGGCTCGGCAGCCTTCCACGACTCCACGCTGTCGCTTGCCTCATCCCAGGCCTCGGGACCCACCCTCTCCCGCCAGTTGCTGACCTCCTTTGTCGCAGGCCTCTCTGACGGCATGGATAGTGGCTACGTGGAGGACGGCGAGGAGAGCTCCTTCGAGTGGCCCAAGAGGCCTGGCAGCCAGGAGCGCCGGGGCCACCGCAGGCCCGGGCAGAAGTTCAACAGGATCTATAAGCTCTTCAAGAGCACCAGCCAGCTGGTGCTGCGGAGGGACTCCCGGACCCTGGAGGGCAGCCCAGACAGCGCCCCGCCCCTGCGGCGGGCCGGCAGCCTCTGCAGCCCCTGCAGCCCCCTGGATGGCCCGGCGCTGCCCCCGTCCCGGGCCCAGCGCTCCCGCTCCCTGCCCCAGCACAAGCTCGACCCCCAGCTGCCCGGCTGGCTCCTGGCCCCCGCCTCCCGTCACCGGCGCCGCTGCCCCTTCCTGAGCGGGGACGAGGACCCCAAGGCCTCCACGCTGCGAGTCGTGGTCTTCGGCTCCGATCGGATCTCGGGGAAGGTAGCCCGGGCATACAGCAAACTGCGGTGAGAGCCGAAACGGGGCATCAGTCTGCCCCGGGCAGCAGGGGCGTGGTGCTGGCGGCGTCTGGGCTCGAGGACTGGGGTCCCAGAGGGGCCAAGGGCCTCCCTTCTCACCATCTTCTTCTCAGCAGGCGGCTGGAGAGCAACCGTCCGCTCCTCACACGGTTCTTCAAGCTTCAGTTCTTCTACGTGCCCATGAAGCGGAGCTGCGGGACCAGCGCCAGCCCAGCCCCTCGGAGCCAGACGCCGCCGCTCCCCACAGACCCCCCGAGGCATCCCGGCCCTGCGGTAGGTCCCCAGCCCTGGACCCAGCAGGGCGGCAAAGCGAGGAGGTGTAAGCAGGTCCCGGTCACCGGAAGGGGGCCGGTCGGAAGTGGCCAGCAGCCCTGTGTTTAGGGGCTGCCGCCTCCTGCCTGGGCCTCCCTCCCGAGCGTGGTCCCTGCCCTGCACTTGGCCGGATGGTGGGCGGGGGCACGTTTTGCTGTGTGACACGGACTGAGAGTTGTCAGACCTCTCCAAGGGCGCAGAGAAGCTCAGGGTGTGGCTGCAGGTGCCACCCAGGGCCCCGAAGCTAGGGTGGCAGGTGTCCGGGTGGCTGGGAATGACTCTCGCCCCCGCCCCAGGAGCTGGGTGCAGCCCCCTGGGAGGAAAGCACCAATGACATCTCCCACTACCTCGGCATGCTTGACCCCTGGTACGAGCGCAACGTGCTGGGCCTCATGCACCTGCCCCCTGAAGTCCTGTGCCAGGTAAGCGGCCCCTTCCCTGGGTGCAGGTGGAGGGCCCTGGCTGTGGTCACCCAGCCTCGCTTTGAAGGCCCTAGTTTGGGGGATCCAGCTTGCGGCCCCACTGGAGGACCAGGGCTCACTTGGGATCGAGCAAGGAGGGTGGGTGGAAGCAGGGCTGAGCTGAAGCCGGGGCTCGGGGGCCCAGGGAGGGGTCACCGCACCGAGAGCGAGGGGCCCCAGAGGGTCCAGTTGCCTTAGGCTTCAGCTCCCTTCCTCAACTCCCAGCTTTGTCTAGCTCGGCCAGGGCCTCCCTGGAGGCCCATGGGCCAGCGAGGGAGGGGCGGAGGCCAGAACGTGGGTCCTCCCTTGACTGTTCTGTTTCCTGCTCCCGTCTCACCGTCCCCCTCCCTGGCCCTGTCTGCCTCGGGATCTCTCCTCTGTGTGTCTGCACCTCTGTCTCTCTTCCTCTCGTCCTCCCTTTCTCTCTCCCTCTCTGTCCCCCTGTCCCCCTGTCCCTCGGCCTCGGGCTCGCCCCCCCCACAACCCACAGCAGTCTCTGAAGGCTGAGTCCCGGCCCCTGGAGGGCTCTCCTGCCCAGCTGCCCATCCTGGCGGACATGCTGCTCTATTACTGCCGCTTCGCTGCCCGGCCGGTGCTGCTGCAGGTCTATCAGACCGAGGTAAGGCCTGCCCTGCCGCCTTGCGCCACCTCTTCCCCCAGACTAGCTGCAGGGCTGCTCCCACACCCGGGCAGCCAGCAGCCCTGTGCCGGAGGAGCCTGTGCTGGGGGCCCCTCCTGGAGGTCCACGCTGACGCCCACGCTCCTGCCCCCTCCAGCTGACCTTCATCACCGGGGAGAAGACGACAGAGATCTTCATCCACTCCCTGGAGCTGGGTCACTCCGCCGCCACACGCGCCATCAAGGCTTCGGGTGGGTGCTGCCTGAGCCCCAGTGGAGGCGGGGCGGGGGGGGTGTCACACTGGAGAGGGGGACCCTGGGGTGGCGGGGCGAGAGGGCGCCAGGAGGTGGGGCCCCTGGAGGTAGAGCTAGAGGGAGGTGGGCCGGGATCTGGGGCCCTGGGGAGGAGGGGTCCCAGGGCGGTGGGGCAGGGAGGCAGAGCCCACGGTCTGTGAAGGGCACTGGAAGGAGAAGCAGAGGGTCTCTCTCTGTGTGGCACAGGTCCTGGCAGCAAGCGACTGGGCATCGATGGTGACCGGGAGGCCATCCCTCTAACACTACAGATTATTTACAGCAAGGTGAGACTGATGCTGGCCCCTTCCCTCCGGGATCTGCTCCCCATGCCGCCTCCCCAGAGCCAGCCTCCTGTGTTCCCCGGGCGGCCTTTAAGCTGGAAGGCTGCGGTGGGCTCTCCTGGATGCTGAGAGAAGGGGGAAGGAGAGGCGGTGGACCTCCCTCTCCCCCTCTGCCTCCAAAGCTGCCCCCGCCCCGGGTTCTCCCCACTGCTGAACGTGCTCAGTCAGCCCTTCCGAGAAGTGCTGGGGCCTGGCCGCAGGGCTGGGGGTGAGAACGGGGCAGAGCGAGGGACAGGCCAGGGACTGCTGTGCCCGGTGGGTGTGTGGGAGTAGGTTTGGTGTGAGGGGAGCTGCGGGGGGAGCCCATGAGCACACCCCGCCTCTGGGCCACGACAGGCCCACCTCCCGGATGGGCAGCCTCCTGCCTTCTTCCCTGCCTCCCTCCCTCCCTCAGCAATTTGAAAGGTATTTATTGAGCACCTACTCATGTCAGGTTCTGTGCTGGGCCAGGCCCTCCCTCTTAACTTCTCTAGAGGAGGGAGACAGACAATAAACAAGGAAACAGAAAGTGCCCAAGGTAATATTAAAGAGTGGCAAGTGATGACAAGGCAACAAAAGGGCTGGTGGGATAGAGACAATAGGATTCTTTCCATGTGGTGGCCGAGGAGGTGGGCAGGGGCACTGACACTGGGTGCTGTGTTCGTTAAACACCCACTGTGTCCCGGATGTTGTTCATGGCACAGGAGCGTTCACGAGAGTGAGCAAAGCTCTTACAGTCTGGAGGGGTTAGATGATCCCACAACATGTATAATTACAGCTGTGACGAACAGATGAAGGAGAGGTAAAGGGTTCTCTGAGAACCCTTAAGGGGATTGTTCAACCCAGTGAGGAAAGTTAGACAAGGTTCCTTGAGAAGGGCCACTGAGTCAATGTTGGAAAGAAAACCAGGAGTTAGTTAAGTAAGAAAAGAAGAGAGATGTGCCCTCCAGGTAGAGATAATAGCATGTGCAAAGGCCCTGTGGTGAGAGAGAACATGAACATCCAAGGGCACTGAAGGAGGACCAGAGGGGCTGGAGAAGAGACAGTGGGGGGGAAAGGATGATGAGGTGAAGCTAAAGAAATTGGCAGGGCTGGAATGCCAAGGGCCTGGGTTCAATGAGAGGAGTTTTGTCCTTGTCCTAAGAGCAATGGGTATCCTGTGAAGGGCTTTCCGTTTGGGGTGTGGCAGGATCAGATTTGAGGTTTGGAAGCCCCCTGTGGTGGCTCTGTGGGGAATATCGGAGGGGACCCCAAGAGGTGTGGGAAAGCCAAGTCAGAGGCTCCCGTGGTTGTCCAGGAGAGAAACATGGGCAGCCTGCACTAGGGAGGAAAGAAATGGGGGTTATATGTGAATCACATGAGCAGCAGGGCTTAGGGATGGATTAGAAAAGGAGAGGCTCCAACTCCTGGATTTCAGCCTTCTGCAACTGGCAGGACCATTTTCTCAGAAGCAGCCCAGCTCCAGTGGGGGAGTGGGTGTGGGGCATAGTGGGTTCGAGAGGGAAGGAGAGAGCAGAACAGGCAGTGGGAGGGTGGGCCTGAGCTCAGAGGTGAAATGTGGAGATGGGTGTGTAGGTGGTCGTGGAGAGAGGGCCATGGGTGAGGCTCCCTAAAGGAGAAAGTAGGAACAAGAGAGCGGAGGCCCCAGGAGAAGCTCCTGAGACCTGCGTCCTGTGATGGGGGCAGAGGGGGGCGATCGCGCAAAGCAGACGCCCCAGCCAGGCTGGCGGTGGGGAAGCCGGGAGCGTGCCGCCACGGACGCCCGGGAGAGGGGAGGAGGGAACAGGATGGCATTCTCCTGTAAGGTCAGGCAGGCCGAGGACTGAGAGTGCTTGTGGGTTTGGCAACGCGGAGGTCCCTGATGAAAGAGACGTTCAGACAAAGACCCAAAGAGGGGGCTCCGGCCCAGCTCTGCCTGGGACCCCCTGCCCGTGAGCCTGTCTCTCCCTCACTCGGGGTTCAGAAGATCCTTAGACCAACCCTTGAGATGTTCTCAGCACTCGCACCCTACGACCCAGTCGCCAGGCTGACCTGTGGTCCAAGCCAGTGACCTGATGCTCCTCCCTGGAGCCAGTAAGGTCTATATAGGGGTCAAGGGGCTCTTGGTGAAGAAGCTGGCAGGCTCGGGTGAGTGAGAGCGAGCTTCCGGGGCGTGCTGGCTGCAGGCGGCGCCCTGTCGCTGGCCGGTCTGGAGCTGCTTCTTCAAAGAGAAGGCGGCAGGCCCCGGAGGGCATGCCGCTGAGAGGGTCTGGCTTTGCTGCCTTCCCAGGGGGCCATCAGTGGACGCAGTCGCTGGAGTAACATGGAGAAGGTCTGCACCTCCGTCAACCTCAGCAAGGCCTGCCGGCAGCAGGAGGACCTAGGTGAGGGGGCAGGGGGGAGGGGAGGGGAGGGGTGGGGCAGGGGGTGGGGTACAGGTGGGGCAGGGGGAGGGGGACAGGGAGGTGGGGAGAGGGTCGGGTCGGGTAGGGGCGGGGGAGGGGTGGGGTGGGGGAGGGGAGGGGTGGGGTGTGGGGTGTGGGTTCCTCAGCCTGGCCTGAGCCACCCTTGCCCTTCAGACTCCAGCACGGAGGCCCTGACGCTAAACCTGACAGAAGTGGTGAAAAGGCAGAACCCTAAATCCAAGAAGGGCTTCAACCAGGTAAGAGCTTTCCTCTCCTCCCTGTCATCCCCTCGGGAGACTTACTGGGCGTGTGTGTGCCCGCGTGTGCGTGTGTATGCGTATGTATGGGGGGGTGTCCGAGGGCTGCACTGGGGCCTGTGGGTGGGAGGAGAGGCAGGTGAAGGGTGTGCACACCTGTGGGGCTCCGTGGTGGCCGCTGGGGGAGCCCCGAGTCCAAGGCGGAGTGGCCTCTGTGTCCGGGAACCCGGGCTGTCACGGTGAGGACAGTGGGGTTTCTCCTCCCAGGACACTTGCTCCTTCCAGACTCAAGAAAGGGCAGAGGCTGGGGAGGAAGCAGGGCCCGATGGGGCGACCAGTCCCCTGCACGCCCATTGCGCCTGGAGAGCTGGCAGCCGAGCTCCTGCCCCACCCCCTGGACCCAGTCGGGCGGTTCCAAGGGAAGAAGCTGCCGAGGGCTGGCAGCTCTGGGGCCGGGGCTCCCGGGTGACCCGGGCCTTCCTTCTAGATTAGCATCTCGCAGATCAAAGTGGACAAGGTGCAGATTATCGGCTCTAACAGCTGCCCCTTCGCCGTGTGCCTGGACCAGGACGAGAGGAAGATCCTGCAGAGTGTGGTCAGGTAGGAAAGCGGGCGCCCCCAGCTCTGCTTCCGCACCCACCCAGAGGCCTGGAAGGAGCTGGAGGGATGGGAGGCCTGCCCTGACACCTGCCCTGCCCCACAGGTGTGAGGTCTCACCCTGCTACAAGCCGGAGAAGAGCAGCCTCTGCCCCCCACCCCAGAGGCCCTCCTACCTGCAGGCGCAGGCCGCACCCGACCTCTGCTCCCTGCTCTGTCTGCCCATCATGACTTTCAGTGGCGCTCTGCCCTAGCGGCCCGGCACCAGCCTGGACAGCAAGCCCGGGGGCAGCCTCCTCGGAGCCCCCTCCCTCTTGGAGGGCCTCGCTCCCCGTGGAGAACTGGACGACCCTGTGCTGGGTCAGGGTCCCGCTGTGGGCCCTGCAGCAGGTAGGGGGCAGGGGTTAGGGGGTTGATGGCGCCTCAGGGCTCTGTTTGGGAAAGAAACAGGCATTAGGGAGAGGGGCCTGGCCCTACAGCCCCTCAGATTCCTCAGGTAGAAAGGAGAAGGATGGGTGGGCTGGCCTCTGAAGGCCCTGCCCTCTGGTGTGGTCTAGGATCCTTTCTAGAAGAAAGATCTGAGGCTCTGGTGCTCTGGGGTGTGGTTTAGGCCTCCTCCCCCAACCCTTGGCCGGGCCCACCCCTTACTTTGTCAGGGACTTGGGGAGCCCTTGGAGTCTGGAATTTCAGTCCCCCTACTCAGGGGTTCAGGTGGTAGAAATGTAGATGCGACTTTTCTGACCTCAGTGCCGTCGCCCCCATCCCACACCCCTCTCTGTCTCTCACACACACACACACACACACACACACATACACACACACGCATGCATGCATGCACGCACACACACACACACACGCACACACCCTTTCTCTCTCAAGTTCCCTGGATCTTCTAAAAAACAGCACTAACACTTGACCTGTCTACTGTCAGGACTCAGAACAGACTCTCTCTGGAGCCTCTTTCTGGATTGAGATCCTTGGGAGGCAGGACGAGCTTAGATTCAGTGGCGGCTCTTACCTTCTAGCTAAATGACCAGAAGGAAGCCTCCCTTTCCTGAGCGCTAAGATGAGGGAATATAAGACCTCCTTAAAAGGCTGAGACAAAATTGTGTGCAAAGCGCCTGGCTCAGCCGCAGGCTCATAGCAGGTGCTCAGTAAAGGTCAGCGGCCTCGCCCCTTAAGCCCTGACTCACCTGTCTGGCGGGGGGTGGGGAGGCGATGCTCTTCATTCCCTCCTTTCCAATTCACTGATGAGGCAGGACCCAGACCGAGGGGGTAGGGAGCCCTCGGTTCTACCCTCTGAAGGAGAGGAGGGCTGCACACGTGCCTTCACCTCCTCCTCTCCCAGGTTGGCCCCTGTGCCCCACTTCCCGTCTCACTCCATTGTGTGTGAAATCTTCCAGCCCCAAAGTTCACTGGCACCACTGCGCCTGGGCAGGTTCCCAGAGGAGTAGAGGATGGACAGCTGAGCTTGAGGAGCTTAGGGCCTGATTGGGGGAAAACGGCTGATACAATATGAGAGCCAAAATTTTTAACTGCCAGGTTGCAGTGGTTTGAGAAGCTGGAAGCTGATGTGGGCTAGGATGGTAGGCGGAGGGCGGGCCTGGGCCCGGGACTTGGACTCGTAGAGGTGGAGAAAGTAACCACGGAAGCAAGACAACTGTATTCTGCACAGAACCCCTCCATTCCCTCCTGCTCCGGCTTCATCTGGTCCAAAGGTTCTGGGCTTATAGGAGCCCATGAAACCCCAGTCCAGAGAACTCAGGACTTGAGAGAAGTGGACAGAATGTCTCTGGCCGCATATCGTCACCCTTCCGCTGTCAAGGCCATCTGTCCTTGCTTCAGGCCCCAGACAGTGGTTGGCAGTATACCTTCAATATTTTTTGTTGTGTGAGCTGGTTGTCCTACTATTGACAGATGTTCAAGAATAAACGAGTGGAATTTAATATTATTGTCAAATAAAACTTGATTCCTCCTGGATTTAATGACTTACAGTTATTTTCCTGCCAGTTGGCTAGTTCACGTAAATCACTTGACATAGAGTGGAAATAAGATACTTGGGGGGTTGTTTTGTTTATCTTTTTGTAATTTTCCTCTCCATCAAAAATACACTTGTGCCGAAATTTTCTGTGTAATCCTCATCGCGCTGCCGAGAGGAAGGGAAGTGAGATCCTTGCTGACCCTCTGGACTTGGGGCTGTTATTAGACTTGGCTCACAGGGAGGGAGAGAAAAGGAGGTGAAGGGATGGTGGAGGACACCTGTGACCTGGGAGAAGTAGGTAAGCACCAGGCTTCCAGCACAACCACGTGAGACGGAGGAAGAAGGAACCGTGAGAGGCTTTAGCTCTGTATCAGCTAGCTGTTGCAAACAGGAAAGCACACCTAATGCTCGATGGACTACATCTGTGATCATTTATTCTTGCTCGTACATCTACAGGACATCTAGGGATCAAGGTGGGGCTCAGAGTGGCTTGGCTCCAAGCTGCAGGTTGGGTTCAGGTCTGCTCTATGGGTCCCTCGGGTACCTTGGGTCAGCATGTTAGCATAGGAGGGGTAAGCAGAGACATGTGATGCCTCCTAGGGCCTGAGCCTGGAACTGGCACAGTATCTCCTCTGCCAACATTCAGTTGGCCAAAATTGATGAAGGACATCAGGCCACAGAGTCAATAAACTCAGCAAACCTCACACAAGAGAAAAATAAAACTACATGAGAAGAGCACTTCACCTCTGATATTCCTTCCAAAACCTATGACGCAAGACTAATAATGAGGAAAATGCTAGACAAACCCAGACTGTGGGACATTCTACAGGATAATCTGACCAGTACTCACTCCAGTGTCACGAAACACAAGGAAGGACTGAAAAATTCACAGACTGAAGGAGACCGAGGAAACCTGAAAACTAAGTGCAATGTGGGATCCTGAAACAGAAAGAGAATCTTAATGGAAAAACTGCTGAAATCCCAATAAAGTCCGGAGTTTAAACACACACACACACACACACACACAGAGGTACCTCCTTGTCAAACTTCTGAGGGAAAAAAGGTAATGAGAAAATCTTAAAGACAGCCAGAGGAAAAAAATACACTTAATCTTCAAAGGAGCAACAACTAAACTGAGAGCTCCCTTCTCTACGGAAACAGTGGAAGCCAGGATACAATGAAATGACATACTTAAAGTGCTGAAAAGAAAAAAAACAAAACCTGTCAACTTAGAATTCTATACCTACAATTGTTCAATGATTTTTAAAAAATTATACACTGCTCACAAGAGAAATGCTTTAAATGTAAGAACACAGAAAGGCTGAAAGCAAAAGGATGGAAAGGATAGATAACACCATGCAAACATGTCCCAAAAAGATGGTGGCATTACACCAGTATCAGACAAATATTTTAATGTCAGAAGCATTACAGAAGATAAAGAGGGACATTTTATAAATTTAAACTATAAAACAAAAATTGACAGAATTAACATCTCCACAACCATAGTGAAGGACTTTAACACATTTCTCTCAGGAACTGATAGAACAAATAGACCAAAAAAAAAAAAAAAATCAGTAGAGTTATAGACGATCTGGACAACACAATTAACCAATTCGATCTCATTGAAATAGAACACTGCTCAACAACAATAGAATTCACATTGTTTTCAAGTACGAGTAGAATATCAAATTTCAAATGACTGAAATCAAACTGAGTATATTCCCTGACTACAATGAAATTAAATTATCAATAAGGTAAATTTTACTAGAAAATCCCAACTGCTTGTAAATCAGACACTACATCTCTAAATAATCCAGGGGTCAAGAAAGAAATAAAAGTGGAAACTAGAAAATATATTGAAGTGGTTAATAATGAGTATATGTTATTGAAACTCTCAGGATGCTTAAGCAATACTTAGGAGAAAATTTATTGCCATAAAAAAGTATATCTTAGAGCAAAAGCTAAAAATCAGTTATTTACATTTACATCTCAGAAAGCTAGAGAAAGAATAGTAGATCAATCCTAAAGAAAGTAGAAGGAAGGAAATAAGTGTAATAGCAGAAATCTATGAATTAGAAAACCAACATACTAATTGAAAACCCCCTAGCAAGACTGATGAGAGAGAGAACAAATTATCAATATCATGAATGAAAAAGAAGGCATCTCTACAGATCCTATACACACTAAAAAGGTAATAAAGGGATATTATAGATTTACCAATACATTTGGTAATTTGGATAAAACGGAGAAATTTCTCAAAAATACAGTTTGCCCATCTGACAGAAGAAATGGATATCCCAAACAGGCTAATATAATTAAAGAAATTGAAACCATTATTTTCTTAAGCAGACTGGCAACCAATCATCTTTTTACTGTCTCCATAGTTACAAATTTTCCAGAATATCATATAGTTGGAGCCATACAGTATGTAGCTTTTTCAGATTGGCTTCTTTCACTTAGCAATATGCATTGAAGATTCCTCCATGTCTTCGTGGTTTCATAGCTCATTTCTTTTTGTTTGCTGAATGTTTCATTTTATTGATGTACCACGGTTTGTTTATTTGTTCACCTACTGAAGGACATCTTGGTTGATACCATTTTTTGGCAGTTCTGAATAAAACCTCCATAAACATTTGTGTGCTGCTTTTTGTTCGGACGTACATACGTTTTCAACTCATTTGGGTAAATACCAAGGAGCACAATTGCTTGATCGTATGGTACAAATATATTTAGGTTTTTCTGTTTTGTTTTTTATATGCCAAACTGTCTTCCAATGTGGCTGGGCCCTTTTTTCATTCTTACCAGCAATGAATGAGCGTTCCTGTAGCTCCACATCCTTAGTAGCATTAGGTATTGTCAGTGCTATGGGTTTTATCCATTCTAATGGGTGTGTAGTGATATCTCATTGTTGTTTTAGCTTGCAGTGCCCTAAAGACTATGATGTTGAGTGTCTTTTCATGTGTTTATTTGCCGTATGTATATTTTCTTTGGTGAGGTGTCTGTTCAGATCTTTTGCCCTTTTTTTTTTTCTTACATCTTTATTGGAGTATAATTGCTTTACAGTGGTGTGGTTTTGCCTATGTTTTAATTGAGTTGTTTCCTTATTGAATTTTAAGAGTTTTTTGTACATTTTGGATACCAGTCCTTTATCGGATATGCGTTTTGCGAATATTTTCTGCCAATCCATGGCTTGTGTTTTCATTCTCCTAACAGTGCCTTTTACGGAGCAGATGGTCTTAATTTTAACGAAGTCCGATTTGTCGATTTGGCAGCTTCCTCTGGGGCCCAGGCCATAGTGGTCTGGTACCATCCTCAGACGTCTTTCTATGGTCCCTGACATCCATGTCACGCCTCCTCCAGAGGGATGGCTCTCCCACAACCCCTGTGTCAAGGAACGCTTAGAGCCCCCTCAGTCTGCTCAAAGCAGAGGCATCAGAGAGTTTTCCAGCCCCTGCAGTTTCACCCACATGGGAGACATGTGTGGACCTGGACTGCTTGGCACCTGCCCTGGGGCTTCAGACTTCCCTTCCCCCACTGTCACGCCCACCCCACCCTAGAGCACTGGGAGGTTAGCCACTGCCCTGGGAAGAGGGCTTCTTGGTTTTCTTGGGCAAGAAGCTACTCCCTCCTTTACCCAAGTCTCTGAATCCCTCTTTTCACTCCCCTAACCCTAACCAGCAAAGCAGGGTAAAGGGAGCTGGCTCCCCTGGGAAAGAGTGCCCACCCCATCCCCCTGGGGCAAAGACAGGCAGCTGGCAGGCTATCCCCATCTGTGCCCTTTATTTCTCTCTGTCCCGGGCACCAGGCACACCTGTGTCCTGGGCCAGTCCACAGCCCCCAGGATCTCAGTCGGCTTGGGCTGCTATAACAAAATACCATAGAGTGGGTGGTTTAAACAACAGACATTTACTTCTCATAATTCTGGAGGCTGGGAAGTCCAGGGTCGAGGTGCTGCCAAGTTTAGTGTCTAGTGAGAGCTCTCTTCCTGGGTTGCAGACAGCCGTCTCTCACTGCGTCTTCACAAGGTGGAGAGAGGAAGCTCTGGAGTCTCTACCTCTTATAAAGACGCTAATCCCATCATGGGGTCCCCACCCTCAGGACCTCATCTAAACCTAATTACCTCCCAGAGGTCCCACCTCCTAACACCATCACATTGGGGGTTCAACATAAGAATCTGGGGAGGACACAGACATTTAGTCCGTAATACCTGGCAATTCTGAGCATGTGGTCCCTGGAGAGGCGGCTGTGGTCACGGCAGCCACACGCCTGTGCCCCTCTCTGCACAGGGCGAGTGGGAAGAAACAGGACCCATTCGGGGAATCTCAGAAATTTAGAGCTGGAGGCCAAGCCTCGGAGTCATTGCAGCCTGACCAGAGAATCTCCCCTGAACATCAAGGTAGCACAAACCGAGATACTAGCAAACACTTATCGTGCACGGGCCCAGCACTGTCTACGTGCTTTACGTGCTTACGTCATCTCGCTTACGCTTCCCAACGCTGTCCACGTGCTTTACGTGCTTACGTCATCTCACGGATGCTTCCCAAAGCCACCACTGTTACCGGCCAGGGTTCCTGGACTCTTTAATCAATAGAAATTGATGAGAGGCCGGAGGAGGAATTCAGGCGAGTCTTTACTGGGACTCGTGCTGCAGCAGAAGGGAGCGAAAACAAGCAACAGGTGCCCTTGCTCACTCCCTGAGGTGGGGCGAGCTGGTCCCTTAAATGGGGTGAGGGGGGGTTGGGCCGGAGTGGTGGCTCAGGTGGTGTGCCCACCCCCTTGGTGGTGGCGTGTGCAGGGATCATGCGCAGGACCCTGCTTTTGCTCCCCGCCCCTCAGAAGTGGCAGTTGGGTTTTGACCTTTTTGTATCTTCTTGCTCATAATTTGCCTAAACTGCGCATGCGTGCAGGTATTTTTAGTCCCGTATAGTTTCTTTGTATTCTGTTGCTGGAGGAGACGTTTGTCCAGGTGCAAGCACTGCAGTAGAGGGTCCCAGGTCCCAGCCTGTCCCATCATGAGGTAGGTACTATTGTGCCCCATTTTACAGTTGGGGAAACTGAGACAGAGAAGCTAAGGAACTTGCCCAAGGTCACAGAGACAGTGAAAAGGGGAAGCCAGGGCTCAGCCAGGCACCAGACTCCCTGCTCTTAATCCTGCTCTTAAGCTCTGCTGCTCCCTCAACCCCCTCATGTGAGCTGTGGGGAAACTGAGGCCCAGAAAAGTAAAGTTCAGACAGATCTGAGGGGGATGGCCTCATCCTAATGGACTTCCAGAGGAGCCCTGCTGGTTTCACAGCTACCCTCTTCACACTCCCTGGGGATGGTGGCGGGCAGGGTGTGGAGAAGTGGAAGTCGGGGGGTGAAGGAGGAGAGTGAAGGGTTGGCGGGGCTCCAGGCAGGTCTGTGTGACCACTGCTGGGGGGCGGGGCGGGGGAGTCAGGAAGGAAGCCCTTGGTGAATGAATGTCGCTTCAGCCCCCAAAGCTGGCCCTGGCCCCAAAAGGGTCCCCTGAGACCTCGGGAGAGAGGAAAGTGGGGGGAGGGAAGGGAGCAGAGCAGCCTTCCCCACGCCCAACCCCTACCCCACCAAGGAAAGGGGCCTCTCTGAGCAAAACTGTAGCCGCAGGTCTACAGAAGCAAGACTGCCTGGGAAAGAAGCCGGAGAAAGCTAGGAAGGCTTTGCAAACACACTCTCCAATCCCTCGGGTTACAGATGGGCAAACTGAGACCCAGAGAGGAGGGGACGGAGCAGAGGCAGCTAGGACCAGAGCCCGGCCAGGACGCTCTGTCTCCTGCCGGAGTGCGTGCGCACGCGTGTGCACAGGCCAGGCAATTTGCTCAGGTAATAAAGGATTGGGCTCTTCGGGTTTTCTCACTGATGTCCTACTCCATCCTCAGCCTTCTAGGGGCGAATTTTATACAGACAAGCGCCTCCAGCTCCTCCTCCACACTCTGTGAAGCTTGCAGACCTGCCCTGGAGGAACCTGCCTTAGTAGGAAGGTAAAGGGGGGGCGGTGCGAGGGTGCTGGGGCAGGGAAGGATGGTCTCCAGGCTGACCTGAGAACAGGGGGAGTAAGAGGATCCCAGGCCCTGCCCTCCAGGGCAACCCCATGTTCTCTCTGCCCTTGACCCCATTTCAGAGGGGCCTGAGGGGCCTCAGGAGTTTGGAGGGGGCACAGGTGCAGAGGGAGGCCTGGGCAGAGAAGTTTTCCTCACCAACTCGAAGGATGGCTTGTGCAAGAAGGAATGGTCTGGGTTTCACTGTATCTTTCCCACCTTGATCCATGTAAATGTGTTACTAGTCCAGAAAATACGGACATTTAAATTTAAGAAAAGAATGTGGTTGGTCCTTAGGTACTGATAATGATTTCCAAGAAACAAAGCAAGCTGACAAACAATCTGTATAAATCACCCCAAGCTGTGGGCAGTGGTGATCACTGTGAGGGGAGGGAAAAGAAACTGGGAAGGGGGAGGAGGAGGCTTGCTTTTTTATGCTATATACTGCTGTATAATGTTTGTTATTACCATGAAAATATATTTTTGAATTGCTTGAGCAATTTTTTAAACACTAAAATTTTCAAAAATGTTGACAGTGTTTAAAATCAAAATTCCTTCTCCCCCCAAAATAAGAGCAGCTGAAAGGTGAGGGAATGGATAAAAACATAAATCAGCTTCCTACAAATGTCACCCCGTTAGCCCTAACTCTGCGTGCTCACACAACCAACAAAACCACACTGCTGGAAGTAAAGGGTGGAAAATTCCCGATAACGTGTACTGTTCCTCGCCAGACAGTACTAGTTGCTAACGAGGTCCCAGGTGATACCGATGCTGCTGGCCCAGGAACCGTGCTTTGCGAAACGCTGGTTTAGGGCATGATGTTGTTCTGCTGCCCTGGAGGGAATTCACTAGAAGCAGAGGTGCCCACCAGGGGAGCGCCAGCCTTGCCACTGCCTTGGTCTTCCTGCAGTAGAGTTGAGAGCCAAGGAACACGGGCCAGGCTTCAGGCTGGCTCAGCCTGAAGGTCCTCCCTGTGGTCCTACAATGAACTCGCTGGACTCGGTGTTTCCTGGTTCAAGTCCCATCACCTGCCAGTTACACGAGCCTTTAAACTCAAGTTTACCCGTCTCCATAATTGTCCTAACTCTTGAAGTGATTGTATAGATAAAGTAAGATGTGTTTCCGTAACAGCTATTTTCTGGTTTATTACCTCTCACTGCTTTCTAAGGATGGGTCCTACCAACCAGAGATCCGTTTGTTTTTTGGTTGTTGTTAATGAGTTTGGGGTATAAAAACGGGGAGGCAAGGATTAGAATGGAGTTGAGGTGCTCTGAATGCACTTCAAGAGGACTTTGATATGTTTGTGAAAAAATCTGGGTGGGAGGGGCCAGGAGTTAGTGAGTTGGGGTCACGCGGAGAAAAGAGAAAGGAAAAAAAAAAAAACTCTACCAGTCCAACAGCATGGCCTGGAGGAGGGTGTCCGGACAACAGAAGTATCCACGGAAGATCTTTAAATAGCATTAAGAGATGAGTAATAGCCACTTCTTTTCCATCCTCCTAATGTAATCATCAGTAAAATCTACATTGCTTATTAGGATTTTCTGAGAGTGAACTCCTTAGAAAACTCAAAGAGATGATGGGTTCTGCATCAGCTGCTGAATGCTCCCAGAGGGGACCCCTGCAGAAGATGGGGCTGGAGCAACGCACAGGTGGCCCTGGGTTTCCTGTATCCAAAACAAATAATTCTTCCCTGACTCCAATACCCTGGCCCTCTAGAGGGCCCTGATCCCAGCACTCATCTCCCTACCACCACAGTTACAAGAGGATTTAATTTGTTTAAAAATTTAAAGTTTCATTTGTTTAAACCTCTCAGCTGCTCAGTAATAGACCGGGAAATAAGTAAGACATATCTTTCTGAATAAAAGGGGCTGGAAAGAGGAATGAGGATGGAACAGATGCAGTGGATTGTCTGCAGGAAAGAGAAGTAACTTGGCAGCTCCAAGGTGAATTAGTGAACCGACTTCCAAACGCCCAGGCTGGGATAGAGGAACCTGGGAAGCTATCACAGCTGTGCCCAAAGGGGCCATAGATGTTGAGCCTCTGCTTCTGTATCTTGGGCGTTGATCACCCCAGAGTGGCTTTGCAACCATTAGCTAACCAGGTGATCTGGGAACCAGAGCAGTACGTGCAGGGAACCCTAACCCTCTCGAGTCTGATGCTTATGGATCATGTGGTCTTGTTGGGGGAAAGGGCTGTTCCTGAGAGACTGGTGCAGGTGGGAAACTTGGCAACAGACGGCCTGAAAAGCCCAGATTAAACAAACCCTAAGAAGAGGATCTGGAGGGACACAGCGTCACTGGGAACAATCAGAGGGGCAGTGCCACCCCCTTGGTGATGGTAGGCGTGGTGCGCTGGGGGCAGGTGTAGGGTCTTGGTCCTTCCCCTGTCCACCTCCGTCACTCTCTCTTTGTCTCCTGGCTGGCTATCAGCTGCGTGCCCTCAAAATGAGGGCGCCTCAGCTCCTCCTTGCAGGGGACAGCTCCCAGGCTGTCCACGGTCACCAAGCAGCCACTTCCGTGGCTACCACACCCATGGTAGTTGCAGAGACATCAGCCGATGATAAGAGGAGCAGAGCAGCCACAAGAGGCTGACATCAACTTGTGATTTCCGACTCAGGCCAAAGCTGATAAGGAGAAGGGGCTGCCCGTGACGGCCACACTGCTGGCTGCTGCTGAGTCCTGAACCTGCAAGGGCTGAGTTCTTGGTCCTTCATCCTGTCCTGGACTTATTCGCTTCACTCATTCATTCCCTCATTCCTTCGTTCATCCATTCATCCCTTTGTTTTATTTACTGAGCCAAAGTGTCTCTTGACATTCTCTTATCCTGTGATGGATAGAATAACGAATAAGACCTAGCCTCTGCTTTCTCAGAACTTATAGGGGCAGGGATGCGGCAGACATGTGACCTAAGAATACAAAGATGCAAGGTAAAATGTGAGTTCAGTCACGTGAGTGGGACCGAAAAGAAGTAGCTATGAGAGGGAAGCTGAGCTCTAGAGCAAATGATTCAAATTTCTGGACTTTTTTCTTTTTTTCAAATGGCCTCTTCTACAAAAGGAAGGGATGGAACAGAGCCCATTCAGCCCTTGCAGAGAAAGGTCAGCGGCTTCTCCTTTGGTTGCAAAGGAGGAACCCAAGTGACAGAAACCCAATGCAAACAGTCTTAATCGAAAAGGAGGGGGCATTTAGTGGATCACATAGTGGAACAATTAAGAGAAGATCTAGGCATCAGGGTTTCAGGCACAGCTGAATCCAGGCATTCATGCTGTCTGCAATCTGCCTCTCTCCAGAGCCATTTAGGCATTAGGCCAAATCGGATGACAGCATAGAGTGTGTGTTTTTCAAAGGTCTAGAAATATGTTGGAGATTCCCCAAAATATTGCTTGGCTTCAAAATATGAGAAAAAGAAAGAATATGACAAACCAGCAAACATGTCACCTTGGAGGTGATCTGCTCCCCAGCACTGCTGTCTCCTGATCATCAAGGTCAGCAGATGCTTTTTCGTGCTCTTCATCCATGTCCTCTCTGCAGTCTTGGACACCATTGACCATCAAGCCCTTGACACTGTCCCCACCCCCAGCTTCCATGGTACTCCACTTTTCCTCCTGACCTGTTTTTCCCTCTTTTGTACTGAAGGAAGGAAGATTAGGAGTGAGCCAGGCCAAGGGTTGGGAAGAGAATCCCACTGCACATGTGAAGGCCTGGAGGTGGGAGACGGCCTGGATCATTAAGGAACTGCAGTCGTTCTGGAAGGCGTCAGAGCAAGGGAATAAAGCCTGAGGTTGGGGATCAAGGAAGGATCAGATCAAGAAGGGCCTTGCAAGTCATGCTAAGGAATTTAGCCATTCTCTTGAAGGTAATAGGGAGCTATTGAAGGTTGTAACAAGGTGTAACACGATCAGATTTGTGTTTCACTATCAGAAAGAGACCTTTGGCTATGAGGCGGAGGCAGGGAGACATCAGGCAGTTTTAATAATTTAGGAGAAAAACGGTGGTGACCTCATGACAGCCATGGGGGATGGAAAAAAAAATGGGACAATTCATGAGACAGTGACAAGACTTGGTGCTGTTTAGGTGTAACAGGTGAGGGAGGGGGAGGTGTGAAGAATGACACCCAGGTTTCTGATTCTGAGATGAGCAGCAGAGAAGTGGGTTTAGAGGGTGAAACGAGGAACTGGCTTTGCACCTGTTGAGTCGGAGGAGCTTGGGGCCATCTGACTGATGGTGTCCGGGGGGTGGTTCTTGGTGTGTCTGGAGCTTGAGAAAGAAGTCAGGGCTCCCTGCATCGCTGCCCAGGCAGCACCAGCGGGGGGCCCATGGAGGTGCCACCCTCCCACCCAATCAGAATAAAGAACCTCCAGTGGCCAGTGGCTGACCACAGACACTTCTCTAGAAAGCAGCCTCGCAGCAGGATGTGCTCTGGGTGGAGCTTTGAGGGCCATGGGGAAGGGGAAGGAAGAGGAGGGGACAGAGCCAGGCCTGTGCGACACCGGGCTTTTCTCTGCAGGTCTGGAGGCTGCAGACACCGGTCAGGGCTCGTCTAAGACATCAGCTGGTCCGGGGCTGGAGGCCTCCCCGGGCAGGACTGT
This sequence comes from Balaenoptera physalus, assembly GCF_965194825.1. Taxonomy (NCBI): domain Eukaryota; kingdom Metazoa; phylum Chordata; class Mammalia; order Artiodactyla; family Balaenopteridae; genus Balaenoptera; species Balaenoptera physalus. The sequence goes on along the minus strand of NC_138901.1, from coordinate 57,302,102 downwards.
GGACAGCTGAGCTGCAGCTGAGCCAAGGTAGGCGCTGGCTGGGGGTAGGGTCTCCAGGGAGGGAGCCGGGAGAGGCAGATCTGAGCAGTGCAGATGGAGGGTCCGGGAGGAGAGATGCTGGAAGGGGAGCCCGTGAGGGGCAAGACACCCCTGGCGCCTATGAACACACGCCCAGCCTTTCCGAGACGGGTTGCCCAGATGTGGTGGCTGCTATGACCGTTCTGCCAAGTTAAGATTATCCAACCCGGGCGGTCCAGTGGTTAGGACTCTGCGCTTCCGATGCAAGGGGCACGGGTTCGATCCCTGGTGAGGGAACTAAGATCCCACGTGCCTCGAGGTGCAGCCAAAAAAAAAATTAAAAAAAGGTTATTCAATCCATTTTCACAAGAAGAAAGGACGCAGGACCCTGTGAGAAGACCTCTCCTTTCTTCTCCGAATCCTGTAAATGCCAGTAATAACAGGACTAATTATTCACACCTGGTGCTATAGAATACATTCATTAGCCCATTGGATTCTCACGGGCAATTGGAGGAAGGCTGGGTATGTTTATAATGCCCTTTTGTAGGTCAGGAGACTGAGGCAACTTACTTGCCAAAGACTGCAGAGTGGGTAAGCAAGGCACAGGGCTCAGAGAGAATCTTCTGGGTCCCCATCTGTGCCCCTCCTGGGACATTATCTGTCCATCTCTGTCCCGGGTCTTGGCCATTCTCTACACACACACACACGGATCGAGCATCTTCTACGTGTGCAGCCGGTGCCAGAGTCCAACCAGAGCCGTGTCTCTGTCCTTGAGAAGCTGCCCGGCTGGTGTGGGGTTGAGACACGGCTGTGAGTGACCAACACAGACAGTAACAGGTGCCGGGGCCGCTGGCGAGGCGAGGTGTGCGCGCAGGTGGAGAGAGCCCCGCAGGTGTGGGATCAGGGAGGGCTCCACGCAAAGTGGCACCTGGGTCTTGAGGGAGACAGAGGGCTTGTGTGCAGAGGTGCAGCGGCGGGCGTGCCAGTGAGGGGGGCAAAGTGCTCAAACCCAGAGTAGGAGAGTGGGTGTGAACAGCGAGAAAGAACAGCTAGAGATTCAGTTTGGCTGCTAACGCATGGGGTGTGTGGAGGACGTAGCAGCAAGGGCCTGTCCTGTTTCTTTATTTAGCTCTAAGTAAGTGGCTTTTGAATATCATCTCATTGACTCCTCACAGTAATCTTATGAGGTAGGTGCTAATATTAGGTCTCCTTTAAAGATAGGGGAACTGAGGCACAAGGGCTCTAAGCAACATGTTGCCATAGCAACAGAGAGGCTTGGAACCCGGGCAGTCCAGCACCAAACGCTACCTGCCCGACCACTCTGCCACTTTCCTCTGTTACCTCCTCGGCTCTCACGGTGGACGTGAATGCGAGGCTGGCTCGCGGCTTCCTGGTCTGCATCCAGGCCCTGTCACATTCCTCCCAGGCTCCCCCAGCACCCCCTCCCACCCCAGGAACAATGCTCTCCTCCTCCCCCCTCGAGCAGCCCTCTCGCATCCAGGTGTTTCCTTCCCAGCCAGAGGCAGACTCGGCGGAGGAAGTGGGCCTGCCCGGTCCTCAGGGGACAGCTGGAGAGCAGGGCCCTCAGGAATCTGGAAAGCCCAGGGGGCCTCGTGGGATGAGGGTTGACAGGGGCCCCCTCAGAACCCCAAGCTCTGCACTTCCACCCCCACTAATCACACGCTCTAAACCAAAGAACTGGGTGTGTCGTCCGGCAAGTCTGTCTCTACGGAGAGAAAAACTCAGAGTCTTGGAAATGGCATCTGCCCCAATATCCTGGGGGCGGCCGGCTGGCAACGCGGGTGGGAGGAGAGGGGAGTGGTTCAGCGGTGGGGGGGGGTCCCTTCTCTCTGTGCCTGGGCGGTGGGCGCAGGACAGGAGGGAGGCAGGGGTGTGGTCCTGGGAAACTCCGTGTCTTTCTTCCCAAGGGGTGGCTTCTTCTGTCTGAAGGGTCTGGCCCAGGAGCCAGCAATGGGGCAGGCAGGGGATCTTCCGAAGCTGGGATCTTCACGGCCAAACACTGACCCGGAGCCAGGCCTCCTCAGTCCTGCTCTCTGCAGGCCTTCCTCCAGCCGGGAAGTCTTTCCCACGATCTCTTGCACAGAGAGAATGGGCAGCAGCAGCTGCGAACAGGGTCCCATCTGCTGCTTCCTGCCGCGTGTCACAGAACCGCCTCTGTGGCTCTGTGGCTGGTCCTGTGGCCTATTTCACCCCAAGGCAGTGAATAGCCATGTGTTTGCACCCGCCCTGAGGACTGTTCATTGCTAATGTTCTGTGTTTAAGGAGGAATGTCCTCTGAATCCCAATTCATTCACTCACTCGTTCATTCTTTGTTTCTGGTCTCACCCCTCTGCTGGAAAGGGTCTAAGATTTTACCCTCCTTATTACTAACAGGTTAGCGTGTCACAGTTTTAGGGATGCTGGCGGAAAACACGAGATTCTAGAGTCAGAGACCCAGGTGTTTATCACTCACGGTGCAACAGGCAGTGTGAGCGTCCTGCCCCCAAGTCCCCTGGGAGAGCGGGGAGGTGGCCCCAAGTGGATGCTGTGTGTCACGGCTGAGGAGCCCTGAGCTAAGGAAACCCCCAGTGTTCACGGTGGGCTGCGAGCAAACCTGCCATCTTTGCCCTGGAAGGAGACATTGTCTCTATCATACTGGTCGGCAAAGAGATCCACCCTTGGCCCTGGAGGAGATACTTGCTGTCTGTTCCAAGGCTGTTCACGATACAAACCTTCTTGACGAAATGATCTGGAACAGAAGCTCACCAGACAGGCACAAACCCGTGGAGGACTGTCTGCCAGCATCCTCCTACTGTCCCCTCGCTGACTGCACCCCAGCTGCACTGTCCCTTGAAAAACCTCGGGCACCTCCCTCCTCAGCCCTTGGGTGGCTGTTCCCTTCGTATGGAACATGTTTCCTGCAGACATTGCCTGGCTTGCTCCTTTCCTCCCACAGGCTTCCACTCAGATGTCTCCTCCTTAGGGAGACCTTTTAAAATGGCACCCCCAACGCTGGAACCTCACGATCCCCTTCTCAGCCGTATTCCTATAGCACTTCTCAGCATCTCATATACAGCTTAATTATGGCCTTTATTGTCTTCCCCCACTCCCACCCTCACTACATACCCTCAGGAGTGCGACCTTTATGAGCGCAGGTGTTTTTGTCTACTTTAACTTATTGCCGCATCCCCAGGAACTGGAACAGTGTCTCACACTTAGAAGGGGCTCAAAACATATTCGTTGCGTGAATGAATGAATCCATCCACTTATATGATCTTCAGCTGAAGACCTGGTTCTCCTACCTTGAGTCTGTAGGACAGATAAGGCTCAATCACTATTGAGCAAATGAGACAAGGAACGAATAGCACTGGCCGGGGATGGGGGTGGGGGATGTATGAGAGGCCGCAGTGCCGTGACCGCGGGGCTGCTCCCAGGTGGCTGGGATTCGCCCCTTGGCCGCTTTCCGTGCTGCTTGTACCAGCTGCTGGGAATCTTCCCAGGTGGTGGCGGAGGCTGGTGTGTTTCTATCCTGTGATGTCGCATTCTTGCTGTGACCGGGGGAGCTGGGAGAGGGCAGGGGCTTGGGAGCTGAGCTTGGACGTGCCACTTGCCTGGTCAACAGCACAAAAGCCACAGTCGGTCATCCGAGATGGAGCCGGAGGCCAGTGCCCCGCACAAGTGGCAGAGCAGCGTCCTTACCGCTGTGTCTGGGGCCCCCTTCCCACGGGACCGCTGCCTCTTCCCCAGTATTCGGAACGTCAGCGTCACCTCTGTGTCCTGTGCCACTTGCCATAGCAACCATGCCGAACAGGCTTGATTCCGTTCCCCAGCCTGAGAGCGGCCTGGGGACAGGGGCCCTGTCTTGTCTTCGTACAAGTGCTTGACATTCACGACGCAATGCATCAGGGGCTACGGAGAAGTAGAGGAGTGTACCGTAAATGCTTGTCGAATGACTCACATGGCACCTCGGGGCAACCGCAACACCCAGCTTACATCAGGCGAGTCTGTAATTAACTCTTCTCTCTGAGAACTGGGACCTGGGCCACAGCGGACAGTCCCCAGCTTTACAATGGTTTGACCTAAGACTTTTCGACTTTACGATGGTGGGAAAGCAGTGTGCATTCAGTAGAAACCGTACTTCAAATTTTGATCTTTTCCCAGGCTGGCGATATGGGGTACGATACGCTGGGCAGGGCAGCTCCTAGCCGGCCACACGATCACAACGATCAACAACTAATACACGTACAGCCATTCTGCACCCAGACGACCATTCTGTTTTTCACTTTCAGTAGAGTATTCAATCCATTAAGTGAGATGGTCAACCCTGTATTATCAAGTAGGCTTTGCGTTAGAAGATTTTGCCCAACTGTAGGCTAATGGAAGAGTTCTGAGCAGGTTTAAGGTAGGCAGGGCCGAGCTGTGATGTTCTGTAAGGGTAGGTGTGTTCAATGCATTTTCGACTTACAATATTTTCAACATACAGTGGGTTTATTGGGATGTAACCCCATCATAAATCAAGAAAGATCTATATAGCTTGTGGGTTGCCAGCTTGTCTGCCTCAAAGAGCCCAGCAGGAAGCATGAACGATGCCACAGACCAGCTGACAGTGGTGGACGCAGTAGGAGGGGCGGGTGCGTGGCCCTTCCAGGGGGGCAGCTGCAGTCCAAGCCCACTGATGGTTGCCACGTGGAATTATGGGCCCATTGTTTCCAGATCTTCCAGTTATTCCTTCTAAGTAAAAGCCGAGAATCTTGATTTTTATGTGAAATCTGACTTTTAAATGTGGGCTACAGAGTCAAATTTTCTAGAACCGTGGCTGCTTCTAGGGAAGGAGGATGCTTGCTTTTCATTGTATAGCACGTGTACCTTTCAGACATTTGCCATGGGCAGAGTTTTTAGCGTGGGCAGTGAATTCTAACAATATACCAGGCAGAGCAAGTCTCTGGTTCCCCGTGCAAATATTACCAAACCCGTTTGGTCTGCCCGAGTCGCAGTGAGCCAAACGCTGAGATGCTGAGGTTGGCCGCAGAGAAAGGGTTTATTCATGAGGCAGCCAATCGAGGAGACGGGAGAACAAATCTCAGATCCGCCTTCCTGAAGGCGAGGGGGCGAGGGGTACTTATGAGATAAAGATGAGGCGTGGGGAGCATGGGGAAAGGTGATGCAGACAAGAAAAGGTGAGGTAATCATCGTTCTGTGCAGGTGCAGCTAAGCTACAGGCTTCTTCACGGGACGCATGCTCAGAAAATGGTGCCATTAGCATGTTGTGAGGGTGGAGGTATTGGGTCCCTGACGCCAAATGGTCACCAAGTGGACACTTGCGCCTGCCCAAATGGAGGGTCGGTGGTCTCAACGAGTCTTAATGGGCTCAAACTCAAACTGGACACAGCTTTGAGTTCCTGAAAGACTACTTGGGCAAACGTCTTATTGTTCAGGCTTCATGACACTTGCAAGACACGCAAGTTTTTGTAAATTAAAGCGAGCCTGATCAGCAAAGGCAGTTTATTATTTATTAATGGCTAACTGATAACTACCCTCGGTTTCTGTGAAATATGTGTGTCATCAAGCTTGCTGTGGGCACGGGGACCAGTGTGCCAGTCGTGGGCGGAGAACGTGGCGAGTAGGGCCACACTGCAGCCAGTGAGAAGTCACGGGCTGCTAGACCCCCAGCTCCTAAGGGCAAGGACTGTGTCTCACTTATTTACCTCTAAACGCTCAGGCCTGGCACAGTTTCTGCCACGTGAACAGTGTTCCATAGATGCTGCTGGATTTACTCAGCAATCTCCGTCCCTCGAAACACTGCCAGGAGCTAGGAAGAGAGCCAGAGGGCCTCGGAGCAGCCCGAATAGATGTTCCAAGAGCATGGGAGTTCCACGCTCTTTTCATAGACCAGTTTCTCGGGCTTTGTCTCCGTATTTTACATACAAGACAATGCCGTGTGTTTGTCTGGCTTCCCAGCCTCCGGCAAATCGGCAGTCTGGTGAAAGAGCAGAGACAGCAGCAGGGCAGTCACCAACACAGAGGAGCCTTTGTTCCAAATTAAGAGAGGCATCCCCTCTGAACAGACAGATTACAGCAAGCACCCTTTTGCATGGATTACAGAACCTCGCCCTTCCTGGCTGGGAGGGCCAGTGAGGCGGTGGGCCCAGACGGCAGCCCCATCCACCCACTTTGTGCGAGGTGCAGTCCCCACTGCTGAAACAGGATTCATACCTGAGAAAGCAGGAGCCTTTCAGCGTAGGATGGAGGCTTCCTTCACCTACCGACAGCCCCTGAAATCCTCACTGTGTTACGGCGAGGTACGTGCAGTCAACTCCCATGAGATTCATCGAGAAAACCTCAGAGGCAAGTTTGGGTGCTTAAAAGGGCAAGGTTTATTTCCTGAGAAATTCACATCATCCTGAAGTGAAACAACTGAGATGTTGCTGCGTTTTGCCAGAATGACCTGGGTTCTGCTTGTTTCCATTTCCTGTCTGGTGCAGGCTTGACCCCTGAGGGCTCTGCCCCATACTGGTGTGGTCAGCAGCCCCAAAGGACAGGAAATAGATTACAGAGGGCCCCTGCAGAGGAACAAGGCGGTGGCACAGCGTATCCCCAGGACCTGCACAAATACATACGGGCACCGAATACATGGTTGATGAGTGAATAAGTGAGCAAATGAATGAATAGAAGAATGAAGGAGGCTTTCTGACTTGCGATTGTTCAAGCTTCTTAGACTTTTGCTTTCCATTAAACATCATCCCAGACCACCCCCAGCTTTACATAGTTAAGTCCTGAGAATACACTCCTCTTTTTTTTTTTTAATATATTTATTTATTTATTTGGCTGAGCTGGGTCTTAGTTGCGGCACATGGGATTGCGGCATGCAGGCTCTTTTAGTTGCGGTATTTGGGCTCTTTTAGTTGCGGTATGTGGGCTCTAGTTCCCTGACCAGGAATCGAACCCGGGCCCCCTGCATTGGGAGTGCAGAGTCTTAACCACTGGACCACCAGGGAAGTCCCTACTTCTCTTTTTTTTTTTATTGAAGTGTAGTTGATTTACAATATCGTGTAAGTTTCAGGTGTACAGCACAGCAGTTCAGCTATATATATTCTTTTTCAGATTCTTTTCCCTTATAGGTTATTATATAATATTGAGTATAGTTCCCTGTGCTATGCAGTAGGTCCTTGTTGGTTATCTATTTTATACATAATAGTGTGTATATGTTAATCCCAGCCTCCTAATTTATCCCTCCCCCGACCCGGCCTACACTTCTCTTTTAATCTGTATCTTTGTGGTTTCTTTTCCTTTAAGGCTGCTCGCTGGTCATTATTAGCTGATTCCTCCCCGACAGAAGTTTGACTGTGTGTCTACTTTCTTTTCCTCGGGCAGAGAGTGCTCTGTGAGGTTTGGAGCAGGGGAAGAATGTGTACGGAGGGAACGGAGGGGGCCATGACTGGACACCCCAGGCTGAGATCTGAGTTCTAGCCCTGGTTCATCATTCATTGGACATGCGACTTCAAATATTTCTCCAAAATATTTATTCACTGTCTCCTGGGTGCCGATACTGCCTTAGGCACTGGGCATGCTGCAGTGAATAAGACACACTGGAACCCAGTGTTTGCGGAGCTCGCATTCTAATGAAGAGCCCAGAAAACTACTCATTACGTGGGAAAATTCCTGATCCTGATGAAAGCTATGAATAAAATAAAAGAGTGTGCTAGAGCATGACTGGGAAAGCTATTTCAGAAAGACTGGTCAAGGAAAGGCCTCTCTACGGAGGTGACATTTCACATGAGACCTGAGTGTTGAGAAGGAGCCGGCTGTGAGGAAAGCTTGAGAGAAAGGTGTTGCAGGCAGAGGTGTGCAAAGGCCCCGAGGTAGGACTGAGCTTGGCAAGTTAGAGGAACACAAAGAGCCATGAGGTGAGATCCTGGTGAGCCAGAGGGAGAGCGGGCTGAGATGCAGCTGGAGAGGAGCACTGAGGCCAGATGGGGCAAGATTTAGGCGGGATGAGGAGTGTGGACTTTATGATAAGGTCTAAGGGAAGTCATTGGAGGGCTTCAATCAGGGGCTGGGTTGTAGGGGGAAGAGTGGGAGCTGGGAGACCCACTGGGGGCACTGCCGTAATTTGAACAAGAAATGATGGTGGCTTGGACCTGGTGGGGCGGTGGGGTTGGAGCAGAGGTTATCACCATCCTTCTTCACAACCACATAGCGGATAGAGGGCGACTTGAGAACACAACTTCTGGGGTCCCACTTGGGAAGCTTCTCTTTGTGTCCCTCCACCCCTGGGTTTGGGGATCTGCCCTGTTCCCACTGCCTGTCCGCCTTGGGCGGTGGCTCTGACTGTGTTGCCATTTTCCAGCTCCTCCCTATAGACTGGGAACACCCCAGGGTCTTCCACGCACAGTCGAACTTTCGTGTTTGAAGTTTCATAGTTCATTTAGATTTCAGTGTCTAGTCTTGCCCAGCAAAACATGCCCCTGCGCATTTTTAGAGAGAACAAACGTCACGAATGCCTGACACCTTCCTCTCTTGAGTGGAGTTTTAGTTCCCCGACCTGCATGCCCAGCCCTTGACCAAAATGTCATCATCAAATAGTCTGACGTTCTAGCTGGTTCTTCTGGGTGTCCATCTCACAAAGAGAGGAGGAGACTGCAGCTCAGAGAGGCCCCCAGTGGGCCCCATGGGGATGGGGGTGCTGGGACTTGAGCCGGGTTCCTCAGACTCCAGAAGTCACGCCCACAGCTCAGCATGGTCAGCCTGACAGCACAGCGGTCCCAGACACCCAGGGAGGAAGAGAAGAGCAATTATTTTAATAGTTTTATTGTTTTTTCCCCGCGATTGTACGTTACACGCACAGTGTAATTCAATGGCCGTGTCCTTGAGTGATGAGCTCACAGGTGTCTATTTTATTATTATGCTTCCCAACTTACATACATGTCAGCTCTCTCTTTTGTGTGCCCTCTGCCACATAATATAAATAAAGTCAAACCTATTTCATATTAAGACATCAGATGTAGAAATGTATTAAAAATGAAAACCAGTGCCTATGGGTAAGTGATACCACTTATTTTTTTATAGTTTAGTGTGTATCATTAAAAGATAAAGGACTCACACACATACACACCAGGGAAATCTGAATAAAAAGGTATCAATGTCAATATCCTGGTAATGATATTTGCACTGCAGTTTCACAAGGTGTTACCACAGTGGGAAACTGGGTAAAGCACACGTGAGATCTCTCTGTGTTATTTCTTACAACTGCGTGTGAATCTACAGTTACCTCAACATTGAACGTTTAATTTAAAAAAAGACAACAGCTGTTATTTTTTTTCAAACAGAACTACAAAACTATTATCTCCCTCCACCCAAATTTCTGTGGTGTTCAAATTTCCAGTTGCTTCGAATGTCATAGTTTTTTGTAATAGTTTGAATTAGGATCGAAATAAGATTCACTTGGTTGATAATGTCTCCTAAATCCTGTTAATCTGTAGCCCCCGCTTCCTTTGGCTTTACGTCTCCCCTCCTCACCTTCACCCCATCTTCCCTGCAATTTATTTGTTAAAGAAAACAGAATGTTTGTCCTGTAGAGTTTCTCAAATGCTGGATTTTGCATCCTGGTAATATCTGTATTTCCTATAAATTGGTAATTAGATATAGAGGCTTATTTGCATTTCGAGTATATAAAACATGCACAAGCTTAAAAAAATTAAAATGGTAAAAAAAGGGTATATACTAAAATGTCAATTACTTTTCCACTCCAGTTCCTCAGATGTTTTTCAAGAGGTAGCTGTGCCTTGTGTGTAAATGATCTGGTTTTTTAAAGATGTGAGAGCACCATTGAACAAACATGCCTTTTTCTTGGTAAATTCTAGAATTTGGTAAAAACCAACTAAGCACACAAGCACGTGATGCCAGTTACAAATTAAGATGTGGGTTTCTCTCTTTTTTTAATACTTTCTAATTTTTTTATATTTACATATGGTAAAATTGACTATTACTACTATGCAGTTCTATGAGTTTTAACACATATATCGATTTTACCACAGTCAGGATACAGAGCAGATCCATCACCCCAAAAGTTCCCTCTTGCCCCTCTGTAGTCACCCCCTCTCCCTATCCCAAACCCTTAACAACCACTGACCTATTTTCTTTCTTTCTTTTTTGTAATAAATTTATTTATTTATTTATTTATTTTTGGCTGCGTTGGGTCTTCATTGCTGCGCACGGGCTTTCTCTGGTTGTGGCGAGCGAGGGCTAGTCTTCGTTGCGGTGCACGGGCTTCTCATTGCGGTGGCTTCTCTTGTTGTGGAGCACGGGCTCTAGGTGCGCAGGCTCAGTAGTTGTGGCGCACGGGCTTAGTTGCTCCGCAGCATGTGGGATCTTCGCGGACCAGGGCTCGAACCCGTGTCCCCTGCATTGGCAGGCGGATTCTTAACCACTGCGCCACCAGGGAAGTCCCTAGCAGGCGGATTCTTAACTACTTCGCCACCAGGGAAGTCCCTTATGTTGTATTTCTTTTTTTAGTAGCTATCCCAGTGGATGTGAAGTGCTTGCTCTATTTTTTTAAACTATCCTCATTCGATTTTTGGTACCAAGGGTAGGCTGGCATTTTCAGAGAATCTTTTCTTCTTTCTCTATTCTTTGGAACAGTAAACACTATGCTGAGTAACATAAAAACTTGCTTCACTCTGTAGGTTTGAGAGAACTTATCAAAGGAACCATTGGAGCCAGATACCACTTTTTAAGAGCTAGTTATTTGATGGCTTTCTCTGTTTCCTCACTGGTTACTAATATAAGCAGTTTTTTTAACTCTTCTAGAGCCTTTTGAGTCATTTTTATTTTCCTAGAAAACTGTGTATGATACAGAGGGTTCAGACTTTCTTTATACAGATAAATGTCATATGGGATGTTTATCATTCCTAATATTGTCTCTTTGTTTTCTCTTTCTCGATTAGCTTTCCCAAGTGTGTGTGTATGTGTGTATTTTTCTTTTCTTCAAAGAACAAGCTCTTGGATTCTTTCGGAGTTCCTCTGCTTTTCAGAAGCAGAAGTGTGTTGCTCCGGGAAGCAGACTTCGGGCGTCCCTCCCTCTGGGGTCACAGTGGGGCAGCCTGTGGTCGTGATTGAGAGCATGAGCTCTACAGCCAGATGGTCTGAGTTCAAGTGCTCATTCCTTTCCTTACCAGCTATTTGACCTTCAATCGTTATTTGTCTCTGTGCTTCAATTTCCCCATCTGTGGAATGGGGAGAAAATAGTGCCTACCTCATAAGGTTATTAATATTAAAGAGTTAATAGTTTTTAAGTGTTTAGGAGAGTGCCTGGCACATAGCAAGCACCACAGAAGCACTTCTTAAATAAATCTAGACTCCCTCCCCTCCAGTTTGAGAGAAGCCTTGGTCCCCTGGGAGCCTCTCTGTTCCACAGATATACTTTGTACACTTCCCACCACTTACACTAACTGTCTCTTCTTTTGCAGAACCACCTCTCTGCAGGAAAACAACCACCTTACTTTCCATTCCGCTGCCTGAGATAATCACATCCTCCTCGCACTCACCCCAGGCCCCCATGGAGAGCTCAGGTCAGTATGGTCCGGGAGAGGGGGGTCTGGTGTACCTCGTTGCAGAGTGGGGAAGGCCCACCTGGCAGGTGAGGATGCCCGCAGGGCTGGCAGGACCACCTCTACCCAGCGGGGCTGAGAGACCCCCACTCAGCTCCCCAAATGCGAGAACATCTTGAGAGATGGTCATCTACACGCTTGTACGAGCCCCAGCTGCCGGCAGATCACTGAGCTGGACATTGGGAGTAATGACAATAATAGCAATATATATTGCCAAACACTTGCATTTATTTAACAAAAATCTCTATGGCACTTAACAATATATCAAGTAGTGGGAAAAGCACCTGACAAATATTAATTCGTTTAGTCTTCATAAAGATCCCATAAGATAGATATTATTATTACTTTCATTTTACAGAATATGGGAAAGTGAGAGAAGACAGATATTGTCCCAAGGTCACATAGATATTATATGGTCAAATCAGGATTTGAACCCAGCAATCTAGCTCCAGCACCTGTGCTGTGAATGACTTCTCTACGGGTTGCCTCATGCAAAACATCAGAAGGATTCTGCGAGGTAGGGATGTCAGTACAATTGTCGTCCTTTTACTAAAAGGGAAACAGGCTCAGAGAGGTTAGGTAATTTGCTCAAAGCTACACAGCTAGTAAGTGGCAGATCCAGGATTGGAACCCACGTCTGGCTGATTCCAAAACCTAGACTCTTCTCCCTACACCATCCTGAGACAACAAGCAGAGATGACCCTTCCCCCAAGATGCGTATCAACTAATGTTCACCTGGCAAGTCAGAAACCACTCCTCCGGCCACCAGGCATAGACTCCAAGGCCGTTGAAGATCCCTGTCCCAGGGAAGGGTAGGGGACACCCCGAGGCAGGCACAGCCACCAGCTTGTTATCATTCCCAGGACAGCACCCTTTCCACACCCCACTCACCCTCAGAGAGCCTCACCCAATCAGAAGGAGCTTCAGCCAGTGAATCACCCAATCAGAAGGAGCTTCAGCCAGTGAATCACCCAATCAGAAGGAGCTTCAGCCAGTGAATCTTGGTGTCACAAGGTTCCTGGTCGTCTTTAACCAGCTGGGGTTTGGGCTGGGAGGATAAGGGTGGAGGCAGCACTGTGAAAATCTCCTACTGAACATTTCAAAACCAACTTACTTTGCACTCACTTGAATTACAACAATTAAGACACATTGGTATCGTGTTTTAGGAAGGGAGGTATACCGATAAAGGTTCTTTGGATACAAGCAATAGAAACCCATAGGGTTCATTTAATATTCAAAAATAAAAAGTGACTGCGCATTGAAGGAACAGCTGAAGCACCAGGCACCAGAAAGGGCAGGGAACAAGGTGGATCTGCCACCAGGACAGGAAGAGGGAGGCTCTCTCCACTCCGGGCTGTCACCCACACAAAGGTCACCCAGAGGGAGAGAGAGTCCGTTGGCCAGCTTGGACCCGTGCCACTCCAAGGCCAGGGCAAAGCAGGGCACCTGGGTCACAGTGTCACCAGGATTATAGTGAGCGGGGAAGGCTACAGGGCAAGAAAGACCACCAACATCCACCCCCCAAAGATGTGACAGATGACCCCCCCGACCCTAAATCCAGTGGGTGAGAGAAGCTCCCCCAAATTAGGATGCTTGCCCTGGAAACTCCGAAAGGGAGTTTTTCCGTCAGGACCAGGGACTGCAGTTGTCCTGGCTGGCTTCCCAAATTATAGTTGTTTTTAACTTTTCCCACCTTCCTACAGCCCTTAGAGTCCTCTCATCCTAGAGTCAAGAAGAGGGGCACCTGAAAAGTAAGACGTTTATTTTGAGGGCTGCAAAAGAGCAATGTTTCAAGGGCACCAAAGGTATTGTTATTTTGCCACTCCTGCAAACAGGGGCAAGATTGCAAACCTTTTTAGAACCGTCTGAGCCTTTATACCGCATGGGGGGAAGGTGGGAATCAGGCACGGGATGGAAGAAAGAGGAGTGTGAGCTGTGTTACTCCAGCCAGTGGGGCATCTGGGTGTTGAGCACACGATTTCGGTGAGCAGCTGAGATGCTGAGACAGGGCTGTCTGTTCACCAGGGGATTCTCAGACAAGTCCTCGCCCCTGGTAGGAAGGGCAGTCGGTAAGGTCCAGGTGGTCAGCGTGTAGGGGCCCCATGGGCTCCAGGAAAATGGAGCCCAGCTGAAAGGTCAAGGTCGGGAAAAGGTCATCCTCCAAAATGGAAACTAGTAAACACAACATATACCAAATGACATTCACCTGTACAGAGCTAAGCTGCCTCGGGTATTGTGAGTCTGAATTGGAACACACGCAACAAGCCGTGTTCTTCTCAATTGTATTATGCTCACCCGGCATGAGGTAGTGGGACCCCCGGGTTAGTGATTTTATTGTGATTTTAAAGGGAAGGGACCAGAAAGAGTTCACTGGTGTGTTTCCATTTCCATTCCAGGGAGGGGGTTCTGATTCTGACGGCTGATACCCAGAGAGTGGAAAAGGACAGTTCTCCACAACATCCTAGTTTGAGGGAAACGTCCCTTGGGAATTAGGAATTCAGTCTCTCTGGTGGTAATTTTGTGTTCCCTGTAACCCTCTCATCTGGGTGGTTATGTCCACCAGCTGGAGAAGGCTGAGGGAATTTTAAGTTTGATTCTTCCACCAGCTTTCCCCATACTGATGCCATGGTCCTCTCTGGGCATGTTTGTCGGGGTTCCCCAGAGGAACAGAACCAGTAGGATGTATATACACATACAGAATGAGATTTATTTTAAGGAATTGGCTCACGTGATTGTGGAGGCTGACAAGTACCAAGACCTGCAGTCAGGACAGCCAATGGTGTAAATTCCATTCCAGAAGCCAGAGGCTGGAGACTCAGGAAGAGCCAGTGTTTCAGTTCAAGTCCAAAGGCAGGGGAAAACCAGTGTTCTAGCTGGAAGGCAGTCAAGCAGGAGGAATTCCCTCTTCCTTGGGGGAGGGTCAGCCTTTTGTTCTATTCAGGCCACCACTGATTGGATGGGGCCCACCCACATTAGGAAGGGCAATCTGCTTTACTTGATCTATCGATTTAAATATTAAACTCATCTAAAACACCATCACAGACACAATCAAAATAACATCTGGGCTTCCCTGGTGGCGCAGTGGTTGAGAGTCTGCCTGCCAATGCAGGGGACACGGGTTCGAGCCCTGGTCTGGGAGGATCCCGCATGCCGTGGAGCCGCTGGGCCCGTGAGCCACAATTGCTGAGCCTGCGCGTCTGGAGCCTGTGCTCCGCAACAAGAGAGGCCGCGACAGTGAGAGGCCCGCGCACCGTGATGAAGAGTGGCCCCCGCTCGCCGCAACTAGAGAAAGCCCTCGCACAGAAACGAAGACCCAACACAGCCATAAATTAATTAATTAATTAATTTAAAAAAAAAATAACATCTGACCAAATATCTGGGTGCCCTGTTGCCCAGTCAAGTTGACACGTAAAATTAACCATCACAAGAGGGTATGGGACAACTTCAAGAAGACAAAGACTGGTCTGCTTGAAAAAAAATCTTAGGAGATTTTATTCCTGTCATGGCTGGACCCAAAGAGAGTCAGAGCATTGGTGTCTAGAAGGCTTACATTTCTAAACAAAGGTTATATCTTTTGCAAACAAGCTAACGGACAACAACAAAAATAATAGTAATAATAATAAACTTTCTCCAATTGTATTCTTTTAAATAAATTTATTTATTTTATTTATTTATTTTTGGCTGCGTTGGGGGTCTTCGTTGCTGTGCTTGGGCTTTCTCTAGTTGCGGCGAGCAGGGGCTACTCTTTGTTGCAGTGCGTGGGCTTCTCATTGCGGTGGCTTCTCTTCTTGCGGAGCACGGGCTCCAGGTGCGCGGGCTTCAGTAGTTGCGGCTGGCGGGCTCTAGAGTGCAGGCTCAGTAGTTGTGGCGCACGGGCTTAGTTGCTCCGCGGCATGTGGGATCTTCCCGGACTAGGGATCGAACCTGTGTCCCCTGCATTGGCAGGTGGATTCTCAACCACTGTGCCACCAGGCAAGCCCCTAATTGTATTCTTTTAAATCTCCTCCCGCCACCGTGAGAGCCAGGAGTATTGCCAGGGAGGGGCCATCCTGACCCTGTGACCTTCATTCTTAATTCAGGGATGATTGTCCTCTGTGAACTCTGAACATCTTGTCACTTCACAGCTTCTCTAACAGATCAGTTATTCATATGTCCAAACTTACCACCTAAGACAGTAATTCTCACTGAATTAGATTAGTTCTGCAATCCTGTACATTAGATTCTCCTGGGGAGATATTTTAAAAAATTGATTATTGGGCCCCACCCTCAGATATCTGATTTATTTGGTTTGGGGTGGGCTCTGCATCGGTATTTTTTTAAAGCTTTCCAGGTGATTCTAATGTGAGCCAAGGTTGGGAAGTAGGGGAAAAGCAAACATCTAAGAGGGGCTTGGGGAGAGATTTGACTGTCTAGGATCACAGGACAATGGAGAACTGACATTGCCAAGTCCTGGGTCAGCTTTGAGTGGCCGGAAGTGGAAGAGCAAACCCTGAACTATGGGTGTCCTGCCACAGCAGGACCCTGTCAGCCTTTCTTCTCCCTTCCTTCCTCCCTATTGTCTCTTTAGCTGTAATAACATCTATCCTGGTTGGAGAGCTGGGAACCCTTTTTCAGGCAACTTTATCAGGGGCGTTTTTTTCTGCATTCAAGCCCCAGCCGCACATAGGTAGACACATGCTCACAGTCTCACCTGGGTATCCCCTCTTCCCTTTCCCCAGTAAAGAGGTGAATGGTCACGAGTAAGATGACCGCTTTAGAGGAAGTGCATTCTGGCAAACAGAAAGCTCTCCTCCAACAAAAAGCTCTGTGACCTTGCGAAAATCGCCTCTCCCCTCTGAGCCTCATTTCCCCCTCTGGGAAATGGGAAGAGAGCCAGCCTCCAAGGTCCCTCTGAGTCTGACCTTCTGTGGTTGGAGAGGCAATATGGGGCGACTTTTAATCTAGATTCCACAAAACAGGGAGAACAGTATTTGTTCTGCCAAATTCACAGGGCTCTGCTCAGAATCCAATGAGACAACACACTGGGGACACACTTTGTGTGTCCCTGAGTCAGAGAACAGTGGCTGCCAAAACAGATGACCCCAGTGTCAGCAGATCAACGCAACAAATGCTTATTTCTTACTCATGTCACCACCCCATCTGGGCTACAGTCTTTCAGGGACATAGGCTTCTTTCTCCTCGGGGCACCATCATCTTCCACATATATATTCCAAGCTCAGGGAGGAGGGTTTTATGGCCACGTTTGAAGGTGGCACATACCACCTCCACCACGTGCCATTGGCCAGAACTCAGTCACATGGCTCCTGTCAAACCGCAAGGGAGTCTGGGAAATGTAGTCTTCTCATCTGCCTGCGACAAAAATGAACTTGGTTTGATGAACACGTACTATTGTCTTGCTACGCCTACATAAGACTCTCTGTGTATACCATTCAAGTGCTATTTATTTTATTATTATTTTTTAATGTATTCATTTATTTTTGGCTGCATTGGGTCTTTGTTGCTGCGCGTGGGCTTTCTCTAGTTGTGGCGAGCAGGGGCTACTACTCTTCGTTGTGGTGTGCGGGCTTCTCATTGCGGTGGCTTCTCTTGTTGCGCAGCACAGGCTCTAGGCGCGCCGGCTTCAGTAGTTGTGGTGCGTGGGCTCAGTAGTTGTGGCTCGTGGGCTCCAGAGCACAGGCTCAGTAGTTGTGGCGCACCGGCTTAGCTGCTCCACGGAATGTGGGATCTTCCCGGACCAGGGCTCGAACCTGTGTCCCCTGCATTGGCAGGAGGATTCTTAACCACTGCGCCACCAGGGAGGCCCTCAAGTGCTATTTAAATGTTAGGTGTTAATAGTAACCTGGACACCTGATAGTTATATCCTATTTCTGGATGGAGGGGTGGATATTGAATGTTATTTATTTAGTGGTTGTTTTGGATCAAGAATGCTGTTAGACATTGCATATCATGTATAAACGACCCTGAGATACTTGAGGCACGAGAAATATTATTTCAAATATATCAAATCCAGCTTCAAGCTCTTGTTTTCCAAGGTCAGTACAAATTCCAATGTCATTCACTTGCAGTACCTCCCTCCTCTCCTTGGGATCCTGTGAAAAGCCCAGGGGTTACAAAGTCTGGATGATGGGAAGTGTCAGTGGTCTTCAGTCCACTATGGCTGCAGCCCCCAGAACAGCTTGCATGGTCCATAAGGAGACAGGGGGCTCCTTTGGGGACATTCTTGTACTCTGGCAAAGGTGGCCCAGGAGACCACAGCAGTGGCACTCAAGCATACAGAGTTTAGTGCTTAGCTGCCCTCATCTGAGATCTTTGCCACCACCGGTCAGCTATGTCCCAGCCAACCCTGGTTTCCCTCTTTCCTGGGTCCCCATAACCCTCGTGCCCTCACAGTCTTGGGAATCCAACCTTCCACCCTTGAATTGCCACTCCCCTCTTTAAATAAGCAGCAGCCTTCACCCCCATCCCTTGGAGACAATCCAGCTTGATTGTGTCAATCAGACAGCCAGGGGTCTCAAAGTCAAGGGGCCAGGGAGAGGATGTAAGTGAGGGAAACAAGGAGAGTGACCACTCTGAAGCCCTAGGGGAGCTGTGCCCTGTCTCAAGGGGCAGCTGTTCCCCAGCCCCTGTCACTGTCACATGTAAAAAGAATGTATGCCCAGTGTCGACAGACTTTCAGGAGATGCCAGAAATCCGAACTTTTATGCAAAATCTCCTGATTTGTAAATGTTGGCAGCTAGTTCAATTTTTTTTTTTTTCCCAAGACACTCTACAAGCCCAAACAAGACACGTCTGCAAGCCAGATGTGGACCAAAGCCTGAGAGTTTGTTCCAGCTGCCCAGACTTTTGGAAACAAAGTTTATTTGGGGTTGTCTCCCGGGGCTACTGGCAGAGTTTAACTTCTCCATTTTTCTCTGAAACATAAAAAGTTAACTCCCTCTGCAAAGCAGGAGAACCTAGGACTCAGAAGACAAAGGTTTGGCTGCCCTTCTAATGAGGGGGCAGGGAGGAAATCACAGTTATCACAGTTTTAAGTCTTTTGTGTAGTCCATGGCGAGGAGGTGGGCAGAAGAAGGGAGGGGAGAAGGAAGAAAGAAGGAAAGAAGAAATAGGACATAGCATTATTTTTTAATAACTCACCCTGCGTTAACTCATTTATTTTCATGCCAGGTGGAGCTGGGTAGATGGAAGGATGGCTTGTGACAGGACTTCTTGCCAGGCTAAATAATTTCTTTGCCAGTTTTGGGAGATGCTGCACTGCCCAACAGAGTGGCCGGGTGGGCAAGCGTGCGCTGTAACACCTGCCCACTTCCTGCCCGCTCTGAGCCTGAAGGAGACTCAGGATCAGACCTGGACCTGGTCTGGGCAGGGGGGACAAGTGAGAGGCAGGAGGAAAGTGAGGGTTTCAGAGATGCTGGGTGGCCCCAGCAGACGTGCAAGGGCCCATGCCAGAGCCATGGAAGGGCCAGTCCCTGAGCACCAGGGCATGGGGTGCCTTGACCTAAACAAATTCTAACTCCTGGCCTGCAACCTGCTGGTTTTTTAGATTTGTCCTCTCTACCCTACCTATTTCCAAAGGAATCTGAGGCAATTAAGATATATGTTTAGTAGAACGTGAAGCAAGCGCACCCGAAAAGGAGCAAAGGAGAGAGAGGTCTCTGTCACTTGAGATAAGCTGACTTTTGAGACGGGGCCCCACTTTGGCTGTAAGTTTCCTGACCGCCAAGGCAAAAGGGGAACCTCTGAGGCGTGTGGTTTGTACTGTCTGACAACAAGAGACTGCACCCTCGCCTGTAAAAACATCCTCTTGGTTGGAGCTGATCATAAAGGGGAATTGATGGTGCAGGGAGTGTCTCCCGTACTTCCTGTGTTGGTCCAGATCCTCTAAGAAGCAGACAGCAGGACAAGATGAGACACGCAAGGCTTCACGTGGGGAAACACCTGCGGGACAGAAAATGGAGAGGGAGCTGGTGAGGGCTGGGAGAGCGAGCGCTCAGACCGTGATGAAAATCTGACTCTGAAGGAAGGAGGAAGGGAGGAAGGGTTGGGTGGAAATGTGTTAGACTGACGGGTCTTGGGTTGGGGAATCCCTGAGCCAGAGTCAACCACCAACAAAGGTTCCCGAGGAGGAGCTGGCTTTAGAATTCCTGCTGCTGCCCCTATTGGCTGGGAGGTGTGGCCTCGGCAGCCCAACAGCACAAAGCTCCTTGGTTCCTCAAACTCGTTGTAGCGGGAGATCAGTGAGGTACTTTCCAAATGTCAGTTACTGATTCGTGTACCCACCTCCACCGCTCGGCAATGTCAATGCTCTGCTGTTAAAGAAAAAAATTATTTTGACACTTGTTAAACCCTAAAGAGGACTTTATTCAAGATTATTGCAATAGAGGAGAGAGATGGGCCTCTGCTCTGAATAAGGCAAAGACAGCTGGGGATTTACAGCTAACAAACAGAGCGAGGGGTCAGTGGATGGAAAATTCCTAAGAGGGGACCTCAGGGGTGGGAGATTCTTACTAAACTGACCTAACAGGATTCTTGCTGGACGCAGGTCAAGGACTTACACATCAAAGGTGGGGAATAGAGAACTTGATCAGATATCAAGGAGAGGGACTTCTATCGACTGACAGCAGGATTCTTGCTAAAACTGGGCTTGGAGACCAAAGACAGGACAGGGGCTAGGCTGAGGGCCTAGTGGAGAACAGGGCTTCCAGGATCCTGAGTGAAGTTTGGTCAGGAAGAGAGTTCTTGTCACCTCCTGGTATTTATCTGATATGTTTCTTTAACTTGGCTTTAAATTTTAGCTTCATACTAGTTGAGGAACTAGTTATATATTTTTTCTATACATGAAAATAAGTGCATAATTACTCAAATTTTAGAATCGTTTGTGTACCATCTAAAATTGTCTCGCATGTCACTGGCAATATACGTACCGCACTCTGGGGAATGTGGATTTTACAAAGAACACAGAAGTGCTGATTGAAAGGCTGTATTGCAGTCCTGGCCGGGATGCAGGCTGCCAGCTCTAAGCTGATTACTTCCGGGCACCTCTTGAGGCTCGGCGAAGAGGCTAAAGACATTCTCAGGGAGAGTGGAGGTGGGAGCGAGGGTAAGGCCAGGGGCTCCTGGCCTCAAAGCTTCCCCACCCTGCTGCCCAGATGTGGATCTGGACCTCCAGCGGAGCGTGCTCGCTCTGCTCCGAGAGCTCAGCGCCCAGGCCCCTGCCCTGCCGAGCAACCAAGGTAAGAGCCAGCAGCCGTCGTCCGCTCTCTCTGCCTCCCCTACCCCAGCCCAGCCAACTCTGCCCACGTGTTCTCGGGAAAGCGCCCCAGCCTGGAGCTCACAGAATGAGTGGCTTCCAGCCAAGCCTCCGTCCTCCTGGAAATCCTTGGAGCCTGAAGGACCCAGAAGGCCTTCTCTGCCCCCTGGCTCAGCCTCCAGGGACTGTGGCACAGCCCATCGGGGGTCTGCCGCCCTCTTTCTTAACCGCCTTCTCCAACTTGCCTTGCAAATAAAAGTCCCCTGGCACTCCAGGCCCGCATGACCCCCAGGAACGGGGCTTGGGGTGCTGAGCTGTAAACGTCGCTGCTCCGGAAGCCACGTGCACACACCTGTGCCCGCTAGCGTCCCGCCTCCCTCCCTTCTGCCCTGGGATTTCACCGCCCACGGGGGCTGCAGATCAGAGAAGCCCCCCGATGGGCGCGGAGCCCAGCACCTGGCAGTCGGGGCGGGGGTCAGACCTGGGACTCCCGGGCTCAGGGCCCTGCTCAGAGGGGTCTCCTCTCAGAGGGCCCCCCCCCCGTCCCGCCTGGCTGGGCTGGGCACCCCTTTCTCCTGACCCAGGCATGTGGAGATGGTCCCTGCACAAGAAGGTCGAGCGAGATCCCGGCAAGAGTCCGGCACTGGTCCGCATCCTGCTCAGAGAACTGGAGAAGGTGAGTCCTCGGGCTTCGGGCGGGTGGGGGGGCCGACGGGCACGAGAGGAAGAGGGGCCATTCCCGCTGGGCACTCGGGCCCATCCGCCCCGTGTCCCCACACACTTTGGTCGTTTGATTTCTACCGTATTTCTCCCTCTCCAGTACTTTGCTATAAGCAATTTTATCTTTACGTTGACTCCCACTCTTTGACCTGAGTTAACGTCTTTCAAAAAGGATCTCTACAACACGACCGTAAATAGAAATCCCGTATCACTGGACAGAAATGGAAAGTACCTGTAAATGTAAATGCCTAACTACTAAAAATTTTCACAGTTGTCCTCATAATTACCCTCCACACCACCCCGTGCTCTAGGTTTGGGAAACGCTGCCCTCAAGGGAGCCTCCAAGCTGGCGCCTCGCCTGTCGCTTTGCTGCCGGCTCCTCCCCCGAGACAGTGCCGCCCCTCCCCCAGGGAGTTCCCTGCGCCCCTCCCCCACGCCCTCTCACCTGGGCTCCCGCACCTGTGCGCCCTCCCCCCCGCCCGGCTCTTCTACCAGGGCAGGCTGTGGCCCTTTTCCACTCCCCTCGGCCTGCTGGGACACTGCCTTCCGCCCCATCTCCCACTAGGATGTGGTGAGACCCCTGCGACCCCCAGCCCCGTCCATGTCCTGTGATCTCCTGTTTTCCAGGCAGAAAGTGAGGACGCCCGGCATGTCATCATTCCCTTGCTGCACACTCTAATGTACGTGCTCACTAAGGTGAGCGGGGACTGAGGGTGAAGGGGGTCGGGGTGACCCACGGGTGACGGGGCTGGACGCTCAGGAGACAAGTGGTCTCCGCCTGGCGAGCGAGCCTAGAGGAGCTCTAGGAGCACCTGCCCCTAACTGGCTTCTCCCCATAGCCCTGCCCTCGCCCTGATACACGAAGAGATGACATTGGGGAGGTAGTGGCGGTAAATCTGCAACCCCGACAGAGCAGAAGGGCTGCGAGGGGAGTTGACTTGCTGGCAGAACAGGATGGGGATGAGTTTCCATCTTGATAAGCCTGAATGTGGTGTGCAGGGGGAGATGTCCTAGAGATGCTGGGAGAAGAGGCTGAAGGTGTAGATTTGGGAGGGAAGTGTGAGCCCAGGTCTGGCTGCTCTCCCCACCGCCCCCCATCACCCCGCCCCACCCAGGACCCTTCGAGACCTAGGGCTCTGGGCACCCTGACTCCTCCCTCTCACCCAGGCCACGGGCATCACAGAGGAGCTCCACCGGAGAACCTATGCCTTTTGCACGAGATTGCTGACCCTGCCCGCCCCCTACTGCACCATCGCCCTGGACTGCGCCATAAGGCTGAAAACGGAGACGGCCGTCCCAGGTAAGAGCCGCTCCAGCTCCGCCCAAGGTCTTGCCTTCCTCTCCGGGATTCCAGGGAGCTCAAAAGCCCCAGCACCTTCTGGGAAAGTAGGGAATGGGGGTCAGAGACTCAGACGCTGGTTGGCTGAAGTGGTCTGCCCTGCAGGGACGCTGTACCAGAGGCTGGTCATTGCCGAGCAGAACCTGACGAGTGAGCTGTACCCCTACCGGGAGAGGTGAGTGGCCCCAGCCAGGGTGCTGCCCGCAGGACAGGTGAGGAGGCTGGATGGGGAGGAGCCCCTCCCACCCATGGCACTGGTCCAGCAGCGGACGCCCTCAGGGTGGATGGGGCGTGTCCTTCCCTGGAGATCCCTGAAAGCAGTTAGGACTTTCTTCCTGGGCTGGATTCAGAGCTCGCCCGCTCACATGCAGAACGTGGACACGAGCACTGGGCCATTCTGCAGGTCCATGGTTCCACCTCCGTTCTGCCCTTGGCCATGGCGTTGCATCAAGCAGCCAGAGGCACCTCTAGAATATCAATAATTCAGGCCACAGTCACACCATGAGATCCGGGGTCTTTCATCTGTGCGTGTGTAAGACTGAGGACACGTCCACTGCTCGTGCTGGGAAGAGAGGCTGATGGAGTCGGGGGTGGAGCGGGGGGTGCGTAGCATCCTCCCCTGCAGGTACCTCTGCTCGCCTGGTACTGAAAGGTGTAGCCTGGGGCTCTGTGTTCGTGGAGGGTGCAGGGAGGGGAAGGGATCCAGAGGACTTGGCATTGGAGAGGTTGAAATGACAGTTGAGTACAGAAGAGAGGGTGGGCGAGGTTGGTTTTCTGGTGTGCTGAGGGTGATGAGAGAAGAAGGGGCTCACTTAGGGTTCAGAGCTCGTTTCAGCAGGCAGGATTTAGGGTCCCTCCTAGAGGGCTACGGGGTCAACGGGCCACGACGCTGAGGGAGGGAGCGGCATTTCAGCTGGAACTTACCTGACACGAGAGGGACCCAGAGGGACCAGCTGCCCCCCTGGAAGGGCCGTCCCTGCTCTTCTGTGCTGCAGTCCCCACCACTCCCTAGTGTTGTCCCCCAATAGAACTTTGAATTTGAGGCTCCCGTTTCTGGAGGAAGTGAATAACTTGGGGTGGGGGCTGGCGGGCGCTGCAAGGCTCTGAGGGTGCCCCTCCAGTGGCCCTTCTCCCCATGGTCCTCCTCATCAGCTCCCGGTCCCCCCACCTTTGCCCTCAGAGTGTTCCTCTTCGTGGATCCTGAGCTGGTGTCTCCCTCCGTGTGCAGCGCCCTGCTGCTGGAGATTGAGGCGGCCCAGGGGCAGCAGACACCAGAGGCCTGCATGCGCCACGTGGTCTCCCACGCCCTGCAGGCGGCGCTGGGGGAGGCCTGCGAGGCAGGCTTGCTGCAGAAGAAGCTGCAGGTGAGGTCATTGCCCTGCCTCCCCCCACCCCCCCGTACCAGTCCTCACTCCCCTCGGCTTCCCCCTTCTCCGGTTTCCATATCACCTTTTTCCCCAAACCAAAAATAAAGACACATTCACTAAGGAAAATTTGAAAAACAATGCAGAAGAGCCAAGAAAGAAAATAAAAATCACTCACACCCCTCTACCCACACACATTAGCAATTAACGTTTGGTATGTTTCCTGTTGTTTCCTAACAACAGTGATCATCATAAGAGCCACCGTCTATTGAACGTCTGCTGTGTTCCAGGCACCGTGTTAAACACTTTACAGGTATCACCTTAAAAAATTCTCATCACAACATTGTGAACTGTATGTACTTATCAAAACAAAGGCACAGAGAAGCCCATAACCTACCTGCGGTGACACAGATGGGAAGTGGCTGTGCCTGGATTTGAACCCAGGTCTATCTGACTTCAAGCCTATGTTCAGTCGCCTTCCAGCCCCATCCGCAGCCCCACTCCTTTTTAACAGTTGAGCTATCAGACTCTGTATACAGTTTATATACTGCCTCTCTATGTGCATATATATAATATCTATTTTTCCTTGCCACTGGAAATAGGCCATATGGAAATATTTTCCTTAGAAAACATGTGCTTCTGCTGGTGCAGAGAATTCTCTCTCATGAATGTGCTTCTATTTCTTTTAACTATCCCCTGCTCCTGTTGTGGGCATTTAGTTTGCTTCCAACACTTGCCCGCTTATTTCCTCGCTTTTCTCTCTGACTCAGCCTCACCCCTGTCCACAGCCAAGACTGCAGCAGGTTGCAGATTCTCTGGCCGCGGTGGCCCCAGGTGCTGGATTTCCTGGGTGGGGGAGAATGCCAGTGTGGCCAGTCGGAGTCTGCACAGTAGGAGGAAAGGCGCCTGCCCTGCGGGAAGCGGGGTTGGAGGATTGCTCAGGGCTGTGGTGCCGTAGGAGGGGCCGGCTCCAGAACGGGGCATGCCCTCGAGGGATCCACGATCCCCTGCCCGTCCTGCCCCAGGAAGTGGGTGTCTGTCCTTCCTCCAGCCCAAGTCTCAGACCCCGCTTTGCCCGTCAACATGCACTGGAGCCGTTGCCCTTCCTGCTCTTGTTTCCATCTGGAACTCTCCACGCCCTGAGCCCTAGGTCTTGGATCCTTCCTTTGATGGGTGTCTTTTATGTGCGGCTGGGTTCCTCCTTAAACCATGTTGGTCGTTTTCTGTCATTCCTTTTCTCTAAAAGGACCATCCACACCATTCCTTTGTGGTTGCCCACCTGCTTGGACCCACTGAGGGTTCTTGACTCCCTTCCCCCATGCCACCATCTGGGACATCCCTCCTTCCATAACAGCCCCCTGGGGGGCTCACAACACACAGACGCGTGATGGAGGAATGTCCCCCCCCCGACTCATACCTAAGCCCCAGGCTGCTTTTAGCACAGGCACCTATGGCCCCTAATATGTCTCATGTGTCTGTCCTAACATGGGCTACTGTCCCCTCTCCCCGCACTTGGCCGTGGCTCTCGGGAAGGGGGGAGGGTAGTTGCCTTCCTGAGCAGAGTTTGTCAGCTGACCCGGCAGCCCCTGTGTGGCCACCTGCGGCTCTGGAGATTGTTTCTGGCTCACCAAACAGCCCATGGTCAAGGCGCCATTTTGACACAACAGTGTCAAACATGTAAGTGTTGCAGGAAGGGGGACCGCTTCCAGGGCCCGAGAGTGGGCTCTTGTCTAACACTCGGAAATGAATTGTCCGAGGAGACACACGTGCTGACAGAGCAAGAGACTTTATTGCGAAGGGGCGCCCAGGCGGAGGGCAGCAGGGTAAGGGAACCCAGGAGGACTGCTCTGCCACGTGGCTTGCAGTGTCGGGTTTTGTGGTGATGGGGTTAGTTTCCGGGTTGTCTCTGGCCAATCATCTTGCTTGGTCCATAGTCTGACTCAGGGTCCTTCCTGGTGGCGTATCTCTCAGCCAAGGTGGATTCCAGTGCGAAGGACTCTGGGAGGTTGGTCGTCTCCTCCCTCTTTTGGCCCCTCCTGAATTCTCGGGACCTCCTGTTGTGAGACAGCTCAGGCAAGCAGTGATCAGCGTGCCTGGCCAAAGTGGGTGGGTTTGGTCAACAGTTCCCTAACATTTTAAGCGCATTGATGTTTGTTTCTCAGTGATGCAGGCATTAGAGGATCCCCAGCCTCACTCCATCCCCGAGCTGGATGTGGCTGGAGTTCAGGGGTTGGCTTGGGAGTGAGGCTGGGCTGGGTTTGAGGGCATCAGGAATGGGGTAGGATTGGGAGGTGCTGGGTCAAGAATGGGGTGGGGTTCAGGGATGAAATTAATGGGTCTGATGCGTGCACTATTTCGCTATAGAAAAAAGAAATGCTGAAAGTGAAAGCTGTATTTTTTTAAGCATAGTCAAAATCTTATGCCCCCTCCGCCACCTCACTTTATCCGGAGCTCACGGCTCTGAGTCTCCATTGTTGTGAAAAGAGAATTGGGGGGGAGGGACCAAAGAAGAGCCAGGAGAGACCCAGGGAATGCGTCACTGATCTGAAGTTAGAGACCCTGGGAAGCTTGGAGTTAAGGGGTCCTCAGTGGTCCCCCGGCAGCCCCCCTCCCCTTTTGGGTGCTGGGGCTCCTAGATCTCAGCCCGGCCTGGGGCTCCCCGCCTCCTGAGACCCCAGCCTCCTTATCTGGAATTCTGCTTTAGGGATGCCGTTCCCAGTCATACCTGCCGGCTCGAGGACCGATGGGGCCTGGGAGAGGTGGCCCAGCCAACCACGGTCTGGTGGGTAGGCCTTATCTGGCCACCAGCCCACATCCTGTCTGTTGAGGGCCTGGTCCGAGGCCCAGGTAGGAGGCGGGGGGCATAGATTGGTCTCCCCACGTGTCCACAGGATCTGACAAGGTCTCGAGACTGGGAGGTCCGCCTGGGACAACCCGGCTCTTGGACACTCTGCTCTGTGTTCTGGATGCTAGAGATGGTGTCCAGGTGGGGCTGCCCCGTGGCAGGTATCCACACGGCTCGACCCTTCACTCCCTTTAGGCTTTTAGTCAAAAGTCACCTTTCAGTGAGGCTCCTCTGGTCACTATCTAAAACTTCAGCCCCTCCCCCAAATTGCACATCCTCCCTCCCTGCTTTATTTTCTTTTCATCACTTTACTGTTATTTATCATACTATAAATTTCACTTATCTTGTTTATTATTACACACACACACACAGACACACACACACACACACAAAGAGATACACTATAATATAAGCTGCATGCAGACAGGAATTTTTGTCTGTTTTGTTTACTGCTGTACCCCAGCACTTAGAACAGTGCCTGGCACCTAGTGGGTACTTGATAACTATTTAATTAATTCACTTATAATCAATTTATAAAATGAAGCAACAAGACGAGATGGTTCCTGTGGCCCCTTCCAACTCTGATACCTTGTCCCTCTCATTGCTCGTGTTCATTCAGCTGGTCATTCAGCAGATATTTATTGGAGCCCTAGCTAGTCAGAATGACCCACTCTCCCTTAGCCCAGGAAGTTAAGACCCTGCTCAGCGGACCCCTAGCACAAAAAAAGAGATCAGAGCAAGCCCTGCTGTGCCTGCCCGTGTCACTCGTTTGGGCCCTGCATCCTGAGTCATGAGCTGGGATTAGCCGGTGGTGAGTGGGGTGAGGGGACACAGCCAGAGAAGAGTGATCCAGGGGAGTTCTCAAGGTGTCAGAGAGGTACCCATGGAGACAGGAGCCTTCGGTGCTGGAGAGCATGGTGAAACTCAGAGAGTGAGAAGCTCTTCAAAGCCTGTTTGCGTTAAGGAGAAAGGCTCAGCTTGGTGCTTCAACCTTAACCTCTTGAACGCTTGCTAATCTGCCTTTTTTTTAAAAAAAAGCAAGCTTCCAGCTCTAAAGCCTTGGCAGGCCATAGTACCTGACTAGAATTTAATAATAGAGTTTTGTGACCATTATATTCATCTTAGTTATTTTCTGCTTATGACAAGTGACACTAGCTGTTTTACTTAGAGCAGCAATATAAAATTTGCTTTTGAAATAATTTTGAACCAAAAAAGTGCAATGATTTAAAGAAAAATAATGATTTATAGGTGGTATGTCAAGGCAGTATAGGAGAGACGGACGTTTAGGAAATATTCAACAAATATTTATTGAGCACTTACTATGTGCCAGCAGATGTTCTAGGTGTTGGGGATGCAGCTGTAAATGAAACAGACAAAACTGCTGCCTTCCTGGAGTTCACATCCGAGTGATGGCAGAACAGTGATCCAGATACTTAGTGACATTCCAAGGAGGGTGGGCGCCAGAGGCCATCCCTGGCCCCCTGGGTTCCCGACATTGCCGGGCACCAGCTGTTCCCCCACACCACGGTGTGAGGGGCCGAGGGGACCCCCAACTGCAGGCGGCATCGGGCAACAGCTATGGCAGGGCAGGAGCGGAGCCCTGGACGTGGGAAGGCCTTCATGGGGAAGCTCCTGCCAGAGTCCCGGGCAGAGGGGAGGTGCCACTGGGCTGTCCGTGCACCTGCAGGCTTGGCGTTGGAGCAGGGGTGGGTGGATGCAGAGCCGGCACTCAAGATCTGATGCTCCTCCCTTGCAGACCAGCTCCCGCCGCGCCCTGGAGCGCTATTTCCACGCCGTGGTGGCAGCCGTGGAGCAGATGGCCAGCGAGCCCAGCCCGAGCCGGGAGGGCCACCTGGAGAGGCTGGAGGAGATTTACTGCTCGCTGCTGGGGCCGGCGGAGGCCACCAGGGGGCGCTGCGGCGGTAAGCAGCAGGCGCGGTGAGCTGCGGTCCGGGTACCCTGCAGGGGGCGCCAGAGACCGGCGCTGTACCCGCTCCGAGTCTGCGCGCGTGGCTGAAGCTGGGTGGGACACACAGCGGCTCCCAAGAGCTTGAAGGTCCCGGGCTAATTAGAAGGTGGGTAATTAGGGTCATGATAACAGCTGACACCTACTGGGCACCTACTATACCGCAGTTGCTGTTCTCAGCAGTTTACATATATTAAATCAATTAATCCTTACAGTAGACTACTTATGAGGTAGAAGGCGTTAACCCCATTTTGCAGGTGAGAAAGCAGAGTTAGAAAGAGGCTATAAATCTTGCCCAAGATCACCCAGTTAGTAAGTGGCAGAGCTGAGATTCAAACCCAGGCTGTCTAGTTCTTAACCACTATACTATAGTAACCAAGGGATCCAATGGTCCACGGATCCTCTAAACAGCATCCAAAATAGCATCTGAGTCCACATCACTTCCATCTGGTCTCACAGATTTTTATTCCAACGCTTCCTTTCTGCTTGCATTTTTATAAGACAATGCCATACACTGATGGGAAGCAAGCCCGTGTGTGTTGCAGAAACTCCAGAGAGCCCAGAGAAGTGTCTGGAACATATATTTTCTGGCTATTGGAGGACGGTTCTGATTTGTGTCCTGTTTCATGGCCACTCAAAGCACCCATGGAGTTCGTCAGCCTGCATGCCCCGAACACACGGTGCACCCATAGGTACACAGCATTTGCCTGAGGACTGGAAACCATGGGCAGAGACCAGTGTGCCAGCCCTCCCTGGGCTTGACCTCGGCAGCCCCAGGTGGGGTGGAGACTGCAGAAGTCAGGGTGAGGCAGGCAGGTTGGGCACCTACTTAAAACTTCCTCCTCCTTCTCAGCTTCCTCTTATTTTGCTTTAATATTCTACACTGCCTCTGATTGCCACATGGAAATGTCTATTCATGAAGCCTCTCCCCTCCCAAAGCTGGGCCAAACCCTGGGGCAAATCTGGCTTTGCTCTCCTTGGGTACCACTTGTTAACTCAGCAGTAAATCTGCGTGGGCAGGACAAGACCAGTCTGGGCTGCCCCCACCATCCCAGACACATCCAGGCACCTGCCTCCCGCCCAGACTTGCCCTGCGCACCTTAATGGCCAGCCAGCACCCGCGTTGAGCCCCTGCTGCTGAGAGGCAGCATGGGACAGTGGTTATGGGCACCGTGTCATGGGTAAAAGCATGGACTCTGTAGCTGGGCTGTCTGGGCTCAGATTCTGGCTCTGCCACTTACTGTGTGACCTCAGGCCAGTTACTTAACCTCTCTGTGCCCCTGACTCCTCCTCTATAGTGAAGATAATATTACCTGTGCCCCAGGGTTGCTGGTAGGACCTGGTGAGATGATAGCACTGCGGGCGTGGTGAGAACAGCAGTAAGTGTTCTGTGACCGTGGGTTGCTCTCCCCTAAGGAAGCTGGCAGCCTTGTTCAGGAGGGAGCTGTGCTATGTGGAAGTTAAATCCTAAGGCTACATGTTAGGTGTGCCCAGTGGGCAGCCAATAAGGTCTGGAGAGGGGATGACTCCCGGGCTGGAGTGTCAGGAAGGTTTCTGGAAGGAGGAGAGGGGGGTTGGCTGGCCCTGGTCTCTCCCCTGGATGCAGGCTTCCTGCTGCCCTTCGTACTTGGCCGTGACTATTTTCAGCACCAGGAGCAAACGTTAATTGAGCATCTACTGTGTGCAGGCTCCTGGAGGAGGCCCTGAGAAATACGGAGGCCTTTCCCCTGGTCTGCATGTGGCCAGGATGTCTCTGAACAGTGGGAAAGGCAGTATGGCTGCAGCGGGGCGGGGGGAGGGAAAAAAGGTTGGGAATGATGCAGTGAGCTGGCTTGTGAAGGGTCCTAAAGGCCCAGCTAGGAAGTTTGCAGGAAACTGGGAGCTGCTAGGCATTCCTGGGCATGTGTTAGGCCCTGGATGAGCTGATGGTGGCAGAGAGGCAGAGGAACTCGACAGGGCCAGAAACGGGAGGGCAAGGGTCTCTGCCACCCACCCCCATAGGTCCCACACAGGAGCTGGGGTGGGGCGAGGGCAGAGAAGAATCCCACAGTCCTCTCCTCTGTGGTGGCCACAGCCTGCGCCTTCCTTCAGGTGACCGCCCCCAGGCCCGGCTGCCAAGCATCCCTCTGCCCAGCCCCCATATCACCTTCCACCTATGGACCGATGAGGAGCAGCTTTGTAAGTGCAGTGCCTTTGACCCCTCCGGGGGGAGGGGGCTGGAAGTAGTGGTGTATGCGTGTGTGCGTGTGTGTGTGTGTGTGTCTGTGCATCTGTGTGTGTTTGTATGTCTCTTGGTGTGTGTGCAGGTGTCTTTGTGTGTCTGTGTATGTGTCTTTATGTTTGCATCTGTGTGTGCACTGTGTCTGTCTATCTCTATGTATATTTATTGTGTATCTGTGTGTATGTCTGCGTCTGTGTCTCTGTGTGTGCCTGTGTCTATCTTTGTGCGTCTGTGTGTCTGTGTTGTGTCTTTGTGTCTGCCTGTGTCTCTGTGTGTGCCTGCCTATGTGTATCTTTGTGCGTCTGTGTGTCTGTGTTGTGTCTTTGTGTCTGCCTGTGTCTCTGTGTGTGCCTGTGTCTATCTTTGTGCGTCTGTGTGTCTGTGTTGTGTCTTTGTGTGTCTGTGTATGTGTCTTTATGTTTGCGTCTGTGTGTGCACTGTGTGTGTCTATCTCTATGTGTATTTATTGTGTTTCTGTGTGTATGTCTGCGTCTGAGTCTCTGTGTGTGCCTGTGTCTACCTTTGTGCGTCTGTGTGTGTGTGTTGTGTCTTTGTGTCTGCCTGTGTATCTGTGTGTGCCTGTGTCTATCTTTGTGAGTCTGTGTGTCTGTGTTGTGTCTTTGTGTCTGCCTGTGTATCTGTGTGTATGTCTGCGTCTGTGTCTCTGTGTGTGTCTGTGTGTGTCTGTGTTGTGTCTGTGTGTGTCTGTGTTGTGTCTTTGTGTGTCTGTGTTGTGTCTGTGTGTGTCTGTGTTGTGTCTGTGTGTGTCTGTGTTGTGTCTTTGTGTGTCTGTGTTGTGTCTTTGTGTGTCTGTGTGTGTCTGTGTTGTGTCTTTGTGTGTCTGTGTGTTTCTGTGTTGTGTCTTTGTGTGTCCGCCTGTGTATCTGTGTGTGCTCCTTGTTCCCTGAGTTGTTTGCAGCATCTGAAAAGAGGATACATTTTCTCTATGTCAGAACACTCCGTGCATTAGCCACTGGCCACATGTGTCTAGAAAGTGCCACATGCCACGATGATGCCAACAGACAATACATGTCCCCAAGAAGGAGGCAGGCACAAAAAAGTTATGGTTTCCGGAGCAGGAGGGGGCCTTCTAGAGAGGCCCACTTGCCCACACTCCCCCTCCACCCTGATGTCTGTCCCCCAGTCCCCCTGGCTCTTCTCAAGGGAGGGGGGAAGATAGAGCGGCAGGTTGTGGTGGGAAGTGCCAGACTGGTGAACCGGGTTCAAGGCCCACACGTCCTTTCACGTGCTGGGTCACCCTAGACGGACTCAGTTCCCTGGGGGCCTCAGTTTCCTCATGAGCAATAAAATGAAGGTCGATCAGAAAAGCCAGGAGCTGATGCTCTGTTATCTGTGTCCCGGGGGAAACTGGAGGGGAGCTGGAGAATGGAGGTTGCTAATGAGCAAATGTGGAGAAGAGGGCTCCAGAGTCAGGAGGCACTGCTTTAAGCTGATTTCTTTGCTACAGGACTTCTCAGAGCCTTTAAGATGTGTACTTGTGGCAGGAGTGTGTGGGGTTCTCAGTCTCTGTTGGCCACAGAACCTCTGTTCCTTCACGGAGCATCTCATGGGGCTTCTGTTCAGCTAACGGTGTGTGGGAAACACGGAACCACCGGCCTTGCCAGGGTGGGGCCCTGCCAGCCTCGCGTCCCCTCTCTGCCCTGACGGTCCCCTTTGTCTCCGCATCCCAGGGGAGGAACTGGTGCTCTTCCTGCGCCTGCGATCCCAGCTCCGCCTCAGTGCAGACTTGGAAGCCTTGGATCTGCAGGGCTTCCTGCCAGACCGGGAGTTGGCCCGGGCGTCCGTGCTGTCCACCGACAGCGGCATCGAGCGGGACCTTCCTTGGGGGGCCGACGAGCCGCCCACACCCGGCAGCCCCGAGGTGGAGCGAGCCGGGCTGCAGCGCAAAGGGGGCATCAAGAAGCGGGTGTGGCCCCCGGACATCCTGATGCCCGGCAGCTGGGATGGGCCCCCGGGGCTGCACCGGAGGATTGGCAGGCCCAGCGGGGATAGGGAGCTGCTGCCTGGGGTCTCCCGGCTGCACACGGCCCGCGTACTGGTGCTGGGGGACGACCGGATGCTGGGACGCCTGGCCCGGGCCTACCACAGCCTCAGGTAGGGCCCCGAGGGGCACAGGTGGGCCCAGCCTGTGCTGGTGAAGGATGGAAGGGTGGGGGGGGGTGCTCAGGAGACCGAGACCAGGGTGGGAGGGCAGAGGATGGTGCACAGTGCTCCCCCTGCCCTCGCACCCAGCTTCCTGCTTTACTGCACCCATTCTACAGATGAGAAAACAGAGGTTCAGAGAGAGTAGGTCAATTGCCCAGAATCAAGAGATAATAAATAACAGAGCCAGGATGTGGAGCCAAGTCTGTCTGAAGCCAAAACACCGGTCCTCATGCCTGTGCTCTGCTCCCCCTTGCCAGGAAACGAGAGACCCAGAAGTTCTGCCTCACCCCCAGACTCAGCCTGCAGCTCTACTACATCCCTGTGCTGGCACCTGAGGTGGCTGGATGGGGGGGGCGGGGGACATGGGGGAAGAGATGGAAGGTGTCAGGAGCAGGAACTGGGGTCATTCTTCCTTAGGATGTGGTGCTGGGAGAGACCTGGAGGCCTTCTGTCCCAGAAGCCACAGATGTGGGCCCTGGGGGCTGCATGTGGCCAGAGAGAGATGCTCTCTCACTGGGAGCATCGTTTTGCTTTTCTAATGGAATTAATGGCAAGCTTCTCAAACGGGGCTCACACACACACACACACACACACACACACACACACACACTCACCCACATACACACCACCCTTCCTGGGGGGCCGGGAATGAAGCCGCACTGGCAATTTTTCATTTCTGTTGCCCACTCTGCTTCTGATTGGAGAGCATTAAATTCAAGGCAATACTTGTCTCTCCCCTTTTAAGGCTGATGATCATTTTTCAGTGTCCCTGGCAGGCATCCTCAGGGAAGGGGATTCCAGCTTCATCTCAGGTGTAAAACAAGTCTTCACATGGTGCAGAAATCGACGCCCCAAGAGGTTGAGTGATTTGGCCACATTCCCAAAGCTAGTTTGCCTGGGACTGGTATCTGGGGACCCTCCGGGTAGGAAGAGAGTGCCAGAGAGGGCCTGACAGGTCTGCCCTGTCCCCTTGTCCCTTTGTCCCCAGAAGCCCACAGCATCCAGGCATTCAGAGCTCGGAGAGTTGGCTGCGTTCCTGGGCCGCGCAGACCCGTGGTACGAGAGCGTCGTCAACACCCTGTGCCCCGCCATCCGCAAGCTGGCAGAGATGGTAGGGCAGCGAGGGTAGGAGGGCAGGAGGGAGGGGGTAGGGGGTGTTTTCTTGACCCTTGACCTCAGGAGTCAGCCCAGGGAGCCCCATGAGGGGTGAGGCAGGAAGGGCTACAGAAGAGGAGCCCTAACCAGCTAGTGGCTGGAATTCACTTGGAGCGCATACCAGGCACCTACGGGAACGCTATGGAGAAGATAAAGTAAAACATTCTTAAGTGTGTAGGCCGATTATATGCCTTCTCTTGTGAGTTTCTTGTGCTATTTTCTCTCCAACTGCAACAGTTCATGCTTCCTGAGCACTGCCACATGCCAGGCAGTGTTCTAAGCACTTATACGCAGCAGCCCTACCAACCAGGTACTCTTGTCTGTCTACAAGCGCTATTGCCACTGCATCCCCATTTTACAGACCAAGCAGCTGAGGCACAAAGAGATTAGGTCACTTGCCCAAAGTAACAGAAGGAGTCCCGCTTGGAATCAGGCAGCTTGATTCCAGAGCATGTTCTCTTGACCACAAGCCATAGTGCCAATCCCCTACCCCAGGCAGCAGTAGGGGGCAAGGAGAGCTCATCTTTTACTGATTTGAAAGGCCTTCCCTTTCTGCTGTCATATGTGCTGCAGACATTTCCCCCCACTTTTTTACTCACCTATCAATTTTGTCAGAGTGTTTTCTTTGACTTACAGAATTTCAATATTTTTACCCTTTATGGTTTTTGCCTTTGGAGCCATGCTTTGAAAGGCCTTCTCCACTCCAAGATTAAGTAAATATTTACTGATAATTTCTCTAACAATCTTATGGTCTCAATTTTTACATTTAAATAACCTCTCTGCCGTTAATTTTAGTATGTAATTTTATTTTTTCCAAGTGTTTAGCCAGTTGTCCTAAAGCTATTTATTGCGTAAACCGTCTTGCCCCATCGATTTGAAATGCCACTTTTATCATTTACTAAATTGTCACACATGCTTGAGTTGATTTCTGGATACCTATTCTTTCTGATTCATCTATTCATTTTTGTATAAATTAGCACTTTTTAATGTTAATATCTGGCACGGTACATCTACCCCATTACTCGTTCAAAACTTTCCAGACTTAGAAAGTCTTGTTTCTTTATCTTTCCAGATAAGTTTTAGAATCCCTTTGTCAAGTTTTATTTTTAATTCCCTTGGGATCTCGATTGAAATTTGGAGAATTAACATCTTTAGCACATTATGTTACACTCTCTAGGGGTGAGGTATAACTCTTCACTTATTAAAGTCTTCTTGTATCTCCCTCAGGAGAGTTGTACAGTTTTCATCATATAGATTTTACCCATTTCCTGCTAAATTTATTCCTTATGTTTGATAGTTTTTTCTTACAGTTGTGGATTTTTCTCCCATTATATTTGGGTAGTAGTTACTGCTAGTATAAAAGGAAGTTATTGATTTTTACATAATTACTTTCTAACTGGCCACATTTTGCTTCATTGCCTGATTGATTAGGGCATCTTCTTATATTCTAATAAAGATATTCGAGGTAGGCATCTTTTCTGAATTATTACTTATCTGAAAATGTCTTTGCCTATATATGAAAGACCGTTTAGCTGGGTATTAAAATACCTTTTCCTCGAAACCTGGAAGATACAGGAGAAACATCTGATGCAGGGTCTCATTTATACTCTTTTGTTGGTAGCTTTTTTCCCTGCCAAGACACATGTAGGATTTTTATTTTCCCCTGCTCTCTTTTCCCTTATAATTAACAATTTATGTGGCCCTTACACTTACTCCAAAAGCAGTTCCACATGAAGAAAATGGAAATAGTGTGAACAATGGCAGCACTATTAGAATAAGTTCATAGTTCCTCAGTGTGAGCTTTTTGAAAGGAACAAGATTTCAATAGACCAGATGTGAAAGTTAGAAGAGATATTATAAGATTGGATATGGGTGAAATACTCTGAGCTTCTTTCCAACTCTGATACTATCAGACATTATATAGACGTTCTGTTCACCTGAAAAACCCATTATGCTTTATAATGATATGGGGTTGGGGAAGGCCTGTAGGACATGGCACTAGTCATTTCCCAATAGCATGTAAACATTAGCTCATATATTAATATATTCAGATGCCACAAGAACTCAAAGAGACATCAGATCATCTGGTTCCAGCTCTCATGCCCAAGGTTACCTGGCTAGTGAGTAGCTAATGCAAACTAGAACCCACTCCAGTTCCTCTCATCATTACTTACATTCTCAAGCATCTTGTCTACCCCAAGCACCCAGCACAGCGCCTTATACACAGAGCTGCCCAATATGTCTGTGTGTGATTGAAATGAATCAGAGTCCCTGAGATGGGGATTTAGACAGGCATCTTTTGATTAGGAGCAGAAATTGGGTGGTGGGAAAGGCTTGGACTGTTGAAGGACCAGCTGGGTTAGTGTATCACAGAGGGCACATGGGGGCTTTGGAGTTTCTCTGTTAAGAAAGTGGTGGGAATTCCCTGGTAGTCCGGTGGTTAGGACTCAGCACTTTCAGTGCCGGAGCTCAGGTTCAATCCCTGGTCGGGGAACTAAGATTCTGCAAGCCATGCAGCATGGCCAAAAAAAAAAAAGGAAGAAAGTGGCAGCTCCCACAGTAGGATGGAGGAAGCTGGCTGAAGACAGTACCTCTCCCTCACTCACAGCCTCTCTCCCTGGACACGTCCCAGACCGTAGACCCCTTCATCCTGGATGCCATCACCTACTATGTTCGCATGGGCACCCAACCCATCTATTTCCAGATCTACGCAGTCAAGGTAAGCTTCCCACCTGGGGCTCCAAGGAGACCATGGCAGCCTGCTGGACCCCAGGACCCCACAACCTAAATACCCTGGCTCCAGGGAAACAGGGGGCCAGGATGCAAGTCATAAACTCATCCAGACATTCTTGGTTGTTAACTTTCTCTTCTTACTCTCTGGATGAGTCAGATAATTATTAACTCCTAAGGCCTCAAGTTCAAGCAGAAGCAGGTCTTCTTCATGTGGAAGGTTCTCTCCCTTACCTCACATCCTCCCCTTCATCCTTGCCAACCCTCACGTCCTACAGCAAAACTGCCCTCACCTCTGCTCCTCTCAGCCCAATTGGGTGCTTCTCCTGGGTGCCCCTGTGATGCCCTGGGCATCCCTCTGACACCTCACTGCCACTTTGTCATGTACCTGCAGATGCCTGTCCCTCCCCACCAAGACTCTGAGTCCCCTGAGATAAGAGACTGTCCTTTGTTTATCTTTGAATCTCCTGCTATTAACACCATAAAGTGTGTGTGTGTGTGAGTGTGTGTGTGTGTGTGTAAACCAAAGAGCGGGTCAGTGTGGGACTGGCTGGGTGCAGTGGGTGTAAAGTTAGAGCCAATGGTGAGGTGGTAATAAGTTCATGGCTTTGCCTCCTGGTCCCTCCACCTGCTTACTGTGTGATCGCGGGTACCTCTACCTCTCTAACATTCATTTTCCCCATCTTTAAAATGGGAATAGGGACTTCCCTGGTGGTCCAGTGGTTAAGACTCCGCGCTCCCAATGCAGGGGGCCCAGGTTCGATCCCTGATCAGGGGACTAGATCCCATACACATGCCGCAACTAAGAGTTCGCAGGCCGCAACTAAGAGTCGCAGGCCGCAACTAAAGATCCCCCGTGCCACAACTAAGACCCAGCGCAGCCTAAATAAAGACAGAAAGAAATATTAAAAAAAAAAAAGAAAGAAAGAAAAGGTGGGGCCGTCTCAATTGGCACAAGCCTTTCTCCTTTCTGGAAGGCACGTGCAATGTAGGAGGTGGGGCAACCATTTAAAATAGGAATAGTAATCTTCACCACAGGGTTTCTGTGAGAATTCAAATGAGTAGAAAAATAAAAGATACGGGAAGATAAGGGCAAGGAAGTCGGCACAGGGAAGATTTGAGGGCACTTGGATTAAAACCCCGCATCCCGGGCTGCGGGGGTTAGGGGGGAGCTGCCTCTGCTGGGGACGGCCTCCTTCAACCTCCCTCCTCCCTGCCTCCCTCCAGATCTTCTTCAGTGACCTGAGCCAAGACCCTGCAGAGGACATCTTCCTCACCGAGCTCAAAGTCAAGATCCAAGACTCCAAGTTCCCCAGAGGTGAGCATCTGTCTCCCCTTTCCCAAAGCTTACCCTGACTCAGCTCCTCAAGCCCCACTTCCAGAAAGTCCTCCCACCTCTCACCTAATGGTTCCCCCCAACCCCCGTCCCACCTGTGCTGAATACCGGGGTGCTTTGCCCCCTCCAAGCCCACCCAGACTGAAGGGCAGCCTGGCCCCCCCGAGGTGCTGCCTTTCCATCCCGGGACAGATGCAGCTTCAGCTCTACCTCAGTGAGGTGGGGAGCCAGGGCGGGAGGGACGGGGACCTCCCGCCTTCGTTCAGCCTCTTCTCGCTCCCTGCAGATAGTCTTTCACCCAGGAGGAGGGGCGTGGCCGAGGGCCCAGGGGCTGAGCTCTCCATCTGCTACCAGAAGGTCAGTGTGTGTGGCGTGGTCAGCAGGTGGCCCGGAGGCACAGCTGGAGGGAAGCAGATGTCAGGGGCGTCAGGGGGAGCAGATAGAGCCAGAGGAAACTTCTGCCCTTTTCTCGTGGCTGCCCCCAGAGTTTCCCAGCCTCCAGGGAGTTTTGCAGGGATGAGCAGGTTACAGTTGGCCTTCCACACAGCCAAGGAGGCGATCTGACCTAAGGAACAAGGCGCTGTCCTCTTGCTCAAAAATACCCTCCTCGCTAGCTGACCCGATGTATGGGGGCGTAGTCCTTGGTCTGGAAGGCTGAAGGGCTCCCTGGGCTGAGTGTTCTGAGCCTGCGTCCTCTGGCTCCTCACTGGACATTAGTGACACGGCCAAGACTCAGGGCAGGGGCGGGAAGCGGGGGATGGGGGGAAGGGGACAGAAGCGGGGCTGGTGACGTGGTGTTGTGAACCTCGTCCTGAGGACCCCCTTCTGTCCCTGCATCCCCCTCCCCAGGCCCTGCTCAGCCACCGCACCCGAGAGGTCACCGTCTCCCTGCGGGCCGCTGGGCTGGTCCTGAAGGCCCTTCCAGCCAGTGACACTGAAGGTGGGGAGCTGGGCACGCAGAGCAGAGGGAGGGAAGGGCATGCACGGGAAAGCTGGGGCGGCGAGGAGAGAGGGCGGAGAGAGAGGAGACGGGGTGAGCCAGGGGAAGGAGGCCTCCCTCCCTGTCCCTGGGATCACGGAACGTGGTCGAACTCCTACCCGTGCTGGGCCCGGAGCTGGGCGCCAGGCTGCCCGGGTGAGGACCCGCCTGGCCTTCAGGTTGGTCACCATCGAGCAGCACTGGGTGATGCTTCTGCCGCCGGATGAGCCTGAGCTGGAAGGTGGAGGGACCACGCGGAGGGGTGTACCTGGCCTCGTGTACATGAAGGAGACGTGTGACTTTGGCAACAGCTCTAAGAGGCGGTCACAGAGCAGTGGGTCAGGAGCACAGATTCTAGAACCAGATGGGCAGGCTTCGAAGCCCAGCTTTGCCACGTTTCCATCTGTGTGACCTCGGGTTACTTGTGACCTCTCTACCTGTTTGTTCATTTCTAAAATAGAGACAAGATACTAACATATGTGCATGTAGTAAACTGTAGCGTCAGCCCTTATTGTTAAACTTTGATTTCTTCTGTTTCCTTTACAAAACTCCCACCCCACCCACCCCCGCTCTAACTCCTGAATCTCCTCCAAATTTTCCATCACACAGTCCTATCCGAACTGTTCTTGGATCTCTAAGAACCCTCCTTCATCGGCAGGGAGGGGTCAAGCCGGGCAGCAGTCACACAGTAATGATTTTTGACACATTATACACTGTGAGGAAAGTCAAGGAAATCCTCTCAACATGTTGGGACAGATGCCCTCCATCTGTCTTACACACCATCCTGGGCTAGGTGTTCCTGCCATTCTGAGCATGCCCAGTAGCTTCAGAAGAACTTCTTCCCGTTGGAGACGGGTACAGGAGGAGGTGAAAGAAAGGATTTAGGTTGGTGATGGCTGCTACGCCTCAGGATATAGAAATGTGAATTCTCCAGGGGAGGGAGACGGATGATCTGGAGGGAACTGAGGCTTGTTGAGGACCAAGGTGGAGTCAGGAAGTAGGGGCTGAGCAGGGTGTGGGGAGGGGTTAAAAGGGGGCGGGGCGGTAGTCAAGGTGGGTTCATGTCCTTCTTAGTAGGTGGAATCTCAAGCTCCCCTACTTCCCTAGAGGCCCATTCACAGCCCCTCACCCACCATCTCATTCTTCCCACTTTCAGGGCCCACCCACTGCCCCCCAACTGCTGCTCCCGATATAGACCACACATGCCTGAATATTAGCGTGACAGAGGTTGTCAAGACCTCCAACTTGGCAGGAAGGTCCTTCTCTGTAAGTACTGGGTAGAGTGAGAACTGGGGAGATTCAAGCAGGGTAGGTGGCGGGGAGCCCAGGGGGAGGGTTTCAGCGAAGGGGGAATGGACTCTTCTGAGCCTTTGCTGTTGAAGTGGGTCTTCCTGTTGGAAAGAATCCGCTTTCCAGTCAGTCTGTTTGAAATACTGAGCACCAACTGGCATAAGTACGGCGCTGGAAGAGTTAAGGCCCCGCCCTCCACCTCCACCTGGACCATCTGAGGACCTAAGACGTACCCAGATAGTACAAAATGCACCCGAGTTCTGGCGTCCCCTGCACACAGCAGCCAGACTCCCAAACAGCAATGGCCCAGCCTTTGACCATATCAAACCAGCTCTTTCAACCTCATCACCCTACCACCACCCTTTGCCCTTTGCCTTGACCCTTACTGATACTCATAGAGAGTCCCTTATTGATACAGACATAGGACCCGCCCATTTTCTCCCTATCTGATGGCCTCTCTGGACTTCACTGCCCTACTCGGCTGGGCTTGGAGCCCATGATCATACCTGAACCACGTTCTCAAGACAGCCTTGACTTCCCCACATCGCCTGCCAGGCAGACACTACCTTTAGGTCAAGCTGCCTACTCGGTCTGACGCCCAGGTGTCTGAGTGCTTCCGCGATATCCTGCATCCATGCAGGTCAGGGCTGCTGCGCCGTCGTGACCCTCCACCTCGTCCCGATCCTTGGCATCACTCAACCCTTTCCTCTGGACTCTTTTTCCTAAGCCAATTCCTTAAATAGCTACTGTTCTCCACCTCAGTCCATGGCCCACTTCTTTTCTTATTCCCTGGACTCTCAAAACCACGTCCATGGCTTTAGTCCAAGTTGTTGAGGGTGCCCAAACCTTTATCTCCTGCTCTGACATTCATCCCTGAGTGTCTGACTCCTGCATTCAACTAAGTTAGCATGACTGGGTGTCCCACGACACCCCAAACTCAAGATATTCAAAACCAGAGCCAGTGCTTTCTAGTAGTTAAGAGCTCTCTAGAGCCAGACTGCCTGGGCTCAGATCTGGGGTCTGTCATTTACCAGCTACGTGACTTTAGGCAAGTCACTCCAGCTCTCTGTGCCTCAGTCTCATTATCTGGAAAACGGGGACAATAATGGTACCTACCTATCCAGTTGTTGTGAGGATTAAATGATGGTGACGTGTCAAGCTTCTAGAAGAGTGCTTGGCCAAGTCAGAGCTATATATGTATTAGCGGCTGTTTTTATTTCATCCCCTCCTCCCCTGTGTCCTGTCTCTCATTCAGCGGGACCACCATTAACCAGTCACCTGTCCCAGAAACCTTGGAATCAGCTCAGATGCCTCCTCTTTCTCACCTCCCGTGTCCACTGGTTTTCTCTCTCAAACACTCTCACACCTCTCCCTTCTTCTCCATCCTCCTTCTTGTGGTCCAGTGAGGTTGACCATCTGTCCCAATTTGCCAGGGACTAAGGGGTTTCCTGGGACGAATTGGTCACCCTTGGGCCAGACCTTCATCCACCCCCTTCTCCTGGACAAACTCTACAGCCTCCCAGCCGGTCTCCCCAATGTCATTCCAGCGCTTCTCCAAGCCACCCTCCATACCTCTGCCTGCGTGATCTTTCTAAAATAGAACTCGGACACATGACTCTGTGCTTAAAATCCCTCGACCATTTCCTACTCTCCAGGGCAGAAGGGCAGAGAAACTTCAGTGTTGCATAGCTTGGTTCCTCTTTCTCTCCATCTGCAACTCTGGTCACCCCTGCATGCACTTTACACGGGGGTATCTGTGATACTGAACCAAACCTGGGTCCTCTCGCCTGCACTCAGCAAAGCCAATACACTGACACCGGGTCGTGGCAAAGGAAAGTGCAGTGTTTATTGCAGGGTGCCAAGCAAGGAGTCCAGGGCAGCTGGTGCTCAAAACCACCAAAGTCCCCAATGGGTTTCAGCAAAGCACTTTTAAAGGCCAGGTGAGGGAAGGGTGTCCCAGTGTATGTGATCAGCTGGTGCACAGTTCTCTGATTGGCTGATGGCGAGGTAACAGGGTGGTGTCACAGGGGTTAACATTATCAATCCTTAGGTGCCAGTAGGTCTGGGGGCTACCTTCTAATGATCATCAAGTAGTTAATTTCTTCCGTTTGGTGGTGGTTTTAGCATCTGTAAAACAACTCAGGAAATGTGCATCAGATACTGTTATCTAGGTACTTCAGAGAGGAGCTACAGCAGAGGATGTGGGGGAGGGGGTCTGTCCAGGGAAGGTCCCATAGTGTCCTGCTCGGTTACATTTGGAAGTGTACTGGCAGACCTTCCTCTGTGCCTTTGTTCACGCGCTTTGCTTGGCCTGAAACCCCCTTCCTCCCTTTCTCTTCCCCATCTTCCTTTCATAACCCCTATTTCTCTTTCAAGATGAAACTCAGGTGTTACCTCCCCCAGGAGGCCCTTCCCTCCACCTCCTCCACCCCACTCCCCATTTCCCACTCCCCGGAGAGCTAGGGACCCCACCTCTGTGCTCCCCCAGAGCCCTGGGGACACAGCCACTGAAGCATTTGCAAAACTGTCAATGACGTGATCTCGTGGCTCAGGCCCTATCTCCGTCTTTCCAGCACTCACCGTGGGAATGGCCCACAGCAGGAGCTGGCTAGATGTTCCCTGATCATCTGACCCAGCCTCCACCTATGCAGGATCTCACCTCTAACCAGAGTTCATTGTTCCTGGGGCAGCCTATGCACTGGAGGAGCGCTCTGACGAGCTGAGAGCTTTGTATTGAGCTGAGATCTTGCAACAG
This sequence comes from Balaenoptera physalus, assembly GCF_965194825.1. Classification (NCBI taxonomy): domain Eukaryota; kingdom Metazoa; phylum Chordata; class Mammalia; order Artiodactyla; family Balaenopteridae; genus Balaenoptera; species Balaenoptera physalus. Next base: position 57,258,362 of record NC_138901.1, on the reverse strand, counting down.
GACAGCTGTGTATTTGAGCTTCAGGTTCCAGGGTGGACCCATTTACCTCTATGTATTTCCTCTTTCAAAGTCAGTTCCTTACCACGGTTTCTATTTTTAATGACCTCTTTAAATAACCTGGTTGTGAGCTTTTTGAAAATCTAAACTTACCACCGTGGCGAGTTCCCTTTTACCTCTGTACTGTCTTGCAACCTACAAGGTAGTTGCTAGTATTACCATATTTTTTTCTCAGTAGGTGAGAAACAAAAGCACAGAGTGATTAAGAATCATGTCCGAGGTCACACGGCTAATAAGTGGCAGAGCCAGGATGAGAAGCCCAGTGGTCTGGGTGTAGAGTCTCCCGGGAGATTCTTACACACTCTGCCCATAGACTCCTGGCAGCCAAGCCCACCTTCCACCCCACAAAAGTCCAGCAGAAATGCCTGGACATGCTTGACCCCCCAGGTTGAGGCTCTGTTTGTCCCTCTGCTGTTTGACAGCAGGAAAGTGGATCAGCCCTGCCTACAATAGGGAGCTTATGAAAAATGCCCAGGCCGGGGCTGGACTCCAGACCACTTAGATCAGAATTTCTAATTTTATCTTTTGGAAAGGTGACTCCAGGGTTGAGAATACTTGAATGAGATGGAGTTTAAGGCTCTAGAAACTCCAATGCTCTGTGGTGGTGCATCATGCAAAGCTGCTGTCCGCATGTGCTGTGGGCCAGTGACCGGAAAGGCCCTCAGTGCCCTACCTGGAGCCCAGGATGCTCTACATTCTCTGTCCGGGGGAGGGGTCTCTCGGGAGCAGCCCCCTCAGGTCACAGGTTGGAGGGCTGCCTCGGGGCTGCTTTCCTCTGCTCCTGGTACTTTCTGGAGAAGCTGCGCAGGGCTGTGGGTGTGAAAGGTGGGAACACCTTGACCCGGGTTCCCCGTGCAGAGGATGTAACTAGCCCCATGGTACAAACTGGTACAGGCTTAGTCTGAGTCATGGGGATAGGTGGCTGTTTTCCAGACCCTCTGTCTCTGCCCCAGGGAAATAATTTTGTACGCAATCCAACACTGAGTACAGGGGTCAGGGCTTATAAAAACCCTGAAGTATCCCCAAATTCCATACATAACATGCCTGTCAAATAGAAGGTGCTCAGGTCACTTCAGCACCTGGCAAGCTCTAGCTGTAGCATCCCAGGTTGTGTTTGAAATTAAGGACAACAGGTGGGAAAAAGAACTGCGGAAATGATGGGAGAGCCAAGGACCAGGGCAGCCTAGAAGCGTCTTACGCAGGCTCGTCACTACTCAGGGTCACTTGCAAGAAGAGAGGCGGGACCCTTGTGTACTGAACTGAAACACACACGACTCCAGGCTAGGAGGTGTTGGCTGGGCCATCTGTTACCAAGGTGATGCCCCCCAAGCTGTCTCTGTTGCAGACGGTGACAAACACCTTCCGGACGGCTAACATCCGGATCCAAAGCCAGGACCAGAGGCTGCTGACACTGTTGCTGGACAAGGACAGTTGCCGCATGTACAGGGACGTGGCCAGGTGAGGCTGGGCTCCGTGCCCCTGGGGCAAAGCTTCCCGGCTGCCGGCCCCGCCCCCGCTCTTGCCTCGAGCCCTGAACGCCTTGTCGGGGTGGGTGGTGGGCCAGGCAGGTATCCCTGATGGGTGTGGACTCAGGTGATGACTTAAATCCAGGAAGAAGAGCAAATGACGGCTGACCCTGGGCAGTAGCTGAGATTAAGTGTTCCCGAGATTCTTCTACAAATGCTCAGCCTGCAGGCCTCCTGATCCAACCCCCTGTGCTGGCACTGGCCCCCCAACACGGGCTGCCCTTCCGTGGCAGCTACGAGCCAGTTAACACGACACTTACTGGTGTCCCCCGGGGAGGTGTATTTGGGTCAGGCAGGCACACAGGGTGACCCATTCAGGCGTAACCTCCTCTCCGCGCGCTCGCCCCAGGCTCAGGGCGCTCCTTCTCGTTCTGACTCTTCCTCTTCCCTCTGCGGAGCCCCCTTGTCTAGACCCGACAATAAAGGGGCTACGTTTAAAATGCCCAGCAGATCTGACCCCTGAGACGGGTCTCCTGAGCTGGCCTCTCTCCGCCCACAGGTTCGAGGTTGCTCCCTGCCCAGAGCCGTGTTCTGGGGCCCAGAAATCCAAGGCGCTGGGGCTCAGCTCACACCCGGAGGAGATGGAAAGAACCAAAGCCAAGGCCAAGCCCCTTCTAATGCCCATCAACACGTTCTCTGGCATCGTCCAGTGAGCCCAAAGGGGCTGCAGAATCGCTGAGTCTGAGAGCGGCGGGCCCGAGAGGAAGGATACACTACCCCACCCGCCCCAAACACTCACACCAACGTCTAGAACAAGGCTCCCTGGGGCGGCTTCCAGCCACACCTAAAAGCCAGCAAGTCCCAGGAGCACAGGGAGCTGGCCGTGGCGGGTGCGACGGAGCAGGGCCCACACGAAGGGCCGAGGAGGCCCTGGCCAAGCTGTGCACACAAAGCCTAGCTCCTTGCGCCTGTGTCCACTCCTTCGTTGATTTCCAATCCCTGCCTCTCCCACTCAAGCTCCCCACCCTGCCCTTAAAACCAAGGTGAGAGCTGCTGTCCCGTGGCCTGGGGCCCCGTGGCCTGGGGCAAACAGGACGTGGGCAGTGGCAGCCCCTCCCGCCCAGTTTGTTCCCTTCCCTCTAGCGGGCCACTGCCCACCTCGCCCACTCCCAGGCAGGCGTCTCTCCCGGTTGAGAGGAAATGTCAGATTCAATAAATGCACACTAAAATCTTTCTGCTCTCATCTATATCGAGCAATACTTGTGTTTTAGTAGAGAGCAGAGGCACTGCGTAGTCTAACGTAATGACTCTGCTTAGGCCCAGGTAAGAGCTTGGTGAAACATTCACTGGTGTGTTCCGTCCACCTGCCCGGCCCCCTCCTCGTTCGCGTTCACTGAGGGCCTCCTGACCGGAGATGTCCCCAGAACGGAGGGGGGAATGCAGGCTCATTTCAGAGGAGCCAGAGGTTAAAGGCATCCAAATTCTTGGCTTTTGAGTTCAGATGTTAAGTCCAGATGTTATCCAGATGTTAAGTCCATACCTATCACCTGGGCAATTCCAGGGGATGGTGGCAGTGGGATGGAAGAGTCCCTTCCAATTTTGGGACCCAAGAGTGGAGAGGTAGGCACTTCCCTTTTGGCCTTATTGCCCTGGGAGTGGGGGCAGGTCTCAGAGCACATTCTCAGAGCCTAGGGGCATGGTGTAAGAGGGGCTGCCTGGGGGCCTAGGCAGATGGGCCCAAGAGCAAGCTTAAAGAGAGTCCCAGCACCTCTGTGGGCACAGGAAGCAGGTACGGTTTTCCCCAGGTAGTTGAAAGCAAACAAGCCCAAGGTAAGAGGTGCAGCCATGAGTGGCTACAGGGACCACAGGACCTGAAGCCTGGATGTGGACCGCAGGCACCTTGATGGACACTACGTGGTGAAATCCCTGCCCCTCAGTGGCGATCCACCCTGGACAGGTGAAGACCGAGAAGTTGATGGATGTGCGGTCCTCCACCGAAGCTGCCCCCGCGGAGCCCAGGGAGGAGAGGGACTAGGGACAGCCCTGAATGTAACTGAGGTGGTTTTAAACGGGAAATGACTGATATCACTGAATTCGAGTGAGTTTATCTGAACATGGCTAGATTTTCTTTTTCTGTCATTGGGGTTATGTAAATTGATTCATATCAATTTGGGCAACAAGTACTAGGTTCTTGAAATAAAGAGCTGCAGGGTTTACCAGCTGTTACAGTTAGGTGAGGGCTCTGGGCCTTCTCCCCCAACAATCTCTCCACCAGCTTACAAAGAAAGTACGTCATAGACCAAATTCTGCTGCACACTCAGATATGCATTGGCAAGTAGCCCTCCTCATCCCCACCCTCAGTCAAATTAGGTGCTCCGAACAAACCTTGCTTGAAACATTCACGCAAGGACACTGGGTGGCTGGACGCTGGGCCATCTCAAAGTAAAGTCTTCCCTTCCAAAGGGTCTGGACTGCTGGAATCTCCGGATTCTTAATCCTGTTCACCAAGGGAGGAAATGCCTCCAAAAGTTATAAACAATCCATGTGACTTGGACACCACGAATTTCACCAATGAAATTTTGCCAATATCTCTCGGGATAATTAATGAATCCACTTCCGTTGATCTGAGATCATTAACGTGCTTATATTCACTGCCTCTGGAGCGTGACTTTTGGATGAAATGTTAGCTAACCACCTCTGGCGTATGTATTCCCCAAATGGACAACTAGGCACTCTCAGGTGTAGATTAAAATGATCCAGTACATGCGTAACGTTGGCCGGCGGTGGGCTTGAGGGTGGGTGCTGGACGGGGCTGCCTGGAGGAGCTGCCACCTCGAGACCACCCTCAGCTGTCAGTCCCTCTCTGGGGATTGTCTCCACTTAAGAAAACCGTGTCACCTAAGGTCGTGCCTCTTCCAGAGGCAGCTCACATCCAATCAAACAGTTCTAGGCCCTGGGGACAAAAATAGCACTTTGATTCCAATGGAGACAGACAATCAACAAGATAGAGCCGTGAAACAGAAACCGGTAGTGTGTCTGACAGCGATGCGTACCACGGAGGAAAATAAGCAGGGAAGGGGAGAGTGTGAGTCTGGGCGTGGGGTGGGGGGCGGTGGTTTGTCAGCGAGGGTAGACAGGGACGGTCCCTGAGGGAAACGGGGTCGTCCTTGATCAGGGGGCCCATGAGTAAAGACCTAAAGAACACGGGGCAGGGGGGCATATCATGAATTCCACTCTCGCTCCTCCCCAGCCAAGTTTTACTTGCCTGAAGCAGTTCAGGGATCTAACTCAGCACCGTGGGCTACGCGGGGGCCCTGGGGGTGGCCTCGAGCGCACCCTGCAGGCCTCAGCCCGCGACCCTCCCGCACCTGCGCATGTCTGGCAGGTGCGGCGACAAAGGCCGTGGGGCGTGGCAGGTGCGGCCCGCAGGTGCGCCGGCCCCGCCCCTTAGGGGCGGCGCCCTCCGGGCGGGGCCACTTCCGGGCCGGTGGCCGGACGTGGGGTGGGGGCGGCCGTTGACCCGGTGACCGCGGCGCCGCCGGAGGCTGGAGGTGCCGTGCGGCTCGCTGCCCGCCTCCCTTCAGGGGACATGACGCCGCGCCCGCCCCGCGCCCCGCCGCGCCCTCCGCCCGCCCGGGTCTGACGGAGCCGGGCAGCCATGAGCGCCAACCCCCAGTGGGACATCAGCAGGGCGCTGGGGGTGGCCAGGTTCTTCCATCTGGTGTGCGGGGTCCGGGATGCCTGCGTGACCCCGTTCCTGACCCTCTACCTGCGGCAGCTGGGCTTGGCCGCGCCCTGGGTGGGCATCCTAATGGGAACCAAGCACCTGATCGCAGCCTTCTGGGCTCCCTTCTGTGCCTTCCTGGCCAAAAGCTACCAGAAGCGGAGGGTGCTTCTGATAGGCTCGCTGCTCGGCTCGGTGGGAGCCAGCCTGTTGATGGTCCTGGTGCCGCCCTTGGACAGAGACCCAGGGTACCGCTCGTGTAATGGAAGCCACAGTGTGACCGCCACGGTCCCACCACCGGGGGTCGCACTCACTGTGAACGTCACCTCCGCCCCAGAGCCAGCTCCGAACCACCCAGCGCCCAGCCTCCCAGCCGAGAGGAGTACTGGGGTCGCCCCAGCCGATGGCTTCAGAGGAGGGCCTGGCGAAAGTGGCCAAGAACCTTTCAGTCGTCTGCCCAGCTCCTTTGTGGGCTCCATCCAAGGAACCAGGACCACATCCCGAGTTCTCCTCCATCCTATTACTTCAAGAGTGAAAGATAATCCCCAGGAAGGTGCTTTTAGGGTGGTCAGCCCTGCCCTCCCTTTGCTTGCTGGGGGTATGGCGTTGGCAAGTCCGGCCAACCAGTCGGCAGCCAAGGGGATGGCGGGGGCCTTCGACCTCTCCTTGGAAGGGTTGCGGTGGACTTTCATCCTCTCCCTGGGCTCCATGGTGTTCTGGGAGCTGCTGACATCCCCTCTGGAGCAGGTGGCAGATGACAGCCTTTATGAATACCTGGATTTTGTGGACGCCACTGACCGCTACAGAAGCCTGTGGATCTGGAGGCTGCTGGGCATGTCGGCAGGCGTGTGTGGCATCTCAGCCTTGGTGGGGCAGCTGGACTGCTTCCTGACGACAAATGGCCCCCGGGGTGTAGTGCATTTCTACGGCTACTCACTGGTCAGCACCCTGGCTTTACTGGTGAGCATTGCCTTTCCCGTCCCCGTCTGCAGGCGGTGGGAGCCCAGCTACAAAATGGTCAAAGCCCTGTCTCTCGTAGGCGGTGACCCCCGCCTCATCACCCTCGCCCTCACTGTATTCTTGATAGGAACCGCCACCAGCACCGTGCAGAACTTCCTGTTCTGGCACATGAAAGACCACGGGAGCAGCGAGCTGGTCATGGGCTTCTCAGTGGCCCTGGGCTGGCTGGGGGAAATTCTACTTCATCCTCTCAAAACTCCGTTGCTTAGGAAGCTGTCCAGGGTGGGCACGGTGGGGCTAGGGCTGGGCTGCCTGGCGGGGCAGCTGCTGTATTTCTCTTTCCTCTGGAGCTGGTGGTCCGTCCTCCCCGCTCAGATCTTGAGCGCCATCAGCCACGGGGCTCTGTGGTGGGCAGTCGGGGCCTCCATAGAGCATCTGGCCACTCCAGGAACAGAGAGACCTCTGAGTGCCATGTTCCGAAGCCACTTTTATGGGGGCGGGGCCAGCCTGGGCAGCTTCGTTGGGGGCTTCATGGTGATGAGCTTCAGCTTAGCTGTGCTCTACCGGGCCTGCTGCGTGGTCCTGTTGCTCTGGCTGGCCTTGTTCCTGTCCATCCAGCCCAGACTGCCCCAAGAGCGGAAAATCAACTACTCTAAGCTGCTGGCCGTGGAGGCCAGTGACACGAGTGACTCTGAGCAGGGGACCGAACGGGACTGGCTTGTGAAGGCCATGAGGGACGAACACTCAGACTGGAGTGGCTGAGAGACAGTCAGGATGCGGTGATCTGGGAAGGAGCCAAAGGGACGGACAGCACTTATAGCCTGCTGAGGGCAAACCCCACGAGTCCTGCCAAGACGGCAGGGAGCCTGGGGAGAGAGAAGCACGTCTGTGCCAAAGCCCCACGGGATCACCTCATCGCATGGTTTTCTTTACTTCTGTAGTAAAAGGAGATTTAACTTTTGGCTGTTCAGTCTTTTTAAAATAATGGAGCAAGAATACATTTGCTAAAAAACAAAAAATTTCCCTTTGTGGTCGCTCTCCTTTGGCGCATGCGGTTTGCAAGAGCTTTGCGTGGTGCTGTTGATTTCAGTCACTGCTGAACTGCTCAGGTGAAACTGACGGGGCTGGGAAGGCGATGGAACTGCAGAACTCAGTCGGCGGAGGGGGCAGCAGGCTTCGATGAGTCACGTACATTCCTGTGGATCCTAAGGCTTGAGCCCGAGCCTGTAAAAGCCATGCCGTGGGCAGGTAAGGATGGTAATGAGAACCGAAACTCTTCTCTCTGTCTCTCTCTCTCCACTGATACACAGGTGCCCACACTCACACCCAGGTACTTAAGTCTCCAAGAAGAGAAAATGATAGGAAGTGTAATGTGTGTTGGGGGGGGATAGGGGGTGGAGGTGAGTAGGTTTTCATTCTTACTCTCAGACGTGTGCGTCACCAAAATAAGATCCTTAGATTCGTCTTCCATACTTAGATGAGAGCAAGAGCCATTTCACGTCCTTTGGACTCCCATTTTGCAGGCTCCACCTTTCAAGAGCACATGGGAGACTTTTTGCATCTGCTTCGTGAGGGTTCGGCAGCCTCCTTAGGGCTAGGATGCTAGTACCTGTGCCATTGGACCTCCCACAACAAACCTATGAATAAATCAAAGTTGTTCACTGCATTTTACAAGCAAGAAAACAGAGTCTCAGAAAAGTCACACATTGGGTCACTGGAGGAAACACCTCCAGGGCCCTGATCTCCTTCCCGCAGATCTGGTGCATTTTCCGCCATGCCAGTAGTTCCCAAGGCTGGATTCAGACACCAGCCACAAATTCGGGGGTCCCCAGGGCCACCCTCACTTCTGACCAACTGGCTACAAATTTGGGGTTCCCACTTTCCCCCTCAGGTTCAATAATTCACTAGAATGACTCACAGAACCTATGAAAGTACTACACGAATGATTACAGTTTTATTATAGCCAAAAGAGACAAACCAGAACCAGCCAAAAGAAGAGACACATAGAGTGAGGTCTGGAGGGTCCCAAACGTGAAGCGGCCACGTCCTCTCTCCACGGGGTCAGAATCCACCACCTCTGAGCCACGGATGTGTGCAAATACACGGAGCATCGCCACCCCGGGAGACTCTGGCATCCGTGGTTTCCATTACATCAGCATGGTTCATTGAGTCATTGGTCTGTCACTCAATCTTCAGCCCCTGTCCCCTTCCCAGAAGTCAGGCTGTTGTCACAGGGCTCAAAGCCGCAAACTTCTATTTAATCACGTGGTTGCTCTTTCTGGCACAGCAGTTCCCTTCCCAGTTATCTCATTAGCATTAGGGTCCCTCACTAGTTACTTCATTAACATAAACCAGGGGCCCTCCCGGAGTCACCCATCAGCATAAACACGGGTGTGGTCCAGAGAGACCCACCAAAAATAACAAAGACACTCTTATAACTCAGGAAATTCCAAGGATTTAGAGGCTGCCTTCCAGGAACCAGGGACAAGGGGCAGCCAGCAGGACCAACAGAAAACATATATACACACACAGAACAAGACAAGACAAGCTGAATGTCAAGTGAGAAGTTCAAACAGTGTTTCAGGAAGTGTGGGGCAGGCGTGATGGTTGAATGCTGGGAGAAAACCTCATGGAGATGATGAAATAGGCCTGCATATCGAAGGAAGGATCGGGTCACAAAGACTTAGACCTCAGAGGTGTGACTTTTACGCTAGTAACCAGCCGCTAGATCAGTTCAGCATCATAAAGTTAAAAGCAAATGAAATCCTTAGCTCGCAGCCTCGTGGCTATCAGAGATACTGAGTTCTAACACATCTTAGTTCCGGCTAAGAGGAAAGTAAATATTGGATGAGCCATTAACCTTTCTGCTCAGCCTTACTTAAACCTTCATTTCCCAGGTGAGTTTGCAGAACACTTGATCCTAGCAGGGAGGGGGGTGGGGGCATTAAAAAAGAATTCTGTGCCAAACAATTTAAGAAATTATGTAAATGATGTCACCTCTTAGAAACTTACAATACATATTAGCAAAGAAAGACTCTGGAAAGCCCTATAGCCAACAAATTTGTTTAACTTTGTTGGCCCTGTAATTCCCCTGACATAACACGTATCACAACCTTCTTCCAGGTACACAAATCACTATCTTGCAGAACTAGTGTTCCCTAGAAGAAGCTTGGAAAACACCAATGTTGGTAGTTTTCTGGGTGACCTTTTCGACTCAGGGACAAATCTGGGCTCCCACACCCAGATTGGCAAGAATCGAGGGTATCCGTGCTACAAAGCTATCTCATTAAGTCAGAGCATCCACTCATTTTACAGGTGAAGCAACTAAGGCTCAGGAGGTTAAAATTCAAAACCAGATCTGTTTGAGCCCACCTGCTCAAGCTGTATGTTGAAACTGGCTCAGATAAGTGGAGAGGCTATTCTACAAGGGTAGCGGGTGATGACCAGGCAGGGGCATGGCGGGGACAAGACACTAAACTTGCTTGTGGATTTTGTATGAGGAGTTGTGGAAAATAGGTTGGAGACATGGGTTGGAGTCAGATTGTGGACACCCTCAATATCACCCTAAGGGAAAGGGAATTCACACAGGTTGAACCATGCCCACCCCCTCTGTGCCTGACACCTGCACATGTCACGCTCATAATTCTCACCACACAAATGCTCATTTTACAGCAGGGGAAACTGAGGCTCAGAGAGGTTAACCGACTTAGCTGCTCAGGGTCATGACTATTTGGATGGTGGAACATAGATTGAACCCAATCTCATGGTCCTTCCTCTGAATATTCACACTGCTTTCTGGAAGTGAAGATTTTACCAGCCAGTTGAGAGGCACTGAAAGTTTAGACTGTCTCTTGCGGGTTGCACCGTGAACAATGGGTCTGGGTTGCGGGAGCTCCGTCAGGGCTGGGATGTCTGTTTTGGACAGACCATTGCAATTGTCTGGGCAGGAAGGGGGCTGCATCTCAGAAGCATGTGATGATCTAATGATGTGACAATGTATGTGCCACAGATTGAATTGTGTCCCCTCCAAACTCATATGTTGAAGCCCTAACTGCCAATGTGATGGTATTTGGAGATAAGGCCTTTGGGAGGTAATTAGGGTTAAATGAGGTCATAGGGTGGGGCCCTAATCCGATGGGATTGGTGTCTTTATAAGAGGAAAAGGAGACACCTGAGAGCTCTCTCTCCCTCTCCCTCCCTCCCTCCATCTCTCCTTCCCTCTTTCTTTCTCTCTCTCTCTCCCTCTCTCTCCACCAGTGCAAGAAGAAAGGCCACGTGAGGACACATGGAGAAGACCACTGTCTACAAGCCAGGAAGAGAGGCCTCACCAGAAATTGAATTCGCCAGCAATTTGACCATGGACTTCTAGCCTCCAGAACTGTGAGAAAATAAATGTCTGTGGTTTTAAACCACCCAGCCCATGGTATTTTATTATGGCAGCCGGAGAAGACTAATGCAGTATGCAAAGGAGTTTCAGAGATGGAATCAACAATATAGCCCTTGGTTATTGATCGACTAATGATGTGGAGGTTAAGGAAGAAGGAGGTATCAAGGATCACAGATGATTTTGCAATTTTGAACCCATGTGATGAGGGAAAAAGTATGTAGAAAGGGCAGAGTCCAGAATGACAGAAAACCAGTGCCTATATCATAAAAATGAAAGACAATACAGAAAAAACATTACTCCTAAGCCTGCTAGGTCCCTTCCACAATGGATGACTGTCACCGAGACCAGGGATATGGCTGTTTGGTGATACTTGTGATGTGAGGCAGAGCAGAAGACATTTCCAAAATCAGAGGGCTTTTCCAGAGCAATGTTCAGGAAACCTGACTCTCTTTTCAAGTCTGGTTGGGAAATAGCTTGGAGACATGAGTTTGGACTGGACTGCAGTTCCTCTGGACCCTGGGAGCCTGTGATCTGTGATGGGAGGGTGATGTGGTGAGGTGTCTTCTGTTACAGAAGTGAAGCTTAAGATGTGACCCCTCGGGCAAACACTTATCCTTCCAAGGTCTCACCTTCCAAGTCTGATAAACAAGGGCCTTGGCCTCCATGATCTTCCAAATTGTGCCGTTTGACTGGACATGATCTCTTCCTTTGAGCCTCGGCCCTTCTCATCCAGCAGAACGGCATGGCGTCCTGGAACCCGAGGGATGCACTGAATGAATGTTTATTTCCTTCCCTGAACCTGGCACTGAGCCCCTGGTCTGCTGTGCAGCATGGCCACGTGGAGCCCTAAGTCCCAGCCCTAGACTGACCCTCTGCCCTCAAAACCAGGGCTCCAGAGGAGTGATGGGATGAACCCGAGGGGCGGTCCCTGGGGGCTGGAATTGCGAGCCTGTGGGTGGGGGTCTGCGGTGGAAGGGGGAGGCCCAGGCAGGCACCTTCAGCGCAGGGAACTCCCTCCTAGCAGCATCCAAATTCCAGCTCTGCACACGTCAACCATCATAGGCTGCAACCTTGGACTCCTGCATCCCCTCTACCCTGTGCCCGGGATGAGGGCATCCTCTCGGGCCAGAGAGGCCATTTTCTACCTCCACATGGAGTGCGAGGGCCATAAGCTGAGGGCCGTGAGCTGGGACCGCGGAGAACAAACCAGGACAGGAAGGAAGGGAGTCGGCCCGCAATTCAGAAGTGTTCCACCAGGGGGCACCAAACACACGGGGAAACACCCGCCTGGCTTCCTTTGGCAAACATGGGCCCAGGCCCTTCCCAAAGCTCCAGTTCAGGGTGAGGCCAGCTCCCTGAGGACCCTTTAGATCTTGAAGCTGGGAACTACAGGAAAAAAAAAAAAAAAAACAAGGATCAGGTGCCACTGTTGAGCTGGCTTTGAGTGAGAGATAGGACACCTCCAGGAGAAGGACTTCGGAGAGGTGATGGCTGCAGGGTTTGCAGTGGACTTGGCAGGTAAGAGACACAAGTACCAGCGGCCCTGCCAGCTCAGAACAGCCGCTGGTATTTCTTCCTGAGGAGACAAGCTACCCTTATGCTACTTTGGTCTTGGTCAGGTTGGGTGGGAGTCCCTGTAAGTGTGAAAGAAACAGGACAAAAGACTGCATGTACCACTTGAAGATCCCAGGGCTGATGGCCATATGGGATCACAGCCTTGATAGGAATAATATCAGCTTCACAGGTCCTCACCTCCTGCTCCTCAGCCCCCATCCCTCCAACCCTGGCTGCCCCTCGAGTCTCACCTGTTTATATCTGGATGCCTGCAGTGAGGGCCTCACCAGCGTTTACCAATTACTCTGCTTTCACCAGCCTTCACCCCCTACCGATGGAAAAAGATGGGAGGATTTGTCACCTTTGGGAAAAACCTGAGACCCTCTGATACCACCAAGATACGACCTCTTCCTTTCTCTCCGGAAGCAGGTGGCATCGACAAACTGCCTCTTTCTATTGTTCTTGGCAAGATATATTAAAATCTGTGTGCCCTTTTCCCAGAAAAGAGACTAGACTTCCAGTAAGGAGAGAATCTTTTTTTTTAAATTTATTTATTTATTTATTTATTTTTGGCTGCGTTGGGTCTTCATTGCTGTGCGCGGGCTTTCTCTAGTTGCCGCGAGCAGGGGCTACTCTTTGTTGTGGTGCGTTGGCTTCTCATTGCTGTGGCTTCTCTAGTTGCGGAGCACGGGCTCTAGGCTCACAGGCTTCAGTAGTTGTGGCACGCGGGCTCAGTAGTTGTGGCTCACGGGCTCTAGAGCGCAGGCTCAGTAGTTGTGGCGCACGGGCTTAGTTGCTCCGTGGCATGTGGGATCTTCCCAGAGCAGGGCTCGAACCCATATCCCCTGCATTGGCAGGCGGATTCTTAACCACTGCGCCACCAGGGAAGTCCCAGGAGAGACTCTTTTGCTTGGAGGTTGTAGAGGCTTTCAAGGTTTCCATTGGAGAATAGTGAGATGCTTGCCCTCAGTGGGGTGAATTAGGTGAGAGAGCTCTGGTTGGGTGGTGTCACTACTGAACCTGCCATAAATAATGGCCACGCGGGGCCACCATTTCTAAGGAAAGTTGTGAGAGGTATCTGAATGCCTTCCCCCCTCACAACAGCTGCCACCATGCCAGTTGTGGGCAGCAAACATACTTGGCTGTGTCTGTCCCAGGGGCTGGTGAGCCAGACCAACTCGGGGGCTCAGGACATTTAAAGAAATACTGTCTTCCACAGAGGGGGTAATATCTGAATATGCTTGGCATTTTCTTGGATAGAGACTAAAGAAGCATTTAGAAAACAAAACCATTTTTTAAAATGAACTCTTCTGTGTTACTTGGTGCCCAGAAATCTTTGCCTTACTACAATCAAAGGAATCTAAGCAAGGTGACCTGGGAGAGGAGAGAAGAGATACCGGGTACCATTACTACATCCAAACTGGGGCCCACCACCAGCATCATGACGTCCACCAATGGAAACATGATGGGGTTTACAGGTGGAGGACAAAGTTTGCAAACAGGCACGTGTAGCATCAAAGCATACAATCAACAGAGCAAAAGGCAGCCTATGGAATGGGAGAGGATATTTGCAAATCCTACATCAGACAAGAGGTTAATATCCAGTATAAAGAACGAACTCCTACAACTTAACAACAAAAAACAAACAACCCAATTATAAATATAGGCAAAGGACTTGAATAGACATTTCTCCTAAGAGTATATACAAATGGCCAACAAACACATGAAAAGATGCTCCACGTCTATAATCATTAGGGAAATGCAAACCGAAACCATGATGAGATACCCATTGTGGATGGTTGCTATCAAAAAAACAAAAACAAAAAAACAAAAGACCAGAAACAAAAGAACCAGAAAATAACAGGTGTTGACAAAGATATGGAGAAATTGGAACCCTTGTACACTGTTACAAGGAAACGAAAAATCCTGCCTTTTTCTAAACATACGTCTCATGAGGAAGCCTGTAACTTAGCTGCACCTGCACCAGCGCAGAAGGACGACTGCCTCACCTTTTTCTTATTTCCAATCCCCTTTCCCCACACTCCCCACACCTCAGACCACCCTGCTTCTTTATCCCATAAATACCTCAAGGCCCTTGCCTTCAAGGAGGTGGAGTTGAGATCAGTTCTCCCGTCTTCCGGCCTCGTGAATAAACCCTTTTTCTGGTGCAAACCTCAGCGTCTCAGCGTTTGGCTCGCTGCACGTCGGGCAAACAAACCTGGCTTGGAGACAACATGAGGTACCTACAGTGGTCAAACTCATACAGACAGTAAGTAGAATGGTTGTTACCAGGGCTGGGGGCAGGGGGAAATGGGAGGTGGTGTTTATGGGTATAGGGTTTTAGTTTTCCAAGATGAAAGAGTCTGGAGGTTGGTTGCACAACCGTGTGAATGGATTTAACACCACTGAACTGTATACTTACAAATGTTTGAGATGGTCAATTTTATGTTTTACCACAATTAAAAAAAAAATTTTTTTTTAAAGAGGCAGGTCGGGGCTTCCCTGGTGGCGCAGTGGTTAAGAATTCCCCCGTCAATGCAGGGGACACGGGTTCGAGCCCTAGTCCGGGAAGATCCCACATGCCGCGGAGCAACTAAGCCCGTGCCCCACAACTACTGAGCCTGCGCTCTAGAGGCCGTGAGCCACAACTACTGAAGGCCTTGCGCCTAGAGCCTGTGCTCTGCAACAGGAGAAGCCACCGCAATGAGAAGACCACGCACAGCAATGAAGAGTAGCCCCTGCTCGCGGCAACTAGCGAAAGCCTGTGCGCAGCAACGAAGACCCAACGCAGCCAAAAATAAATAAATAAAATAAATTAAAAAAAAAAAAAAAGAGGTAGGTCTAATGGAGGAAGGCTCTGTCTCTTCCTGAGTTTAGCTCTTGGAGCTGAGGGTTCAAGGGTAGGGAGTAGGGGTCCCAGCTCTGCACCTTTAGCGCTAAGAGAGCTTGAGTTTCCACTGGGGGTGGGGGTGGATATTGCTTCCTTCCTTTAGCAAAGAAGCTGCTACTTTGTTCTCCAGCTACCAAAAGACTTAGCAAGGCCCAAGCAATTGTAGGGCCAGGAGGGCCATTCTTCTCCACGCTGAGAGCGCTTTGAACCGTTTGGGAAATGAAAGGATTTCAGGGGACTCACAGCCCGGCTACACTTATCTCCAGGGCTGTGAGCCAGGATCATGCCTTGCATTTTCAAAAGTATTTTCCTTCCAAGATATTCAATTTGTCGTCTGTGACCTTTGGTTCCAACTATAATTTTAGCCAAGGTTAAATCAAAGTGTTTGAAGCTCACAGCTCATGTTTCCACAATAGACTTTGTAAAGTGTTCTGTCTGGCGTCCTGTCTTTTTTCTTTTTTAAAAAATTTTTTATTTTATATTGGACTATAGTTGATTTACAATGTTGTGTTAGTTTCAGATGTTCAGCAAAGTGATTCAGTTACATGTACACATATATCTATTCTTTTTCAGATCCTTTTCCCATATAGGTTATTACAGAGTATTGAGTAGAGTTCGCTGTGCTATACAGCAGGTCCTTGTTGCTTATCTATTTCATAATAATGTGTATATGTTAATCCCAACCTCTTAATTTATCTCTCCCCTGCCACCTCTCCCCTTTGGTAACCATAAGTTTGTTTTCTGAGTCTGTGAGTTTGTTTCTGATATGTAAATAAGTTCATTTGTGTCCTTTTTTTTAAGATTCCACATATAAGTGATATCGTATGATATTTGTCTTTCTCTGTCTGACTGGCTTCACTTAGTATGATAATCTCTAGCTCCATCCATGTTGCTGCAAATGACATGATTTCATTCCTTTTCATGGCTGAGTAATACTCCATTGTATATATGTACCACAACTTCTTTATCTGTTCTTCTGTTGATGGACATTTAGGTTGCTTTCATGTCTTGGCTATTGTAAATAGTGCTACAATGAGCACTGGGGTGCATGTATCTTTTTGAATTATGGTTTTCTGTGGATATATCCCCAGGAGTGGGATTGCTAGAACATATAGTAGCTCTATTTTTAGTATTTTAAGGAACCTCCATACTGTTATCCATAGTGGCTGTATCAATTTACATTCCCACCAACAGTGTAGGAGAGTCCCCTTTTCTCCACACCCTCTCCAGCATTTATTGTTTGTAGTCTTTTTGACGATAGCCATCCTGACCAGTGTGAAGTGATACCTCATTGTAGTTTTGATTTGCATTTCCCTAATAATCCTGTCTTTTTTCTTCTTGTTCTGTAGGAATGTCTTCTACATTCTAGATATTCATCCTTTGTTGATTTTCATGCAGAAAATATCTCTGTTCAGTCTGTCACCATCTATTAACTTTGGTATCCTTTTCTGAACAGGAAGCCTTGATTTGTGATGTAATCAAACTTAAAATTTTTTCCCCTTACAATTTGTTTTGAGGATCGTATTTAAGAATCTACTACCCCTGACTACCAGGTTACAAAGATATGTCTTACATTTTTCAATGTTAGATCCACAGTTTTAGTCTCTCACATTAAGGTCTTTAATCCATTTGGGGTTTCCTTCACATATGCTTAAGATAGGGACCCACCTTTATATTTCTCCATCTAACCAATTGTTAAAATACCATATATTAAACAGCCCACCTTTTCCTCCACTGATTTATGGTACTGCCTCTGTATACCTAGACCTGCCTTTGAGTTCTCTGTTTAGTTTCTTTAATCTATTTATTCCTGCACAATGTCACACTGTTTTTAGCACTTGGCTTTGTAATATGTCTCAGTATTCAGTGTGTCCTTCCTCTTTGCTCTTCTTTTTCAAGTTTTATTTCCCCTTATAAATTTGGAGTTAGTTTGCACCATCTCCGCCCAAAGTCTGGAACTTTTATTGGAATTACATTGAATTTGTACATTAATTTGGAGGAATTTGGCATCTTTACAATTGCTAAGTCACGTTATCCATGAATATGGTATATCTCTCCATTTGTTCAGGTCTTTTTTATATCCTTTAATAAAGTTTTAAATTTTACTTCAAAAAGATCTTATGTAGTTTTCATTATATAAGATCATAAATACTTGATAGTTTCTGATGCTATTGTGAAAGGTAATTTTACTTTCTCTTGTATTTTCAATTGGTATTGACTACTGCTGTCAAAACAAACCCTACTGGTTATTGTATGCTGGGCACCATCTCCAGTTATCTTGCCGAACCCTCTTTTTAGTTCTCTGTCTCTTGACTCAGTTGGGTTTGCTATATAAAAGATCATATCATCTGCAACTAATATCAGTTTTGTCTTTACCCTGTTGACACTTGAACATTTTGTTGTCAGTGGTGATGGTGGTGATGAGGTTCATTGTCTTGGTTAGTGAGGACTTCTAATGCCATATTGAATAGTTATGGTTAAATAACCATATTTGTTTTGTTCCAGACCTTGAAAAGAAAGTATCTAAAGGTTTAAGTATGATGTTTGCTGAAGGTTTTATTAAGTTAAAGAAATTCCCCCTTTTTCCTAGTTTTCATAACATTTCATCATAAACTATGTCAAGAATTTCCTGCATGTATGGAGAAGATGAAGTGATTTTTCTTCTCTACTCCATTTGTGTGATGAATTTTACATCAATATATCAATACTTTGGATTTTTAACTAACCATGAAATCTTAGATAACCCCTATTTGATCCTGATAAATTATGTTTTTAAAAACACACCATTGGATTTGACTGGCCAATATTTAATTGATTAGTTAATTATTTAATTAATTTTGCATTAATGTTCACTTTGTTTTCTTTCCTTTCACTTTCCTTAATCAGTTTTGTCATTATGGTTATACTAGCCTCTAAAATAAGTAAAGCAGCTTTCCCTCTCTCTTATATTTTCTATTGTATGGAACAACTTGTATAAGACAAACCTCAATAAATGGTAAAAACTGGTTGTGCTTGAAGGTCAGTAGAACAGGGGTTTTTTTGTACATACAAGTGTTTATACACTTAGTTTTCTATTTGGTCATATGAAATTTTACATTTTTCTAGAAATTTATCCTTTTTACCCAAGTTTTCAGATGCATTGGTGTATAATTATTGAGGCAGAAACTTCTGCTTGCCTACCCAATATCCATTCTTCTCTCTTCTTCACCCAAATCGTGTTCCTGGCAGCAATTGTGTTCAAGTAAAATGCATAGCTTTATAGATACCCTTGCAGGTGGGGAAAGCAAAAACTTTCCCAGACACAGGTTCCACCTCCTACATAAGCTTCATCCCCTCCTCTTCCCCTTTCCTTAGAGGAGAAACAGCCATCTTGCAGCCATAAGGCAACAAGCATGAGCAAGAAAATCCCACACTCGGCTGAACACAGTCCTTTTTGCTTAGTTGTTCTTTTCTGAAGTTTCGTGTTTCTAAGGGACCTGTGTTTGGTCTTGTTAATTTTATCCACTGTTTTTGCTCTCTCTTTTCATTTGTGCTGTTATTTTTGTTATTTCCTTCATTCTTGTTTCTGTGGGCTCACTATGTTGCTCTTTTTTATTTCTAACTTCTTGAGTTACACAGTAACATCTTTTGTCTTCAGTATTTCTTGTTTTCCAATAAATGTACTCCATGTTTTAATTTCCCTTATGTACTGCTTTAGTACAAATTTGGACATTGTAATTCAGCACAAACCTTGGCATTGTAATTCAGTTCTAAGTATTTCATAATTTCCCTTGTCATTTCCTCTTTAGCCCAAAGGTGATTCAAATTTTTTCCCTAGGAATATGGAATTTTTAAGAGTTCTCCTTTTATTAAATTCTAACTTTATTTCAGTATGGTTGGAAAATGTAACCAATGTCGTTCTTTGTAATTTGTGGAGATTTTCTTTGTTGGCTAGGTATAAAGAACTATATGTGTACACATATTTTAGCTCAAGATTATTAGCTGTGTTAGTCAAATATTCTATCCTGCCTAGTTTTGATCTGCTTGATGTATCATATTCTGAACGAGTTGTGATATAATCTCCCAATATAATTGTTGATATATTCATTTCCCTCATTTTTTTCATGTTTTGTTTTATTTATTTATTGAAGTATAGTTGATGTACATACAATATTATATGTTACAGATATACAATATAGTGATTCACAATTTTTAAAGGTTATACTCCATTTATAGTTATTATAAAATATGGCTATATTCCCCATGTTGTACAATATATCCTTGTAGTTTATTTTATACATAATAGTTTGTACCTCTTAATCCCCTACTCCCATATTGCCTCTCCCCCTTTCCTCATTTTAGCTGTTTGTTGTTTTATATATTTTGAGGATACATTGCTGGGCATGTATATGTTTATGATTGTTATTTCTTCTTTTTTTTTTTCTTTGGCCACGCTGCACGGCTTGTGGGATCTCAGTTCCCCGACCAGGGATTGAACCTGGGTCACGGCAGTGAAAGCCCAGAATCCTAACCACTAGGCCACCAGGGAACTCCCTGGTGTTTCTTCTTGATTTATTATTCCTTAGTAGCATATAACATCTCTAACTATTTATCACCTTAAATTCATTTTTTTTCTTTAACGTTAAAATTGCTACCATGGAGTTCTTTCTTTTTTTAATGTGCCAGGATTTTTTAACCATTTATTTTCCAATTTTGCTTAAATGATCTCTTACTAAAAAATATATTATTGCATGTTGTTTTTAGAGTGAATCAGAGTCTCTATATTTTGATTTGTGAGTTTAATTCATCCTCGTTTATATTTATTAATGTTATGTTAGGACTTCTTTCTGCTATCTCATTTTGTGTTTTCTATTTACTATACTTTCTTTCTACTCCTTTCCATCTTTGGAATGGTTCAAAATGTCCTTCCTTCAGTTGAAAAGTTTGGATTTTATACTTTCCATTGGCAAGATCAAATTATTCTGTAGAAAATAATACATTCCATTTATACTCTTCTCATGGTTAACCTTAGCTTATTATGACCCTTACTTATGTTTATTCTTTCCCCTGTCAGCTTCTTTTTATTTATTTATTTATGTATTTATGGCTGTGTTGTGTCTTCGTTTCTGTGCAAGGGCTTTCTCTAGTTGTGGCAAGCGGGGGGCATTTATTTATTTATTTATGGCTGTGTTGTGTCTTCGTTTCTGTGCGAGGGCTTTCTCTAGTTGTGGCAAGCGGGGGCCACTCTTTATCGCGGTGCGTGGGCCTCTCACTATCGCGGCCTCTCTTGTTGGGAGCACAGGCTCCAGACGCGCAGGCTCAGTAATTGTGGCTCACGGGCCCAGTTGCTCCACGGCATGTGGGATCTTCCCAGACCAGGGCTCGAACCCGTGTGCCCTGCATTGGCAGGCAGATTCTCAACCTCTGTGCCACCAGGGAAGCCCCTGTCAGCTTCTTAAGCTTAACAAATCTGTATGTTTCCTTAAATAGGACAAGTTCCCTAGCATAATTTCAGCACCCTCCACTTTTTCCTCCCTCCATCAGTTCCGCAAGCCCCTTCCCCAGCCACGTTTCTAGTATACAGCTTTATTTCTGAATTATCTGGTTTTTATATTTATTTATTTAATATATATAATAATTCAGTTTTACAATATATATATATATTCCCACCAGGGGAGAAGCTTGTTAATTTAAGTAATGTTACCCTTTTCTAAGGTATGTTCTCCTCTTTACTTTGCATATCTCATTGCTTTATCCTGGATTCATTTCCCATCTTCCTGAGGTACTTTTTTAAAAAATGCTTTCAAGGGAGATCAACTTCTAGAACAGTGAAGTGAGGGTCTTGGTGAACCACTCTCCCATAAAAACAACAAAAACACTGGCAATACAACTAAAGTCAACCATTTTAGAACTCTAGAAATGTACCAAAGCCACTGCCTGAACCGAAAATTATCTATCCAAGAGAAACTACTGAACTTCAACAAGACAGTGGTGTCCAGCCCACAGTCCCTCCCCAGCTTGATGGGTCAGTAGCCATGAAAAGTTAGCAGTCTCAAAGCTGATGGAGAAGTCTGATTTCTCTTGGAGTTCTGTTAAAAGCCCATTCCTAGAGCATAGTCAATATTTTTTCCAAGTTAGAAGCTACCTGAAAAATCTCCATTCCCAAGGTGTTATGGCTATTTGATTTGACTCACAGCTGGGGGTGGCGGGGGAGGGCAGGTGGTATCCCTAGGGCATTACCAAAAACAATAGCAATCTTCTAATAATATCTCAGCTGCCTAAGGTTGTGATTTTGGTTGGAGCAAACAGAAGCCTGACCAACAACAACAAAAGTTTTAAAGTAAGCCCTGGAGAACTAGAAAACCACAGGGAACTTTGAAAAGCTTCACCATATTCCTAGGGATCTAGAAGGCTGTGCACATGCACATGGTTAGGAAAGGCCTTTGGAAAAAGGTTGCAGGCACTCACCTCTGACTGACCTTTAGGCCCTGTGTACTCAGGAAGTGAAAGCTAAGTCTGTTCTGTTAACTGCCTGAAGTTTGAATGTGTGTCTTTAGACACAGATCTCCTTGTCAAAGGGTGGAAGACATATAAGCAAGGCATTTAGCGAAATCTTTAGACCAATCATTGGCTTACCACTAAATTATACTGAACCAGGAGTGAACCCTAGGAAACCAGACTTTAAAATACGAAGTTAAAAAAATGGGGGGGGGGGGCGTAACAGAGAACTCAAGTGATATACACTTCAGGGAATACAGAATCTATAGAATTAATTGAGGAAAGTCACTAACAAATAAGCAGCAACTAGAAAAACAATAACCAAAAAACAGCAACAACAACAAATCTGAGGAGAAAGAATCTGATTTCAAGTTGTTACAATATATTATTTTAAATATCTAATTTTTGACAAAAATTTACAAGACATGCAAAGAAACAGAAAAATATGCCACGTAATAGTAAACAGCCAGCAGAAAATATCCCTGAGGGGGCACAAATGTTTAATTTAGTAGACAAAGACTTTAAACCAGCTACTACAAATACATTTAAAGACCTAAAGAATACCATGCCTAAAGAATTAAAGTATGACAACAATGTCTCACCAAATAGAGAATATCAACAACAACAACAAAAACAGAAATTACAAAAAAGAATCAAATAGAAATTCTGGAGTTAAAAAGCATAGTTACTGAAATGAAAAATTTGCTAAAGGGTCTCAATAGCAAATCTGGGCTGTAAGAAGAAAGAATCAGCAACTTGAAGGTAGGTTAATAGAAATTATCCAATCTAAGGAATAAAAATGAACAGAGCCTCAGAGACGCATAGGATATCATTAAGCATACTAACATACACATAATAGGAGTCCCAGAAGGAAAAGAGAAAAATAAAGAAAAAAAAGAATATTTTTAAACATAATGACTAAAATCTTCCCAAATTTGATGAAAAAAATTAGTTTTGTTGTACTATGTCTAGGTGTGGTTGACTTTTGGGGTTTTTTTTTTTGTTTTTTGGGTTTTGTTTGTTTTTTGTTTTCTCCTTCTTAGATATGAACTTTTTTCAATTTGAGGTCTCTTCTGGAAATTCTTGGTCATTTTTCTCTTCAAATATTTCATCCCTCTCCATTTTTTTCTTCTTATAAAATTTCCATTATTACTTTAGATTTTCTATTTTTTACTTCAATCCTCTGTATCTTAGCTTATTCTCCGTCTCTTTCTGATGCCTTCTGGGAGAGTTGCTAAAAATGGTCTTCCACCTACTAATTGTTCTTTGTCTATATGCATCTGCTCTTCAATGCATCCACTAAGTACTTCAGTCAGTTTTCACATCCAGTATGTCCTTTGAATTCGTTCATCTTTTATGCTTGCTTCTAGCTTCATGTTTCTGATATCTTCCCTCCTCTCTCTGAGGATATTTGTTATGTTTATTTTAAATGTTTATTCCTTTAATCCATTCGTTCTGTTTCCCTTGGTACAGGTTCTTCTGTCTGTTCCCTTTCTTTTATAACAGTTACCCTCCTCAGAGATCCCATTATTTTCCCCTCTGAACTCATGTGTCCTTGGAACCACCAATGACCTTGGCTTGGCGGTGTGTACTTGGGCAGTCAGAGTCTCTGTGTTGCTGTCTGAAAGCAACCACTCCCCCTTCCCTCTCCCAACCAGGCAATATTCTTTCTCAGTAAATCTTCCAGGACCTCCTCCCCAGACATTGCTCTTTTCCAGGGGCTACCTCCCTCTTGCAACTCTCTGTCCCTTGAAAGAGGGAACATTTAGGTGTGTCCAGACTGAGTGCCCCTGTATCTGCTCCAAGGCTGCCTCCCCCTCACCTCACTGCTCTGGGCTGGTATCACATTGGCACTGGGCTAATGCTATTTTCTTACCAAACAGTGGAAATAGGCTGTGCAGTGATCTTCCCAGCAATGTAAAGGAGAGAAATGGCATGGTCCGAGCCCCCCCAACTTTTTTTTTTTTTTTTTTTTTGGTATCTGGCCCTCTTCTGCTCTAGACTACCATTAGAGAGAGAAAGAGAAAGAAATCCAACCACTTTCTGTTTCCCTAGGGTTTTCTTCTTAGTTTTTATGTTCGGTTCTGGTATCCCTCAACCTCCCTCCCATCTCTGCAGCATCTCAGGACAGGAGCAAAGAACCTCTCCTGGTTTGCAATCTTGTGGGAAACCTGAAGTCAGCCTCATGTGTTGTGGCTGAAGATGAATTTTAATCTCCAAGCCTCCATTCTTTTCTTCTCTGTAATGAGAAGTTTGGAATAGATGATCTCAAGTTGTCCTAGCTCTAAAATTCTGTGATTCCATGCAGTACATGCAGAGGCGGCAGGTAAGAGACATTGAGTTATTTTAAGACCACACAGTTTCCAAGGTGATACAGAGACATAATGGGGGGGACACCCAACGAGAGAGAGTTATTAACGAAAATGAATGTCGAGTTAGAGGGTGGAATGTCAATCAAGTTTCAAGGAATGAGAAGGGGAGGATATTGACAGAGAAAGAGAAAGATGTCACAAGAGAAAGGGAAAACCACTGATTGGAAAAAGGTTTGGAGGAGAATCAGCAAGTGTTGAGAATGACAAATGCGATTAACCCACTGTGGGAGCAGATGCCATCTTTTCTTTCTAATTTATTAGGAAATATTTCTGACTTACCAATAGTGCACAGAATAACATAATGAACACTTGTGTGCCCAGTGCCCAATCTAAAATATTACTCATGACCAACATATAGCAACCTCCTCTCCACCATCACCAAGACGTAGTAGCCATTATCCTAAATCAGTGTTTATCCTTCTCAGTAGTTCTTTATACTTTTACTTCATATATGTATGCAAGGCAATATTTTGTCTTTGAAAAATCGGTTTTCATGTTTGAAGACAGAAGTATGACGACTATGTATTGAAATACTTGTCTGAGGTTAAAAAAAAAAAAAAGTCAGTGCTGAAGGAGTCCCAGGAGAGGGGAATAATAAAATAGATGGAATAACTTGGATCAGAGCATGAGAAACTTCTTTCTGCTCATTAGGTCTGTCCAAGGTGATGACGCAGTGACTGGCAGAAGCTCCCATAGCTGGACTGACAGCGTTGGTCCTCTTCCTGATGGAGAGAGCCATACTCTTACAACATCAAGATCAGAAGGAAAGGGATGGTTTCAGCTGCTGCCTAGCAGAGCCGTTCATTTGGGCCAGTGGGAGTTCACTTCTCAGAAACACCAGCATTGGGAAATCAGGCATCAGAACACAGCAGGGAATCATTTACCATTTCAGGGACAAGCCCAGGAGCAGGCTGAGGTTTGGGGCCAGGCGCCAAGGTCAGAGTTGGCCCATGACTAGTCATTGAGATGAATACAACCAAGGTTCTGCCTCATCCTTTCCCTGTAAGAGGCCTGTCCTCCTCAGCCTCAGCAGACTGCCAAAAGGGGATAAGAACCATTCTGTGAAAAGATGGCTGGGGTCAGGGAGGCCACTGGCTTTGCATGATCCTACCAGTGACAACCCAACTGGGCCATCGGTAGACAACCCAAACCTGCTGGTTACATCACTCAGCCCTAAACCCTGCTGCAGCAAACAGATTAAAAATGCACTCCCATCGACACTAAGTATAATTTGCATCTACACTAAATATAATTTGGGGGGAAAAAAAAGTGAGAGGATTTTTGTAAACACACTTTTGAAATTTTTGTCTATAAATAACTCATTTAATTCGCAATTTGCTTTGATTTTTCTCCAAAAATCTGTGCATAATTGGGAATTTTTGAGAAATGAGGAAATCAAATCCACAGATTACTTTCAAATGTGTGAAACACTGGATGAATGCTAAAATTAACACTTCATGAAGTTGGAATACTGTGTTTGTGTGCATTTAATTAAACATTTATTCTTTATTTTGTGGTTTTCTTTCTGTGTTCTAGAGCCAACAATCATTTCCAGGCTTCAAACATTGTTGCAAGGTCTTGAAAAGCTCATAGACCCTGGGCCCTGGGCCCACAGGGCCTGGAGGATAGACAACCCAGTTGGGGAGATTTTTTGGGAGGTGCCTGGGTCTGTGGGCCCTGATTGGCTCCTTTGTCCCAACTCCCTACTCCTCCCCACTCACGGTCACCTTGTGGTGGTAGTAAGGGCAGCGTCCTGAAGACAACATTCTCAGATGTAGTCACCAGAGTTTATTTCCTATTTTCTCCTCCAATCACCATAAGATTGGGAACCTTGTTTTGTTCACTGCTGTATCCCCATCCTAGAGTAGTGTCAGGCACATCACAGGTACTCAACATAAGTATTTGTTGAATGCATGCTCATTTCTGGGAAATGGGATTGGATGGTGGATCAATAGGGATCAATAGGGCTCCAGCTGTATTAATTTTGTTTGAATGATGGATAATGAGAATATATTCACTCATTACCCTTCTAATTCAAAAATAATATATTTTCACAATGAGATATCACTTCATACCCAACAGGATAGCTTCTTTCAAAAAAACCCAGAAATAACAGGTATTGGTAAGGATGTGGAGAAATTGTAACTCTTGTGCTTTGTTGGTGGGGATGTTACATGGTACAGCCGATATGGAAAACAGTATGATGGTTCCTCAAAACTGAAAATAGAACTACCATATCAATCATTCCAGCAATCCCTCTTCTGGGTATATATCCAAAAGAAATGAAATTAGTACCTCAAAGAGATATCCATACTCTTATGCTAATTGCAGCACAAACACAGTAGTCAAGATATGGAAACAACCTAAGTGTCCGTCAGCCAATGAATGGATATAGAAAATGTGGTGTATATATGAACAATGGAATATTATTCAGCCTTCAAAAAGGAAGGAGATCCTGCCATTTGCAACAACATGGGTGAACCTCGAGGACACTATGCCACATGAAGCAAGCCAGACACCAAAAGATAAAAACAGCAAGATCTAACTGATACATGGAACCTAAAAAAGTTGAATACAAAGGAGCAGAGAGTAGAATGGTGGTTCGAGCAGTGGGGATCTGAGGGGAATAGGGAGATGTTGGTCTAAAGGTACAAAGTTGCAGTTGTGTGGGATGAATAAGTCTAGAGATCTAGCGTACAGCATGACGACTATAGTTAATAATACTGTACTGAATGCTGGAAATTTGCTAAGAGAGTAGATTTCAGGTGCTCTCACCAGACACACAAAAAACGGTAACTATGTGAGGTAGCTATGTTAATTAGCTTGACTGTGGTTATCATTTTCACTATGTAGATGTATATCAAATCATCATGTTGTACTCCTTAAGTATATACGATTCTTACTTGAAAAATAAAATAAATTTGTATATATTTTTCTTTTTCCAAATAATTAGCTACTTACCCTAAAACCATTTGTTTAATAATCCACACTTTCTCCACTGGTTGAATGCCACATTAGCATACAATGCATACTTATATAAACTTGGGTCTATTTCTGGGCTTTCTATTCTGATTCAGTGTAGCAAGGATCACAAACTGTGGCACTGTGGGCTCAACAGACCTCCAGATGTGTGTTCCAACTTGTTTTGGTTTTGGCCAGAGGTGTTTTTTAAGCCTGTGAATTTTAATACCTTTAGGGCAGTGGTCCCTAACCTTTTTGGCACCAGGGACCGGTTTCGTGGAAGACAATTTTTCCACAGACGGCAACGCGAGCGATGGGGAGGGGCAGATGAAGTTTCGCTCACTCGCCCACCTCCTGCCTGCGGCGCAGCCCAGATCCTAACAGGCCGCGGAGGTACTAGTCCGTGGCCCAGGGGTTGGGGACCCCTGCTTTAGGGGGTCTAGAGAGTCAGTTCTGTCTTAGACCAAGTTACTCGCCCAAGCTCTTAGGTTATTGAGTTTTTTCTGTCTGGAGTGACACTAGCAACATTAATATTTTATCTTTATAACATATTTTAGTATGGAGCAGTGGACATTCTCTCTTGATATTCTTCTTTTTCAATATTTAAGTGCTCTAATTCTCCAAATAATTTAGACATTATTTTGTCAGCTTCTGGGGAAAAAAAATCTCTCTGGGATTTTGATTGCAAGTACATCAAGTTCCTAAATCCATTTGGACAGAATTTACCTCTTTACAATATTGAGTCATTATTCAGAAATGTAAGTCTCTACTCAGTTCTTTTATATCACTGAGTAAAAATTTAAAATTTTCTTTTTGAAGATCCTGCATATTTCTCGCTAAATTTATTTATTTCTAAGAATTTCTTTTGTTGCTGCCAATGCGGATGGATATTTTTTTTCTCATTTTTTTTCAAGATTACAAAAATAACATGTGGCCATTGTACAAAAAGAAATTAAACAATATAGGAATATAAAGAACCATCACCCCACCCCCTTGTCATTCTGTCCCCAGAAATATGGTGCTATCCTTCTAGGGCTGTGCTTAACTATACACACCCCGCAGGCACACATGCATGCACGTGTGCGCACACACACACACACACACACAGACTACATATTCTGTTCTGCATCTTGCATTTGTCACATAGCAATTTATCACAGAAACCTCTTCATGTCCATGCATATAAATCAACCTCAATCTTCTTATAAATAGCATAGAATTACATTAAATTCTAATTGTTTTTCACTAATTAACCATTCTCTTGGATTTTCACAGTACATGATCACAGCATCTGCCATTATGAAAAAAAGAAAAAGGAAAACAAAAAACAAAAAACCTTTTTTTGTCTTTTTGCAATAGCCAGAGCATCCAAAACAATGTCAAATGATTGTAGTGACAGAAGAAAACCTGTCATGTCTCTAACTTTAACAAAAATGTCTTTAATGTAAATTTTAATGTTATCTGGTGGGTTCAGATATTTTTTAGCATGTTGATAAAGTGTCTTTGTGTACTAATAATTTGGAATTTTAAAAATCAGGATGGATGTTGAATTTTTCAATGCATTGTTGGCATATATCCCAATGATCATAAGTCTTTTCTCCTGAGACACATTGATAGAATTAATTTTATTAATAGACTTCCTAATATTAAACCATTTTTGTATTCATGGTCCTGGTGAATTATTCTTTTAACATTACACTAAATTAAATTTGATAATGTTTTCATTAAGATTTTCTTTTTTTTTAAATTGAAGTATAGTTGATTTACAAGGATTTTCATACTTGAGATTGTGACTGGCCTGTTTTTTTCTTTCTTTGTCTATAATTAGTTTTTCTATAAAGCTCTGCTGTCAGCTTACTTCCAAACATTCTTTTAATTCTCAAAAGAAGTACAGCACGAACTGCTTTGATGCTCCTGGGAACACAGCTAAACCACAACGCTAGCCCCTTGCAACATAACTAGTCATGTGACCGGTTCCCACCAGAGGTCAGTGAATGGACATGGCAATGGGTTTGTTAAGAGCAGAAGGGCCTTTGCTTTCTTTCTTTCCCTTCCGTAGCGACCTTGGAGGTCATGGAGCTGAGAGATGGAAGGGGCTTACACTTTTCACTGCTTGGAAGAGAATCTCCCAGGAGAGCTGCCCCACTGAGAAAATCCACTTTGGACCTTGGTAAGCTATTGAGACTTGAGGTTGTTTGTTACAACAACTAACATCAACATAGTTGACCAATACAAGGAATTTCCATAACGTCCATTTTGAAATGTATTTAATATAGTTTATCTGTGTGATTCCACTTACATGGAATCTAAGACATGGAAAATAACATAGACAAAAAGTGGTTTCCTCACACCCAGTACTCTGGGTGTACCTAGCACTGTGCTGGTCTATATGGCAGGAAATATTTTTTGAGACATTAACCTAGATCTTTTTTCCTCCTGATATTTTTCCCCCTCTCCCTTTTCAAACAGATTAATTGTCTCAGAGGGAGGATGGGACAGGATAGAAAACAAAATATTATGCCTATTGGTTCCCGACAACCTAAATCCATCAGATTTTCCTAGATGCCTCAGAGGCAAATATCTAGATGGAAAAGTGGAGGTAGGGGTTGAAGGGTGGTAAGAAAGCTGGGCTCACCCAAGGAGGGAAGAGGAGAGGAGTCGGGGAGAGCACAGACTTCTGTGAATCCCAGACAGCCCTGCATCTTGACCCACAGCTCTGGAAAAGGCAGTGAGACCCCAGGGAGGGATGGTGGGTGATGGGGATGAAGATTATCATGACTTTCCCACAAGGTACAGAAGCAACAGAAACGCTACACGGGCACGTACACCGGCAGGAGAAGAAGATGCCTTAGCAGCTGCCTGTATGCACCAACCTGGCCCTGGACCACCCGATTCGTAGATGCAACCAAGGACGTGTCAAAATACCAGGGCAAGCAGGTGATTCGAGAAACAGAGAGCCTCCTCCTCAAGGACGGGCATTACACACACACCCTCTTGGGGGAAAAGGGAGGGAAACCCCCGCTGTGCCAAACTCTAGGGATT
This sequence comes from Balaenoptera physalus, assembly GCF_965194825.1. Lineage (NCBI taxonomy): Eukaryota > Metazoa > Chordata > Mammalia > Artiodactyla > Balaenopteridae > Balaenoptera > Balaenoptera physalus. Next base: position 57,228,472 of record NC_138901.1, on the reverse strand, counting down.
AAAAAGGAGAGGGTCTGTTTCTTGCGGGCGCTCCCGATGGAGAACCCTCTCGGGTGGAGGCGCTGAGGGTGGAGTGGGATGGTGAGGGGGTGGCTGAGTGCGGTGGGGGCCGTCATGCTGCCTCTGCACATCCCGCCGGGCTGGCTCTGGAGGCGAGACTTGGGGGAGGGAATGGGAAAGGGCGGGGTGGGCCGCGCCCCGCCACGTCTCCTCCTCCTCCCCGGCCGGGATTGAGAGCGGGCTCGGGCGGCCAGCAGGGGGCGCCAGAGGACAGGCACTGCCTCGCGGAGGACTTGCCGGGCTTGGGACGCTGCCCCGCCCGAGACCCCCGCCCCACCCCGGCTCCGCATCCCAGACCCGGAGGGGACCCGGGCCGCGCGGCCGGCGTGCGCGGGGGAAGCAGAGAGAACCCAGCGGAGCCCGGAAGCCTGTGCCCGGCAGCGGCGGGCTCGAGGTCACGGCTGTTACCTCCGGGCGGGGGCCCCGGGGTGTCCGCCTCGCACACAGGGTCTCAGATTTAGACGCTGGACCTCGCGCCAGATGAGCTGATGCACGATGCCCTGACGGGATCAAGGAAGGCAGGCGTCAGAAAGCAGACATGTAAAATATCTGACATTTATGTTAACACATTTAGGCCTTTCTTCCTATTTTTTTTTTAAACATCTTTATTGAAGTATAATTGCCTTACAATGGTGTGTTAGCTTCTGCTTTATAACAAAGTGAATCAGTTATACATATACAATATGTTCCCATTTCTCTTCCCTCTTGCATCTCCCTCCCTCCCACCCTCCCCATCCCACCCCTCTAGGTGGTCACAAAGCACCGAGCTGATCTTCCTGCTTCCTATTTTAATACTCCGCCAACCTCAAAACATGGCACTGGCCCTGAGACTCTTACCCTATGAGGGGCCTCGTCCTGGGCCTCCTCCGTCTCTCCGGGGCACGGCCTCTTTGGTCCCCAGGCTTATCGCCTATCTGCACCCCGCCCCAGCCCCCTCCCAACACATACACCCCTACACATCCTTCGCCCACTACTTGTCTCTCAACTTCCTCCCACAGGCCCATGCGCCTCTGTCCACCCCTACCCCGGCCTCAGCTAAACAGCTTCCTTCAGTTCTTTTCTCCTCGACCATCTGTCCCAGCCCCAGCCCCCTGCCTCGCCCTCGCACACACACCTGAGCCCAGGAGGGAGCCCCCCCGGGCAGGGCTGCCCTCCAAAAACATGCCTCTACCAAAACCCCCCTTTCTCAGCCGTGGACGCCCAGCCCCTGCCTCCCCGGCCCCCGGCACCAGCATCAAATCAGGCCTCAAATCGGGCCGAACTTCTTCCCAGAGTTCCTGAGGGATAAATGCAGGAGCAGAGAGCCAGACCCCAGCCAGAGTGGGGTCAGTATGGACAGGGGTCAAAGGGCAAAGTCTGGGTTCCGCTTGTGGTTCACAGAACCCAGAGACCTGTTGCTAGGTAACCAGATCTCCCAGCACCTTCCCGACACATCCTGAGCTGCCAATAGGCAACCTGCAGCCATCTTCCCTAAATCTCTCAGACACCCACCCTCTGTGGGACCCTGAAAAGCAGGAGGAGGGGAGAAGCAAGCCCTGCCACCACCCCTGAGCTCCGCCACCCCCGTTTCACTGTGAAGATTCGGCCGCTGGGCCGTTAGGTCACCGCCGCCATGAGTCTGGGCATCATGGAGGAGGAGGATCTGGCCGAGTACTTCCGGTTGCAGTATGGGGAGCGGCTGCTGCAGCTGCTGCAGTGAGTGTCGGAGGGCCTGGGACCACCGTGCCCACCCGGCGCCCCACCTTCCCACCTGTCCCGCCTGCTCCTATAACCCAGAACCCCAAATCACCCCGGCACCAATCCCGCCCATCCCCGGCCCCAGCTTGCTCCCCGGCACGGCCTTCTCTCCCTCTCAGCACAGCGTTCTTTTCGCTCAGATGGGGCAGGGCGCCTTCCCTCCCCATGGGTGCCTGTCTCCATGGGTTCCTCCCGGTCCCGGGCTGCCCCAGGCGCTGAGTCCACAGTCCCTCTTGCCTGTGTCTTGGGCAGGAAGTTCCCCAGCATTGAGGACCACTCAGACTCCCCATCCATCCGGCTACTGGAGAAGAAGAAAGAGGCCAAGATCATGCGCCATGCCATGCAGCAGAAGAAGGAGGTGGGAGACGCAAGGGTTGGATGCGGGGAGGGCCACAGGGCTCAGGGAGAGCCTGAGGACGGCCCTCTGTTTTGTGGGTGGTGGTGGCTAGAGCCAGGCGTCGTGGGTGGTGGTCCTGTGTTTCCTCTGCACAGCGCAGAAGGGATCCGAGTCTTGGGGTACCAGTGTCCTGCGATGCTCTGCTCTGAACCAGACGTGGGGTGGAAAGTGGGCACCTGGGGACAGGGGCTCTAGGGCAGGAGATGCTGGGGCCTTCCTCGGTTCCCATTCGGGGGTCCTCCTGACCTCTCTGCTCCCCCTCACTCCTAGACATTTCAGCGCAGAATGGAAACCCTGAACCTGCGCTGGGAGGAGCTGGGAGTCAAGGAGGCCCAGCTGAAAGCCCACATACAGAAGTTTGAGCAGTTCATCCAGGTACGGAGGAGTGTGGCCTGCTGCAGCAGGGGTGTCACACTCTGCAGCTGGTCAAGTTGCCCCTCCTCCCACTCCCCACCTTCTCCACCTCTTCCCCCTCCCTCCTTATCCTCGATTTCCCTGACTCCTCACCCTGGGTTAGAGGTCTCCTTGGTGCTCACCAGTGCCTGGGGCTTTCCCCTTTATCTCCCCCTCCTAGTGCTCTGTTTGTATTGATAGTTTCCTGCTGCCCTGTCAGTCTCTGCCCCCTCTAGATTGCTGTTTCCTATTTCCTTGCCTGTGGTTGGCACATACAGTTTATACAGTGAATGAATGAATGATGGATGATGAATAAATGAATGAACGTGCCACGGTTAGGGCCAGGCACTTGGGATACAAAGATGAATCTGACAGGGTTTTATTTTTTATTTTTATTTATTTATTTTATTTATTTATTTTTGGCTGTGTTGGGTCTTCGCTGCTGCGCGCGGGCTTTCTCTAGTTGCGGCGAGCAGGGGCTACTCTTCGTTGCGGTGCGCGGGCTTCTCATTGCGGTGGCTTCTCATTGCGGAGCACGGGCTCTAGGCGCGTGGGCTTCAGTAGTTGTGGCCATGGGCTCAGTAGTTGTGGCTCGTGGGCTCTAGAGCACAGGCTCCGTAGTTGTGGCACATGGGCTTAGTTGCTCTGCGGCATGTGGGGTCTTCCTGGACCAGGGCTTGAACCCGTGTCCCCTGCACTGGCAGGCGGATTCTCAACCTGCGCCACCAGGGAAGCCCCCAGACAGGGTTTTAGTCCCCCCAGCTCACCCTACCCCTCCATCCTTGCACTGAAGGCCCAGGCAGGGGGCATTGAAGAACCAGGTACTGGAGTCCCCTCCGAGACAACCCCTCTCAGTGTGTCCTGAGAGGAGGGATTTAACCATTTTAAAATCCAGATTTCTCCAGACTGGCTCCAACCGGGCACCTGCCGAGCCTTGAAGGGCTGGCCCAGCCCCAGGGGGTAACCTCTGGCCTCTGCTACAGGGCAGTCCTGTTCTCAAGCATCTCTGTCTGTCTCTGTGCCTAAACCAGGTGGGAAAGGAAGCTGATGGACCAGGCATTATTCTCCAGAGGTCCAGTCTTCCTTACTGGCCAGAGAAAAGCTCATGGAGTGCTTGGGGTGGCAGGAGATTTGGGGGTGAGGGGTTCCGCAAATCGTCAGAATCCTGGAGACCTTGTTACAGATACGGACCCTGGGCCCCTCCCCTCTCCTTGCTTTCAGCAGGCCTGAGGTCAGGCCCAGTCGACTGTATTGTTAAAAGTATCCCCAGGGGATTGTGATGCCCAGCTGGACTTGGAAACCACTGGTTTGGGGCCCCGCTGTCCTCTGCTGGACCCACAGGGCAGAATGCAAATCCTCCGGGTGCCTTCTTCCATGTCTTCCAAATGCCACCACCACAGGCACCCGTCCGTGTGGAGTCACCGCAGCCCCTGAAGGGGGAGAGGAGCCACACACATGCGGTGTGAGAGGTCTGCCCCTCATCTTGGGAGCAGAGCTTGTCCTCCCAAGGAAGGAAGGAGGACGGGATCAGCCCAGTTGCAGCAGCTGAGCCGCATGTCTTTCTTTCTGGGCATTGAACTGCCTGCATCATCTCCTCCTGTCCCCGCCTGATGCCAGGCTTGAGCTACAGGAACATCTTCTCCGGAATGGCCTTGCCCCACCAGGCCCTCCGGACTGGGCCCACCTCCTAGCTCGTCTCCCTAGAGCTCCAGCAGGGTTGCCCCAGCTTTTGAAAGGAAGAGAGGGGCTCCTGCCTCGCATTTCAACAATTGGAGAAGCTGAGGCACCAAATCAGGAGAAAATTTGGGCTCCCCAAGTCTGGGCCCAGGACTCTGCCCTGTGACAAATGGCCACCACTAAGGATAGAGATGAGGGACCTTCCCCGGTGGTCCAGCGGTTAGGACTCCGCGCTTCCACTGCAGGGGGCTCCGGTTTGATCCCTGATCGGGGAACTAGGATCCCGCGAGAGGAGCCGCGCGGCCAAAAAAAAAAAAAAGAATAGAGACGGAAACTTTATCAGAAGATTTTCCCAGCCTTCCCCGGGTTTGAGTTCTCTCCAGACACTGAGCCCAGTGGGGCGTGGGGCTTCCAGAGCTCAGATCCCACAGAGTCAGGATCACTTCCTGTCTCGTCCCCATAAGGCCACCTTCTGATGTTGGATTAAATCTCTGTCCTCTCAGCCTCCTCAGTCCATAGAAAGCCCCTCAACCGGCTTCAAATAACCCTGGAGATGCTCTTCCTTACACCTCATCCGCCACATGGGCAGCCTGGCCACCCCCATCCACCCTCAGGGTGGACAGAGGCCCTGTGGGAGCCCCACCAGCCTGGGCCCCAGGGAGGGTAGGACCCACGCCCGATGGGCATCACCTCCCTGGCCCCAGGAGAACGACCAGAAACGGATCCGGGCCCTGAAGAAGGCCAACAAGGAGCGAGAACTCAAGAAGCAGTGCACGCACGAGCTGGCCAAGGCCAAGCAGGAGATGGCGGCCCTGCGGCTGGAGCACCAGCGGCTGAGCGCCAAGCTACAGGAATACTCCATCTTCAACAAGTACCTGGAGAAGGTGGTGGAGAACTCTGAGGTGCGTGGAGGGCTGAGGGGGGTGGGAGGTTCCAGGCCCACCTACTCTTCCCCAGGGGCCTGGGCTCTGGGGGGATTGGGGCCCCTCGGCACGGATGGTCACCTGCTCTGGGGAGAGGCCTCCAGCCAAGGAGGGCAGCTGGCAGAGGCCCCTGGCGAGGCTGGACTCATTTCTCAAGGGTGGGGACCTGATGGTGTATCTTTGTCTGTGTGCGTGACATCTGTGGACCTGTCTCTACATGGGTCCCGTGTCTGTGTCTAGGAGCGAGGTTTTGTTTTGGAGCACCAACGATCAGCTTGGCCTGCGTCGGATGTGACCCACACTCTCCCTGCTTCCCCTCCTCCCTGGTGTTCTTTAGTTTACTTGAGAGTAAATGGGCAGAGAAAGCGCCAGCCTTGTGCAGAGCTGGGCGCTTAGCATGTGCTGGGCCCTGGGCTGGGTGGGTGCTGCAAGCGTAGCCTTGCTCAGTCCACTCACTAGCCCCCAGAGGAAAGCCATCATTTCACCCTGTTACGAGGAAGAAGCGGAGGCTCAGAGAGGTTAGGTAACCTGCTCAGGGATGCACAGCTTATAAGTGGCAGAGCCCTTGCTTCTAACCACCCTTCGGTGGGCCCCACAAAGCCACTGACAACTGCTCTTCAGAAAGTTGCCTTGTTGCCAGAGCTAAGGGAACTTGTCTGCCCTCTGCCCACCCATGCTTTCTGGAGCATTTGACACTGTCCATGCTCCTGCTTGAAACATACCTGTGCCCTTTCCTCTGGGACTCCTCCCTCCTTCTACTTTCAGGCTACCTCTGGCCCTTCCTCCTCAGGCTCCTCTGGGGCTCCTCCTCCTTAAGTTCCTCGGGTCTTTGTCCCACACCCTGCACTTTTCTCCCTCTGATGGATGTCACCCATGTCAACGGCCATCCACCTATGTCCCCCATCCTCCCATGTGACAGCAGCAGGGCCTGCCGTTCACCAGGGTGGAGAGAGGTATGAGGTGTGCCCTCTGGGGTGTGAATCCATGTCCTGTGGGGGGCACAGGGAGACAGAGGATGCACAACTCTTTAAAAAGTCCTGGCAATTTCCATATAGAACCACTAACCTAATTTATTTATGCGTGAGTCCCAAGTCTGTGTTACTTCCTGCATTCTAAGGTACTACCTACTGTATGATAAATTGTTCATTTAATAATTGGGTTTTGGGGGAGGTGGGGGAGTGAGAGAAGACTAGTATATTAAAGCAGCAGATAGATTATAGGACACGACTCAAATTTAGAGCTAGTAAAATGTGTCTTAGAATGGAGGAGATTGGCCTGGATCTCTCTGGCCTGGAGCTCCCTCCTAAGCTTCAGGCCCCTACATCTAATTTATTGAGTCCACAACTGCTTCCTGCCATCCCCAGGCCAGCGCTGCTGCTGGTGGGTCCGGTGCCGGTGAATGGCAAGACCACCCACCCGCAGCCTCGCCAGGACTCCGTCTTCTTCCTGGACTCCTCCTCCTTCTCCCTCCCTCCCTGCAGCCATCAATCAGCAGATCTGGTCTGTTCTGCCTCCTAAGTATTTCTGGAATCCAGCCCCTGCCCCTTCCTCATCCAGACCACCAATGTACCTCACCAGGAGTTCAGCTCTGCGTTATTCCTCGCCACCAGTCTGTCCAGCATTCTACAGCCAGTGGGATCCCAAACTCTTTCTCTTTCCTCGTCCTCTATTTCTTTCAAAATATTTTAAGTGTACTGAAAAGTATACATAAATATATAACAGCACCCAAGTACTCACGACAGCTTCGTCAAATCATAGTATTTCCCCCAATTTGCCCCTTTTTGTTCTAAAATAAAACACAACTGGTAATTGAAACCCCCCGTGTGCCCCCCTTCCAAACACCATTCTTCTCCTCTCCTCAGAGGTAACCAGTAATCCAGATTTTTAAGCTTCTCATTCTCAGGCTTGTTGTTATTATTTTGGGCCACAGTTTACATTATCCATAAACTATGAATAGTATGTACATGTCCTTTTATGGCTTCTTTTTTCCAATCAATGATTTAAAAAAAAAACAAAAACTTTGTATCATGGGAAATTTCAGACATATACAAAAGCAGAGAAAATAGTCTGTTGAATGCCCATTACTCACCACCTAATTCCAGCAATCATAAGCTCATTGTCAGATCCCCATCTCTGCCATTTTGATGCAAATGATATTTTTTTCATCCATCAGTATTTCATTATATGGCTCTAAAAGAGCTCTTTTTAACATAGCCACAATACCTATATCCAGCCAACGTCAAAATTTCCCCAGTTATTGCACAAATGCTTTTTGTACAGCTGGTTTGTTCCAATCAGGGTCCAAATAAGGTCCCCAAACTGCATTTGGTTGATGTGTTTCTCCAGTGTCCCAGACATTACTACCATGCTGATCGAAAGAAGCCAGACATGAAAGAGGACATACTGTATGATTCCATTGATATGTTTAAAAACAGGTAAAATGAATCGTTGGGGATAGAAGTCACAGTTCTGGTTTCCTCGGGGCAGATACTGACTGAAAGGGGGCCAAAGATCCTTCTAGGGTGCTGGAAATGTTCTAAGTCCCCCTGTTCACATATTAGCTAGAATACTACCATCAGGAAAAGGACTTCATAAAGAGAATCTTCCCGTCATCAACTATTTGATGACTAGGTGGGCCTTAAAGAAAAATCTTGTTAAATGCTTGACTCTTTATTTACAGTCTTCAGAACAATGAGTTGGTTCTCCAGCATCCTCTGAAAAGTGCCCTGTAATGTTGTTAGTATCACTGCGAACAACACATTTGATGTGGTTCAATCCTTTGCACTTATTCTTACTGATGTTCAAAGGGTCCCATCTTTGGACAGTGGGAGCCTCTTCAAGTTGGCACCTGAGACCTTTTGACATCAGTGTTCAGTTTGGGAGAGGTGCTTCTGGTTGCTCTGATGTATCCCATTCGTTTTAGCTGTTGTATACCATTGCATCTCTCAGAAATGCAGACCGGAAGTTCTCTCTCTTCTCTCTCCTTCAATGGATGAAGTTCACACTCCTCAGGGTTTACTGGGCACTTTTTTAACTTCTCCAGGGTGATCTCTCCCTCCCCATCTTGAACTCAGGCCATTCGTATTAAACTCTCTTGCTCATCCTGGATATGCCACACATACCCCATCATCTTCACCCAGGCTGTTCTGTCTACCTGTACTACTTCCTCACTTTCCCCCACCTGCCTTGGCCTGCCCATCTTCTCTTCATACCTCTGGTCTCATTTTAACCATCCTTTTCCTGAGGAAGCCTTTTCTGGCTGTCCCCATCTCCTCTAATGCTGGGTTAAGTGGGCCTTGCCCACAGAGGATGTATTTGGGGAAAGGCCAGTTCCCGGAACACCAATCCATCACTGGAAATGTCATGAGATGGAGAGACAACTCAGGGAGTGTCCCCTGGGTGGCTGGAAGTCACGTGTTGATAACCCCCCCGGGACGTGAGTTGGCATGCTGGAGCTGGTGCTCACAGCGCCTTCTAGAGAGGGAGGGTCACAGGGCTTCCGTTCTGCTGAGTTAGGGCCAGAGCAGCGTGGCTCTGCACTGTGGCGGACGGGGCAGCTGAGCCTGGCCAGCCACCTGCTCCACTGGCACCCACCCTCTCCAGCCCCCGCCGGAGGGAGGCCTCAGCCCCTGCTGAACAAATGAGCACCAGGCTGGTGATACTACCCAGCCGTCGCCTGCAGCCCATCCCCCAGTCGACGAGAGGGCGTAGCACTGTGCGTTGTAACTGACTATTTACTTGTGCGTCTGTCCTACCCAGCCACCCCAAGTTGTAAGGCTTCCTAAAAGCAGGGTCTGGCTTTCTTATCTCCTGTTCAGCTGGGGAACCTTCAGAGCGGTTTCTTAATCCGGGTCTCTGAGGGTGGAGCCTGGCACGTGTCTTTGTTAAAGCTCCCAGGTGATTCTAACAACCTGCAGGCAAGACTGCGTGCCCTGGGTCTAGATGCACGTGCTCCCAACACGTGGCCCACGGCCCATACCAACTCAGGAGGAGCGCAGGGGGACTCCAAGGGCCTCACGCCTCTGCCCCTTGGCCCAGGGCCTCCCTGCCGGGCAGAGGCATCAAGGCTGGGAGTGGAGGGCGCAGAGTGGGGTCGGGCCCCCGGGGCGGCGGTGCACTGGTCCGAGTCCGTCCCTTCCCGCCCCCCCGCTGCCCCGCCCATCCCCGCCGCAGTTCGAAGAGATCCACGAGGTGATCGCGCGCTACAAGACGCTGGTGAGCATGCACCAGGACCTCATGCAGTCGGCGCAGGAGGGCCAGGAGAAGGTCGAGCGCGCCAAGGCCCAGCTGGCGCGCTACAAGGAGGAGAAGGACGACGAGATCCTGCAGCACAACAACGAGCTGGCGCGCCTGCAGATGCGCTTCGACCGCGCCCGCAGCGACGTCATCATCTGGGTGAGCGCCCCGGGGCGGGTGGGTAAGGGACACACACACACACACACACACACACACACACTCTCTCTCTCTCTCTCTCTCTCTCTCTCTCTCTCTCTCCTAGCGCTCACGCCCCGCTCTCATTCTCCTCCCCAGGAATCTCGCTGGGCACACATCCAGAACACCGCCGCCAAGAAGACCCTCTTGCTTGGCACCATTAAGATGGCAACGCTGAACCTCTTCCAGATCGTGAGCAAGCAGCTGAAGGAGGCGAGCCTCGTGTCCCTGGAGGACACACACAAACAGCTGGACACGGTAAGAGGAGGCCCAAGTGCCCGACCAGCTGGCTCGACTGAGCCACGACGGTTCTCCATGGGTTGAGCAGAGGCATGATTCCTACAGAGTAGTGGTTCTCAAACTTTCACAGCATCAGAATCACCTGGGGGCTGGGGCGTATTGCTGGATCCCACCCCCGGAGTCTCAGACTCGGTGGGTCTGAGATAAAAAGCCATGAATTTCCATTTTCAGCAAGTTTCCAGGTGATGGTGCTGGCCTGGGTTCCACACTTTGAGAACCACTGCATTAGCGCTAAGGCTCTGTTGGCCCCAATCAACACGGGCAGTAGCAGGGACCCACTACTGTATTCATTAGTTACACGAAACAGTCTTATTAAGTTCTAGTGAGATGCTGAAGGCTTGTGACTGACCCCCACGCTTGGGGAAAAGAGAAAATGGGCGGGTGGTGCGGGGAGGGAAATCAGCAAGGGCAGGGAAATCAGCAAGGGCAGGGAAGTGTCAGAGTCATATTAGTACCATTCTGAGGTTTTCTCTTTGAAGTCATTGAAAGGAAATGACTTTTTCACTGTATGATTCAAAGCTATTGGATGCCATATCCGTGTGCCACCTGAAATTGTCTCACTTCTGACCAAAGGTACCCGCATCCCGCGATTTGGGAAACTGCACCAGCAGATGCATTAGGCGTGCTTCTTGTAACATGCAGAGAACCATGACTAATTATTTATCCTTTTTGGCAAAAGCCTTTAGCTCTGCCATGAAATAGTAGAAAGTAGGCTCCTAAAGGCTGGCATTTCTGTTTGCTTTGTTCCCTGCTGTATCCCCAGCATCTAGAACAATGCCAGGCAGATAGCAGGCACTCAATAAGTATTTGGTGAATGAATATGAAACACAAGCCGATAAAAGCAATTGACTGAGAGGTGCTTCCTCTGTTTAAAAAAAAAATGGTGAAACTCATGAAATGTAAAGAATTTCACCCACTGACCAGCCAGGAAGTAGGATTTCCTTAAACCAAAGAATCAGCCTGCATCGTAAGGCATATTAGAGCAGAATTATTAACAGTCCAAAGACTGTAAAGGGAATTTGTAAGCAAAGTTGTTCTGAAATAGCGATCCTCAAACTTTTTTGGTAGCAGGATACCTTTACACTCATAAAATTTACTGAAAACCCTCAAAGAGCTTTTGTTTATATGGGTTCTATCAACTGATGTTTACCTTATTAGAAACTCAAGCACAAAAAGTAAAAATAATTCATTTAAAAATGACAGTAAGAAGCACATGAACACAAATAGCATTTTTAATGCAAAACACGTTTTCAAAAAGTATTTTAGGGGCTTCCCTGGTGGCGCAGTGGTTAAGAATCTGCCTGCCAATGCAGGGGACACGGGTTCGAGCCCTGGTCTGGGAATATCCCCCATGCCGCGGAGCGGCTAGGCCCGTGAGCCACGACTACTGAGCCTGCGCGTCTGGAGCCTGTGCTCTGCAACAAGAGAGGCCACGATAGTGAGAGGCCTGCGCACCGCGATGAAGAGTGGCCCCCACTCGCCGGAACTGGAGAAAGCCCTCACACAGAAACGAAGACCCAACACAGCCATAAATAAATAAATAAATAAATTTATAAAAAAAAAAAGTATTTTATGGGACGAGTGGCATTATTTGACACTTGCAAATCCCTTGAATGCCTGGCTTCCTGGAGGACAGGTGGATTCTCACACCTGCTTCTGCATTCAGCCTGTCGTGATAGCCTACGCCATGGGAACATCCCACTCTGGTAAAAGCCCCTGTAGACTCTTGAGAAAATAAGAGCAAAAAAGACAAGTAACATCTTAGTATTAGTATAAAAAGAGTTTTGGCCTTGCAGACCCCTCTCCCCGGCAGTAGGGTCTCAGGACGCCCAGCCGTCCTCAGATCCCTCTCCTTTAGCTGTTGTAAAGAAAGATGGGGCAGGAGGTGGTGATCTCCAGCCCATGGGCCCTGCCAAGCATCCCCTGCTCAGACCATAGCTTACAGTGCATCCACTCCAAATTCTGAGCTTTCGGACTCCCTCTCAACCTCTTTTTTTTTTGGCTGCACGGCTTGTGGGATCTTAGTTCCCCCACCAAGGATCGAACCCAGGCCCCCAGCATCAAGCAGTGAAAGTGCCGAGTCCTAACCACTGGACTACCAGGGAATTCCTGTTCTCAACCTTGATTTGCTTCGATAGGAATTCCTCATATTGCCCAAATGTTATTTTTAAATATTCCACTTCATTCCTGTAGGATATGAGCCTACACACACATGATTAAGTAGCCTGAAAAAAGAAAAATAAAGACCTGGGGAAATGTAAGTTAAAATCTGAGGTCAAGGCAAGAGAGAGACGTATGGACTCTGGATTCTTGGATTACAGAGGACAGTAGTTCAACAGGGACAGTAGTTGGCTCTGAGCTTCCTGGTTACCAGAAGGAAAAGCAACACGTAGTTCTTGTACCAGAATAAGAAAACACATGGTTTCTTCAGAAAGAGCAAAACTTTCCCAGCACTTAACCTCTAGCTGAAAATTTTCAAGGAGGCTCCAGAGACACTCAGTGAATGATGTTCTCATCAGTGTCCCTCCAACAGATCCACGCATGGGCTTCAGAAAGCAGCCACTTACTTAGAATCAGGAACAAGGTACCACTCAGGGAAAGTGATTTTGCAAAAGGCCAAGACGATTTGCGTTCAGTGTACTGTGTGCGGAAGGTCGAGAGTTATTATTTCTGAATAAAGCCCAGACTGTCTGGAGCAGCATTTTCCAAACCGTGCTTGGCAAATCCTAGAATCCCAAGATGGTAGTAAGTTTCCTCCAGGGAAATAAACGGACTGTACGGTCTAAAAAATTTAGAAAACTCAAGTTAAACAAAGTTGGCTGGTTTTAAAATACAGGACTTCACAGTGCCTTTGCTATGGTCCTGCCCTGAGACTCTCCAAGCAGATAAAGTTTCTTTTTTTTTAAATATTTATTTATTTATTTATTTATTTAGGGCCGCGTTGGGTCTTCGTTGCTGCGCACGGGCTTTCTCTAGTTGCGGTGAGCGGGGGCTACTCTTCGTTGCGGTGCACAGGCTTCTCATTGCAGTGTCTTCTCTTGTTGTGGAGCATGGGCTCTAGGTGCGTGGGCTTCAGTAGTTGTGGCACTCAGGCTCAGTAGTTGTGGCACACGGGCTTAGTTGCTCCATGGCATGTGGGATCTTCCCGGACCAGAGCTCGAACCCGTGTCCCCTGCATTGGCAGGCGGATTCTTAACCACTGTGCCACCAGGGAAGTCCCGCAGGTAAAGTTTCTAAAACTTACTTGACCACAGACCCTTTTTGGGGTAGGTGATTACTTACTACAAGAACATAGTTTGGGAAATACTGGACTTGTCATCTCTGTAACCTTGGGAAAGTTGCTCTAATTCAGTCACTTTGTTTCTTTCCTCTCTTGCAATATAGGAATTATGTTGGTAATAGTAACAGTATTAGCAACTAACTGGGTTTTTGAGAGTGTTGGACAGTCTGTGTAGCCCCATCTTTAGGAACATTCTTGAAAAGGAGAAATTTTAGGACTGAGATCTTAAAGGCCATCTAGGCCAACCTTTTCTCCCTCTTCCCTTTTTAAAGATAAAGAAACTGAGTCCCAGAAAGATGAAGTGATTTCCCCAGAGGACCCCAGGTCGTCATCCTTTTTTAAATTGAAGTATAGTTGGTTTACAATATTGTGGTAGTTTCAGATGTACAGCAAAGTGATTCATTTATACATACATATATATATATATATATATATATATATATCCATATTCTTTTTTTTCCAATTCTTTTCCATTATAGTTTTTTATAAGATATTGAATATAGTTTCCTGTGCTCTACAGTAAATCCTTATTGCTTCTCTGTTTTATATATGATAGTGTGCATCTGTTAATCCCATATGCCCAATTTATCCCTCCCCCAACTTTCCCCTTCGTTAACCATAAGTTTGTTTTCTATGTCTGTGAGTCTGTTTCTGTGTTGTAAATAAGTTCATTTGTACTATTTTTTAGATTCCACATATAAGTGATATCATATAATATTTGTCTTTGTCTGACTTACTTCACTTAGTATGATAATCTCTAGGTCCATCCATGTTCCTGCAAATGGCATTATTTCATTCTTTTTTATGGCAAGTAATATTCCATTGTGTGTGTGTGTGTGTGTGTGTGTGTGTGTGTATACCACGTCTTCTTTATCCATTCGTCTGCTGATGGGTGCTTAGGTTGCAGGACCCCAGGTCTTCTGACTTGTGAGGCTGTGCTTTTTCCACTGTGTCATACTGATTGCATGTTCTTTACAACAAAAGTTAGTGAATAGAATTTAAACTTCCCTTGATGACTCAAGATTATCATAACGAGCATCAGTTCTGGGTTTCAAGCAAATGACCTCCTTGAAGGCTTTTAAATAGTGGAGAGCCGTCTGCCCTGACCCTGGCTGACCCCTTCCTGCTAAGTGCGTGTAGCCTCCGAGTCCGCTCAGGATACTCGCTTTGTCTCCCTTTGTTAGACTGTCAGCCTGTACTTCATCCTTTCACTGCGTCTTCCTCTAGGGGTTCCCAACTCCATCCATGTCCATCACTTCTAGTCTGCTAAGCCTCATTCTCCACGTCAACTAGAATAATTGTCAAATGAGGGAAAGTCGGTCACAGGAAATGGTGACTCCTTGCAAGCAGGTTATGCCCGGACATTTTTGGATGGGTGGCTTGTCGCCTGCTGGGATTAACTGCGGTCCCCTGGCCTTGCTAGATCCAGCAGTTTATCCAGGACCTGTCAGACATCTGGGCAGAGGTGAAGAAGAAGGAGCAACAGCAAGTCCGGATTTAAGGAGCAGCCATGGTTCCAGAATGTTCTGAGACAGAGAAGGGAGAGAGAAAGTTCCTGGTGACCTTGCCGTCCAGTCAGCCCAGTCCAGCCCTCTGGGACCGCTGTGCCTTTCGGAAATCCCTGTTTTTCCCCTCAGGCCGCAGCCCGTCCCATCCCTGAAAACATTAAATTCTATGAGAAGTTTGTTCCTAAGTTCTCTCTCTCTTTTTGGTGGTTTATTCACGGGGAAGAGGGTCCACTGAGGGGAAAATCCCCCAAAGCACCCCCTCTTGAAGCTGGTCACTTAGGCTGCCCAGGTCTGGTATCTCTTAGGCTTTGCAGTTTACACAGGAAGTATCCACGTGGCAACACACAGCGGGGTGAGTACATAGGACCCTTCTTTCCTCTACCACTTCCATTTTTTTTTAAGTTGGTGTTTCCAGCTGGGGTGCAAAGACTCACTAGAAACCATGAAGGCAGCTTCCTGGGTCAGAGCACCGGAAGTGGTAAGTTAGGAACTCTCTCTTCCCTGACCTCGGGAGGAAGCCCTGCTGTCCTGCCCCCGCTGGACCCGAAGACATGCGATACGGTATCAGCAACGCTGATGTAGGAATAGCAGGCAGGCTGCCAGAGGACAGCATCTTACCAGGCTGGAATGATGGCCTCAAACCGGCCAAACTAAACTGAGTGGAGGTAAATGTGAAGTCTCGCACTTAACGGTCAAAAACTCAACGGCACTGTTATCGATCGTCAATGGCAAAAGGCAGGTCAGGGACTGGACTGAAAGAGCAGCGTTTATTTTTTTTTTAATTTTTTTTATTTTTTTGCTGACCAATCATATACCCAATCCCACACAGCAGTGATTGAATTTGCACTGATAATTAAGTTTTCATCTTATTTAAATGAACATCCAAAGGGCCTGCAGGTTTCTGAATGGTACTTGTTCCAGCAATTGTGTTTGGGACAGGTGATTGTGTCAGAGAAGTTGCCAAGATCTTCTCATATTTATCTGTATTATTTTTTTTTAATATCTGTATTTTTACTTTACATTTTTTTTTAAGAGCTCCTGACTTATTTATTTATTTATTTATTTATTTATTTATTTATTTATTTATTTATTTATTTTTGGCTGTGTCGGGTCTTCGTTTCTATGCGAGGGCTGTCTCTAGTTGTGGCAAGTGGGGGCCACTCTTCATCGCGGTGCGCGGGCCTCTCACTGTCGCGGCCTCTCTTGTTGCGGAGCACAGGCTCCAGACGCGCAGGCTCAGCAGCTGTGGCTCATGGGCCTAGTTGCTCCGCGGCACATGGGATCCTCCCAGACCAGGGCTTGAACCTATGTCCCCTGCATTGGCAGGCAGATTCTCAACCACTGCGCCAGCAGGGACGCCCAAGAGCAGCGTTTATTGAGCATATGTTTCACATACATCATCCCAGTGAGAACCGTGTGGCACCATTAACACCTGAATTACCAAACAGGACACTTGCCCAAGGACACTGGCTCCAGCGACAGGGTCGGGAGTCGCATTAGGTCTGCCTGCCCCCAGCCTGTGCTCCCTCCACCAGGCTGCTTTCCCCTCCAGGGGCAGGCCGCCGAGGGGGCGGCCTGAACAGGGCTGCTTGTTTCCTCCTTGGCCCTGTGATCCCAGAGGCCCTGCGGGGAGACCGTCACCTCCAGGGGAGTCTGCTGCAGCACCCCTGCCCGGATCCTGCTGTGGGCCGCGGTCACCCCTCACCTTTGTGTTCACCATCTGCCAGCAGCGTCAGCATGCCCTGGGAGTTTATTAGAAAGGCAGATTCTCGGGCCCCATCCCAGACCCAAGCATTGGAAGCTCTGGAGGTGGGGCGAAGCCCTCTGGGTTTTAACAAGGCCTCCAGGTGATTCGGACACAAGCTCAAGTTTGAGAACCACCACTTTAGGGTAAACCAAACACTTTCAAGGACCTGGGATCCCACCATGTGAGGTCGTACCTATCAGTAATGCCACCTGTAGGGTCCACGTGCAGTCAGAGGAGCAGCACCAGGAGAAGGGAGATGCAGATGGACATCAGCGGCTTTGTTCAGGGGATTCAACCCCAGGCAGGGAGGCCGCCAGTTGAGCAGTCTCTGCACACCTGTCGTCTTCCCAGTGATGCTGGAGCTTGAAGCCCAAGGACGGGGAGTAGTTGGGAAAGAAATATGGACGTAAAGTGGGGGAGATGGAGAGTGAGTCGGAATCCACGCTCACAAGCTGGGCCCATGAGGACGGACGGAAACCCACGGTAGTTCCTGTGGCCTCCAAGCCGGGAGGGGTGGGCGTCTGTAGAAGCTGGACCTGGATCACGGAGCTGAGCACCCACACTTGGCCCAGGAGCCGGAGACGCTGCAAGAGGGTCCAGGGAGGGAGGAGCAGCTGGGGCCACGGCCTCCCACGGATGAGGCGAGAGGGCAGTGCAGGGACAGCGGGTGGGAGCCTCCACCTCTGCCCTCAAGCCTCTCACTGGAGCCTCTGGGACCCCTGCTCCTTAGAAACACCCCGGAAAAGGCATTCTGGGGAACACAGCACAGCCTGGCCAAGCTGCCACGTCCCCAAGCCTCCACACGACCGTCATCTGCTTCACAGGTGAGGGAAAGGGGAGGGGAGTGGGGCTGGCTGTCCCCTGCCGAAGGGACTTCTCTCTGGAAGGGGTTGGAATGTAACCGAGCAAGGGCTCCTGTGCTGGCAGCGCAGAAAGCCAAGCTCTGACAGCGGGTGTTTGCAGCAAAATCAGGGTTTATTTGCAGGATGCCAAGTAAAGAGAACGGGCAACTCATGCTCAGAAAACCCAAACGCCCCGGTGGCTTTCAGGCGAGGGTTTTTCAAGACAGTGAGAGGAAATGTAACACTGGACACTATAAAACTCTTAGAGGAAAACATAGGAAGAACACTCTATGACATAAATCACAGCAAGATCTTTTTTGATCCACTTCCTAGAGTAATGGAAATAAAAGCGAAAATAAACAAATGGGACCTAATGAAACTTCAAAGCTTTTGCAAAGCAAAGGAAACTACAAACAAGATGAAAAGACAACCCTCAGAACGGGAGAAAATATTTGCAAACGAATCAACGGACAAAGGATTAATCTCCAAAATATATAAACAGCTCATGCAGCTCAATATTAAAAAAACAAACAACCCCATCCAAAAATGGGCAGAAGACCTAAATAGACATTTCTCCAAAGAAGACATACAGATGGCCAAGAAGCACATGAAAAGCTGCTCAACATCACTAATTATTAGAGAAATGCAAATCAAAACTACAATGAGGTATCACCTCACACCAGTTAGAATGGGCATCATCAGAAAATCTACAAACAGCAAATGCTGGAGAGGGTGTGGAGAAAAGGGAACCCTCTTGCACTGTTGGTGGGAATGTAAATTGATACAGCCACTGTGGAGAACAGTATGGAGGTTCCTTAAAAAACTAAAAATAGAATTACCGTATGATCCAGCAGTCCCACTCTTGGGCATATACCCAGAGAAAACCATAATTCAAAAAGACACATGCACCACAATGTTCATTGCAGCAGTATTTAAAATAGCCAGGTCATGGAAGCAGCCTAAATGCCCATCGACAGACGAATGGATAAAGAAGATGTGGGGGACTTCCCTGGTGGTGCAGTGGTTAAGAATCCGCCTGCCAATGCAGGGGACACGGGTTCGAGCCCTGGTCCAGGAAGATCCCACATGCCGCGGAGCAACTAAGCCCGTGCGCCACAACTACTGAGCCTGTGCTGTAGAGCCCACGAGCCACAACTGCTGAGCCTGCGTGCTGCAGCTACTGAAGCCTGCGAGCCTAGAGCCTGTGCTCCGCAGCCAGAGAAGCCACTGCAATGAGAAGCCTGCACACCGCAATGAAGAGTAGCCCCCGCTCGCCACAACCAGAGAAAGCCCGCGCACAGCAACGAAAACCCAACGCAGCCAAAAATTAAATAAATAAATAAATACCTATAAGGAGATGTGGTACATATATACAATGCAGTATTACTCAGCCATAAAAAGGAACGAAATTGGGTCATTTGTAGAGACGTGGATGGATCTAGAGACTCATACAGAGTGAAGTCAGACAGAGAAAAACAAATATCGTATATTATCGCATATATGTGGAACCTAGAAAAATGGTACAGATGAACCGGTTTGCAGGGCAGAAAGAGAGACACAGACGTAGAGAACAAACGTATGGACACCAAGGGGGAAAGCGGTGGGGGTGATGTGATGAATTGGGAGATTGGGATTGACATGTATACACTAATATGTATAAAATGGATAACTGATAGAACCTGCTGTATAAAAAAATAAATAAAATTCAAAAATTCAAAAAAAAAAAGACAGTGTGAGGGGAGAAGGTTGTAGGGTGTTCGATTAGCCCATGGACCTCCTTTTGATTGGTTGGTGGTGAGGTAGCAGGGTGATGCTTTGGGAATCTCAGTCATCGACCTTCTGGTTGCAGCCGGTCTGGGGTCTGCGTGCTTGTGGTCAGCAGAGAGTCACCATCCTCCGTCGGGTGGGGAGGTCTTAGCTTCTGCAGAACAACTCAGAGATGTGTCACGCTGTTATCTGTGTCCCTTTCAGGAGGACCTCGAGTCCTGGGACTATTGTCCTGACCATTAACTGCTTGAGCCTGCCCTTTGGAACTCGGGGAGGGTCTAGGAGAGTGAAGCCTTTTTTCCTACAAAGAAGAAACAGGGAACACAGAGGGGCTTTTGTACCAGGAAGGCCCCGCAGGGTCCTGCTTGCTTTCAGTCCCCCCTTTTCTTTGAGTCTCCTCTATCCTGAGAGGAATAGGGGCAGGACAAGAAAGGGAATAAAGTTTTGGATAGAGAGGTTCATCATAAACTTGGCAGGGGAGCTCAGTTTTCGGGGGACTGGGTTTCAGGAGGGGCAGAGGTCATCCCGCAAACCCAGGCCGGGCGAGTTCTGGGGGTGGTGCTGAGAGGGGGATGGGTAGAGTCTCTCACTGGAAGGAGATGTCTGGGCCTCCAGAAGCAGGATTGGGGGTGAAGGATATGCTTCTAATACAGCTTCCCCTCACCTTTGAGCCTCCTGGGCTGTTTCCTGGGAGGCAGGAAAGGGCGCAGGACAGATGGTTACCCCAACCCCCATGCACACAGCCCCACCGTGTTCTGCTGTATCTGTGAGGTGGTGTTTGAGAAGTTCAGCCTGTAAGGGCTGAACGCACTTCCCGGGAGGCCCTGGGGTGGCGGGGGGGCCCAGCCCTGCCCCAGGCCCCTCCCCCCCTCCCTCCCTCTTTCCTGGCTCCTCCGTCTTGGAGTGTCACGGTTCCCCGAAGTGAGGAATTGTGAAGAGTCACACTCAGGATGCCTGTGATCACACACGAGCTTACCCTAACCCACACGGCTTTACACGCGTGTGCATAACTCACTCGGAGACTCCTCGCGTTTTTCAGGTTTCCAAAGGGGCCCAGCCCGGGAGCAGAAGAAATGCTGTGGGTCTATAGGCAGATTTCTTGATTCCAAGCGAAGCCACAGGTCCACAGACTCATTCCCAAACCCACAGAAAGGGGCAGAGCCGCTCCAGGAGGGCCAGCGATTCTCCCGAGCCTGAGCGCGAGGGCTTCCCCTTGGAGGGGGCACAGGCAGGGGTCACGGACAGACCCTCACTCCTCTCCCCCAGCCCCTCAGCCTGTCCACCCCGGGCCCTGGACCCACAGAAAGAAGCCCAAGACCCCCCACTCAAGAGGGATTGGGGCTCCCAGTAGCAGGAGAGAGTGTTCCAAGAAAAAAAAAAAGATGGAGTTAAGATGATTGGAGTTTTCCCAGCAAGAAAAGACACCAGCTCTTTAAAGCAGAAATAACTGATTGGTTCCAGAAATGAATGGTTCTCATCAGCACAGGCAGGAAGTAGGGTTCCGGGTGTTTTATGGGTAACGGGAGGCAAGAGGAGGGAAGACCTTCAGGGACTTAACTCTCAATGCTGTTAGTGCTTCCTGATTGGGGGCGGGGGAGGGGGGGCAGGAAAAAGGAGGAACAGGGCCTCGAGGCGTGAAAGAGCCCAGCCCGCCAGCAGCCAGGTAGGAGGGCATCTCCATGTCTGTCACTTAACGCCACGCCACACACGCAACCCCCAACCAGCAGTCAATGTCCCAAAGCTGCTGGTGAGGAACGGGCGTAGAACAAAAAGCTGACTACTCCAGAGACACGGAGAGGTATCCGTGTCTCTGGAGTAGTTGAAGAGTTCATGCTTCTGTAGGATTAGCTGTTGGTCCCTGGGATCATACCCCTTTCTCAGACTCCAGGCTGGGGCCCCCCATCTTACATCCAAGGCTTTTGGGCAGCTTGCGGGGGCCTGGAACCTTCCTCCTGTCATTTCAAGCCATCTTAGTTAGGGGTCATCCCTCAGGCACCTCTGGTCTGAAACTTTCGATCCAGTGATATCTATCAGAAGTGTCCACAGCAGGGTGTGGAAGGCAAGCAGAGTCCCAGGAGGCCCCAGGCAGCTCCTTCCCCTGGGAGATGAGCCCTCACTACAGCTGTGGGCCTCACCTCCACTTTCCTCACCTGCCCCGACACTCCCCCCTAGCTTTAACTCTTTGAAACTTTTAACTGTTTGAAATTGAGAAGTGTCCCACTGCAAACCACAGAGTCGGGGATGGTAAGAGCCAGGCTCGGAGGCATCCAGAGGATGAGGGTTCCACCTTCCAGGGAGGCAAATAACCATTTTAGGAATTTTAGGAGGAAACAGGCTGGATCTAGAAACATCCAACAGAAGGAAAGCCAGCTGCACAGTGACATGAAACTGTTGGTATTAGTTTTCCATTCTGCGTGACAGATTGCCACAAACTCAGAGACCTAAACCAACACCCACTGCCTGTCTCACAGCTGTGGGTCAGAAGTCCCTGTGGACTCAACTGGGTTCTCCACTCAGGGCTGAAATCAACATGTTGGACGGCCTGGGCTCTTGTCTGGGGAGTTTAGGGAACAATCCGCTTCCCAGCTCGTCCAGGTTGTTGGCAGGATTCCTCGCAGCTGGGGCTCTGAGGTCCCCAATTCCTTGCCGGCTGCCAGCCGGGAGCCACTCTCTGCTCCTAGAGGCCGCCTGCCTGCCTTCCTTGTCACATGTGATGTCCTCCATCTTCAAAGCCAGCAATGGAGTCATTGTCACTCTTCAGATCCCTCCGACTTTCTCTTCCAATACCATCCAGAGAAAACTCTCCGCTTTTAAAGGGCTCAGGTGATAAGTTTAGGCCCATCTCCCTTTTGTCATACAACGAGAGAAACACGAAGGTGTGAAGGTCATGCAGGCCATCTTAACTGTACTTACCCTACTGATCAAGAAAGGATGTGGATGGGTGTGGAATGTCTAGCGTGGCGACCATCGTTAATACTGTAGTGCATATTTGACAGTTGCTAAGAATGTAGATCTTAAAAGTTCTCATCACAAGAGGAAAAAAATGGTGTAACTGTGGTGACATATGTTACCTAGATGCATTGTGATGATTTTGCAGTATATACAAATATCAAATCATTATGTGGCACACCTGGAACTAATACAATGTTGTATGTCAATTATACCTCAATTGAAAAAAAAAGATGTCGAGACCGCTTGAAGAGGAAGAGGAGGAGAAGGCTAGGAGGGAGTGTGACAAGGGTGGTCCAAGGCCAAGATGAGGCATGGATGAAAAGGAACCTTCCAGATGTGCAGCTGACCTAACATTTACTCGTGATAGTTTCATCAAGACAGGGTTCTCCTGGGGCTGTTACCCGTCCAGGGAGGCAATAAATGGACTTTAGCCAGTCTGGGAGTCTCCTGATGTTTTATGAAACTTTTATATACATGCACATACGGATTTTTCATGAGTGAGGGGGTGGGGTGGGGGCAGGAGGAAGTCCATGTCTTTCAGTAGATTCTCCCAAGGATCTTAACCCAATGAGGTTAGGAACTACTGCCTTTCTTTCTTTCTTTTTTAAAATTAACAGCCTTATTGAGATATAATTCATATACCGTACAATTTACTAATTTAAAATGTGCAATTCAGTGGTTTATAGTATATTGACAGAGTCGTGCAATCAACACAATCAATATGAGAACATTTTCATCACCCCCCCAAAAAGAAACTCATAGCCATTAGTAGTCATTCCTGTTTCCTCCCAAACCCCCAGCCCTACCCAACCACTAATCTACTTTCTGTTTCTCTGGATTTGCTTATTCCGGACGTTTCTTTTTTTTTTTTTAATTTTTAAAATTTTTTATTTTAATTCTAATTTTTATTTTTATTTTTTTTGGCTGTGTTCAGTCGTCGTTGCTGCACGCGGGCTTTCTCTAGTTGTGGCGAGCGGGGACTACCTTTTTGTTGTGGTGCGCGGGCTTCTCATTGTGGTGGCTTCTCTTGTTGAGCACGGCTCTAGGCACACGGGCTTCAGTAGTTGCGGCACGCGGGTTCAGTAGTTGTGGCTCACGGGCTCTGGAGCGCAGGCTCAGTAGTTGTGGCGCATAGGCTCAGTTGCTCCACGTCATGTGGGATCTTCCTGGACCAGGGATGGAACGCGTGTCCCCTGCATTGGCAGGTGGATTCTTAACCACTGCGCCACCAGGGAAGTCCCTGGACATTTCTTATAAATGGAATCATACAATATGTTGTCTTTTGTGTGGCTTCGTTCACTTAGCATGTCTTCAACGTTCATCCATGTTGTAGCATGTATCAGAACATCATTGCTTTTTTTAATGGTTGAATAATATTCCATTGTATGGATTTACCACATTTTATAAATCCAGTCATCAGTTGATGGACATTTGGGTTTTTTCTACCTTTTGGCTATTATGAATAAGGCTGCTATGAACATTCTTATACAAGGTTTTCTGTAGATGTAGGTGTTTGTTTCTCTTAGGTATATACGTATATATATATATATATATATATATATATATATATATATATATATATATATATATATATATATATTTAGGAGTGGAATTGTTGGTTCATGTGGTAACTCTGTTTAACCTTCTGAGAAACTGCTAAACTGTCTGGAACTACTGCATTTTGAAATACTCTGGGAGCACTTTCATTTCAGGGATTAATGGCAGGTTAGCAAAAAGGAAGGCCAGCTGGCAGGGAAGTCAGATGGAAAAGCAGGATTTGATGAAGCAATGGTTCAAGATTGATGACTGTAATATCCAATTACAGGCTGCCTGGGCTCAAGGGAAGGAGGCTGAAGCATGAATTAGAGAGTAGGCAGCCATCCAGCCCCACCCATGAATCACTTATACGCACCCCCCATGTGTGCCCTTGCCCTTCCCACCCACCCTTCCCATCCGCCACCCTCACGCCTGGGCGTCAGCACCCTCTGTCAGTCAACAAATAGTGGTATAATTGGGTGCCTCCTATGTGCCAAGCACATAGCAAACAATTGATATGGTTCCTGAATCCTGGAGCTTACGGTCTTTTGGGAACGAGAGATATTAAACCAATAGTTATAAATAACTAAATAATTATCACTGCAAGGCTGTCAGGACATGCTGGGTGCTGAGATCCTATAAGGGGATGGAGGCGGGGAACCAACCAAGTCTTTCTGAGGAAGCTGTGTAATGTTTATGGAGAGACTTATGCGATGAATAGGTGTTTTCCTTAGCCAGACAATGGTGAGGAAGAGGGGGAGGAGAAGGAGAAGGAGAGAGGGTAAGGCTGTCCTAACACAAAACAGGAGGCCTCTGGGTCTGGAAGAGATGGGGCAGAAGGCCAACGTCACTGGAGCAGAGAGAATGAGGGGAGGAGATGGGCTAGAGCACGCAGGGCCTCTTGGGTGGGCCTTTCCAAGGAGCTCGTGTTTTATTCTAAGGGAACTGAAGAGCCCTAGGGGACTTTACTAAAGAAAAAAAGCAAAGGATAAGAGGCCAAAGGTTGGGCTCTGAGTAGAAGTTTATTTGGTTTTTGTTTTCCAGTGACAAGCTTAGAAAGCCAGTGTGGCCCATCCCCGCCCCAGGAGCTGGGGGATGAGGTTTGGGGGGAGAGAAAGGGAGTAGATCTTTAAATCTGAAAAACGGAACAAAACAAAACTCAAAACCCTCTCTGTCCTGCTCTAGGAAGGTAAGTCTCTGAGTGCTGCCACTGAAACCTGGGCTTAATCAGGTGGGCGCAAGGCCCCCTGAGGGGAGATCCTTCCTTGGGGGCTGTCCCACTGTTTGATGCAAGGCAAGGTGCCCGACTCGGGGTGACGGCACGCGGTTGTCTTAGCAGAAGCCAGACCTGCACCGCTGTCAGCAGGCTACACAGCATGTCAGGGTTGAGCCAGGGAGGAACATGGTGACATTTGCCCTTGGAAGACATGGCTTTGGCTACTGTGTTGGAGAATGGATTAAACGGGGTGCCAGAGAGGAGGGAGGCCAGAGTGCCTGCAGGGAGACCACCTTGCTAAAGGATATTTTTTTAGGTAGAATTATAACTGCCATATAAATAGAAAATGGACACGTCTTAAAGATTTTGCCGAGTTCATCAGTGGAGTGAACCAGTGTGACATAAAACCCAGTTCAAAGGAGAAGCCAAAGAACACGTTCCAGAGAGACAATCTGGTAGGCTGAAGTTAAGTTGCTAATAGATGTAAAAACGATCTCGGCCACAGGGCAGAAGTCAATTGCATCTTCCCTGTACAAAATTCATTTGAATTTCTATGAGCGGAAATCATTCCCATCACCTCTGTAAGTTTCCTGTCTCTACAGAGTTGCAAACTGGAAAAGAAAAAAGAACAGAAAGGTCAAACCCCTCTAGAATCAGATAACTCTGGAAGGGTCCTCTAGAGACAACACTGAAAGGAAACATAGTAATATTTTTGCCTATTTCAAAGCCTTTCACAAATTTCCCGGCCAGTTCGGAGCTGCTGCAGTGGTCCATGCAAACCTGGACCTAGGCAGAGGAACAGTGTGTGTGGAACATATCCAAGTGGTGTGCTGTGGTTGAATTGGGGTGGTGAGGGTCCCCAGATCTCCCTCCCTCCTGCCAGCAGAACCGGGGACACCCCAGGAAGCCTGGGACTCTTCAGAATCCAGTTTGAAAACTTGGGCCTTGGCATTTCCTAGGTTCCTGCCTGCTGAGCATTCTTTGGGCTTTCTAGTTCCCCAGGTCTTACTCTGAATTTTTTATGTATATTTAAGTACCACCTTCTGCTTGCATTTAGAGATCCTAAAACATTAAAGATGAATTGTGCAGTTTTGACGAGGCAATCCAGCATAGCGCTTTTAAACGCAGACTCTTGGAATCAAGACTCTGTACTCTGTCACCTTAGGCATGTTTCTTAATCTTTCTGTGCCTCTGTTTCTTCACTTGTAAAATGGAGACCATAGCAGCTCCTAGGGTTGCTTTGAGGATTAAATCAATTAATATATGTACGTCATTTAGTACAGAACCTGAGGCATGGGAAGTATTAAGGATTTCCTATCATTGTGATTCTGAGACAGTCCTGGGACCTGGGACGCTTTGCTGCAGTGCCGCAGTGCTTGCACCTGGACACACCTCTCCTCCAGCAACCAAATATAAAGAAACTATATGGGACTAAAAATAACTGCATGCATGCACAGTTGGGGCAAAAATTATGGACAAAAGATACAAAGAGACCAAAAAACCCAGCTGCCACTTTTGAAGAGCCTGGAGCAAAAGCAGGGGGTCAGGAGCAAAATCAAGGTACTTCGCATGCCCCCTGCACACATCACCCCCTAAGGGGTGGGCAAAACACCTAAGCCACCGCTCTGGCCTGACCCCTGGACACACCCCTACCCTCACCCCATATAAGGAACAAGCTCGCCCCCCTCCACTCCGGGAGCGGAGCAAGCAAGGGAACCTGTTGTTTGTTCTAGCTTCCCCAGGCCGCAGCAGGGGCCCCCATAAAGCCTTGCCTGAATTTCTTGTCTGGCCTCTAGTCAATTGCTATTGCTTGGGGAAGGCCAAGAACCCTAGTCATTATCAATTCTAGTGGTTGAATGAATCCACAAGCCATCATTCTGCTTCACTCTGCTCATGAGAAGCCCGGTGGTTGGGATCCCGATGCCAAGTGTCTCATCAGAATTGTGATCCTTAACTAACCAACACGCATCAGAAGTGAATACACAGACAGGTGGCAAGATTCAGCTGTATAAACGAAGAGCAAATGGGTGAGAATCTTCGACATCATCATCATCATCAAATATTTATTGAATGCCTGCAAAACCCAGCGTGACATGTAAGGCATCAGAGAAGGGATGCTGAAGACCATGGATGCCCACCTAACCGCACTACCCAAGCCATCCTTGAGAAGGAATCACAGAAAACTTGGAGGTAACTCCTCGTAGCCTTTTCCTTCCTGAGGCACAGCAGATGTGATGAACGGAGAGGTTAAGGGCTGTTCTCATGCTGAATTTTTGCCCCGTCTTCTCTCCTCCCAGAGAATGCTTTCTCAGGCTCCTGTCAGCCCCCTAATTACAGAGAGTTGAGGACCAGTTAGAGGATGGTCTATGTACTACCTCTCGTCTATGGGAGCTCCCAGCAGAGTTAAATATATTGATAAGACTAACTATTACAACAGATCGAGTATAACATTTACAGAGAGTATTCTTTGATACTCTGCTCTTCTGAGAGGTGGAGCGACTTCCCCTCCCTTTGAGTGTGGGCTGGACTGAGCAACTCTCTTCTGAAGAATAGAATATGGCAGAAGTGAAGGTGTATGACCTCTAAGACCAGGTCAGACAAAGCACCGTGGCTTCCTCCTTTCTCTCTCCCTCTGGGTGCATTCAGTCTGGGGGAAGCCAACCGCCATGCCATGAGGACACTCACACAGCCCTATGGAGCCCTCCACCTGGTGAAGAACTGAGGCCTCCCACCAACAACCATGAGGGTGCATCTTGGAAGTGGACCCTCCTGCCTCAGATAAGCCATCAAATGCCTGCAGCCCTGGTCAGTAGCTTGACTGTACTTCATGATAGACCCAGAGCCAGAATCACCCAGTGAAGCTGCTCCCAGATTTTTGACCCTCAGAAATCATGTGAGATAATGATATTATTGGGTTTTTTTTGGTTGGGGTTTCTTCACCTCACTTTCTCAGCCCTTTCTTGGCTGACACCCTAATCTAAAGTAGCCACTCAGTCACTCTCAAATATATAAGCCCATTGTATTTTTTATGTAATTTTAAATTAATTACTACTTGGGAATTCCCTGGTGGTTCAGTGGTTAGGACTCCATGCTTTCACTGCCAAGAGCACAGGTTTGATCCCTGGTCAGGGAACTAAGATCACACAAGCTGCAGGGCATGGCCAAAAAAAAAATAATTACTGCTTAATTTTCTTATTTGCTCATTGTTTAAATAACTTCACTATAAGCTCCGTGAGAGCTGGCATAGTTTCTGTCTTATTTAGAGATGTGTCTTCATTGCCTAGTTAGTGCCTGCTACATAGGAGGTGCTCATTAAGTGTTTGTTGGGTGAATAAAGTGAATGAAGTATATATTCTTTAATGGAAGGACCTATGTTGATCTTTGGATCTCTATAGTTCTGAGCATAGCAGCTTGAACGTGATTGGAGCCCAACTAACATTAGTGACTGAATTAATATACTTTATAAGACAGTGAAGAAGTGAAAAATGAATAGAATGTGTGTGATATTATCGTTTTATGCCCCTAAATTTGAGGTAACTTATCACTCAGTAATAGATAACTATTACAAATAGCTAGGGTTTTTTCTTTTTTGCCTAATCGTTTGAAAATAAGTTGCAAACATCATGACCCTTCAGCTCTAAATATTTTAGCAAGTTTCTTTGAAGAACAGTGACACCCAAGAATTTTATTTTGATTTATTAGGAATTATCACATCTGTAAATTTGAATATTGATTAAATGATTTCTAATATACAGTTCATACATTTCTCCAATTGTCCAGTATATCCCAATAGCCCCCCACTTCATACAGAGTAAAAGCCAAATCCTTACCAAGGCCACGAGGCCCTCCGTGATCAGCTCCGCCCACCCCTGTCATCTCTCTGACCTCATCTCCTACCCTCCCCCTTGCTCACTCCTCTCCAGCCTCACCAGCCTCCTCCACGTTCCTCCCACATCACGGCCTTTTGCACTTGCTGTTCCCTGGGTGCAGAATTTGCTCTCACCTCCTTCAAGTCTTGGCTCAAAGGGCTCGGATGTCTCTTCCTCCGTGGGGTCTACCATGGGTACCCATTCTGAAATTGCAGTCCCCACCCCTGGCACGCGCATTCCGTTGCCCTGCAGATTTTTCTCCATAAACATACCATCTTCTGACATACTGCGTATTTACTTGTTGACTTTGTATAACATCCATCTCCCCTATTAGAATGTCAGCTCCACGGGGGGCAGGGGTTGTCATCTGTGGTCACGGCAGTATCCCCACTGCCTAGAATGATGCCTGGCACAAACATCAGTGGAGCTGGTACATCCATCAGTGGATGTTTGTAGGATGAGTGAATGAACAGAGGAGTGAACTGAGAGAAATGCCTCCCGTGGACACTGGCGAAGGGGACATTGGGTGGTGTCATGATAAGGAACTGAACACCTGCTGGGGAAGTCTGCCACATTTGGGGCAGAGTCAGCAAAATGAGGGCGAGCCTTGCTAGCCAGAGAGGGACTCTGTGGCGGATTACCTGTGTTCTGGGATACATCCGGCATCTCAGAACATCCCTCTTATCTCAGGACATTGCTATACTCTCCTTTAAGAAAGAGTGAATAATGCTAATAATTGCTGGCCTGTCATATTGAAAGCTTACCATGTACCAGTCATGATGTCAAACACTTCAAACCCAGTGTCTCATTTAGGCCTCCCAACAATCCTACAAGGCACGTATTACCATAAATCTCATTTTCTAGACAAAGATGATTCAGAGGTTTCACTGACTTTTAAAATTAATGTTTGATTTATTGGAGTTACAATTCACAAACCCTAGTTCTTCCTTAAGCTTTGGCTTACAAATCTTACTCTTATTTGTGGCCAACATATTTTCACAATCACTTTTATAAAGATGTGGAATGTTTGATTCCAGTTACAAAGTTAAACTCCCTTAAACATTTTAAATTGCATTTAAACATTTATTGTGTTTGGTTTCCTTTTATGTACTTTAGTGGTCTGACTTAACAAACAGAACCTTTCCAAGTATTTAAATTTAAATTATTCTTCCAATAAATTAAACTTATAAATATGGTGAACTTTGAGTTCTCTTAAATGTTTCCATACTCTAAGTTAAAGGAGTTTTCAGTTTAAAATTATAAATCTGAATCAATTCCATTCCTACTGATTTTCCATTGGAAATTCAAGATTTTTACTCTAAGTAGGCCAAGTCCTATTGAGCTATAAATATGTAAATATCAAATGTGCACAGATTATTTTACATAAAAACATTAATATCATTATTTGGGTTCCCTTAAACTTTCTATACTTAATTTTAAATCTATAAAGATGCCCACTCACCAAGGAAACTATAATAATTTCACATCGTTTTGAGGGTTGCCTTCTCGACTCTTCTGAGATGACAGAACATCTTCTCTGCCCTGTCATTGCTGTGTCAGTGACCCCATAATTCAAAGGAGGTGCCACATGGCCTAGGACACCTAGATTTAAATGACATGTTATACCCCTACCAGGAAATACCCCTACCCCTACTCTACTGCCTGATTTGATTTTGCACCTTTGGCTTTTAAGATTAGTCAAGCCATTTTTTATCTAAAGCTAAAGAGCTTCAAACCAGATGGAATCCTGCATTCTTTCATATTCTATTGTCTCTTTGGACCATGCAAATGTTAGAGATATTAAACTGATATCTGATTGAATTATGGCCTAGGAATCAGCTCTTTTCCATCTAGAAGTGGAACCCCAGGCATCCGTCAACAATGGGAATGGACTCGGGAGGTTATCAGTTCCTTCCCAGGTCTGTGACGTCACACCCTGTACTTCCACACCTACAAGGGCAGCCAGCTCTCAGGGCAGGAAATAGGGAGACTTCCTCCAGGGGGCCTATGTTGGATTCTCTCCTGCCGTAAAGGTTAAAGTTCACACATGAGACTAGAAGACAGAAGCAGCAGAATTGCAGCTAGACTCTCTCCTCTGGAGGAAGCACAGAGGTGCCTGAGTCCTTCTTTACTCATCTCTTTATAAATCACAATAAGCCTGGTGAGGCTAATAAGGCAGGTGGCATTGTTCCCGTGCTTCATTCATTCATTCATTCAGCAAACATTTATTGCCCATGTATTATGGGCAAGGTCATTGCCTTTGAGGTGCTCACAGTCTGCAAGGGAGACCACCAGCCAGAGCTCAGGGCTGAATGAAATTTACAGTTTGGGAAGTGCAGGGGGGCCCAGGGGAGGGAGCGTAATGTCCTTCAGGTGGAGAACATCAGGGAAGGCTTATGAAGGAGGGGGCATTTGACATTCATCTGTGTTTACTGGGTACCCACTGTATGCCAGGCACTATTGGGGGAAGGGTTTGGGGATGAGTAGGACAAAAGTAAACAGTGTAATTTCAGGTTCTAGGGAGCCGTCGTTTGTTGAGTGCTTACAATGTGCTGACACTAAGTGCTTTACATAGATGGACTTGTTTAATCCTCCTGGCCCTTCTGTGAGGCAGGAAAACATTAATATCCCCATTTTGTCAGTGAGGAGACTTATCACTTATCTGTGGCTGCAGAGCAATCCACCCCAAATGTAGTGGTTTAAAACAGCCGTCGTTTTCTTGCGTCACGAGCCGGTGGGGCAGGAATTAGGCAGGGCTCAGCAGGGGCAGCTCACTCCTCTCTGCTCCGCAGTATTAGCCGGGCTTGCGGCTGTGGCTGGAGGATCCAGATGGCCTTGTCGCTTGGCTGGAGTGTCAGGCTGCCCGTCAGGTGGGGCACTCTAGTTGTCCTGTACATGACCCCTGTCTCCAACAGGGTGGCCGGGGCTTCTTTGCTCTTCTTCCCAGAGTGCAAACACAGAAGCTGCAAGTGACATTGCACCATGGCCACCGCATTCAGCTGGTCCACAAATGTCACAGAGCCAGCCCAGGTTCAAGTGGAAGGGAAACTGACATGGGGGGAGTGGCGAAGTCACAATGCAAAGGGCACGCAGGATGGAAGGGATCGCTGTGGCTATCTTTGGAAACAATCTCATGCAGACACGGGGTTTAAATAACTTGCGCGTGGTCATACAGCTAACAGTTAGGCTGTGGGGGTCAGTAGGGTAAAGGTCAGACATGCAGAAATATGGAGGACATCTCAGATAAAATGATGCTGTGAGCGAGGGCCCCGAGTCATGAAAACCTGGAGAGTCATTGCTCTGTTTGCTGGAAGAAGTAGGTAGACAAGAATGAAGCCATATAGGGAATTCCCTGGCGGTCCAGTGGTTAGGACTCAGCACTTTCACTTCCATGGCCCGAGTTCAATCCGTGGTTGGGGAACTAAGATCCTGCAAGCCTCGCGGCACGGCTGATGAAAAAAAAAACTGAAGCCGTGTGTGTGTGTGTGTGTGTGTGTGTGTGTGTGTGTGTGTGTGTGTAAAGTGGAATATTCCTCAGCCATAAAAAAGAATGAAATAATGCCATTTGCAGCAACATGGATGGATAGAGATTACCATACTAAGTGAAGTAAGTCAAAGACAAATATCATATGATATCACTTATCTGTGGAACTAAAAAAATGATACAAATGAACTTATATACAAAGCAGAAATAGATCACAGACATAGAAGACAAACTTATGGGGAATTCCCTGGCAGTCCAGTGGTTAGGACTCCACATTTTCACTGCCGTGGGCCCGCAGGAAAACTAAGATTCCTGCAAGCCTCTCAGCCAAAACAAAATGAAACCAAAAAAAAAGAGACAACAAATTTAGGGTTACCAAAGGGGAAAGGAGTGGGGAGGGATAAATTACGAGGTTGGGATTAACATATACACACTGCTGTATATAAAATAGATAACCAACAAGGACCTACTATATAGCATGGGGAGTTATTTTCAATATTTTGTAATAACCTATAAGGGAAAAGAATCTGAAAAAGAATATATATATTCTGAATCACTTTGCTGTACACCTGAAACTAACACAACATTGTAAATCAACTGTGCTTCAATAAAAAAAAATTTTTTTTTAATAAAAGCACGAAGGACTTCCCTGGTGGCGCAGTGGTTAAGAATCCGCCTGCCAATGCAGGGGACACAGGTTCGAGCCCTGGTCCTGGAAGATCCCACTTGCCGCGGAGCAACTAAGCCCATGAGCCACAACTACTGAGCCCGTGTGCTGCAACTACTGAAGCCCGCGTGCCTGGAGCCCGTGCTCCTCAACAAGAGAAGCCACCACGATGAGAAGCCTGTGCACCACAACGAAGAGTAGCCCCCGCTCTCCATAACTAGAGAAAGCCTGCACGCAGCAACGAAGACCCAACGCAGCCAAAATAAATAAATAAATAAATTTATTAAAAAATAAAATAAAATGGTTATGATGATACATGTTAAAAAATAAGTAAATAAAATAAAAGAATGAAGCCAAAAAACATAGGCTGGGGCCAGACCGTGGCTGACCTTGAACACCAGGCTGAACTGTTTGGACTTGACTCTGTAGGCAGTGGGCAGCTATGGAAAGGTCTGGAGCAGGAGAGTGACTTGATGAGTAGGGAGACTTAAGCCGGCCCTGCATAGCCGTGTGCGGGATGAATGCAGGCAGCGGATAAGGGAGGAGTCTCCCGCCGGTGATGAAGACCTGACCCGGAGAGTACACGTGGGAGAAGAGGGCTGGGTCTGAAGGCAGGAAGCCCCACAGGGGTGCATCTGACACAGCTTGGCATCTTGACATTTTACAGATGGGGGGGCTGGGTCTGAAGGCAGGAAGCCCCACAGGGGTGCATCTGACACAGCTTGGCATCTTGACATTTTACAGATGGGGGGGCTGGGTCTGAAGGCAGGAAGCCCCACAGGGGTGCATCTGACACAGCTTGGCATCTTGACATTTTACAGATGGGGAGACTGGCTCTGAGGGGTTAACGCTCCAGGATCTCCTAGCAAAGCAAACGGCAGAGGCGGAAGGTAAGATGTCATGTGGGCAAAAGAATAAGAGGAGGGTGTGGCCTGGGATGGGGTCTAGGTCTTTGGACCCCTCGTCCATTAGAGCACAATGGGAGTGTTCGTGGTGGGGGCCAGAAAAGTAGGGGCTCCGGTGACTTCTCTGTAGGGCACGTTGGCATCAGCGACGCTTGGTGTCAATGCCTTGAATTGTCCAATGAGGAGATGACTTGGCTTGAACCAACAGAAGGAGCCCGCCCTGGTGGGGAGCCCGCCCTCTTCCCAGGGCCAGGAGCCCACTCATGGGGAGCGAGGCCTGGTCCACTGGGTCCGATGGGGGCTGGTGTGGACGGGGAAACAGAGGCTTGAATTGCCATCTCCACACACACCCTGAGTTGCTTCGAGGGTCTTTCTGAGTAGTACATCTTTAAGAAATCAGCAGGGAAGAAGGAAGAGGGGACACGATATGCAGTTCTTTCAAAGCTCTTAGTTTTCAAAGACACTGAGGTTTGTTTTTTTTTTAAAGAGAGCCTGGTTGATCTCATTCTGAGCATCTCTGGCTGAAAGGGGCCTCCCCGCCCCCTCTGTGCTCGTTGCTCCCTGGGATTTGTTTCTTTTCTTCTGACATACTTCATGCAGGGAGAGCTCATTTTGGCTTCCTCAAAAATTGGACGCTAAATTTAGAACTGGCCTCAAAACTTCTGGTCTTTGAGCTCAACTTGTCTGGCTCAGCCCAGCCCGCCACAGCCGTCTCTTATCACCATGAATGTTGTTCCTATTTGGTTCTCCAGTTGTCTTAGAAACGTGAGTTGGTATGATCGGTCACGGCCAAGAAAGGGAAGCCAGAGCCCACCAGTCTATCCGGGTAGGACACTGTCTCTGCTCTTCCCTTGTAAATAATGTTCTCTCCGAGCAGAAAATATTTGCCCCTCATTTATGAGAGCCGGGCCCCTTGGGCCCATTCCAAATTCCTCTGGTCTCCCTTCCATCTGTTGCAAGTTCCTTCCCTAACTTCTCATCCCTGGAACCACCAGAAAGGGGAGGAAGTAGGCCTTCGTTTGTGCCTGGGCCCATCTGCTTGCCATCTGGACTCAGGCCTATTAACCCCTGACCTTCAGCCATAATCCCTCCTCTCAGCTCCTTCTATAAATTCACTTTGGGAGAAGGAGCCAAGAGCTGAGGGACCTCTCAGTCCCCACCGAGTGGTCCTTCGCATGCCCAGTTCTAACGAAGGAGACGTCATCTCCCTTGGAGCCTAACGGCTGGTTCTGAGCTCTGGGCTCTGCCCTTCACTTCGTATGTCCTTGGGCAAGTCACTTGACTTTCTAGCCAAGCCTGTTTTCCCATCTATAAAACGAAGAGTGGAATAAGTGGGCCTCTAACCTTAGGGTGCATCCCGCTTTAAAACATGCCATGCCTCTATGACCATGACCAGTTCTTACTGGAGAAAGCGTCCTTTTAGCATTAAAGAGAGGAGTGTCATACAGTGTCACCCACTACATCCCCGCAGAGCACCACCCCAGAAGGGCACTGGAGAGTGCCAGCATCCCTCGCTGAAATGCAGTCATAACCGCCCCTACAACTCAACTCAGAACGATTCTGCAGGAGGCCATGGCCAGCTGGATCTCATCTGTGATAGTTCAGAAGGTCCACAGCATTCTAAAGATAAAAGCTAAGTTCTCCAGAGCAGTGTTTCTCGAATTGCTTTCCATGGAACACGGGGATCCCACGTGGGCTTGGGCTTTGCCAACCTGTTGTCCAATAAGTTTCGGGAAAGCTGGATTTCTTTACCGCAGGGTTTCTCAGAGCCTTGAACTCAGAGCCGCCACTACAGACATTCTGCTTATCCTTCAGAAGAGCCTCTGTTTTTGCCCTTTTGCTAGTTCCATTTCACAGATGGGAATATGAGGCTCAGAGAGGTGAAATGATCTGCCCGGGGTCCTGCAGCTTGGACAGTTGGGATCTGAACCTACAGCCGTGTTCCTAACACGAGGCTATATTTTCATCCCACGTTACGGGCCCTGAGAGGCTGCCTTTGTCCCAGCTGAAACCCCTCAGAAAAAACAGAGCAAAGGGCAGCTTTCTGGGGAAGGAGAGGAGACAGTGAGGGGGCGTGTTACGGGTGTATTAAAGCCTCTGGTATGGGGACCCTTAGCTGTTTCCTGGGGACAATTCACTGGGTGCGGGGGGAGTCACAGACTTGTCTGCTGCTCTTCACAGCTGTAACTGTCTCTGGAGTAAGTCAGGGGAAGGAGTGTCATCCCCTTTACAAGAAAGTTTTGCAGAGATTTGTGTTGATCCAGAAATGCAGGTTCTAGAAGTATCCATTGTTCCATGCGGATTAGTACCACACAACTCCCCTCGCCGACATACCTGATTTCACGGGGTCAGCAACAGCTCCCAGGTGGCCCGGCTGCTGCCAGGGGATCCTGAGAGCCTGAGTGAGTTACTTAGTTACCTGTTCATTCTTCCGCATCTCTAACGAGCACTTCCTGAGCACGCTGCTGTGCGTGGGAGACGCAGTGGTGAACGAGTTCAATGTCCCTGTTCTCCAGGAAAGACAGACCTTATACACACACAAAGGCCCCGAGGGGTGTAGTTACAACCGAAGTGAGTTCTCCAAAAGGAACATCGTTCTGTGACAACAGGTATCACGGCAGCGTGACCTAGTTTAGGAAGGCATGTGTGGCCGTGAGGGGCACCACTCACATGTCCCTTCAAGAGACCCTCTTCTGGGGAAGCTGGTTGGCTGACAGCTCCCGCACCTTCAGGTGTTCACACCAAGGCCACTCCCTCCCCAAGTAGCTTGTAGCCAATGGCAGCACAGCAGAGACGCCACAGCTGGGCCACTCCCCAAGGCGGGCAGAGCTTCCCCCAAGCTGAGCTGCCCGGCGGTCCACTGCGCCTCCTTCCCTCTCCCCTTTCGCAGGGGTCAGACCTGAAGGCTCTCCCCACCTGCTCCTGCTCCCTCACTCCCCCTCATTCCATTTTGGCATCTGCTTCTGGTTAAAAAAAGACGTAACTGAGTCAACTTTAAAGACCTTATTGGCTTTATTGAGTGATTCATGAATCGGGCAGCAACCAATCTAGCAGGTAGAAAGGAGCTCCTAGGAGCTGTACAAAATGAGAGGCTTTAATAGGCAGAAACGAGGGCTTCCCTGGTGGCGCAGTGGTTAAGAATCCGCCTGCTAATGCAGCGGACACGGGTTCGAGCCCTGGTCCAGGAAGATCCCACATGCCGCAGCGCGACTAAGCCCGTGTGCCACAACTACTGAGCCTGTGCTCTAGAGCCCGTGAGCCACAACTACTGAGCCTGCATGCTGCAACTACTGAAGCCTGCGCGCCTAGGGCCTGTTCTCTGCAACAAGAGAAGCCACAGCTATGAGAAGCCCGCGCACCGCAACAAAGAGTAGCCCCTGCTGTCCACAACTAGAGAAAGCCTGCACGCAGCAATAGGTAGAAACGAGCAGGAACAAGGAAGTTAGACTTGGCAAAAAAGCGGGTTGGTAATTGCAAGGTCATTTTCCTTTAGGGGATGGCGGGGGTCTACCAGGCAGTTTATCTAACTAATACCGATCAGGTGATGCCTGACTGGCTGGTTTAAGATTTCATTTCTGGGGACTTCCCTGGTGGTCCAGTGGTCAGGACTCTGCACTTTGACTGCCAAGGGCCCGGGTTCAATCCCTGGTCAGGGAACTAAGGTCCCGCAGGCCACACGGTGAGGCCAAAAAAAAAAAAAATTTTTTTTTCATTTCTGGGGGAGCTGAAACTGTAACTAAGTCTCAGTTTAGTGGTGACACGGGGCATAAGCAACTCCATTTTGGACCTGTTGTCTTGTTTTTAACACAAGGAAAATTAGAAATTAAATATTTTGAGCTGAATGATCAATGAAAATATAATCTATCAAAACTTGTAGTATACAGCTAAAGGAGTGCTTAAAGGAAAATATTAAGCTTATTAGAAAAGAAGAAAGATATAAGATCAATGATCTAATATTCCATTTCAATAAGCTAGAACAAGAAGAGCCAAGTAAACCCAAAGTAAGGAGAAGGAAGGAAATAATAGTAAGACGAGCAAATATCTGCGACATAGAAAACATACAAACAGAAAATTAACAAAGCCAAAAGTCGGTCCATTGGAAATATAAACAAAATTGGTAAATTCGTAGCTAGACTGATCAAAGAGACAGGGAAAGGAGGAGAATAAATTGAGTACAAGGAATAAAAAAGGAGATATCACCACAGAGCCTGCAGACATTAAAAAAGAATAATAAAAATAATAAGACAATTAAAAGAATAATAAGAAAATATTATAAACAACTTTATGCCAATCAATTTGACAACGTAGATGAAATGGACAAATTGCTTGACAAATCGCAGCTTACCAAAATTGACACAAGATGAAATTGAGAATCCAAGGAGTTTTATCTATTAAAGAATTAGAATTCATTATCAAAACCCTTCCCTCCAAACTTCAAGCCCAGATACTTTAACCAGTGAATTCTATCAAACATTTAAGGAAGAAATAGCACCAATACACACATTTTCAGAAAATAGATGGGGGGGGGGAACCTTTCCCACTTCATTTTATGAGGTCAGCAGTACCCTGATACCAAAACAACAAAGACATTATAAGCAGATTGAACCCAGATCTCAGCACCATGATTAACAAGACTTATTTCTTAGTAGGCCGCATGTCCAGAGTGGGTCATCCGGAAGACTGTGCTTGTCACAGACACTCAGGGACCAGGCTGATGAAGCTTCTGTCTCAACAGAAGCTTCCACTGTGATTAAGGCAGAGAAAGGAGACGTAGCGAATTGCATACTGACCCTTAAAGCTTCTGCCCTGAAGGGACATGTGTCACTTCTGCTCATGTTCATGACCATGTCCCAGGGGGATGGGGGTGTCCTAACATGCTTTTGGAAGGAGAGGAGACTAGATAGTGATTATCCCAGGAGTCATAGATGTATGTATAGTAACAGAAGAGCCGAAATAAGTAACATGAATGACCTGCCCAGTGAGAATACAGAGTGGACCAGGGGGCCCTGGGGGCCTGGGCTTCGGAAATCCCACCAGCCCGAGAGAGGGGGAGAGCCTGGGAAGGAGGCTGAGCTGGAGCAACCGGAGGGAGGGGAAAACCCGGCTGAGTCCATGAAGGGACTGGCCAACGGGGTCTCATGTGATTGAGCGGTCGTCTAAGAGGAGGATGCGGACCACCAGGATGTCACTGGTACCCCGGGCAAGATCATGTCAGTGGAGTGATGGTGGTAGAAGCCAGAATGAAATGAGTAAGAACTGAGTGTGGGGTGAAGGAGAGCAGAATATGGACGACACGTTTTAAAGAAGTTGGTTGTGAAGGGAAGGAAGGCAGTCACTGGAAGAGGACGTGTTAAGAGAAGGTTTGTTGATTTCAGTGGGTGAGCCCAGAGGATGTTTAAATGTTGATGGGAACCATCTAGTTTGGAGGAAGGGATTAGATGTATAAGAGAAGGGAGTCAGGGACAGTAGAAGGTTCCTGGAAGGTGGGACTTGAAAGTCGGCAATGAAGGATGCCGTGAGGTGGACCTGGGGGGCTGTGGCTGAGCTGGTGTGAGTGGAAGCAGGCAGTAGGGGAGCCAGAGGGAGAGGAAAAGTGAGCAGAGCAAACACATGGTGGGGCAGAGAACCGAGAGGGAGAAAGCCGGCAGCGGAGTCTTGCTGGTCCTTTTACTTTTTTTTTTTTTTCTTTTTGTTTAAATTGAGGTATAATTGACTTACAATGTTGTGTCAGTTTCAGGTGTACAGCAAAGTGATTCAGTTATACATACATATATATATATTCTTTTTGAGATTCTTACCCCTACAGGTTATTATAAAATATCAAGTAGAGTTCCCTGCGCTATACAGTAGGTCCTTGTTGGTTATCTGTTATATATATAGTAGTGTGTATGTGTTAATCCCAAACTCCTGATTTATCCCTCCCCCCCTTCCCTTTTGGTAACCATAAGTTTGTTTTCTATGTCTGTGGGTCTATTTCTGTTTTGTAAATAACTTCATTTGCATCATTTGTCTTAGATTCCACGTATAAGTGATATCATATGATATTTGTCTTTCTCTGTCTGACTTACTCCACTTAGTATGATCATCTCTAGGTCCATCCATGCTGCTGCAAATGACATGATTTCATTCCTTTTTATGCCTGGGTAATACTCCATTGTATTTATATACCACATCTTCTTTATCCATTCATCTGTCGATGGAGCTGGTCCTTTATCTTGGAAAGATTTCATTCATTCAACAAATATTTATGGAGCGCCTGCTGTGTGCCAAACCAGGTCCTGAGCACCGTGGGTAGAGCACTCAACAGGACCAATGCCATCCTTGTCCTCAGAATCCATGCCTGTATCCAAAGAAGCCAAGTGGCAACAACCTCTTTGGCCAGGCAGGTGCCCTCAATTTGGACCGATTTCTTGAATAGCAGCAGATAGACACAACAGATATGGGGGTCAGAGGAAAACAGACTTCCCATAATAGGAAGGGGCTGTTGGATAAGGCTTGTCCTCTGGAAGGTCTTAGGGACTTTGGGGAAGGGAGGTGTGTGTGTCCAGATACATCTCTGGAGCAACTTGATGCAGAGAACCCCTCTGTGCTTTGAGTGTGTTGGGATGTGTTGGTGGTTGACTCTGTATGTGTTTGGAAGAGAAAGAGCCAGACCAACAAGGTGGCACCCTGCTAGGAAACTTGCCCATTCTGGTTCTTTGTTGTTTTTTACTTTTTGTTATAGAAATTTGAAAGCAGATGCAAAAATGGAGAGAATAGTACAGTGAACCTCCATGGACCGTCATTCTCACCACCACTGACCTCTTCCTCCTCCAGACACCTCTGACTTGTCCATGCCTCCCATTTGGCAGTTAATAATGTACTTTCTTATGAAATCTGAGTTTTGGCTCCTCCTGAAACCGGCACTGTTTCTGGGCTTTTTCTGTTATGTGAGCCAATGCATTTCTTTCTAGACTTCATTTTGAAGTAATTTTTTTTTTTTTCCTCTTGTGATGGAAAGAATCCTGTCTACTCTAGAGACCCAACCTTATTCGCCCAGCTCCCTGGGCCCAGGTACCCTTACAAGGGCATCCAGTGTTGTGTTAGTTATCTATGGCTGCATAACAAATGACCCCAAACTTAGTGAGTGTGGTAACCAGCCTCTAAGAAAGCCCTTAAAGATCCTCACCTCCTGGTATTTGTGCCCTGAGCAGTCTCCTCCTATATCCTATTGAGGTTACTCTGTGAGACCAACAGAAGGTAATGGAAGTGATGTGACTTCCAGGTCATAAGAGACTTGAACTTGGCACCTTGCTTCCCCCAGGCATGTCCCACTGCATTGTTGTGTCCGAGGGGCACACAGGAGGGTCCCTGGCCTAGCCCTGGGGAGCCAGGGAGGGCTTCCTGGTGGAAGCGATCGCTGAACTGCATCCTAAAACCTCATCTCCCCTCTGACTGCTCAGTGGACGCAGGCCTCTGAAGGCGCATCCAAGGATGACCTCACCCCTTTAGGACAGGCTCTCACGCCTCCCAGGACATCAAGGGACATGTCTGGATGTATGCATCCTCGAGGGGAGAAAGCCAGACAAAGCCCCCAGACCCTATTTCCCAGCTGGGCCTCACAGGAGCACTTTCTCAGGGGCCGCCCGCCTCCAGTGCCCCAGCCTCTGCAGTGCGGTCAGTGCAGATAAAGGCGGGAGCCGCAGTCCCCACAGGCAAGGAGGGGCCGGTGGTGGAGGTGAGGGTTGGAGAGGAGGTGTTGACCCCCTGCAGACATGCAGACACACGTCCTGAGCTGCGCTGTCGGTGGGGGGAGGCTGGCTACTGGCTGGTGCTTGGGCCCCCAGCCCCTCTGCGGACCAGCTGTCTCCACGCCCCGCCTGTGCCTTCCCCAAGGGGCGCGGGGAGCAAGCCGGGACACCCCTCCCCTTCCATCAGCAACTCCTGTTCTCCCGCCCGCGCACTTCCCACTCCCACAGAACCCCTTCCCGGCAGAGCGCCTTCACCAGGCCTGCCTTCTCCCCCAGCTTCCCGTCTGTGCTTCATTGCTCTTCTCTCCCCTCTTGCTAAAGGTCCTTGCTTATGTGATGTGGCAATGGGTGGGCATTAGCGTGGGTCTCTGTGAACATTCCTGTGTGTGTGTGTCTGTGTGTGTGGGTGTTCACCACTGGATATCGGTGTGTAAGCTGGACCTGGCACAGGGGTATGCACATATGCTGGGGGGGGGTCACAGGCTCAGATGTGAGAGGAGGCGGGGAGACAGGCAGAGGTCCAGACTCTTTAGCACTTCCTGGAAAAGACCCCCAGCTGCTCTAGCGCCTGCCTTCCTCCCAGCCTTAGCACTCACCACCCCCTACAGAACTCACCCAGCTCCTGCCCTCTCTCTCCCCTCAGCCTAGGGTTTCTGTTCCCAATCCCCATCCACTACTAGGCAAACTACTGCTTGACCCTTCAGGCTCTGCTCAAGTGTCCCCTCCTCGCAGGAGCCTCCTTGAGCCCCTGGGTCTGGGCTGGAGGCCCCTGCAGCAGTGGCCACCGCCTCTTCTCTGCCCAGGGCCGCTGCTGGAGGCCAGGACCTTGCCTGTGCTGGTCGTCTTCCCTCAGCATCCCGCCTGATACCAGGCCCCGTGTGGGAACTCCCTGCAGAGGGGTGAATGAAAAGAAAATTATATATATGTGTATATAACCATAGCCAGAGAGAGAGAGAGAGAGAGAGAGAGAACTTTCTTCCCCCAGCTAAGCAGTCTAGACTGAACTTTTCTCCTGGTGGCTTAAGTAAGGTTCAAGCGTATTGTAGGGATGTTGGGGAATGTGGGTTCATTTTATCTTTGGAACTGGGGGTGGTGTGTGCCCCTCCACCCTGCTACCCACATACACGCTGGTACCACACCAGGCTGCTTTCCGAAAAGAATGTGTGTTATCACTCATCTTCTAATCTCGCTGGTTTAAAGCCAGCGTCAAACACCCTCAGCCATCATCCTGCCCACCAGAAACAAACTTTGAAGTCAGTCTGGGCCTTAGAGGGGGCAGAAGCCTTCTAAGGGAGGGAGGCCCCGCCCCTCAGCCCCCACCCCTGCTCCCCCCAGCCAATCACTGAGCCCGTTCGGTTTCCGGAGCAAGGGTTGGGGGCGGGAGGCAGGGAGCCGAGCTGGAAGGGCTTTTCGAGCCCCGCAGGCTGCGTGCTCCAGGGGCTGACGCAACTGGAGAATTTGGCTTCTTTTTATCACATATATCATTTTGCCATATATGGTCACCGAGAGCTACTGGCAGCGAGGCTCGGGCCCAGATGGTGGGCTCCCAGAGTGAAGTGAGCTACATACCAGCCCAGAACAAGCAGACCATCGCTCACCCGCCGGACAGGTGGGTGGGCCAGCAGGGGGATTATATATAGTTCTGTTCACATTCCTTCACTAATGCATGTTGGCCCCCAAAGGCGCAAACAATCTCCATTTCTGGCTCTTTTTACTGAATTTGCTAATTGCTATTCTTCTATAACCAAGGGAACGAAAAGAATTCCAGGAGGAATGTGGGGAAAGAGATGTGCTGGCCATTTCCCTTCCTTCATCCTCTGACCCTCCCCTCCCCTCCCCTCCTCCCGCTGCCCCTTACCCCGAAGCCCCCCTGAAGTCTTTCCCATTCCGGCCGCCCCCAGAGGGCCTTTTCTGCTGACTCGCCTCATTTCTCCCCTTGCGCCAGAATCCCCTCCTCGCCTGCAGCCCTTCAGCCCAGGTGAAGCTGGCCGGGTGCAGATGAGCCCCTGAGGCCGGGGGGATCCAAAGAAGTGTAGGGTCACAGCAGACAAGATGCCCCAGCTCCCAGAACCTGTCCCGGCCAGATCCTGGCCTGGCCGAGCAGGAGATGCTGCCCCAGCCTTCCCAGGGGCCTGAGGTGGCAAGAATGGCAACACAGGAAGCCAACCGCTAAGACTCTCCGAGGCCCAAATAAATATCGGCGATCCCCTAAGGCCATTGTCAGGACCTCACTTTACATCACCAGCCCGAGGCAGTCAAGATTTCCGAGGTTTACACCTCCAGCCCAGAATTTCTTCAGAGCTTCAGAATCACAGGTCGGAGGTGGCACTGTTACACGTCAGGGGGGTGGCTCAATTCTAAAGCAAAGACAGATGGAGCAAGGTTAGACCCGGTCTGGAGTGGTGGGTGCAAGCTTAAGGATGTTCATAGGAGCAGCTGAGCCTCTGA
The DNA here is from genome assembly GCF_965194825.1 of Balaenoptera physalus. Lineage (NCBI taxonomy): Eukaryota > Metazoa > Chordata > Mammalia > Artiodactyla > Balaenopteridae > Balaenoptera > Balaenoptera physalus. The sequence continues at coordinate 57,184,603 of NC_138901.1, read as the reverse complement.
CGTCAAGGGCGAGGAAGGCAGGCGGCCAGCCTCTCGCATGGTGTCCAGAAGCATCCTTAGGGAGTACACCCTGGGTGAAATGCGGCTTTGGTGATCCCTGTCTTCTAATTCGCTTCAAATAACAGGGACTGATTCTTCCAGCAGTGTACCCCCTGTGCCTCTAGCACAGAGCGGGAGCTTGACCCTGCTACACGGAGAAACACGAGGGAGCTTTTACAAGCTAGTGGTGTCCGGGCCCGGTACATTCTCACCTAACGGCCTGGGGTAGGTCTCGGGTGTGTGATGTGTTACATGTCAGTCCCTCCCAGCTTCCCTGGTGATCTGATGTGTGCACAGCTGCAAACAGGGTGGCTCTTCCTGGAGTGTCTGACATGAGCCCACCAGCTCCTGATCCCCCTACCTGGGTCAGCCTCAGGTCCCCCAAGCAAAGCCCCTTCCCAGGGAGCTGCGTGGTCCAGCTGGCCGGTAAGGATGAGCTGTGGCCTGGAAGTCAGAAGCTGACTCCCACCTGGCTCTGCCCTGAATTGCCAGAGCCCCCTCCTCAATGCTCCGAATGTCTTAAAACCCCCGTTTCTTCCACCGCAAAATCAGGAGGTAGAGAAGTTCTAGAAGGACCAGTGAGATTGTTTACATAGTAGTAATGCTACTAAATAATTACTGTGTACCCCACCATGCTGGGTGCTGAAGGCATGCTATTTCATTTGGTTCTACTACTCTGCCCACTTTAAAGATGAGAGAATTGAGGCTAAATTGTCTGGCCAAGGTCCCACCACCACTAACTGGCGGGGTGGGCGAGGGGGAGCTGGAACACGATTCCAGAGCTTGCAGGTCTCAGCACCGCCACTGGTTTACACACCAGACGAATATGAAGGGACTTTTCGCTGGCTGTGTTTCGCAGGATGTCAAGGCTAAACCTGGCAAGACAGACTCTGGGAGGATGCTTCAGGTCATGAAGAGCAATGCCCTCGGCAGGCTCCTGATTCTGGCACAAGCAGTGTGATGCTTCCTCTGCCCTCCGTCGTAGGCTGCCAAGGAGTGGGTTTCAAAGCCGGCCTCTTCATCGACTAAGAGCACAAAATAATGGTTGGCCCAAATATGAAGGGACATCAGTCAGCTGAGAGAGTATGGCAACCCCTCTCTGCCCAGCAGGAGGGAAAGGAAAAAACAAAATGAAAACAGGAGGAGGGTGGCTGAGTGAACAGCGGACCTGACTCCAGGAAGCCGGTAGCCTGCAGGTTCTGGTCCCCTCCGTCTCACCTCCACCTTCCACCTTCTTTTTTTTTTTTTTTAATTTACTTTTATTTTATTTTTTATTTTTTTTATATTTTTTTTTATTTTTGGCTGTGTTGGGTCTTCGTTTCTGTGCGAGGGCTTTCTCCAGTTGCGGCGAGCGGGGTCCACTCCTCATCGCGGTGCGCGGGCCTCTCACTGTCGCGGCCTCTCTTGTTGCGGAGCACAGGCTGCAGACGCGCAGACTCAGTAGTTGTGGCTCACGGGCTAGTTGCTCCGCGGCATGCGGGATCTTCCCAGACCAGGGCTCGAACCCGTGTCCCCTGCATTGGCAGGCAGATTCTCAACCACTGCGCCACCAGGGAAGCCCCCACCTTCTTTTGAGCAAAATCAGAAGGAAGAGGAATTTGAGCTTAGAAGAAGGTCGAAGATGATGTTAGTGCCGTGAAACTGGGCTGTGGTGACTGGCATTGGCAAGTCCGGGAAAAGCCAAGAGGCCGAGAGAGAGAGGTCAGAGAAATGGCTTTGTCCTTGTGTGATCTTTGTCGACTTAATGGAAGCTGGGCTTGAGACGTGCGAGTTCAAGAGGTGGTCGATTGCCTCCGAGGTACTGTGCCTGAATTTAGGGGAAGCTGCCACTGGTGGGACGTTTGTCAGGGTGTTTGAACAGTCTGACTACAGTCAGAGCGTGGATAGCCGTGCAGTCGGCATTCTTCTCTTCTCATCGTTTTTACTAAAGACGCACACGTACAACTCCTAAGTTAAAAATCAAGAGAACCGAGTTTGAAAGATGATAACTTTATAAGACAAAAGAGAGAGAAACCAGTTTCCGGGTGCTTTCCTTTCCACTAAGGCTGGACTCCGGTGGTTCTGGCTCTTCTTCTCAGATGGTTTCGGTGAGACAACCTTGCCTTTGTGTTTCACCTGCTTGATTGGATGCCACACTCCCCCTCCCCTGAGAGGTGTTTGGGGCTGAGCTCTACAGCCTCATCCAGGGCTCTTCGTGCCCACGGGGCCACGTAGGCAAGGTCGGAAGGTCGGGAGGGAAGACGCCCCCTGAAGCTCTGACGACGAGGCTTCCTGCTCCAGCGCTGATTTTAGAAAATGTGGAGTGTCAGTGGCAAAGCATCCCTCCAGATCTAGTTTTCCACTTCCCTGCGAGGCAGAAGGAGCAGGTAAGGGATGTACAGGGAAAGCTGGTGTAAAGCCTCTTGATCCAATCAGGTACATCCAGAGAAAATAAACCACCAAAGGGAGATGTTGACAAGGCCCAGATGAGGCTGGGTCAGGAAAACCAGACTTGAGAGGAGCCTGGGTCTTCAAACCCTTACGATGGTATCATTCTTTTAAGGTGTTTTCCTTATTGAAATTCTCAAACATATACCAAAGTGGACAAAATAGTACAAAGAACCCCCTCGTACCCATCTCCCAGTTTCAACAGTTGGCAGGCAACACTCTGCCATTCTTGCTTCATCGTTTCCTCCCACATTTCTTTTTCTGGAATATTTAAAAGCAAATTTCAGATACGTTATGTCACCCCGAATACATCAGTATTTATCTCTAACAGATAAGGACTTTGTGTTTTTAACACAACAATATCACTTCCAACAAAAACTAATAATTCCTTAATATAAGATAGTTTGTGTTTGGTTTTCTCTCATGGTCTCAGAAATGCCTATTTTTAGTTTGTTCAAATTGGGATCCAAACAAGTCCACGCATTGCATTTGGGTGTATGTTTCAAGTCTTTTCGTTTATAACACGTTCCACTCTCCTGCTGTTTTTCATGTCATTTATTTGTTGAAGAAACTGGGTCATTTGTCCTTTAGAATTAGTCACATTGGCTGACAGAATCCTCTTCGGTGGTTTAACTGTTGTTCAAGGATAAAGTCATATGTTAAGATTCAAGACCTGGGTATTCTCAACCCTGGCTGCACATCAGTATCACCTGGGGAGATCTTAAACATTTCAGAATTCCTGGCCTTGCCCCTGGTGATTCTGATTCAGCCAAATCCAGGGTAGAGCCCAGGAGTCTATTTTTTTTAAGCTGCCAGAGCGATTCTGCTGTGCATCTCCCAGTTGAGAACCACTGACCCCGATAGTTGGGCTTTTCTCAAAAGGGCTACTGATTATCCACAAGGAGGAGAGGAAAGAGGGGGAGAAGGGGGAGGAGAAGGAGGAGGAGGAGAAGGGGGAGGGGGAGAAAGAGGAGGAAGAGGAGTTGTTGACAAATACTTATTGAACCCCAAGCACTAACTTAGATTGGGATGGTGTTGAGAGAGGAATAAAAGAGGTTCAACTTACTGGTTTAAAAGTTTAGACCAGGGAACCAACTCTGACTAAAAATGCAACAGACTTCAAGTCTGAGACCTAGCTCATGTTTTAACTCCCTCTCCCAATAGCCTGTACACCCAAAGACCCATTTACAAAGATGCTCTTTCATTCATCCATTTATTCAGTGAATATTTATTGAGTGCCTACTGTGTGCCAGACACAGTTTTAGGCACGGCAAGAACAGAGCAGGAAATGTTTTTCTTTAAAGAAGTTCTAGTGGGAGCAGACGGAACAATAAACAAATGAAGAATCTAACAAATGACTAAATAGGATAAAGTCAGGCAGTAATAAATGCTATGAAAAGTGTTTAATGCAGCATAATAATGAAGAAAATTTGGAACCCTTTTACATGCCCCTAAATAGGAAATAATTTTAAATATATAAATATAAATATATATATATATACATACTATGGACTATTATATAGCATTTAAATAGGATGAGGTAGGTCTGTGTGTACTGACGTGGTAAGTTCTCCAAGACATAAATTTGCTAAGTAAAAACAGAATCGAAAAACCCACAAAACACAAAACCTTGCAATTCAGTATGTGGAATTTAATCCCATTTCTGTAAAAAAGAAAAGTACCAAATTATATAGATGTACGTGTATATATGGAAATGAAAAGGTTTAGAAGATAATGTGGTCAATTCTAGGCAGGGGATTAGGATTTGAAGGGCAAGTTAGAGAGAATTTTTGCTTTTTCTGTACGGTTTGAATTTTTTTTACGATGAGAATGTTTTAATAAATGCCTCACATATTCAAAGGAACAAAATAACTGTTACAGAACATAGAAGATGGAAAGCTTCCCAATTCAATTTATAGAACTAGCATAACCCTGATATTAGAACCTGACAATGTTAGCACAAATAAAGAGGACTGGAGATCAGTGTTACTTATGAATATGGATGGAAAATTCCTATGTAGAACATTAGCAGATAGAATCCAGCAGTATATAAAAAACCATGGCTCAGCAGGGTTTATTCCAGAATCACAAGGATGGATGAATATCAGGAAGTCTATAATATAATTTATCAAGACAATCAGTACTGCCCTTGGACCTGGGCAGCAGGGCCACCTACCTTGGCCCCCCTCCAGCCCCGCTTCTCCCAAAGGGTAAAGGATTCCTCTGGGCCAGGAAGACTTGGCCTGTGTCCCTCCTTCCTAATAGACCACACTGTCAGGACCAGGACTCCAAAACTGCCTGCCCAAATGGCCCCAAGTCCATTTCCAGGGCCTACACTGACCTCTCCCCTGGTTCCAGCCCATCAAGGGTGGATCTTGCCACCAGAATAGGACATACCCCAAGGCCTCAGGGACAATGGCCAAGGTGAGGCTGTTTGTGTGGTAGGGTAGAGCTCGGATACCTGGGCTGGGGTGTCCATAGGTGTGCATATGAGGTTCCGGGTACGGGATGGAGCTGGGGGTGGGAAGAAAAGGATGGTGGGCTGCAGCCCGGGGTTGGGGATGGGCAGCCTGTCTCTAAGCTTCCCTATTCTAGCACGATATTCCAAGGAGTGCGAGTATTCTAAATTCAAACCTGGCATGCCAGGTTGTTATGAAGGTAAATGTCAAGGTAGGAATCAAGAACGTATTTTACTTAACAGTTTGACATTTTGGTTTGCAGTTTCTAAATATTTACAAATATAACAGGCCCCACAGTTGTTAAGGGCAACTCGGCAATAATAGAACCCAGGAGAAAGAAGCATGATACCAAACACAGAAAAGACATTGGAAAGATGAATGGAGACGAAGAAGAGACAGAGTAGTGGGAAGATGGAAATGGAGATGTTCTGAAAGGCAGTCACTTGGTCCTTAATATGTGCCTTCCTCTGCTAGGTGGTATAAGGAGTGGAGAAGAGATTGCATGGATTTTGAAACTTGGAGGGGATGAGAGTGGTGGCTGTAATTTAAAAGTTGGGAATAATTTTCTGTCACTAAAGATGGAGTTTTATATGCGTCTTTAAGGCCAACTGTTTTTATCATTGTTTGTCCCAGGCCCCAGCAGTGAAAGCAGGAGTCCTAACCATTGGATCCCCCAGGGAACTCCTGATTATTTTTAAACAAACTGTGAAGTCAACACAACCTGAATGCTTGTGTTAATTGTAATGATTTCCTCATGCCGGTCTCAGTGTCTGCTGTATCAGAGTGTATAAGAATGTGCCACTACTCCAGCTTTTTCTCTGGAGAGGTGGTTTTGTGGTTATTTTTTAAGGGAGGTTTGACTTCTGGAGACGAGAATCCAAGGAAAAAAGCACAAGAGAAGGCACTCCAGGTTTTCTAAATTTCTATCTTTAACTTTGCCCCCTACCCCAGAATGACTTTTTTCTTTTTAAATAGCTTTGTTAAGGCGTAATTTACGTGTCATAAAATTCAACTATTTTAAAGGTACAGTTAGACAAGTTCTAATAAATTTATACAGTTGTACAACCATCACCAGAATCCAGTTTTAGAATATTTCCATCACCCCGAAGATTTCCTTTGTGCCTCTTTGCAGTCCATCCTTGCTTCCGCCCCCAGCCCCAGGTAACCACTGATCTGCTTTCTGTCTCTATAGTTTTGTCTTTTCTGGAAATTTCGTATAGATATAATTATACAAAATTTAGTCTTTTGTAGTCTGGCTTCTCTGAGTTAGCCTAATATTTTTGAGATTCACCCATGTTTTCGAGTATATCAGTCAGTCACACTGATACTGTATTCTTACCACTACTGAACAGTATTCCACTGCATTGATACATCACCCTTTGTTTATCCGTCCATCAGCTGATGGACGCCTGGGTTGTTTCCAGTTTGGGGCTCTTATGAAAAATGTTGCTGTGAACATTTGGTACGAGTCTCTGTGTGGACAAAGACTTTGTATGTTTTAATTTCTCTTGAGTATATACCTAAGGATAGAATTGCTGAGTCCTATGGTAAGTTTATGTTAAAAATTTTAAGGATCAGCCAAACTGTTTTCTAAGGTGGCTGCTTTATGTAAATTCCCACCAACAGTGACTGAGGGTTCCAGTTTCTTCACATCCTTGCCAACACTTAGTACTGTCAGTCTATTTGATGATAGCCATTTTAGTGGGATATTTCATTCTTGTTTTAATTTGTATTTTCCTAATGTCTGATGATGTTGATTGAGCATGCTTTCATGTGCTTATTTGCCAGCCAAATATCTGCTCCGGGGAATTGTCTATTTAAATCTTCTGCTGATTTTTAAAACTGGGTTATTTATCTTCTTATTAAGAATGCTCTGTTAAAAACGTCAGTTGAGGGACTTCCCTGGTGGCTCAGTGGTTAAGAATCCACCTGCCAATGCAGGGGACAGGGGTTCGAGCCCTGGTCCAGGAAGGTCCCACGTGACGCAGAGCAGCTAAGCCCGTGCGCCACAACTACTGAGCCTGCGCTGTAGAGCCCATGAGCCACAACTGCTGAAGCCCGCATGCCATAGCTACTGAAGCCCATGTGCCTAGAGCCCGTGCTCTGCAGCAAGAGAAGCCACCGCAATGAGAAGCCCACGCACCGCAACAAAGAGTAGCCCCCGCTCGCCGCAACCAGAGAAAAGCCCGCGTGCAGCAACGAAGACCCAACGCAGCCAAAAATAAATAAATAAATAAATAAATAAATTTATTTTAAAAAGTCAGGTGACTCAGATTACCTTCTTTGCTGAACACTTTTCAGTGATTACACATTTACCTCCCCCACCACCACCACTTCTTCTCCAGGTTAATTCCCACTCGTCGTCCTCCCTCAGCTCACATGTCTCTTCTTTAAACTAGTGTCAGGAACCTGCAGTATGATATGCTTTGTCATGGCCTCCTGGATGTCTACTTCCTAGCACTTGCTACCACTGTAATTAAATACTTAAATGTGTAATTTAAATCTTTGTCTCCCGTGTCCTTCAACAGGGCGTGGGCGCCATCTTGTTGTCCCCCTGCGTCCTCAGTGTTGAGCCAGTGCCGGGCACACAGTGGGCATCTCAGACACATTTGTTAAATAAGTAAGTGAACAAAAAAGGTCCTGCTTCCTTAAGGAGCGAGGTCTCTGAAAGGCCATGTTCATTCCAAGCCAGGGGCTGACAGCAGTGTGAACCCCCAGGGGACTCAGGAGGCCTTAGTGGAGCCCAGTATGGTCGGGGCCACAGACAGGAACTGTGCACTGAAAAAGTAACAGGCTGGGGACAGGGGGCCGGGGGAGTTTGGGATTAATTTACACACACTCCTGTACATAAAATAGATCACCAACAAGGACCTACTGTATAGCACAGGGAGCTATACTCAATGTTTTGTAATAACCTATAATGGAAGAGAATCGGAAAAAGAATACCACCACCACCGCTGCCCCCCACCAAAAACAAGTAACAGGCTGTGTCTGAGGAGGACTTGTAAAAGGCCAAGTTTAAAGAGCCTGTCCTACGGATGGGCCTCCACCTGGAGAGAATTTGTGCTCCCAGAATTCCTTCCTGGGGAACAATAATTTAGCTCTTGAATTGAGAGATGAGGAATGACAGTGGCTGTGATAAGGAAAAAGCTCTGCTGTAGAAGAAGCTATGGGGAAAGGCCTCTGTGACTCCACGTTGAAAGGAGAAAGTCCCTCTTACCGCCCCAGGTTTTTTTTTTTTTAAAAGGGAACTTTATTTATTTATTTATCTATTTATTTATTTATTATTATTATTTTGGGGCTGCGTTGGGTCTTCGTTGCTGCGCACGGGGTTTCTCTAGTTGCGGCGAGCGGGGGCTACTCTTCATTGCGGCGTGTGGCCTTCTCATTGCCGTGGATTCTCTTGCTGCAGAGCATGGGCTCTAGGCACGCGGGCTTCAGTAGTTGCGGCACGAGGGCTCAGTAGTTGTGGCTCGCAGGCTCTAGAGTGCAGGCTGAGTAGTTGGGACGCACAGGCTTATTAGTTGCTCCGCGGCATGTGGGATCTCCCCGGACCAGGGCTCAAACCCGTGTCCCCTGCACTGGCAGGCGGATTCTTAACCACTGCGCCACCAGGGAAGCCCCCAGGTTTGAGTATAAGACATTAACTGGAGACCAGTATTTCCAGGAGACACAACAGTTCCCCTCCCCCACCCCCATGGTGCCTGGCCTCTGCTTGAAATTTTGTCTCAGCCTTTTTCTCTTCCTCACAGTCCTCGTGTCTCTCTTTAGTTCTCTGTCTTTACTTAGAATGGAAATGTATTCATTGGTGATTGTATTTGTTTGAAGTAAACCAATGTTAATCAAGCTTTGGATGCATTGAACATTTTGAAGCATCACCCTCAAAGAAAATCTAAATGTCCCCAAATGAGGTTCTGACATATTATATGTTTCCCATGGGTGGGTGGCTTGGATGGGTGAGCTATTTGAGCAAGAATCATTTTATTTCTGCAAAGCTGTGTGACTTCTGTTCTTCATTTTTAACTTTTGTAATTCCCTTTTTTGTTTTTTTAAAATTTTTTAAAATTTATTTTTCTTTTTATAATTTATTTTATTTATTTATTTAGGCTGTGTTGGGTCTTTGTCGCTGCGCTCAGGCTTTCTCTAGTTGCGGCGAGCAGGGGCTACTCTTCTTCGCATTGCACAGGCTTCTCATTGCGGTAGCTTCTCTTGTTGAGGAGCACAGGCTCTAGGCGTGCGGGCTTCAGTAGTTGTGGCTCGCGGGCTCTAGAGCGCAGGCTCAGTAGTTGTGGCGCATGGGCTTAGCTGCTCCGCGGCATGTGGGATCTTCCCGGACCAGGGCTCGAACCTGAGTCCCCTGCATTGGCAGGCAGATTCTTAACCACTGTGCCACCAGGGAAGTCCCTCTTCTTTGTTTTTTAATTGAAGTATACTTGATTTACAATGTTGTGTTAATTACTGCTGTACAGCACAGTGATTCAGTTATACATATATATGCGTTCTTTTTTTACATATTCTTTTCCATTATGGTTTATCATAAGATATTGAATATGGTTCCCTGTGCTATACAGTAGGACCTTGTTGTTTATCCATTCTATATATAAAAGCTTACATCTGCTAACCCCAACCCCACCCTGTTCCACCCCTCCCCCAACCCCCTCCCCCTTAAAGCCGTATCACTTGTGATGAGAGAAGAGAGAAAGAGGACGAAGAATGCAAGTTGCCATCCTGGTAAGGTGAGCCATGAGAACAGGGGCTCCGCACCCCCAGACTGGGCATCCCCAAGAGCTATGGGGATGAGGGGCAAGGTACCCAGAGCAGGATCTGGAGCCCTGGCAAGGTTTCAAGACCCTCTAGCAAACTGTGATTCAGAGATCCCTGTATTATAGAGTTCCTCTTAAGTTGTGGCCATTGGATTATTCATTCTTATATATACATTAGAAAGAAAATCTCTAAAGAATACATCAGGCTACCTGGTTACCTGTTATGGGGGAGGGGTAGCCAGATGGGGGTCAGGGATTCGAGGCAAAATTTTTACTAGGTAATTTAAAACAAGTTTTAAATTTTGAAACAATCTCAAATTTATGCAAAAGCTGCAAGTATGGTAAAAATACCTTTTCCGCCACCCCCACCCCCGAACCGTTTGAGAGTCAGTTGCTGATAGGATGCCTGATCACCCCTGAGTACTTTAGTGTGGATTTCCTGCAAGAAGGACCTCCTCTGACATAACCACAATATAATCAACAAAATCAGGAAATTAACACTGATACATTTCCACCATTCAAGTGTCCCAATAATATCCTTTATAGAAACAAAAAGATCCAATTCATAATCATGTGTTGCCTTTAGTTGTCATGTCTCTTTCAGTCTCCTTCATTCTGGAATAGTTTCTTAGTATTTCCCCAGCCCTCATGATCATATAGATTATAGGCCAGTAATCTTTTAGTTGATTTACAATGTTGTGTTAGTTTCTGGTGTACAAAAAAGTGATTCAGTTATATATATATATGTCCTTTTTCATATTCTTTTCCATTGTAGGTTATTACAAGATATTGAATATAGTTCCCTGTGCTATATACACTTGGACCTTGTTGTTTATTTTTTATATAGTAGTTTGCATTTGCTAATCCCAAACTCTTAATTTATCCCTCCACCCCCTCCTTCCCCTTTGGTAACCATAATTTTGTTTTCTATGTCTGAGAATAGGGTTCTGTTTTGTAAATAGGGTCATTTGTATCATATTTTAGATTCCACATGTAAGTGATACCATATGATGTTTGTCTTTCTCTGACTTACTTCGCTTAGTATGATAATCTCTGGGTCCATCTATGTTGCTGCAAATGGCATTATTTCATTCTTTTTTTAAAAAAATATTTAGTTGTTTATTTGGTTGCACTGGGTGTTAGTTGCAGCAGGCGGGCTCCTTAGTTGTGGCATGTGAACTCTTAGTTGCGGCACATGGGATCTAGTTCCCTGACCAGGGGTCGAACCTGGGCCCCCTGCATTCGGAGTACAGAGTCTTACCCACTGCGCCACCAGGGAAGTCCCTTCATTCTTTTTTACGGCTGAGTAGTTCCATTGTGTGTGTGTGCGTGTACATATATACATATATATATATATATATATATATATACACATATGTGCCACATCTTCTTTTCCATTCATTTGTCAATGAACGTTTAGGTTGCTTACATGTCTTGGCTTTATTGTGAATAGTGCTACCATGAACATTGGAGTGCATGTATCTTTTCGAATTAGAGTTTTCTCCGGATAAGTGCCCAGGAGTGGGATTGCTGAATCATATGGTAGCTCTATTTTTAGTTTTTTAAGGAACCTTCATATATTCTCCATAGTGGCTGCACCAATTTACATTCCCACCAACAGTGGAGGAGGGTTCCCTTTTCTCCACACCCTCTCCAGCATTTATTATGTGTAGACTTTTCGATGATGCAGGCCTGTAATCTTATAGAATGTCTTTCAATTTAGGTTTGTCTGATGTTTCCTTTTTTCTTTTTGTTACTGGAGTATAATCGCTTTACAATGCTGCGTCAGTTTCTGCTGCACAGCGAAGTGAATTAGCCACATGCATACGCACATCCCCTCCGTCTTGGACCTCCCTCCCTCCGTCTGACGTTTCCTTGATTAAATTCAGGTTATGAATCTTGGACAGGAATATCACAGAAGTGATGTATAATCTTCTCATTGCTGTCTATCCGGTGGCACATGATTTCGATTTGTCCCCTTACTGATGACATTAACTTTGATCACTTTTTTAAGGTGGTGTCTGCCAGGATTCTCCACTGTAAAGTTACTCTTTTCCCCTTTGTAATGAATGAGGATTTTGTACTTTGAGACTATGTAAATACCCTGTGCTGTCTCAAATTTTGCATTTACTCATTTTTTAATTTATAGACTCATAACTTCCTATTTTATTACTATTTCCCTTCTTTACTTTTTTTTGGAACCATGTGAATGGATTACTTATTTTAAAAACTAATTTTTAAAAAGAAAGGACCTGAAGTCCAAAACCTCCACTGATCATGAGCCTTCACTGATTCACCATTATCCTTTGGGCCAAGCTTAGGGCATGTACCACCCAAGGTGCCTGGGGGTGTGTATGGTGGGGACAGAGTGGGTGTTATCAACCCCAGGGGAACTCAGGACTGAGTGGGGAGAGAGATTTCTCCACATGGAGATGGGTGGCCGTTACCAAAAGCAGGGAGAATGGAAACTAGGCGGCGAAGACACTAGTGGATACAAAAACAACAAAACACAAAAAAGAAACTATGACCAGAGGGCCTTGGGAGTCTTGTGCTGGGACATAGGGGATGTGTTGGCGTGGAAATGGCTACCAGCAAGTAACAAAACAAGCCCCAGGGCCAGAGGGTGATCCCAGGGCAGGAGGGCCCTGCTCGCTGGCGTTCCGAGTTGGAAGCCAGGCCACTTTCCATGGACTTGGGACCCAAGTGGGGAGAGTTGGCAGCACCTGGCTGAGGGAGCTATTCAGAGGCACAGGATTGGCTCCTAGGAAGGCCTGACCGCGTCTCCAGAAACATAATGTGTCTTGGTGGGAGAGTTTAGATGAAAGAACGGCCCTGGGAATTTGCTAGTCGTTCTTCCTAGAGGTGGCCTTGAGCCCAGCATTTGAACTTTGGCAGCGTTGCTGGGATGGAGAAAGTTGTTGGCAGCCGTTGAACTCTTAGTCGACTCTTGTTTTTCAAACACAGGAAGGATCTGCCACATTACGTGAATTATGCTTAATGCCATTCACTCTATGACTCTCAGCCAGGCTTTTCTCTCTCCACTTCTCAGCCACAAGCCCATGGAGTCTGCTTATCATTCCTGCGTTCACAGGATATTTTAAGAAACGGTTTGTACGCTGCCAGTTGCCCCTGGCCTGACCAGAGCACACCTCCGCAGACAGACTCATTCTGCAGATTTCTAACAAAGCAAATATGTTGATTTTGGCATACGTTAGCCCCAACTTATCAGACTAGATTGCTCGATTGGCTAGGAAAAAATATCTAGGGAAAACACATTTTATGATTTTAATTGTTATTATAGGCGCTCTCAAAAAATAAATCTGTGACCTGCCATATATTTCAGTGAAAGAACTCACATCTGGTTCTGATTAACTCTGGAGTCTGTTGGCTGACTTAGCACGGGAGTCTTTTCTGGAAGTCAGCTCTGTGTCTCAGGGATTTTTGTTTTCACCCGGAGAGACACAGTGGAGACCTTGTTCCAGCACAAAGGCATCAACTGTGAGCGTGACCCTTCGCAAACATGGCGATGCTCATCAAAGACCTCCGAATCCCTCCTGGAGGTCTGACACAGACAAGGCTGAAGGCAAGGGCGGATGGATGGAGAGAGAGAGTTCCAGGCTAGCTCAACAGACTAGGCTTTAGGCGTTGCCATTTTAACCCCCAGTCACAAGGAGGACCCGTAGAAGCTTTGAGAAAGGCATTGTCAACCCTCACCCTCTCTCTGGGAAAGAGGAAAGAAGAAATAATAAGCACTATGCTACATTCACTTCTGTGATGAACAAGATGGTAAAATCTGTAACAGACATCCTGGGATAGCCCACTTTCTTTTCTCAAGATATAAGAGCTATAATAAACACACATCTCTGACTTCCCTGGTGGCGCAGTGGTTAAGAATCAGCCTGCCAGTGCAGGGGACACGGGTTCGAGCCTTGGTCCGGGAAGATCCCACGTGCCACAGAGCAGCTAAGCCCGTGCGCCACAACTACTGAGCCTGTGCTCTAGAGCCCTCAAGCCACAACTACTGAGCCCACGTGCCGCAACTACTGAAGCCTGCGAGCCTAGAGCCCGTGCTCTGCAACAAGAGGAGCCACCACAATGAGAAGCCCGCGCACCGCAACAAAGAGTAGCCCCCCTCTCGCCGCAACTAGAGAAAGCCCGTGCGCAGCAACAAAGACTCAACACAGCCACAAACAAAACAAAACAAAACAAAAAACCACCCATCTCACTTTCTTTATGGGCAAGATGGCAGGATGAATGGTAAAAATGTGAAATGAAGCCAACACAGCCAATAGGTGCACTTGGTCCATAGAAGTCAAGGAGTCCACTAAGCATTGTCCACGCTGAAATGCCTTTGACCTGAAGCCTCATGATTTTTTTTTTTTTTTTTTTTTGACCTGGCCGTGCGGCTTGCAGGATCTTAGTTCCTGACCAGGGATTAAACGTGTGCCCTCAGCAGTGAAAGCGCAGAGTCCTAACCAGTGGACCGCCAGGGAATTCCCTGAACTCTCATGATTTTAAAATCCGCTGGCAATAGCTGATTCTGGCTAATGGGGAGTCACAGCTCCTCCTGCAGCCTTCTCTGTGGATGGGAAGAACAAGATAGCTTCAACCTCTAGTTCCTGCCTCTTAACTCACATTCTCCCTGTGGACGATGGGAACCATGTGGAAAAATAGCATCCTGCCCTGCTCCTGGGACGTGAGTGGGTCTCGCTTGGGGTGGCCTCCCCTTACTCTCCATCTACGTGGCCCTTCCTCCCCAGTCACACCCTACACACCCCAAGAACTCTTTGCCTAACTGCATGTGCATTGCCTCTCAAAGGAAACAGAGAGACCAGTTGTTCCCAGTTACACCAAGGAACAGAGAGAGTAAATGATAGCCTTGAACAAACCTGACTTAATAGGGGCAGGACAGTTTCTTTCCCGAGTGCATACCTGTAATAGACTTTATCCTTCAAAAAGCCTTTGATGAGTTGCCCACATACAGCTCCACGAGTCATTGGATGACTGGTCGCTTTTGTCACAAGTAGGGAGCTACCTTAGGGGCAGGGATAAATGGGTTCTTCTCTTCATGGAAATGTATGAATACTAATTTTTTTTAAATCAAAAAAATTATTTTTTTTAATTTACTTATTTTGGCTGCGCTGGGTCTTAGTTGCAGCACACGGGATCTTTAGTTGCAACATGCGAACTCTTAGTTGCAGCATGCTTGCGGGATCTAATTCCCTGACCAGGGATCGAACCCGGGCCCCCTGCATTGGGAGCGCGCAGTCTTACCCACTGGACCACCAGGGAAGTCCCTGAATACTAATTTTTAAAATAGCCAACAGTTATTAAGCACCTACTATGTGCCAGGTGTTGCCCTAAGCACATCCCAACTATTAACTCACATCATCCTCACCACAACCTTCTAAGGGAGGTACCGTGACAATACCAATTTTACAGGCAAGGAAACAGTTACAGAGAGATTAAGGGCCTTGATTGAGGCAGCTCAGCTGGCTCTAGAACAATCATCAGTGACATTATAATAATTCATTTAGATTTTACAGTAAAATCTCATTGTAATATTTGTGAATGACACAAAACACTTAAGCATATTGAAAATTCAATGAGACTAAATTGCAGAAAGATCCTTTTAGTTTTAGCTCTGTCTGCCCGCAGTCTCCTGATAATTCTAACCCTGCGTCATCCTGCAGCAATGTCCCTTCCTTTCCAAGCCCCAGTCACCACCCTTATTCAGGCCTTTGCTCTGTCTGCCTTGAACTTCATAATGGCCTCTTAACTAGTCTCCTGGCTTTCTGTTGCTTCCCGGCTCCAATGCAGTTATCGCATCACTGCCGGATTAAATGAACACAGTACAGCTCTGTCCCAGCCCAAGCCAGCTCCAAGCCCACCCGTATCTGTGTTCAAAGCCGTCCACGGGATGCCATGGCCAGCTTTGCCAGCGTTGCCGGAGTTATGCTGTTTGACTCAAGACGTTTTTGCTAGGTAGCAACCTTGAGCCAAAGTACTGTGTAGGTTATGGGAAGTTGGAACGTCATAGCCCTTGTCCTCAAATTGTTTTTCGTGGTGAGAAGACAGACTTGTAAACAAATGCAAAATCATAAGTTAATTGTTCCAAGGTAGGAGTGTACAAAGTACAGCAGGAGAAGAAGTACCCACATCTGCCCGGGGGCAACAGGGATCTGTGAGCTGAGAGAAAAAGCCAAAGGCCCAAGTGGACCACAGGAGAGAGTTCCAGGAGGAAGACACAGGGCACAGGGACACCGTGGAAGGACAAGCAGCTGAGTCCAGTGGTAATACAGAGTTTGACGGGAAGTCGAAGAAGTTTAGAAAATGGGGGGCCAGATAAAGGCCTTTCATGAGTTGAGTTAGTGTACGGATGTAAGTCCAACTCCAAACTACAAAATGACCTTAAAGTTTGTCTGGAAAAAATAAGTGTGAGAATTGCCAGGATTTTTTTTTTTAAAGAAGAATAGTGAGGAAAGAAAAAAATATTACTCTACTAAATATTAAAATGTAAGATCACAATGGTCAGAACTGTGTGGTCCTGATGGGAGTTAGAAAGATAAGGAATACAATAGGAAATACGGAAATGGATCCAGGTGTATATTACAAGTCTTATAAAATATTTTATTCCATTTTTTTATTTTTTATTTTTATTTTTTGGCCATGCCATGCGGCATGTGGGATCTTAGTTCCCCGACCAGGGATCCAACCCGCACCCCCTGCACAGGAAGCGCACAGTCTTAACCACTGGGCTGCCAGGGAAATCCCTAGACTTATAAATATTTTTAATGTGACATCTCAAATCAGGCTCAAAACGGTGGATTATCCAAAAGATGTTTTTGGAACAACTACCTGAAGTATTTTGAAAAAAAAGTTGGGTTCCCTACCCTTCTGCATCATTCACAAAATGAATTCTAGATCAGTGCTGTCCAATAGAATTTTCTTTGATGATGGAAATATTCTAGATCTGTGGCATTCATGATGGTAGCCACTGGCCACATGTGGTTATGGAGCACTTGAAGCGGGGCTAGTGCGTTGAGAAACTGAATTTTTTATTTTAGTTGATTGAAATGTAAGTAGCCATTTGTGGCTGGTGGCTACCAAATTGAACAGCACTGTTCTAGAGGGACTAAATGTGTAAATATAGGAAAAAGAAACAAAGGACACCAATAGGAAAATCACAAAAGAAGAAATACAGATGTCCAATAAATATGAAAAAAATCTTCAACCTCACCTATAATCACAGATTCACCAATCAGGACAACTATGAGAAAATTCATCAGTCTGACAATGCCTTAAAAAATGTTGCTTTATAAAAACTTTTAGAGGAAAACCGAGGAAAAACACTCTTCGACATAAACCACAGCAAGATCTGTTTTGACCTATCTCCTAGAGTAACAGAAATAAAAACAAAAATAAACAAATGGGACTTAATTAAACTTAAAAGCTTCTGCACAGCAAAGGAAACCATAAACAAGACAAAAAGACAACCCTCAGAATGGGAGGAGATATTTGCAAATGAAACAACAGACAAAGGATTACTCTCCAAAATATGCAAACAGCTCATGGAACTCAATATCAAAAAAAAACAAACAGTCCAGTTAAAAAATGGGCGGAAGACCTAAATAGACATTTCACCAAGGAAGACATACAGATGGCCAAGAGGCACATGTAAAGATGCTCAACATCGCTAATTATTAGAGAAATGCAAATCAGAACTACAATGAGGTATCACCTCATTGGTCAGAATGGCCATTATCAAAAAAGCTAGAAACAGTAAATGCTGGAAGGGGTGTGGTGAAAAGGGAACCCTCCTACACTGTTGGTGGGAATGTAAATTGATACAACCACTATGGAAAACTGTATGGAAGTTCCTTAAAAAACTAAAAATAGAACTACCATATGACCCAGCAATCCCACTACCGGGCATATACCCTGAGAAAACCATAATTCAAAAAGAGACATGCACCACAATGTTCACTGCAGCACTATTTACAATAGCCAGGACATGGAAGCAACCTAAATGTCTATCAACAGATGAATGGATAAAGATGTGGCACATATATACAGTGGAATATTAGCCATAAAAAGAAACGAAATTGAGTTATTTGTAGTGAGGCGGATGGACCTAGAGTCTGTCATACAGAGTGAAGTAAGTCAGAAAGACAAAAAAAATATCGTATGCTAACGCATATATATGGAATCTAAAAAAAAAAAAAAAAATGGTACTGATGAACCTAGTTGCAGGGCAGGAATAAAGATGTAGGCATAGAGAATGGACTTGATGACATGGGGTGGGAGGGCGAAGCTGGGACGAAGTGAGAGAGTAGCACCGACATATATACACTACCAGATGTGAAATAGCTAGTTAGTGGGAAGCAGCCGCATAACACAGGGAGATGGCTCAGTGATTTGCGATGACCTAGAGGGGTGGGATAGGGAGGGTGGGAGGGAGGCTCAAGAGGGAGGGGATACGGGGACATATGTATGCATGTGGCTGATTCGCTTTGTTGTGCAACAGAAATGAACATGGTATTGTGAAGCAATTATACTCCAGTAAAGATCTATTAAAAAAAAAATGTTGCTATAGACATTGTTCAGGAAGGGGCAGGGAAGTAGGCATTTTCCTACATCGTGTGAGGAGGTGTAAATTGATGCAACCTTTTTGGAAAGCAATTTAGCAAAATATATCAGATTACACATTCTTGAGTCAAATTTCAGGTATTCTTATATCCCCCATGTTTATTTTACATGAAAACCCACCAGTTAAGACCCCTCCCCCTCGCAGTCATTATTATTATTACTTTTGTTTGTGTGTGGAGTACATTTTTATTTAATTGAATCAATTATTTCTGGATGGCCGTTGTTTGCTCTGTGATGGCGGCAGTCCAGGTCCCATGCTGGTGTACTTGGTGGCATCCCTTGGGGCAAAGGGGAGCCGGGGAGAGGAGAGCTCAGGAAATGATCATCACTGCCATTCACTGAGCATTCAGCTCTGTGCCAACCACTTGGCGCCCCCAGCCTCTCACCACAACCTGGTGAAGTAGATACTATCATCCCCATTTTACAGATGGGGAAATAGCTCCAGAGAGGTTCAGCGTTCCCATCCTGCAGACGGAAAGCCAGGGTTTGGAGCCAGGTCTGTGACTCCGGTGGCTGGCAAGGACTCCAGGACCACATGCGACATTGAGGCCCTCTTGGGGCGAGGCCGTGGCGGGTAAGACCCCTCCCGCACACAGAGAAGCTACAACCCTGGGCCCTCCAGATGGGGAGCGGGGACCTCACCAGCGAAGCCAGGCAGACATCTCTACCCCACTACCCCGGAGACACAACATCCCTGGTGATCTATCCATCTCTTAGCTCCCCCACGCTCCTGGGACCTGAAGTAAGAAAATTGGTGTATATGTGGGTGAGGAGTAGCTGGGTTTTAACTCGTTTTGAAAAGACTCTAACTTGCGGAGGCTGGGATGGGGTAGAGCTCTCAGAAAAGGAATTTGGGGAATGGAGTGTCCTCAGATTTTTCCATCTGCTCTGACAAGGCCCTGCCAGTGATGCCAGAATGCTGTGTGTGTGCCCAGCCTCGTCGTGGCTCATCCGTCTCCCGCGACGGGCTGGGGCCGCAGGTTCTGCAGCTGCGGTGGAGGGGGGGGTGGGGCATGGGATGGGGGGCGGATGGCGGTTCCCGGGGAGGGAGAGCCCGGAGGCTGCCAGCTCCCTCTTGCAGCATAGTTAAAGCCTGAGATAGTTGTGTGCTCACAAGGAAGCGGGGCGGGGAAGTAGAGCCAGACTCCATTTGGTCTCCATCACTGCTCAGAAAGCAACTTGGGTCAAGGCTGCAGTCAGAGCTGGGTCTGTAGCAGGGAGCTGGCGGCGGGGAAATTTTCCGGGCGGCTAGACCTGCCCAAAAGAACAGGAGAAGGGTGGTCTCCACAGGGCAGGGAGGGATGGACTTTAAGGTTTGCAGAGATGATCCATTTTTATTTATTTTTATTTAAAAACTGACCGGCCTGCATCTTTCCCGGAGGAAAGCAGTATTTTGGTTTTGTGTCTGTTTTTTTTTTTTTTTTCCTGTGTCTGTTTTTAAATGGTTAGAAAACGTAACCGTGTGAACCTGGACGATCACTTCAGCTCTGTTGAGCCTCATCTGCAATATCTGGAACAGGAAACTAAACCAGCGGATGTTCTGTTAAGGTCCCTTTGAGTGCAAAGGTCAAAGATATTCAAACATTCCCAAGTTCTGCCCCAGACCCACTGAGTTAGAATCTCCGGGGAAAGGGGCCTGAGAACCTATATTTTATTTTATTTTATTTTATATTTACTTGTTTTTTTTAATAGATGAGGATACTGAAGCACACTTTTTCTTTAGTCTTACTGAGATGTAATTAACATACAACACTGTATAAGTTCAAGGTGTACAGCATAATGACTTGACATACATATATACTGTGAAATGATTACCACAATAAGTTTAGTTACCATCCATCACCTTATATAATTACAAAAAAAATTTTTTTCCTTTTGCTGAAAACTTTTAGGATCTACTCTTTTAGCAATTTTCAAATGTACCAATACAGTCTTTTTTTTTTTTTTTTACTACAGTCATAATGTTGTACATTACATCCCCAGGACTTATGTGTCTTTTTCTTGAGGAGGGGGTTCTTTTTTTTTTTCGTCTGTGCCATGTGGCATGCGGGATCTTAGTTCCCCAACCAGGGATCGAACCCGCGCCCCCTGCACTGGGATCGCGGATTCTTAACCACTGGACGGCCAGGGAAGTCCCAGGACTTATGTGTCTTATAACTGGAAGTTTGTACCTTTACCCAATTCCCCCACCCCCACTCCCTTCCTCTGGCAAACCTCAAATGTGATCTCTTTCTTTATGTTTGTTTTGTTTTGTTTGATTCCGCACATGAGTGAGATTATACAGCATTTGTCTTTCTCTGACTTACTTCATTTGAAGCTGTATTTTAATGGTACCCCAGATGAGTCTTACACCAGGAAAAGTCCGGAATTGCTGTAGGGAATGGGATATCTCTAACCACCCCCAGCCCTGTTTTGGAGAAAGGAAGAGAGAAAGGAGATGGAAGCTGGGAGCGCTGGCATTAAGGACTCTGAGATGTCAGGAACTGAGTTCCTGAGTGCTTCTGCCCCCCTTGGTGTCCCCACCTGCCATCCAGCAGCCCTGGAGCTCTGAATTTCTTCCATGAACTTGCCCACACGCTGGCACCCAGGAGAGGCAGCAGGAGATCAGCACAGGGGTTGGGGGACACATTCCAGACCAGGGTTTAGGGACTTGGGGCGGCGGGGGGTCTGGCCCCACTCTGCCACTGATATTGGCAGAGTAGCTTTGTGAGGCCTTGAGCCAGGGCTTGACTTTTCAGAGCCCCAGTTTCTTCATCAGTAGAATGGGGACAATTAATAAGCTCATTGACTGTCAAATAGTCAATAAATATTACTGAGGTCTAACTGTCAGGGTCTATCTTTAGGCTGCCGGCAGCATCCAGTGAGGTATCGATAGAAGAAGTGCTTTGAGCAGAACGAAGCTCTTTATCAGCATTTCCCGAGTGTGCACTAAGGATGTGGGCTATTAATAGCACTCTGTGAAAATAAAAAGGGTCTGTATTCAGTGGAGGAAGTGCTTGATTAAATCGAATCAAACCGTCTTTGATTTAGGACTTCTCGGAGTCTTTTATTGAATATGCACTGACTTGCCAGGGCTGAGGCTGTGTGTGAGGGGGGCTGGAAGGGGTAGAATTCAGATCTTGGACTGGTTTGTTTGGTGATACCACTGATTAGTGGAGTATCTCTTGTGTGTGTGTGTGTGTGTGTGTGTGTGTGTGTGTGTGTATGTGTGTGTGGTGAAATATACATACCACAGACTTACCCCACCATCCATCTCTAGAACCTTTCCATCTCTTCTCAAATGGAAACTCTGTACCTATTAAACAGTAACTCCCCATTCCCTCTCCCCCTAGCCCCTGGCAACCACCACCCTACGTTCTGACGTTCTGTCTCTATGAATATGACTACTCTAGATACACCATATAGGGACTTCCCTGGTGGTGCAGTGGTTAAGAATCCGCCTGCCAATGCAGGGGACGAGGGTTTGATCCCAGGACCAGGAGGATCCCACATGCCGAGGAGCCACTAAGCCCGTGAGCCACAACTACTGAGCCCGCGAGCCACAGCTACTGAGCCCACCTGCCACAGCTACTGAAGCCCACGCGCCTAGAGCCCGTGCTCCGCAACAAAAGAAGCCACCGCAATGATAAGCCCGTGTACCACAACGAAGACCAACGCAGCCAAATAAATAAATAAATAGATAGATAGATAGATACGCCATATAAGTGCAATCACACAGTATTTGTCCTTTTGTGACCGGCTTATTTCACTTAACATATTCGCTTAGCATTCATCCGTGTCGTAGCAGGTGTCAGACTCTCTGTCCTTTTCAAGTTGAATATTACCCTGTTGTATGTATAGACTGCATATATATGCATTTTGTTTATCCATTCATCTATCTGTGGACACTGGGGTTATTTCCACCTTTTGGCCGTTGTGAACAGGGGTGTGCAAATATCCGTTTGAGTCCTTGCTTTCAGTTCTGTGGGGTAGATACCCAGATGTGGAATTGCCAGAGCATCTCTTGGACTGGTGTTCTGTGGAAGACACTTTTGAAACATTGCTCTTTATAGCTCTGAGGGAGCACTGTTTAAGTGAGAAAATTCCCGAAGTTTCCAGGGATGTTCCTACCGTAGCTGATGCAGTGGGAAAACATCCTGGGTTAGGAGTTCAAACTCACATTCCTCCCTGATGAGGACCTCTGTGGGCCTTAGATTCTGCAGCGGTTAATTGAGTATGATGAACTGGACGAGCTCTTGAAATCTCAGATTCTCTGACCTAACTTGGTCTCCCTCCCATGTGATCTGGCACCAGGATGGGGGGTGGGGGGCGGGGGCAGGGCCCGGTCCGGAAAAGAGATGGTGTGCAGCTACGGACAATTAAATGTCTTTGTCCTTCAATCTCAACATTTTAATCTTTTTTAAACCTGTTTCCTTTGGTGGGGGGAAAAGGATATTTAGCTCTTTCCTCACCTTCTTGCTTCAGGGTCTCTGTCTCCGAGTTGTCCTTTCCGTCTCTAGAGCTGGTGTCACAGCTGTGGCCTTCCTCTGCTCTTTCAACTCAATCAACCAAACTGCTAGGAGGGAAGCGAGAGCTGCCCGTATTTCCTCTTCACTTTCCTATTGGAAGAGTGGCTTTCCTTTTTTTCTACCATTAGAAACACAAAAGAAAGAGTAGTCATAGAAATTTGTCTGTAGGCTACAAATGATGAACCTCAGAAGCTCCCCTGTCCCACGAGAGAGGAACAATTTTCCACTTTCTTCTTCAAAAACAGTCTTCCCTCTCCCATTAGGAATCTCTGGCTGCTACTTGAATTTTAAATATAATAGCCAGGTTTATACATTAAGCAAGCTTTGCCTGGTTTGCTTAGCAACGGCTCTAACTTTTATAGCTCGTTCTAAAGGAACTTGCAGATTTCATGATAATAACATCCATCTCACTGATCCAGAAGGGAAGAAATCTTAACCTTTCAGAATGATGAAAATCTAAAATTAAGCCACAAAGCAAAACAAAACCCTCCAAGCCTCTGGAATAACCTTCACAAAATCCCACACTAAAGACAAGAGCTTTATTTGTGAGAAAAACCTTTAGACCTGGAAATTCTATTCACTCTTTTTTAGCAGATCCTTCTCAACAGCGAGTCAAGACCTGGGAGGGAACCGCTACAGACAGACGTGTTAGCAGCAGTGTTAAACCATCTGGTAGCTCGAGGACAAAGGAGACGGAAACCTAAAAAAAGCAGACATGGAACTGTGCTGTGACATTTTTGACAGATTCCAATCAAAATGACTAAAGTCAACAAAGTATTGATTTTTGTGAAGATAAGCTTCAGTTATCTGGAAAACTCATTTGTTTTTGAAGAATTTGGTGCCAGCAGAGCTGCATAATTGAAGTATCACTGTGTTTTTTGAACCAAAAAAAAAACCTAGCAAGATGTTAAGAGATTTAAAATCTATCCATTGGATGAGTCACTAGTGCTGTGTAGAGGGCTGGAGGATTGGGTGAGGTCTCGGCTAAGACCAAACTCCTAGATTTTTTGAAAGTTTGGTGGTTCTGTGTAGGAAAACCCAACGCTTTAAATGCACAAGCTGTCCTCTTGTTTAAGTAGAGGCTGGGATTTTGGCCTTGATTTAGAGGAAAGCCTTTAATAGGCCTTTGATTCTGTAAAGGTAAAGTAGCCGTGTTACCCTGTTCTGGCTGGGGAGGTTTGCTTCTCTGTATGATAATGTAACTGAGTGTCTTCCCGTGGGCAGAGCTGCATCATGGATGTTTCTAAAATTATTGTTTCTTCTGGAAAGACGTGTGATGGGGTCTTGTCCAAGATTAAGAGCAGTTATCGGAAGATCCAGGAAAGCTGCCTGGAGCCTTATCTTCACTGCAGGCTGACTGAGTCCCCTAAAGGCAGCTAGACGGGCACGGCCTGAGGCCACCTGGACGCTCCCACAGATGTTCCCCCAGGCCAGGTTATTCTAGAACAACCATGCAACCTAAGACCTTAGGAAATGTGCTGACTCCAGAGTATTGTTCTGATGCCCTTTTGGGGGCAAAGGGCAAGACCACATTCTTCTGGGTGTGGGTGGGGTTTCCCCTGCAAGGATTGGTTGTTCCCCTGATCAGTCATCCTGGGATCCAAAATAGGGACTTGGGGGCTTCCCTGGTGGCACAGTGGTTAAGAATCCGCCTGCCAATGCAGGGGACACGGGTTCGAGCCCTGGTCCAGGAAGATCCCACATGCCGCGGAGCAACTAAGCCCATGCGCCACAACTACTGAAGCCCATGCACCTAGAGTCTGTGCTCCGCAACAAGAGAAGCCACCGCAATGAGAAGCCCATGCCCCGCAACGAAGAGTAGCCCCCGCTCGTCGCAACTAGAGAAAGCCGGTGCGCAGCAACAAAGACCCCATGCAGCCAAAAATAAATAAAGAAAATAAATTTATTAAAAAAAAAAAATAGGGACTTGGGAGGAACTTTAGACTCTCCTAGGGGAAAACTGCTGCTTGTGCATTGAGGTTTGAGGAAGGAAAAGCCTAGACCCTGGAAAGGGAGGGTTTATTCAGGATACTCCCATGGTGGGAGGGAAGTCGAATTCTGCGAAGGACAACACGTCAAGGGCAACTGAAGGACACCAGAAGGCGGCAGGGTTGCCAGATAAAATGCTGGACGCCCGCTTAAATTTGCATTTCAGATAAACAACAAATACTATCTTAGCGTAAGTATGTCTCGACTATTGCATGGTTCTTAATATTGCACAAGACACACTGACACTAAAAAATTACTTGTTGTTTTTCTGAAATTGAAAGTTAATTGGGGCAGCCTATATTTTTCTAAATCTGGCAACCCTAAGCAAGGAACCTCTGTGAAGACCCTCCATGCTATCTTTCCTGTTACCTCCAAGTTTCCGGTATTACATATGAAATAAGTCTGGCTTAGCCTTGCTAGAGGCACTTGAGGAAGAGGTCTGTGCCCTGCTGGGGTGAGCCAGACGGGCTAGGAGAGCTCGTCATTGCCAGAGGAGTCAGGCTTTAGAGGGGGGTGGGAGGGGAGGGGGTCCTTGGGGAGAGGGGAGTGAGGGAGTTACCCAGGATCTCAGGGCTGATGGAGGTGAAAGTGGAGTCAGGACAGATGTGTAGGTCTTGTGGGCATTTCGTCTGGAGTTCTAGAAAACTTGCAGAGGATCCTGGTAAGTGTGGTCAAGGAGGCTAGGGCCCCTGGCTACTGTGATTGGGACAGCATGAGTACATCAGCTGATGACGTCTGGGATACTTGGGTTACAAATTCAACTTGAGGCATCAGGGTTGGAGCCTCTGATGTTGTGATTCATAGTAAGAAATGTGTATTTGGTCTTTGATTCCATTTGTGGCACAGAGCTCCTAAAACCCTTAGCATTGCCTGCGAATAGCATGATCAGGTGTCTCTTGTTATGTTAATGGGGAGACTCTTGGAAAACACCTAGAGCTGGGGCTGGTTGCTGGGAGAACCAGCCACGTGATTAGAGGGTTGGAACTTTCAGTCCCACCCCCCTGACCTCCGGAGAAGGGCGGGGCTGGTGAAGCCATC
Organism: Balaenoptera physalus; assembly: GCF_965194825.1. NCBI lineage: Eukaryota > Metazoa > Chordata > Mammalia > Artiodactyla > Balaenopteridae > Balaenoptera > Balaenoptera physalus. The sequence goes on along the minus strand of NC_138901.1, from coordinate 57,158,731 downwards.
ACCAGTGGCCGGTGATTGAATCAATCAAGCTTCTGTAATGAAGCCTCCATAAAAACCCAAAAGGAGAGGCTTTGGGGAGCTTTCGGTTTGGTGAACAGGTGGAGGGTCTGGGAGAGTTATGCCTGGAGAGGGCGCGGAAGCTCCCCACACACCTTCCCACACACCTCGCCCTCTACATCTCTTCCTTCCATCTGGCTGTTCCTGAGTTATAGCTGTCAAATGAAAAAAAAAAAAACCGTACAACCTAAAGCTGAGGATTATGTTTTATTCGGCGGACTTTCTGAGGACTTCAGTCCGGGAGGCAGCCTCTGAGTTAGCTGTGAGGGACTGGTCCGAAGAGGTAAGGGGGGAGCCAGGGTACATAGGAGTTTTTGCAACAAAAAACCAAGTAGTTGGAACATCAAAAGATTACTGTTAACGAAAGAAAGCAGACATCAAGTTAATGCATTTAGCGCCTTTCTGTGTATGGGAAGATGCAGGAGTCTGGGCTTCTTGAAATCATTCCTTTGATATGCACCTTAACTATCTAGGGTCAGTATCCTGCTTTTCTCCTTCCTGAATCCCCTCAGGGTGCAGAGTTGGGCGGCTGCAGGGGCTGGTGGCTTGATCGAGGCTGCAGGGGCTGGTGGCTTGATCGCCTGCCACATACTTTGTTTACTGATATGGCAGGTGACATTTCTCCACATACCTTTTGTAATAAACTGGTAATCTCGTAAGTAAAATGTTTCTGTTCTGTGAGCCGCTCCAGCAAGTTAATCAAACCCAAGGAGGAGGTCATTGGAACCTCCAATCTATAGCTGGTCGATCAGAAGCACAGAGCTGATAACCTGGGCTTTCGATTGGCGTCTGAAGTTGTGAGGGAGGGGGCGGTCTTGTGGGACTGAGCCCTTAACCTGTGGAATTGGACGCTGTCTCCATGTAGATAGTGTCAGAATTGAGTAGATTTGTAGGGCGCCCAGCTGGTGTCGGAGAACTGCTTGTTGGTGTGGGGAGCCCCTCCCGCCCCGCAAACACACCCACGCTGGAACTGGGTACAGAACCCTTATAGGAACATTTCTATGCAAGGGTGTCCTTTAACATCGCAAGTGATTATACACTTGGTATTAATGTGCAACTTTTCCTGTTGTCTGTGTTTCAGCTGAGGCCCCCGCGATGAGAACAGAGGATGTTAGGCGCCCACGTATTCTCAGGAAAGGCTCCAGATCATCTGTGCAGAACTCAGCAAAGTGATTCCCCCAAACTGATCAGGGCCTCAGAGCATCAGCCACTGGAGGCTGTGCAAGGGGGGGCTGAAGTGTCCACAAGGAGACTGGAAAGGGAAGGTTTCCCCAAAATCACGGGGTACAAAGGTGAGGAGGGGGTGCCCTTCCCTTTCCCAAGCCGAGGTGCCTGGCCCGTGTCCCCCTGGAGTGGCCTCACACTGGAACCTGCCACACCTGGAAAATAAAGGTGGAGCAGCTCAGGGCAGCTTCCTGGGAACGGGCTGCACTCGTGTTGTGTGTCAGGACGCGGGGGAGTGGACTTTCCCACGGGCCCTGTGCACCTGTGGGCAGTGGCCAGGCTTCAGTTCTCTGCAAGAGGAACTCCGTGATGAAGCTCAAGAGAATGATGCCGCGTGAAAGCAGCCCAACCAAAAAAACAAGAGTACATACTGTATGATGCCATTTATATAAAGTTCTAGAGAATGCCAATTTACCTCTAGTGCTGGAAAGCAGATGAGCGTTGCTTGGGGATGGGGGAGGGACGGGAGCGAGGAATCACTGAGGGCCTCAAGAAAACTTCTGGGAACCATGGAATGTTCATTATCTTGATTTCTGGTTCAGTGGGCCTCTTCAAAAGTCAACACTTATCGGTAGTGCACTTTAAGTATGTATAGTTTATTGTAGGCCAACTATATCTCAGTAAAGCCGTATTCCGTGTGAGTGGGTCTTCCGCCCCCAGCAGGAAGAGGTTGGATGCAGAAACTGGTCCTAAGTGGTTAGCCAGGTAGTATATTACCTGGGCCAGAAAGTGGTGCCGTGGGATATGACTCTGGGGAATTCATAAGCATTTGACCACCTGCCACGCCCAGAGGGCACTAAAGCCGAGTAAGACTTCTTCTGTCTCTTATCCTTCCCATCCCATCCCTCCCCAACCCTAATTCTGCAAGAGCCTGAGGCAGTCAGTTGAGTGGGGAAAGGGTGAAGGAGGAAAATCAGGCAGCCACCCATGACCCCCTTCCCCGTTGCAAATCTCCAAATGTGGGACAGGAGAGAAGCTTTCCAGTGGTTGAGAGATTGGAGTTTTGATCTCAGTTTTAAAATCTCTAATGACGAAATCGTTTAATTCCTGAAAGACGATGGTGTGGAACAAAGTTGTTTCCTGCTCTGCATACCAGTGAGTCCAGCTCACTCAATAACCAGTTATGTTTTTTAGTCTATCGACCTAGTCTCTTCTACCTATGGGGGATCAAGTGATCTGCTGTTTATTCTTAATTACCTCCATGGGAAACGAAGAACAACAGAGCATACACGGGGATCTTGCCAGCTAAAGGAGTGTTGAAAGAAACAACAAGGCATTTTCGGGCAAAGTGCACAATCTCTGGGTGCCTTGATTCCCTCATTTGTGAAAGGGGGATGAGGTTAATAGCTTAGGCTAAGTTGTGCTGTAATGGACAAGCAGCTCCAAAGACTAAGTGGCCTACGCTAACAAAGGTTTATTTCTTGCTCATATCGCATGTCTATCACAGGTTGGCTTTGGCTCTTCCCCCTGGGACCATACTGAAGGAGCAGCCCTTTTCTGAGACATGGCTGGTGTGAGGGCAGCAGGAAAAGAGTGGTTGATGGTGGAGCCATGCAATGGCTCTTAAGGCTCGTTTTTTTTTTTTTTTTTTTTTTTTGGCCGCACCCGCGAGGCTTGTGGGATCTTAGTTCCCCGACCAGGGATTGAACGCAGGCCCTCGGCAGTGAGAGCACAGGGTCCTAACCACTGGACCACCAGGGAATTCCCAAGGCTTGTTCTTAAAAATGGCATCTGTCGCCTCTGTTTACATTTCCTTGGCTGAGCATGATGTCAACAGGGTGGGGAGAGATAATTCTCCCATAAGGAAGGGCAGAGAATATTTGGGACAATAATACCGTCTACTGCAGTACCTACCTACCTATATAAACTGCTTAAAATAGTGCTTGACCAGGCCGTGGAAGTGCTCTATAAGGACTGTTCTTAGTACTTTCTTTTCCTCTTGAATTTTTGGGGACTTTTGCTAAGGAGGCCAGTTGCTCGCAGACCCTGATTTAGGAAGAGTCCCTACATCAGCTGCCCATTTCAGCAAGAACTACCAAAACACCAGAGAGGAACCCTAACAAAGAGATTGCTGGAACCCAGGCCCCAAAGCCTGATTTGGTGTCTGAAACATTCTAATGAAGAGGAATAAGTAAAGCTGTGTTTTACTGGGCTATTTCTGAAAGTCTCTCCCGAAAGACAGGCGTCAGGGTATTGGGCGATCATTCCTCAGCTATTTCAGGATGACTAGGACACTGCAATGTTATTCTTGTCTCCAAGCAGACTGCAATAGCTCCGCTTCTGTCAAGTGCTGAGACCACGGAGGGAGCGAGGCCGGGCTCTGGGCCAGCCGGGCTGTTTCCTCTTAGTATTGGGATCAGTATTATCTGGGCTGGTCACTGGCCACCAGTTTTCCGTGCAGCACCTTGGGGACCCAGACTGCCCCAGCGGGAGACAGGAGGTCTTCCTGGTGTGTGTTGGATTTGGGGTTTTAGATTGGGCAGTCAAGAGTCTGTGGCTGGAGGCTGTCATGGAATCATAGGGAGGGGGATTTTTCACTGTCCTGGAGCCTCGAGGCCACCGCAGCCACTGGACAGGGGCCATTCTTGGGTCTCAAAGACTCTTCTCGGCCCCTCCGAGCCTTTCAAAGCCCTCTGATCTAGAGCATGCAAGAGACCAAAACTCTGATTGTTGCAAGTGGGGCACTGAGGCAGAGGAGCTGCAGAAGAGGAATCGCAAGACTTGTGATCACCTTTCAGTTCTTATCAGGACGGATTTAACTTTATTCTCTTTCATTTAACGGCTTAAAAGCCATTCCAGCATGCGCCCTACAGCTACTCTCTCCCTTATCGCTCTTCTCCTTATCAGTTCAATTCAAAATGACAGACATTTATAGGTTATTTTCTGACGAGTGAAACAGGCACTGCCCGAGGTCTTTGGATGGTACAGACAGAATCCTAGTCCTGTTGTTCACGAGTGGCAGTACGTTTACAAGGGTCTGTACTGCAGGGCCAAATGTGATAAGGCTTCACAGAGCTCGGGAGTACTAGGCATTCATGCTGTAGGCAGATGATGAGGGCTTCCTGCAAGAAGTGGCACTTGAGCTGGGCTTTGAAGGGTGATGCTCCCCGAAAAGATTTATTCACGTTCTAACCCCCATATACCTGTGAATGTGACCTTATTTGGAAATTAGGTCTTCGCAGGTGTGACCAAGTTATGATTTGGGATCATATTGAATTAGGTTGGGTCCCCATCCAGTCACTGGTGTCCTCTTGGGAAATTTGGACACAGACACAGACGGGGGGGATGTTCTGCGACACCAGAGGCAGAGATTGGAGTGATGGGCTACAAGCCAAGGAATGCTGATGATTATTGCAGCTACCGGAAGCTAGAAAGAGGCAAGGAAGCATCCTCCCCTAGAGCCTTCAGAGGGAGCGTGGCCCTGCTGCCACCCTGATGTCAGACGTATAGCCAGCCTCCAGAAGCATGAGAGAATAAATTTCTGTCGGTTTAAGCCACCCAGTTTGTAGTAATTTATTATGACAGCCCCAGGAAACCAATATAGATGGGTAGGACTTTGAAATGGAGGAAAGGGCTATGTGTAGACAGAGCCACTATGAGTGAACGTAACAACTTTGGAAAGCCTATGATGTCCTTGGGGAATAATCAGTAATTCGATATGGCTGGGGCAAAGGAGGTAGAGAAGAGGAAAGAGCCAAATTTAGTGGGAGGTAATGGAAATACAGACTGGCGCCCTGAATGCCTGGCTAAGGAGTTTGGCCTTTATCTTGTATGGGATGGGAAGCCATTAGCACTTTTTTTTTTTTTTTTTAAATTTTTGGCTGTGTTGGGTCTTCGTTGCCACGCGTGGGCCTTCTCTAGTTGTGGCGAGCGGGGGCTACCCTTCGTTGCCGTGTATGGGCTTCTCATTGCAGTGGCTTCTCTTGTTGAGGAGCACGGGCTCTAGGCGCACGGGCTTCAGTACTTGTGGCACACGGGCTTCAGTAGTTGTGGCTCGCGGGCTCTAGAGCTCAGGCTCAGTAGTTGTGGCGCACGGGCTTAGTTGCTCCGTGGCATGTGGGATCTTCCCGGACCAGGGCTTGAACCCGTGTCCCCTTCATTAGCAGGCGGATTCTTAACCACTGCACCACCAGGGAAGCTGCCATTAGAATTTTTGATCAGAGTCTGAACTGTGCTTGAGATAAATTACTTTCATTAATCAGGGGTAAGAAATTGCCTTCCCATTATGGCTTTGGGTTTCTTCTTGTCCTTCTCACTGGTTTTGGCCACAGTGATGTTAGGTGATGCTGAGTTTAGTGCCACAGAATGGATGACTCAAAGGTAGGGACATGCAGAAAAGGCATTTGACAAAATTCAATGTCCATTTATGATGAAAACTCTCAACAAGGTGGGTAAAGTACCTCAACATAATTCAGTGCAATCCCTAGAAAAATTCCAATGGTATTTTTCAAAGAAAAGAGCAAATAATCCTATATGGAACCACACACACACACACACACACACACACACAAACCCAAACAGCCAAAGCAATCTTGAGAAAGTAGAACAAAGTTGGAGGCATCATGCTCCCTGATTTCAAACCACATTCAAAGTGATAGTAATTAAAACAGTATGGCATTGGCATACAAACAGATACATAGATCAATGGAACAGAATAGGGAGCCCAGAAATAAACCCAAATATATATGGTCAGTTAATTTATGACACAGGAGCTAAAAATATACAGTGGAGAAAGAATAGTGTCTTCAATAAATGGTGCTGGGAAAACTGGACAGCCACATGCAAAAGAATGAAACTCCACCACTATCTTATACCATACACAAAAATTAACTCAAAAATGGATTAAAGAGTTGAATGTAAGACCTGAAACCATAAAACTCCTAGAAGAAAACACAGGTGGTAATCTCTTGCACATAGATCTTGACAATTATTTTTTTAATCTGATACCAAAAGCAAAAGCAACAAAGGTAAAAATAAATAAGTGGGACTACATCATACTAAAAAGCTTCGGCACAGCAAAGGAAACAGTCAACAAAATGAAAAGGCAACCTACTGAATGGGAGAAAATATTTGTAAATCATATACTGATAAGGAACTAATATCCAAAATATGTAAATAACTCATACAACTCAATAGCAAAAAACAAACAAGCAAACAATTAAAAATGGGAAGAAGATCTGAATAGACATTTTTCCAGAGAAGACATGTAGATGGCCAACAGGTACATGAAAAGATGCTCAACATCATTAATCATCAAGGAAATACAAACCAAAACCACAATGAGATATCACCTCACACCTGTCAAAGTGGCTATTTTCAAAAAGACAAGAAATAATAAGTATTGACAAGGATGTGGAAAAAAGGGAACCCTTGTGCACTGTTGGTGGGAATGTAAATTGGTGCAGCCACTGTGGAAAACAGTATGGAGGTTCCTCAAAAAATTAAAAATAGAACTACTTATATGATCCAGCAATTCCACTTCTGGGTATTTATCAAGAGGAAATGAAAACACTAAGTCGAAAATATATCTGCACCCCCAGATACTTGCAGCATTGTTTACAATAGCCAAGATATGGAAACAACCTAAGTAAACAACTCAATGGGTGAATGGATGAAAAAAATTGTTGTGCATATATATATAATGAAATATTATTCAGCCATAAAAAAGAAGAATGAAATCTTGCCATCTGACACAACATGGATGGACGTTGAGGGTATTGTGCTAAGTGAAATAAGACAGAGAAAGGCAAACACGGTGTGATCGCTTTTATATGTAGAATCTAAAAACAAACAAAACCCACAAACTCATAGTTACAGAGAACAGATTGGTGGTTTGGGGTAGAGGTGCCCAGAAGGATGGGGTGGGAAGAAAGAAAAAAAACAACGCTGGGGATAGTTTGACTGATTTATCACTAAACTGTGCTTTCCGTAGTTGATGAGCGCACAATATTTGCTGAATGAAGTGAATGAATTGGCTAGTCAACTTTTGGTTTAGGAAACAACAATCCAAAAAAACAAAAAAACCCTCTATTATATACTTTATATTAAATATGGGGAGTGGGATTGAATGCTGCAAAAATAACCTAAGAAAAACCTATTTAAAAAAAAAAAGATAAGAACAGGGTCTAATTTGCATTTGCATCCTTAGCGCATAGACTAGGTAATACGTGTTATTCAGGACTTTAGCTGTAAGTAATAGAAAACATTTTGCTTAAGCAACCAGGGAATTCATTGGCTCACAAAACGGGGAAAAAATGAGAAGGTATATTAGTTTCCTAGGGCTGCTGTGATATTGTGATTTATAATAAGAAGTATATATTTGGTCTCCATCCCAGTTCCTGGCCCAGAGCTCCTAAAACCCTTGGAATTTCCTAAGCGATGAGAGCTATAAAAGGTGTCTTGTTGCGTTAATGAGGTGACATTTGGAAAGCCCCTAAGTCACCTAAGGATGGGGGCTGGTTGACAGGGGAACCAACTGTGTGACTAGAAGTTTGGAACTTTCCATCCCACCCCTGACCTCCAAGGAGGAGAGAGGAGCTAGAGATTGAGTCCCGTCACCAATGGCTGATGATTTATTCACTCATGCCTACATAATGAAGCCTCCATAAAATCCCGGAAGGACGGGGTTTGGAAAGCTGGGTTGGTAAACACGTGAAGTTTCTGGTAGTATGGCTGCCTAGAGAGGGCATGGAAGCTCTGAGCCCTTTCCCCACTTGCCTTGTGCGTCTCTTCCATCTGGCTGTTCCTGAGTTATGTCCTTTTATAATAAACCAGTAATCTAGGAGGTAAAAGGTTTAAGGTCTGTGAGCCACTCTAGCAAATTAATCTAACTCAAGGAGGGAGTCATTGGAACCTCTGGTTAGAAGCTCAGGTGACAGCCTGGACTTGAAATTGGTATCCGAAGTCGGGGTGGGGACAGTCTTGTAGGACTGAGCCCTTAACCTGTGGAATCTGATGCTTTCTCCAGGTAGACAGTGTCAGAATTGAGTTGAATTGTAGGACACCTCGCTGGTGTCAGAGAATTGCTTGGTGTGAGGAAGCCCTCACGCATCAGGGGTCAGAAGTATCGTGAGTTTGGCAGAAGTGTGAGAGTAAAGGAGAAACATAGGAATAGTGTAGGTTTCCTTCTCAGCTGCCCTAAGAAATTACCACAGTCTGGGTGGCATAAAACAACAGAAACATTCCCTCACAGTTCTGGAGGGTAGAAGTCTGAAGTCAAGGTATCAACAAGGTTACTTCCTTCTGGAAGCTGTCTCCCTCTCTGGAGGCTCTAGGGGAAATTCTGTTCCATTCTTTTCTCAGCTTCTGGTATCACCAGCAGTCCTTGGCTTGCAGACACATCACTCCAATCTCTGCCTCCATCATCACATGGCATCCTCCCTATGTGTCTGTCTCTAGATCTCTTCTCTTCCTGTAAGGACTCCCATCTTCTTACAAGGACACCCATACAACCTCATCTTAACTTGATTATATCTGCAAAGAAACTATGTCCAAATAAAGTCACATTCACAGGTGCCAGGGGTTAGGACTTCAACATTTCTTTTTTCTTTTTTTAAGGAATTGTTTAGTTATTATCATTTTTTAAATTTTTATTTATTCATTTGGTTATACCAGGTCTTAGTTGCGGCTGGCGAGCTCCTTAGTTATGGCTTCCCGTCTCCTTAGTTGCGGTATGCATGTGGGATCTAGTTCCCTGGCCAGGGATCGAACCCGGGCCCCCTGCATTGGGAGCTTGGAGTCTTAACCACTGCGCCACCAGGGAAGTCCCAGGACTTCAACATTCCTTTTTGGAGGACACCGTTCAGCCCACAACAGAGATATAGCTGGCTTCAGGTATGGCTGGCTTCAGGAGCTCAAGCAATATCATCAGGGCTCCGTCTCTTTATTGTTCAGATGGGCTTTCTGCCTGATGGCCAACAGCAGACCAAGGATGTAAATATGCGGTGGTGGTACAGGTGGGCTTGGGCAGGGAAGTGGTGTTAAACAGCTCTTGTGTTTCATGCTCATGGATGCTAGGAGGGATAGGGAACCAGGAAAGACGACAGTTAGGCGTGATGGGTGAGGAAGGGCAAATCAGAGACAAGTGGAAGGTGGTTTGGATAAGGAGCAGAGATGGGGGAGGGGACAGAGCTAGTGGAGTGGAGCTATCATGGGCCCGGATGCCCTGTTACCTGGTTGGCACAGATCTCTTTGTTTGTTTGTTTGTTTGTTTTTTGGCTGCACCACACGGCTTGCAGGATCTTAGTACCCCGACCAGGGATCAAACCCAGGCCCCTGGCAGTGGAGGCGTGGAGTCCTAACCCCTGGACCGCCAGGGAATTCCCAGCACAGTTCTCTTTAAAAGGGTCCAGTAAAGAACAGGTACCTGACACTAAGCTTGAGGAAAAGCACTCCTTTTCTGTGGAGGTTGGTCGCTCCTCCCAGGATGGGTGGGGTGGGATCTGTTGTCTTCCCTCTCCAACTTCCATTCTGCATTCCTTGGTTAACAGCCCCGTCATTTTCCTTTAGGATAATTCCCTCCACCACCGCCTCCAGCTCTAGCTCCTGGGGTCTCTTGGAAACCCAGGACTGGACAATCAGGACGGTCCATCCCTTTGGCTAGAGCCAAAGTGATTGGCTCAGGGAAAGGCCCCCTCTGTGCCTAGTGAGTCCTCATCCCTAGACTCTTTTCTGGAACTATTGGGAAAAAAGAAGCACCCTTTTCGGTGGAGGGTGCAAAACTGGTAGGGTGTAGGTGTGAAGCTGCTAGGGGCCATCTGTGCCACCAGCTGGCGAAGCTGCCTCCGAAAGAAACCAAGACAGAAGAAAACAGAGCTGAGCAATGGAGAGAGGACCTGAGGCCCGGTGACGTGGTTCTAGCAAATGTATCTGACCCATTCACCCATTTATCCTCCTGTTTGTCCAACAAATATTTATTAAGGATCTACCAAGAGCTGAGTTCTTTGCTAGTTTCAGTCATAAGTAAATAAGACTTCGTGAACTCTGCCTCCCAGGAGTCCCTGGTCTATGAGGAAGTGAAAGACATGGTTTTAAATTATAATGTTAAAAAGGCAGAGAAGGGTACATTTTATGAGAGCCCCAGGTCAAATGATGTGGAAATTCAGGACAGAGATTATTTCCACTGGGGAAATTGACATTCTTGGATGTCTTTGGAAGGCAAGGAGGATGTGGACATACACGGATGAGGTGAAGGGCGTTCCAGGAGGAGGAACTGTATGAACAAAATAAAAATTATGGGGTGTCGAGGCGGTGGACCGAAGCTTGAATTTGGCTGGAACTTAAGAAATAGGAGGAATAGGAGAACTTGGAAAGTTGAGTTCAGAGAGCGATCTTAGAAGGCCAAAGGGGGCAGGCTAAAGAGATTGGGCCATATTCTGTTGACAATAACTTTCTTTTTTTTTTTTAAACAGGACTCCTACAGCTTCTTCAAGAAAACAAACTGAGCGATGTAGAGCATGGTTGGAATGGCAGGAGACTGAATGTAGGAGTCAGTTTTCCAGGTAGGGTCCCAAGCAGGGTAATGTTGTGGTAATGTATTGCTGCATTAACAAATCACCCTGAAACTTAATGGCTTCAAGTGACAACAGTAGTATCACATCTTACAATCATGGAGATCAGGAATTTGGACTCAGCTACAATTGTGTGGACCAGCCCAGGGCTCAGCTGAATAATTCTTCTGTTCGGCAGAACACCCAGTAGACTCACTCAACGGTATTCAGCTGGTAGGCTGAGATGGTCTAGAGGGTCCAAGAGAGCATTGCTCTTACGTCTGGCTCCTTGGCAGAAATGGCTGGAAGGCTGGTCTCAGTTGGGCCTTTCTCCCTCTCCATGTAGTCTCTCAGGGCCTGTCCAGCAGCCCAGGGCTGTAAGCGTGAGAGTTTCAAGAGACAGGAAGTGGAAATTGCCAGCCTCTTAATTCCTGGGCCTGGAGAGTGGCACTCCATCACTTCTACCATATGCTATAGGTTCAAGTAGTCACAGAATCCACCGAGGTTCAGGAGTTGAGGACATACACCCCACATCTCAGTGGGAGCATTGTCCAAGAATGGTGGCTCTCTTTAAACCACCATGGATAGTAACAATGGGAATGAGAGGATGACAGGTCGAAGCTAAATTATAGAGGGAGAAGTCAGAGGACTTGGCAAGTGCTTAGAATCATTCACTGATGAAATATTTATTGAGCATCTACTATGTGTCAGGCAGCGTTGCAGACACTGAGGACACGGCAGTGGACAAGACAGATCTCTGTCCCCTTGGAGCTCATATGCTAGTGGTCTGGAGAGTGAAAGATGGTTTCCAGTGTGTGGACCTGGCTGCATGGAGGTGCCACTATCAGACAGAGGAAACCCAGGGGGCCAGTTTGAATTGAGTTTGATAGTATAACCGAAAAACTAAATGCTCAATTCTCCCAGCACTTCAGCTGTAATCATAATAGCAGTAAAAGCCCTCTGACTCCAAGCTGTTGAGGAAATCCAGGATTTTGCCTCCAACCTCAGGCAGCGCCTATAAGATTACGAATAGAAAGACCGGCACTTTAACAGCCTCGTAGATGTCCTGCCTTCCTCCGGCAGGAAGAGCCTTGGAATCATGCAGATCCTCTGCCAATTATACTCCGGTAACAAGGAGGGCGCTAATGTTGGAATTCACACTTTGACCCACTCAGCTTACTTCCCGCATGAATTTTTTTTCCGGAGAACTTCTCCATTGACCCACATTTTAAAGAAACAGAAGTCTCTGGCCTTAGGAAACTATTCTGGGGCCTTTGGGAACTCAGATTGGTTTTATTTCAAAGAGACTCAAATGCCCATGATACATTATTGAGTTTTTTTAAAAAAGCAAATTGAAGAGTAATATGTATAATATTCATGGAAAAAACTATTTTATACATGCACAACGAAAGGCTTGGAAGGATATTGTATCAGTCAGGATGGGTGAGGTTGTGTCCCAGTGCTAAATCACTGTAAAAATCTCAGTGTCTGCCACGATAAAGGTTTGCTTATGTACACCAGGGTGTCATGGGCTGGTTGTGACTTTGTTGTCTTCACTCTGGGATCGAACTTTCTGGAACATCGTGGCAGAAGAGAAAACCATGTTCTGGCTCTTAAAGAACCTCTGTTCTTTGGTCCAGCAAGTTCCATGGCTAAGCCTGAGTACAACAGGGTGAGGAAGCATACTCCCGCCTCAGAGTAGCATAGTGACAATGTCTGAGCAGTAACACAAAATCTTTTTTTAAAAATATTTATCTATTTATTTATTTTGGTTGTGTCGGGTCTTAGCTGCGGGATCTTCGTCGCGGCATGCAGACTTCTTAGTTGCGGCATGCGTGTGGGATCTAGTTCCATGACGAGGGATCGAACCCGGGACCCCTGCTTTGGGAGCGTGGAGTCTTACCCACTGGACCACCAGGGAAGTCCTAGTAACACAGAATCTTACCACAGAATCTACTGAACCATTGGTAGTGATTACTGCTGAGGTCAAGGGCCAGGGGTTAAGGAGATTTTATCTTTCACTTTCTACACTCCTGTATTATTTTAATGTTTTTCAAAAAGCATGCACTATTTTTGTAATTAAAACCACGTTTTTTTTTTTTTTTTTTTTTTTTTAACAAATTTTATTTATAAAACCACGTTTTAATCTTACTTACTTTTAAGTTTTTATTATGGAAAATTCCAACATAAGCAAAAGAGAGAAGAGCTGGAGGACACCCTCGACCATGACCTGTCACCCAGCTTCCAACAGTTAACAGACGGTCTTGTTTCAACAGTAATGCTACTCACTCCTCCCAGATTATTTTGAATGACTCCCAACATCATATTATTTTGTTTTGAATATATCAGCATGTATCTCTAGATAGGGATTCTTTAAAAAAAAAGCAAAAAACCACAATATCATTATCACAACAAAAAAATTAACAATAATTCCTTAATATTACCAAACATCTAATGAGTATTCAAATCCCCCGATTGTTCTACCTGTATATAATTTTTTAAACAGTTTGTTTGAATCAAATTCCAAATCAGGTCCATATATTGTTTGCTGATATATGTTTTGTCTCTTGATCTTGATCCACAGTTCTCTCTTCCACTCTCTTTCTCCCTTCTTTTTAATTTCTTTGCAATTTACTGTTGAAGAAATCAAGTTGTTTGTCCTTTAAAATTTCCTGCAATCTGAGTTTTTCAGATTGCTCTCCTATGGCTATGTTTAACATGTTTCTCTGTCCTCAGTATCTCTGATAAATTAGTAGTGAGATCTAGAGGCTCAGTCAGATTTAGGTTTGATTTCTTTCTTTTTTTTTTTTTTTTTTTGGACAACTCAGAGGTTGCATTCTGTACTTCCACCAGGAGAACCATGCCAGGTTGGTTTTCTTTTTATGATGTTAGTATCCACTGACGATTATTGTCTAGATCCAATATTTGCAGAGGGTTGTAAAGCAACAACATTCCAATTCTACCATTCCTTTGTCATTTATTAACTGTCATTTATTAAAGGAAAAAACTTTTCCCTCATCAATTCTTTGGCTTTCCTGCAGTTACAGTTTATATAGGAAAGGCAAGATAAATGCTTGGTTTTTTTGAACATCTATTTACTTGTTTTCTAAGTCATGAGATTGTTCCCTTGCCCTCTTCAAAGGTAGCCCATGAATTTGCTTTTTTGTTTTAATCATTGTGAACTCATGTATTTAAAAATATTTAACATGTTTCAATTCATTGCCATTGTTATCATTATGATACTCAAGCTGTGGCTCCCATATTTGGCCAGAGGGAGCCTCTTCAGATTAGCTCCTATGTACTTTTGTCATAACTTAGTAGTTTTTGATATTTTGTTTCCTTGCTTTCTGTTATGATAAGATATTCCAAGCTCATCTTGTATATTTCCTGTCTCAGACCTGGACTCAGCCATTTCCCTGAGGAGCCTATTTTTTTTTTTTTTTTTTTTTAATTTTATTTATTTATTTATTTATTACTTATGGCTGTGTTGGGTCTTCGTTTCTGTGCAAGGGCTTTCTCTAGTTGCGGCAAGTGGGGGCCCCTCTTCATCGCGGTGCGCGGACCTCTCACTATCGCGGCCTCTCTTGTTGCGGAGCACAGGCTCCAGACGCGCAGACTCAGCAATTGTGGCTCATGGGCCCAGTTGCTCCGCGGCATGTGGGATCTTCCCAGACCAGGGCTCGAACCTGTGTCCCCTGCATTGGCAGGCAGATTCTCAACCACTGTGCCACCAGGGAAGTCCGAGGAGCCTATTTTTGATAGCATTTGTAGAGCCACCAGGGGTGTTCATTGCTCTAGGGGTGCCCACTGTTTCTAGGCTTCTTCCATGGGCAGAGCTAGGAAATACTCTTTTTAATGACAGAATATTTTTATCAATTCTTGCTTAAATTCCGGTTCAAATGCAGTGCTGCAAAGGGTTTACTTAACCTCATCTATCTTACCTCCTTTCTCCTATACTGAAACGCCTGGTTCCTGACAGTATAACAGAATTACTCATCAGGTTTAACCCACAGAGTACACGTAACAGTGTCAGAATAGCAATATCAACCCTATCACCAGCAATATGATTACTGAAGATGGTTCAAGATTTCTTCCCCGCCCCCCCCCCCTTTGTTCCTTCCTTCCTTCCTTCTAACAATTCTCTTTGTCCTTAGGATTATCCCACTAGGAATGTGCACTCAAGTTTCTGTGCTTTCAGGTCCCTTGGAATACTTTTTCTCTGTGTGGTTATGCCTCAAATTGGATAAAGAGTTGGGTTCATTTTTTTTTTTCACTTACTTTAGATTTTCAGTGAAGACCCTTTTTTTAAAAAAAATTAGTTTGTTTGTTTGTTTTTTGGCTGCGTTGGGTCTTCGTTGCTGCACGCGGGCTTTCTCTAGTTGCGGTGAGCGGGGGCTACTCTTTGTTGCAGTGCGCGGGCTTCTCACTGCAGTGGCTTCTCTTGTTGTGGAGCACGGGCTCTAGGCATGCAGGCTTCAGTAGTTGTGGTACATGGGCTCAGTAGTTGTGGTGCACGGGCTTAGTTGCTCCATGGCATGTGGGATCTTCCTGGACCAGGGCTCGAACCCGTGTCCCTTGCATTGGCAGATTTTTTTTTTTTTTTTTGGCTGTGTTGGGTCTTCGTTTCTGTGCAAGGGCTTTCTCTAGTTGCGGCAAGCGGGGGCCACTCTTCATCGCAGTGTGCGGGCCTCTCACTATCGCGGCCTCTCTTGTTGGGAGCACAGGCTCCAGACGTGCAGGCTCAGTAGTTGTGGCTCACGGGCCTAGTTGCTCCGCGGCATGTGGGATCTTCCCAGACCAGGGCTCGAACCTGTGTCCCCTGCACTGGCAGGCAGATTCTCAACCACTGTGCCACCAGGGAAGCCCCAAGACCTTTTTTTTTTTTAAAAGGAATGATTTATTTATTTATTTATTTTTGGCTGTGTTGGGTCTTCGTTTCTGTTTCTGTGCGAGGGCTCTCTCTAGTTGTGGCAAGCGGGGGCCCCTCTTCATCGCGGTGCGCGGGCCTCTCACCATCGCGGCCTCTCTTGTTGCAGAGCACGCGCTCCAGACGCGCAGGCTCAGTAGTTGTGGCTCACGGGCGTAGTTGCACTGCGGCATGTGGGATCTTCCCAAACCAGAGCTCGCACCCGCGTCCCCTGCATTAGCAGGCAGATTCTCAACCACTGCACCACCAGGGAAGCCCCCAAGACCCTTTTTTTAAACTTTAATTTTGTTTTAGTAAAAATTAAAATAAAATATAAAATATTTACATGGTTCCAAAGTCATATCTACCAAACAAGGTATGTTTAGAGAAGTCCAGCTTCTATCCTTGGGTCTCTATTTCCTTTTTCTCCCTATAGATACTTTAAAAAAAAAATAAAGTATGGCTTAACTTTTGTGATTAAAGAAAAAAAAGATACATCCTTTCTTACATTCTGTACATACTTTTCTCCACCTTGCTCTTTTCCTTGGAGATGACTCCAAAGCAGAACTTTCCTTAGAACTCGGTAAAAGGATTCCCACCCTGGGTCCCTGCTCCAGAATCCGTGCTTTAAGGCGCTCCACGTATCACAAACACAAACAATACACTCGTTAAAGAGTGTACAAATGCAATAGACTCTTACATAATAAAACATGGTTCCCCGGTAATGCGGAGTGTACCCGTTTCTCCACCAACCTTGCCAAGAGGGTGTTGTAAAACTTTTGAGTTTGGGCCAATCTGATAGGTTGGAAATAATATCTGTGTAGTTTTCATTTATGTTGTTCTTATTATGAGTGAGTTTGGGCATTTTTTCATATGATTAAGGACTGTTTTCATTTCTTTTTTCTGTGAATTATCTATTCATATCTCTAGCTCATTTTTCTGTGGTGTTACTGGTTATTTTCTTCTCCATTTTTAGAAGCTCCTAATATACTAGGGATGTGAATCTTTTGTCTGTGAACAACTACAGTCTTTCTCTGTAGTAGACTCTGGATTAGATTTGGCGGGGGGGGGGTTTCAACAAAATATAAGGCGTCATCCATGTCCTCAGAGGAGCTTACAAGATTAAATAACAACAAGGGATATAAGTAATTTTATGAAACAATAAGAAAAGAGAGATCTCAAAGGAAAAGGATGAGTGACAACCAATTGGCCACAGTCCTGGGCAGTGACTAAATGCCGTGAGGGTCAGAAGAGCCCAGTGCCTTGTGCTTTCCTAATCAAAGCCGTGAGCATCCCCTGCGTGGACCCACACTTTTCCCAGCAGGAGCTGGCGTTGGTCTGGCACACAGATTCCTTGGCTGTGTTTCCTTGACAATTATAACTGAGGAATTCAGCTTATTTTGGGTGAAATCCCTGGAAGTCCAAGTTCAGATCTCAGTCTGGGCAATGCAGCCACATTTTCCAATGAGTAACTCCTTCCAATATAACTCCTGGCAAACGACCCTATCAGTCGTGGAGAGAATGTGCCGTCATGTGCGGTAAATAGTAAGACCACTGTGTGGGGCTTGACTCATCTGTCAGAGAAGGGGTATTTTGAAACCTTGACCTCATTTGCAAACATGTGTTTGCACATACCTTTCGTCAGATGCAAATTTTCCATTCCCAGTTTAGCTCTTCCAGATTTTCCCCGAAATGAAAGATGTGGCCATGAAGAGAGAGAAACTTTTAATAGGTCTTGACTCCAGGTATGTTCCGGGGAGCTCATTTGTCTCTAGGCCAACTTCCTGTTGACTCAGCAGCCAGGACGAGGGAGACAGAGGAGCAAAGTACCAGAATAGCAGCTGCCATTTACTAAGCGGTTACCTGTGTGCCAGGCACCGTGCTTATCACTTTATGTGCAGCAGCTCCTGAACTCATGCCATGACCCTGACAAGTAGGAAGGACTTGACTTCGTCCAAGGTCAAGTCACTACTGAGCTGGGATTTGAACTCAGGCTGTGTCTCCAAAACATCTCTGTTTAATCATTACGCTGGGTGTTATCTAGATATTACCTGCTTGGCCTTGAGCCAAGAGCCTCTGGCCCGTCAGTTGGGGACCTGGAAAAAGTATTAGGCATTTTCACAGGCTGTCAGGCATTGCACGGAAGAGAAGGTAACTGGATGTCTCCATGATTTGTGAATAGATGCTTTGGGTTAAGATTAGGCATCCCTTTACTTAAATCTCCCTCAGGCTTCTAGACCTATCTCCCCATTATCTTGATACCCTGTGCCATCCTCTCCCCTCTTCTGTCCAAGCTGAGAACCAGCCCTATTTCCATGAGTTCTTCCCGACTCCTCCCCTACTCCCTGCCTAAACACACGAGCATCTTCTGAATTCTATAACCCTTTCTGAGATGCTCTGTATTATTTTTCTCTGCACACAGTAGGAGTGCTGCACACAGTAGGTGCACCACAAAATTGCCACGGCTGAAAATGATGACACACAGAAAATCCTGTATGGAGAGTGGGCAGGTGACTTAGGGCTGAGTCCTAGCTCTGCACTGATTTGCTCTGTGCTATTGGGCAAGTCCCTGACTCGGTATCTCATCTGTGAAATGATGACTAGTCAGCTTCTACAGGCTCTTCCATCCATAAAGGTCTAGATTCTGTGATTCCCACATGTCTATCTGAAGGGCAGATGCAGGTCTGGAGCTCCTTTGAGAAAGCTGGGTTCCTGGGCAGCTCCTCTGCTTCCCGCCAGCCAACTCTCAAATACCTGGTATGGAAAATAGTGTTATTACCAGTGGGCTCACACCCATCAGTGTTTTCAATAGAAGGAAATTGGGAAATCTCCTTTCATGAGAACATTCACGGGCAGAGCAGGAACCACCCTTTCCGAATATGCCAAAAACACTGCACAACTATGAAACTTGAGTCTAAAATTGAGGAGAACAGGGGCCTTTGCTTGAGCTCCCCAGTGGTGTTTCTCACACTGAAGAGCTTCAACAAGGCTCCCTGACACGAGTCCTCCTGGGAGGACTTTCCAGGTGGATTTGTGGAGAAAGGGCCCTCCAATGGAACATATAATAGCATAAGCAAAGGGGAGAAGATGGCCAGAAAAAAAAAGCAAGACAGATGGAGAAGGCCAAGGAGAGGTGATTATTAGGAGAAACAGCTGTAATGAAGGAGCAGGAGACAGGAATTTGAGAAGGTAGGTTGAGATCATAATATGCAAGATTGTGAAAATCAAGCTGAGGAATTGCTTTTTTTCTTTTTTGGCTGTGCTGCGCAGCTTGTGGGATCTTAGTTCCCCAACCAGTGATTGAACCCTGGCCCTCGGCAGTGAAAGCACAGAGTCATAACCACTGGACAGCCAGGGAGTTCCCTGAGGAATTTCTTATTTTTTCTAGGATTTCATTTCCTTTCCCTTAGAATCTAGCCCTTCCAGTAGAAATCATATCAACAAAAATAATTTTTGAATTTTATGTTATTGGAGAATTTCAAAGATATGCAAAAGTAGAGAGACCAGTAATGCAATGGAATGAATGTTATTTTGGGGGGACCAAATTCCATATGTTGAAATCCTAACCCCTAATGTGATGGTGTCAGGAGGTGGGGCCTTTGGGAGATGAGTAGGTCATGAGGGTGGAGTCCTCATGAATGGGATTAGTGCCCTTGTAAAAGAGACCCTGGAGAGCTCCTTCCCTCTTCTGCCACATAAGGACACAGTCAGAAGACAGCCATCTATAAACCAGGAATCGGGCCCTCACCAGACACTGAATGTGCCAGCACCTTGATCTTGGACTTCCCAGCCTCCAGAACTGTGGGAAATGAATTTCTGTTGTTTATAAGCTATCGATTATATGGACTTCTTTTATAGCAGCCTGACTGACTAAGACAAGTGATAATAAACTCCCCTATACCCATCACCCAACTTCAACAATTCATGGCCAAACTCCTTTCATCTGTACCCTCTCCACTTCCTCTCTTTTATGCCATTTTAAAATAAATCCCATGGACTTCCCTGGAAGTCCAGTGGTTAAGACTCCATGCTTCCACTACAGGGGGCATGGGTTCGATCCATGGTCTGGGAACTAAGATCCCGTATGCCCTGCGGTGTGGGGCGGGGTGGGGGACATATATATATATATATGTATATTAAATCTATATATATATATGTATATTAAATCCCAGACACTGTATTCTTTCATCTGTAAATATTTCAGTGTAAATTTCAAAAAAATAAAAAATAAAAGGACTCTTTAGTGTCACATAAGCACAATACCATAACCACACATAAAAAAATTAGCAATAATTCATAATTATCCAATATTCAGTCAACATTCAAATTTCTATTTGTTTCATAAATTTTATTTTATATACACACACACACATTATTATAATTTGTTTTATTGCTTGAATGAGGATCCAAAAAAGGTTTCATTGCAATTGGTTGATGTGTTTTTTAAATCTCTTTTAACCTACAGCAGAGCCTCATCTTTTTGTTGTTGTTTATTTTTTCCTTGCAATTTATTTGTTGAAGAAACCAGGTTGTTTGTCCTGTGGTGTTTCCCACAGTCTGGATTTTGCTGATTGCATTCCTCTGGTGTGGTTTAACATGTTCCTCTGTCCTCTATAGTTTCTGTAAATTGGTAGTTGGGTCCAGAGACTTGATCTGATCCCAGTTTGAGCACTTAAGGATAGCTAGATTCTATCGACAAGACTTTCTAGGATTCAAATGCTGGGCCAAGCCTTTGCAAATATTATCTTATTTAATCCTTAAAATAATCCCGTGGGGGCTTCCCTGGTGGCGCAGTGGTTGAGAATCTGCCTGCCAATGCAGGGGACACGGGTTCGAGCCCTGGTCTGGGAAGATCCCACATGCCGCGGAGCAACTGGGCCCGTGAGCCACAATTACTGAGCCTGCGCGTCTGGAGCCTGTGCTCCACAACAAGAGAGGCCGCGATAGTGAGAGGCCCGCACACCGCGATGAAGGGTGGCCCCCGCTTGCCACAGTTAGAGAAAGCCCTCGCACAGAAACGAAGACCCAACACAGCCATAAATAAATAAATTAATTAATTTTAAAAAAAAGTTAGAAAAAATTCTATAAAAAAAAAAAATAATCCCATGGAATCTGTGCTATCATCATCATCATCACCATTATACAGATGAAAACACTGAGGCTTTGAGAGATTGTATCACTTGGCCAAGGTCACATAGTTGTAAGTGGTAGAGCCAATTTAATTGATTGCTGAGTCCAGACGTTTATCTGCGGTACCGTACTACCTACTGTGAGAGGCCCTGTGTGACATTGAGATGCACTTCGAATACTGAGATTATCCCTTCACATTTCTCTTGCTTAGATGTACAGAGCAAATGCTCCTAAGTGTAGAGGTACCTGTATGTCTATCAGAGAGGACCTTTATAGGTAAGCTATTTGTGAGGTCTATGTGTGTATATATAACTTCCAGTTAGCATTGTTTGTCTACCTTTTTCTTTTCTTTAATCTTTCAGCCGCACTGCATGGCATGTGGGATCTTAGTTTCCTGACCACACCCCCTGCACTGGCAGCACAGAGTCTTAATCACTGGACCGCTGGGGAAGTCCCCACCTCATTTTTTTTTTTTTTTAACATTTTTGGGAGGGATTTATTTATTTATTTATTTAGAAATTTATTTAGAAATTTATTTATTTTTATTTTTGGCTGCATTGGGTCTTCATTGCTGTGCGCCAGCTTTGTCTAGTTGCCACGAGCGGGGACCACTCTTCCTTGCAGTGCACAGGCTTCTCATTGCGGTGGCTTCCCTTGTTGCGGAGCACGGGCTCTAGGCGCGTGGGCCTCAGTAGCTGCGGCATGCAGGCTCAGCAGTTGTGGCTCGCGGGCTCCAGAGCGCAGGCTCAGTAGTTGTGGCGCACTGGGCCTAGTCTCTCCACAGCATGTGGGATCTTCCCGGGCTCGAACCCGTGTCCCCTGCATTGGCAGGCGGACTCTCAACCACTGTGCCACCAGGGAAGCCCCCCACCTCATATTTTCAATTTAGTTTTTATAAGAACTTTGATAGCCGTAAATGATTTTTTTCTACAGGTTGTGCATTCTTCATTTAAACCTCCAAGCCAGGGACAATACTCTTAATATACATCTGGAGAAAATAATGGAAGAACACTATACGCTTCCTCTGAAAGGCTGTGTATAAGTCTTTTCAAAAGGGTAATGATACTGCTGATGAATAGCACAGTAATGATAAAGAGGAACGCTACTGACTGCTAATTTGTGCCAAGACCTTTACAAGTGTTACCTCACTGTATCTAAGCCTCGTAGCCACCCTACTAAGTAGGTATTGTTATCCCTGTTTTGCACAAGAGTAAATCAAGGCACAGAGAGGTTAAGGACATACCCACTATCAGGCAGGATTTTTTTTTTGGCTGCACCGTGAGACTTGTGGGATGTTAGTTCCCTGACCGGGCATCGAACCCAGGCCCTCGGCAGTGAAAGTGTGGAGTCCTAACCACTAGACCGCCAGGGAATTCCCAGGCAGGATGTTTTACTCTTTTTTTTTTTTTAATTAATTAATTAATTAATTAATTATTTGGTTGCACCAGGTCTTAGTTGTGGCAGGTGGGCTCCTTAGTTGTGGCATGCGAACTCTTAGTTGCGACATGCATGTGGGATCTAGTTCCCTGGCGAGGGATCGAACCTGGGGCCCCTGCAGTGGGAGCACAGAGTGTTAACCACTGTGCCAACAGGGAAGTCCCCCAGGCAGGATGTTTTAAACCAGGTGTACCCAACCCCCAGGCCGCGGACCGGTACCAGTCCTGTTAGGAACCTGTTAGGAACCCAGCCGCACAGCAGGAGGCGAGCGAAGCTTCATCTGTCGCTCCCCATCACTTGCATTACCACCTGAACTATCCCCCACCCTGCTCCCCCATGGAAAAATTGTTTTCCATGAAACCGGTCCCTGGTGTCGAAAAGGTTGGGGACCACTATTTTAAACAACAACAAAAAAAGCCTTTGATAAAATATATCTTTCAAGAATAGACTGATTTGGATTTTTAAAACAACCTCCAATGAGATGCCCACACACTTTTTTTTTTTTTTTTTCCCGAAGAGTCATATCCATTTTTAGCAAATCCAGGGCAATTTCTTGATTTTCTCTTCACCTAGTGAGTAGGACCAATGCAAACCAGGCCTGGCTCCTTAAGGCCGAGGTGGCAATAATGCTGCGTCATATAATAGCAATCAGGCTTGATTTCAAACTGGGGTTCTCTGCACCAAAATGTGACTCCCCCTCTTCCCACCAGGTCTGATCCACCAGGGACCACAGATACTCTGAGACCAATGACCCTGTTTTCATCTCTAACCATTGACCAGACTTCAGACTTCTCCAGTGACCTGTTCCTCTTTCCATCAAGACAACCTGGACCCTCTAAGAAACTTGCTTATTGTTTGTTATTTGCCAACATTCACACCAGCAGTTGTTATCACTTTGCTAACATTTCCCTTTCTTTTTGCTTCCTTGTCTTTCTCCTGCTGCCTTGTCCTCTCACCTCTCTCTTCATTTGTTCCTTAAACTTTTACTGATGGAAATTACACTGGAAGCTTGGGAATCCCCAGATGTGTATAGGGTTCAGCGTCAGCTTCCAGGAACCTCCAGTATTACTTCTCACCTTCTTTTCTGCAGCAAGTATTCCGTTCTTTAGTCAAATGCTGTTACTTCCCACCGTTTCCTGGTATCACTTTTCCCTGCCCACGCTTCGGTTCCTTGCATCCTTGCCCTTGCAGCGTATTATCCTCCACCGTTGCAGTCGTGATGGGGATTCAGGCTCAGCTGAAATGACACCTGGAAAGCGGGAAGGGATCTCCTCATGCATCCATCCACCCATCCATCCATCCTTCCATCTTTCCATCTTTCTATTCAACAAGCATTTATTAAGCTTCTGTTCTGTATCAAGCACTGAGCTAGTTCCTGGGGATACAGCTGAAAACATTGACTTTGCCTGCAAGGAGTTTACAGTCTGGCACTGTGGGGTCCACTGCGGTAGCCACCAGCCACATGTAGCTCTTGAGCACTTAAAATGTGGCCAGTCTGAAATGAGATGTGCTGTAGGTCCAAAACACACATCAGATTTTGAACACTTAGCACAAGAAAAAGAATGCGAAATAGCCTATTAGTGATTTTTTTTACATGTTGAAATGTAATATTCTTTTTATATTGGGTTAATATGTTATTAAAATTAATTTCAGTTATTTTGCTTTACTTTTAAAATGTAGCCCCTAGAAAGTTTAAACTTAGATATGTGGCTTGCATTGGTGGCTCCCATTCTGTTTCTCTTGGACAGCACTCAGTTCGAAGGAGGATACAGGGATGGAGATAAAAAAACATACAAGGAGTTTTTATAGGTGCTTTGATAAATGTGTGTACAGGGTACAGTGAGGGATTATATTTATTCAAGAGCCCATGAGAAAGTGGAGGAAGGGAATCAGCGTATACTCTGCTAGGCACTTGCAGATATCCTCATGCACGTTCGAGGCACTTTAACATCTTCATACGTTGGCTTGGCACTTTAAATATCTCAGTTAATCTTTGCAATTGCCATCACCACAACCTGACCACATCTTTTCCAGGCTGCTTAGACCAAGTCACCATCATCTCTCAGTTGGACTGTTTGTGGCAGCAGCCTCTTAACTGGCCTACCCTGACCCCCACTTTCATCCATTCTCTATATTATGACCAGAGGGATGCTTCCAAAACACAAACCTGGTCATTTTACTCTTCAGTTGAAAACTCTCCCATAGTTCCCCCGCTGTCCTCCAGATAAAATCTAAATTCCGCCTCATGGTTTACACGTACGATCCAGCCCCTGCCTGCCTCCTCAGTCCCTTATTTCACACTCCTCCACGTTTGTTCACTTTGCGGTAGCTTTGCTCTGAACTTCTTTCTGAGCTTGGAAAGCCCTGTACTCTCTCTTCTATGTATTATTTTTCTCTGAAAGTATTTTCTTCCTCGGTTTGTCTGGTTAATGCCTTATTTTTCAGATTATATTTTCAAAATGACTTTCTCTAAGAAGACTTTCTGGAACTTCCCCCACCCCCACTCCTGCCACCATTGTCGGTTAGGTGTCCCTTGATCTTGCTGTACTTCCCATAATGTGGTACTTATCATGCCATATTGCATTCTTTTTTTTTTTTTTTTGGCTGCATTGGGTCTTTGTTGCCGCGCGCGGGCTTTCTCTAGTTGCGGCGAGTGAGGGCTACTCTTCGTTGCGGTGCACGGGCTTCTCATTGCGGTGGCTCCTCTTGTTGCAGAGCATGGGCTGTAGGCACGTGGGCTTCAGTAGTTGTGGCACACGGGCTCAGTAGTTGTGGCACACGGGCTTAGTTGCTCCGCAGCATGTGGGATCTTCCCAGACTAGGGCTCGAACCCTCGTCCCCTGCACTGGCAGGCGGATTCTTAACCACTGCGCCACCAGGGAAGCCCTATATCGCATTCTTGCAATCTTTTTGGATCAGAGTCCTCTATGAGAATCTACTAAAAACTGTACAGCTTCTCCCCAGAGGGGGAAGAAAAAAGAACAATACATTTTGCATACAATTTCAGAGGTTTTATAAAACCCCTAAAACTCTTTAGGTTTCCACAGACTCCAGATTAAAAACCCCTGCTCTCTTCCTAGACGCAGAAGACAGTAAGCATTTTTCACAGGTACAAGTTGCTCTAAGACATTAGGATGCAAGGACTATCATGCTTTTGTTTTTCTAAATCAAATTAAATCTGAGTTAGCCTCATCCTGCGTGGCTGGTGAGAAGTCTTAAATTAGTCATTTTCAGGAAACTCTTCTGTTTTTTTCTTTTCCCCCCAAAACTCCAGAGCTTAAGGGGCCCAAGAAAATTCTGGAAGGTTCCTTCTTTCTCAGCTCATTAGAAGTTTTCTGTTTGTTTTTAACTGTTCTTCCTTCTGTTTCAAAATGCCACAGTTGAGCACCGACCCTTCCTGTCAGTCAGGAATTATTTCCCCGGGGTGGGCTGTGAGGTGGTCAGTACAGTAGCCTCTGCCCCAAAGTCTTGCCACTTCCAGGAATCTTGTTGAAAGGGGGCCCCTTCTCATGGACACCCCAAATCTCCTACTCCTTCACCACTGTCAGGGAAATAGCTCTTTAACTCAAAAATACCACCCTTTCTCTTATCTCTCTGCAATGATCTGACATGAAATCCCTTGACAGGCATGACAGAGACTGAAAACGCAGATAGATGCCTAAAAAGACCAGGAAAAGAATGTCAATAAATAAAGCAGGTTGGCTTCAAGAGACAACAGGGAGTAGTGGTGACTGAGGCATGCTCTAGAACACAAGCTTTGTCTAAAAGTGAGCAGCAGCTAAGGCATCAGCGAATTGGCGCTGAATTTCCAGATCTTCTGTGTTTTCAAGGGAAGCCAGAAATCTGGATTTTCATGAGAGAACTCTTTTTTCTATATTTTTAAAACATTACTTATTAAAGTATATTTTTAAAATCATGTAATTCACAGTATAATATTCAGTGACTTTTTAGTAACTTTATCCAGTTGTGTAACCATCACCATAAATCAATTTTAGAACATTTTCATCATCACAATAAGATCCCACATGTATATTTACTGTTAATCCCTGTGCTGTCCTCCTCCTCCTCACCGCAGCCCTTACCTCAGGCAACTACTATTGTACTTTCTGTCTCTATAGGTTTGCCTTTTGGGGATATTTCATGTAAATGGAATCATACAATATGTGGTCTCTCTGTCTGACTTCTTTCACTGAACATAATGTTTTCAAGGTTCATCTGTGTTGCTGCATGAATCTATAGTTTGTTCCTTTTTATTGCTGAATAGTATTCCATTGTATGGATATACCACATTTTGTCTACCCATTCACCAGTTGATGGACATTCCTTTTTTTCCTGCTATTATGAATAATGCTGCTATGAACATTTGTGTGCAAGTTTTTGTATCCATATATATCTTACTATTTTTGTTGTTTTTTGGTAGATATTGAAGGATAGAATTGTGAGTTACGTGGTACATTCATGTTTAACTTTTAAGAAACTGGCAAACTATTTTCCAGAGTGACTACACCATTTTCCTGCCAGAAATGACTGAGGGTTCCTGTTTCTCTACATCCTCGCCAACATTTGTTATTGTCTGCCTTTTTGATTATAGTCATCTTAGTGGGTGTGAAGTGGTATCTCATTATGGTTTCGATTTGCATTTCCCTAATGGCTAATGATGTTGGATAGCTCTTGACTTTTAAATGTTGGAATTCACTCAAATTTATAAAAAAAAAATACTTCATATCAGCTCTGTACAGACGGAACAAAACAGCTTAGAACAAAACAGGTTCATGGGCTGGAACTGCCCTGAGGGAATGAGTTTGGACTTGTGACCTAGACTCTGCAAAACAGTGGTCTGTGACCTTTTTCTTCTGGGGGTAAAAGCAGCCTAGACTGCCAGCAAAAATTACTATGGAGAGAGGACAAAGATTTCTCACTCTTTTGTAATGAAATTGTAGATTAGGAAAAAAAGGACAATTTTCAATCTGTATATTCATAATGCCATTTTTTCCCCCAGTAAATCATCCTGTTACATATTTGTTGAATGAGTCCTTCAGGTGTATATTTGTATCCTCTTTTTTTTTTTTTTTTAATTTATTTAATTTTGGCTGCCTTTGGTCTTCCTTGCTGTGGGCGGGCTTTCTCTAGTTGCGGCGAGGGGGGCTACTCTTTGTTGCGGTGCGCAGGCTTCTCACTGCAGTGGCTTCTCTTGTTGCAGAGCATGGACTCTAGGTGCGCGGGCTTCAGTAGTTGTGGCATGCGGGCTCAGTAGTTGTGGCACACGGGCTTAGTTGCTCTGCGGCATGTGGGATCTTCCCGGAGCAGGGATTGAACCCGTGTCCCCTGCATTGGCAGGTGGATTCTTAACCACTGAGCCACCAGGGAAGTCCTGTATCCTCTTTTTAGAGATGAGGTTAAGGAATCTGTCAAAGACTAAAGCTCTAGTAAGTGGCAGAGATGGATTCAAAGCCAGGTCTATGTGGTCCTAAATCCTGCGTTTTTCTGATCAAAATGGCAAGAGGTTCAGGGATGGAGCTACATGGGGTGAGACTGGAGTCAGAATTCTGAGCCTGGCTGGCTAGATGACTGAGGTGGAGGGGGACATGATGTGGGAGCAAGGGAGAGGAAGGAATCAAAGAGGTTTCAAGGCTGGTTTCATTAACAGACAAAGGGAAGTTGGGAAGAAAGAGTTTGGGTGGAGGGATGAAGTGGTAGTGGGAAGAAAATAGGTTTGGGGCTTCCTGCTTTTGCAGTTGTCCTCCCATCCAGGTAGGGACCTCTAGCAGACAGTTGAAAATGTAGGGCCCAAGGGCTGCAGAGATGCCATGGCTAGAGATGCATTTGGGGACAGTTTCTCTTATTTCTGGGGCCACGCCACACAGCTTGCGGGATCTGAGTTACCCGGACCAGGGATCGAACCTGGGCCTCCGCGGTGAAAGCGCCAGAGTCCTAACCACTGGACTGCCAGGGAATTCCTGGGGACAGTCTCTTTATTATTGATTTCTCTTCAGGACTGACATCTTTGTGATGTTGAATTCTGGTGAGCTTCCTGCCCTCCTCTTCTGATGGTCCACTGAGTTTGTTTTAAAATTATGGGAAATCACAGACTTGGTGGCTGATGGGGCTGTTAGTGCGTGAATGCTCTAAGCATTCAGAAATGACTTCAGTGGCTGGCAAAGCTGAGACTCAGGCATTAGAGATGGAGTGTTTGGTGTTCTCTAAAAAGTTTTGTTTTTGTTTTTGTTTTTTTTTTAATTCAGAAGAGGAATACTGTTCACATGCTATGTACAGTTTAACTTGTACTCCATGTGCAGGCTGCATTAAGAAGGACAGACTTCATGGAGCCAAGTCATGAGACACCTGGACAAGGGGCAGCTTACTCCAGGAGGCTGGTGGGGGTGGGGGGCAAGATGCACTAGGACAAAGGACAGTACAGGACCTGATTCGGACTTCCCCAGGAGGGACTCTGCACTCAGCTGCCTTGAAATCTTCTCTGAATTGCACCACCCCCTCCTTATCGTTTCCTGCCTTGTTTTGTTTTCTGCTTTATTCACATTTTACCAGACCGGAAGTTTCCTAGGCCTAGCCACTTACATCATAAATAATAAAATGCACCCATATTCAACATGAAATAACTACATCTTGCTGTAAAATTTTTTTGAAAAGATTTGGATAAACTTCAGTTTTTGTAAGAATAAATCATTTTATTCTTGTGACTTAAACTTTATTATATTTATATATAATTAATTAAGGGTCATGTTGCAGTTGACTAGATATTGCAGACGTTTCATTAAATATTGATTAACTTTGATTTTTTGGTTCCCTTTCCTTACTTTGGAGCTTTTTTTTTCTTCTTCTTCTTCAGGTCTCAAACGTTTTCTAAGGCCTTTGAAAAGTTAATAGGCCCTGGGGGATAAGACAGCTCTACAGAAACTCCTCAGAGCCCCTCTCAAGTAGGGAGCTCTATTGAATGAATTAATGAATGAACGAACGAATGAAGGAGGTTAAGTCCTTTTCCCAAGTCTTCTCTCCAAGGGGGGTTCGCTTCTCAATCTTCTGGAATCTCAGCCCAGCCAGGAGTCTGGGTAGGGAGGCGTCTCCCCTTTCAAATATCAAAACCGCAGCAGCGGAGGAAGCTGTCCGGCGGCCGCCGCTCAGCGGGCCTGGGCAGCGTCAGCCCGGGCCCGGGCAGGGTCAGCCCGGAGCCGGGGGTCGCGACAGTGGCGGGAGCGCGGACCGCCGACTGAAGCCGGGGCCCCAGCTGCAGGGCCGGAGCGCATGGGCAGAGCAGCAGCCCGAGACTTGCCTCCCCTCCCCCACTGCAGGTGAGCCGCCGAGCCGCGGCCCCCACCCCCCCAGCTGCCCCGGGAGTGACGTAAGGCCTCTGGACCGCGCTCCGGCCCCGCCCCTGCAGGCAGCGCCCGCGGCCCGAGGCCCGCGACTCCGCGGTGGAAGCCGGTCCCGCTGCGGGACACGCCGGCTGCGACAGGCAGAGGAGGCGGCGAGGCACTTGACTGGACTGCCCCTGTAGCCCGACACCAGGGCCAGGCGCGTCCAGGCGGAGCTCGGGGTTCCGGCCGTGGCACACCTGGCCCGCGGTCCGCACGGCCGAGGCCGCTGCGGGGTCCGTACCCTCTGCCCCGCGGAATCGCGGGTCGCCCAGCCAGCCGCAGCTGTCCATCTCCGCCCGAGCCAGCCAATCGCCCGCGACTGCCCCGGCCGCACCTCCCGGAATCTCTGACGGGCGTGCGGCTCAGCCTATGAGATGGGGGCCTCGGCGGCCTGGGCTGGGAGCGGGAGCCAATGAGCATCATTTCAGGTGGGTGGAGGGAGCGGACCTCGGGAAGGTAGCTTCTTTCGGGTTGCTAACGTTTTCCCTTGGAGATGGGCGCGCAAACGGACCAGTGGGTCTGGGGGCGGTGGTGACGGGCGTGGAGCTGGCCCAATGAGGGTGGGAGGGGGGTGGGGCAGCCCGGAGTAGCAGTGCTAAAGGAGCCCGGCGGAGGCAGCGGTGGGTTTTGGACTGAGGCGCCGGATCTGTGGTCGCGGCTGGGGACGTGCGCCGGCGCCACCATCTTCGGCTGAAGGTGAGAGGTGCGGCTTCCCGGGTCCGAGTGCGGCGGCCGGGGACCGGGGGACGGTTTGTGGGGGAGGAGAGGATCCCCGGCTGGGGGCCCGGGCGGCTCTGTAGGGCAGGAACGGAGCCGAAGCGGGAGCTGGGGAAGACAGAAGGGATTCCGGGCGGAGGGTTTGTGCTGCAGGGGCCGTAGATTCGTGCAAGGAAGGACCTTAGGGGTGGGTAACGGGACCCCGGTGGGTGGAGAGACCCCTGGAGGGGCGGGGAATGAGGTCCTTGAGAGTGAGACCCCTGCGGGGATTAGGGCCTGGGTGTGCGGGAGGACGACCCCTGGGGGGCTGGGGATGGAGATCTGCGGGTGGGCATGTGCTGACCTGGTACTAGGCGTGCGGGGTCTGTGAGGCGCGGGGTTGGGGGGGCCTCGTGCCCTGGTGGGTGTCCCCGGGGGTCCCGCGAGCCTGTGCTTGCCTCCCGGGAGGGGAGGGAGTCCTGGGGCGGGCTGGAAAGCGCCATCCGGGTTGGGGGTGGGGGAGCGCTGGACGGGAAGGGCCACTGGGTGGGTTAGGCCGGGTCCGGCATCCCGAGTGCGGTGAGGGGTTCGCCGAGGGCTCGGAAGGCGGGCGGCGCGCCGGGACCTGCGGGGTGAAGGAACCGGAGGGCAGGGCTGCGCACGGCCCGGGAGGCGCGCGGCGGCGGGTGAGGGTCTCAGCAGCCGGCCGCCGGCTTGGGGAGGGTCGGGCTCCGCTGGTCCCGGGGGAGCTGGGCGGGAGAGCGGGGGGGCGTCTTCCCAGGCGCTCTGGGGACGGCGGGGGCCGGGGGTGGACGCCCGGCCAGGCCCGGGAGGTTTGGGGGGGCGAGGCGGGAAATGTGGCGGGGGCGCGCTGCAGCAGGGCGGTCGGGGGGGGGGAGGGTCAGCCCTCGCCTCGGGATCCCTTTATTGTGTAAGTGATCTGGGCATGGCTCGGCGCGGAGTCTCTTCCTGGCCTTCTGCAGTGGGGGTCACACCCTGATCCCATAAAATCGGCCTGGAATGGGGTCGGAGGGAAGTTGAAGGCGCGGAGTCCCGGCGTCCGCGGGGGCTTTGTGGGCCTGCAGTGGGCGGATGCGGCCCGGGGACCGGTGAGGCCCCCAGCCTGGCCTGCCTGGGAACTAGGGCCTTGGGAAGGAGGTTGGCGACTCTGGTCTGAGCTCGGCTGGTGAGTTTTGGGTAACGTGGCCTCTGCCTATGACCGTTATCTCTGTTCCTTGGGGCCTCTGCAGTTCCCTTCGAGATCAGTGCGGTGGATGGAAGGGGGTGGGGTGGGGTGGGGTAGGGGAAAGCAGGCAGGGTAGATCCCGACTGCAAATGAAACAAAGACTGCTGTTTTCGCTGAATAATATAATACCAAATATAATACTTCGGCTTTGCTGAGATTTTTGTTTTTTAACGTTGAAGCTGAGGATTCTTTGAGTCAGGTTTAATTATTCTTGATAGTATCTCACTCTGGAAAACTTTAATGTATTTATTGTTTCATTTCCTTCATCAATCCATCTTTATTAATTACTCTTTCAGTTCCATGCTTTTGATGTTTAAGTGTGCCCTGTCTGTCACGGACTCTGGAAAAGTGGCCATTTTATGCAGCTCCTTACTTCTGCATCTTAAATTCAGTTCTTCCTCGTCCTTATCTGGAGAAAGCATATGGTGTAATTGTGTGATATAGCATTAGCTTTTGCTGCAAAGGGATGTGACCCGAGAGGTTGGCTTTTTATTTGGGCTCCTTAGGATAATCATTTCAATGAAGACAGGCTGGATGGAAGGTGAGATGGAGGAAATTTTTAAGGGCACGTTGTATGGTGAAAGACTATAGTAGGCTTCAGCGGATGATGTACTTACTTGTCATATAGGAAGAATAAAAATTCCTGGTGTCGTCTCCACGTTTCAGAAACATTTAACACGGTGTAAAGATATTCACAGAGGTGGCTTGGGCCATGAACAGCGATAGTGTCCTTTTGCACTTAGTTTGTATTTCTGCTCATTTGGTTAAACAGAATTCTGATAAATGAACAGACTTGCAGGGCTCTGTAATGTAAGTGACCTCTGTGGTAGCGTTACACAAATTGCGACAATTCTGTTTTAGCTTATCCGTCTTAGAGAGATGCGCTATCGTATGGATCCCTTAGCCATCATTTTTGTTTGACTTTTTATATGCAAGATATTCATAAAACTGTTTTCCTGTGCCTGTACCTATAGTAGGTGCTGGGAGGCAGTCGAGAAGTTTCCTGGGTGATATTTCATTGAGAGTCTAAAATGGTCTTGGAGATGGAGCGCAGGGGTGTGTGTGTCTAAAAGCAAATGAAGGGGACGGGGCTTTGGCTCTGTAGGGAGCTAATTTGTGCACAGATAAATGTTTCAACTGTAATTAGGCAGTTATTTCGGTTGACACCAAGAACCTTCAGATTCTGTCTGTTGCAAAGATGTTCCTATTTATTCCTTTTTTTCCCCAATATAGGTATTTTTTTAATATAAAATACAAAGCCTTTGGTAGATTGTGCTAGTGCGTTCATTGGCTGAGCCTGTATTCTTTTTTTTTTTTTTCTGGCGGCTTGTGGGATCTTAGTTCCCAGACCAGGGATCGAACCCCGGCCCCCGGCAGTGGAAGCGCAGAGTCCTGACCACTGGACCGCCAGGGAAGTCCCTGAGCCTGTACTCTTGAAGCCAGGATCGATAATTGATCGAGAGGCAGTATGTAGTGTACTACATGCCCTTCAAAGTTTTCTCCTTCTCCCCTTCCATCCTTGTAGCATGTGCTCTGGAGCTGAACTGAGTTTACTCCCAGCTCTGCTCCTCGTTAGCTCTGTGACCTCCAGCCAGTTATTGGCTTTCTCTGAACCTTGGGTTCCTCATCTGTAAAATGGAGATATTAATAGTACCTACCACGTAGGGCTGTTGTGAGGATTAAGAGTTAATACATACATAAACTGCTTAGAATAGTGCCTGGCCGTGATTAGTGGTATATAACAACAGTATCTGCTGTTTTCCAAATTCTAGTATTATCCTTTCCGAAAGGCAAAGCATTTGGGAGAGGTTTCCCTATTAAATACCAGCATTATCAAGATTAGGTACCAAATGTACGATGGAATGAAAAAAATACAACATATTTGGCAACCACAAGTGAAGAGTTAAGATGAACAAAACATCTTCACTGGCCTCAGGGACTCTGTCACCTAAACAAGGATTTGAGCACCTACTACCTGAGTCCTCTGGTACAAAGGCGAGGGAGGGAAGAAGAATGCCAGGAGAGCGGTACAAAATGTTAGGAGAAGGAGAAGGATTAAATTGCCAGGTTGACCTGAAGAGAACTTCTGAAAGGGTGGCGTTGGGTTAGGATCTGAAGGAATGGTTAGCCTTTGGTGGTGGAGGAGAAGCTGAAACTTACAGTGAGGGTTGGGACCATTCATGTAGTATTGATCAATAGGTATATAGAGGCCCTCCCGTGGACCAGGGGGTAAGCTCACCGTATGGCAAAGACAGGAAACCATCCTCATAGTGTTTAGTTAGTTGTAGAAAACTCTGGAAAAGTACAAATTAAAAGTAGTTTGTGATCCCACTACCCAGTGAAGACCCAATGACTATTTGTTTCTTTTAAAACAAAAAGAAAAAAAAGTGTTTATGTAATTCCCCCCCCCACACACAAAATCGGAAGCATATTGTAATCACACTATTGTGATCTATTGTGGTTTTTTTCCCTTATATGAAATTATAGGTGGTTCCCCACCTAGAAAAAGTACATACTGATAAATTTAAAATGTGTTGATTTGATCGAATAATTTTTAAATCCATGATTTACTTTAAAAAAAGAAAAAAGACCTGCCCTAGAAATGATCTGTTAAGTTACTGTGATTTATAGTCATTTGCTAAATCTAAGCATATGATTACATGTCCAGTGTAAAAGTAAAGAAATGTGTGCATACATACAGGCAGCAAGGCAGTTTCTGAAGTGTTGTATGGGGTATACAGTTTATACCTAATAAGAATAAGAGTAACTTGTTATCGTATTTTGTTCTAGTTGGATATTTTCTCTTTTAAGAGACTGTCCTTCCTAAGGCAGAGTGTGTGTCCTATTGTCTGTATCCACAGTCATCCAGGCTGATTCCCATTTCAGAGCCATCCTCTTCCTAGCAGTGGGTAGTGAGTGTACAGGTTGGGAAGACAGAAAACTTGTTAATAATCTTATTAGTGCAGTCCGGAGAGGTGATGGGTTTTTGAAACCGTTCTTCAGAATGTACATGTGTGCATGAATATTTTCTCTATTGCCCTCTCCCACATGGATGCCTAAGAAGGCAACTGCAAGTATAGTTAGAGAGCATATTAGCAATTCTATCGGTAGAAGTCTTAATGTTACATGTTTTGTGATTTTTTGTTTGGTTGTTTTATTCTGTTTTGTGATTTTTGTTTTATCCAAGTGTATACTCCTTAAAACGTTAGCATATCCTTTAAATCAGGTTATGAATTAGTCTAAAACATTGGTTTTCAACCTTTTTTTCTACTCCAACATACCTGGTAGTAACAGTGGTTCACCATGGCAACCAGAGAACTGTGGAGGAATGGTTCGTAAAGTGTGGTCCAGCATTATCAGCAGCATCTGGGAGTTTTTGTTAGAAATGCAAATTATCAGGCCCTCCACCCCAGACCTACTGAATCAGAAAGTCTGGGAATAGGGCCCAACGATCTGTATTTTAATAAGCCCTTTAGTTGTTGCTGATGCCCTTGCCAAAGTTTGAGAACCATGCTCCAGGGCATGAGTGTTTGTAATCCTTTACATTGTAACAACCAGTTTCTGAAGAATCTTAGCTATTTGATTCTAGTACCTTCTTACTGGGACTGAAAGGGCTAGTATCTTGTACCCACTATCAGTGTTTAATCTTTTAGGACAAAGATAAATAGATCCCTTTAAGAATCTGAAGAAAGTTATACGTGTTCGCCTCAGAAAAGCACAGATATACAAAAACGTTGTACAACGTTTTTAGACCATTTCAGTGATTTCATGGAGCTTGAACTTTGTCTACAGACTCGAGGTTAAGAACCTCTTAACAACTTTGGATGACTTTATGATTTCCCTTGCAGCCTTCCATTCTCTTGCCTACCAAGAATCCCCATCATTTTGGGGAGAGGGAAAAGTTGGGAGGGTTTGATGGTTACTCACTTGCCTTCTTGCATTGATTTGGTTGAGATTTGTAATAACCTGGAATTTGGAGTAATAACATTAGTATTTAATGATGGTGTTGGATTCCAGAAAGATACTGTCAGGCAGGAATGATGAGTCACATCAGAAAGGTGAGTGACGAATGTAAAATCCTGTCCTTTGATCCAAAAAGTCAATCCCACAAGTGAAAGAGGAGAAGTAGCTTCAAGGACCATGAGTGGAGCTTTCGCTGACAGCTCCTTGTGAACCAACCGTAAATGAGTGCTCAATAAACCACTTAGGTCTTGAGATACTGTTCGTTGTAAAAGTCACAGAAGCAGTGCTTTCCCCAGTGTGGCCTGAGGCTGTGAACAGTTCCTTTTCTTCTGCACTGGTCAGACTGTGTCTGGAATATTCTGTTTGCTTCCAGTCTCCACACTCGAAAAGGGCATGGAGTCTGGGTAGAGGCGAGAGACCAGAGTGGAGGAGTGAGTCCTGATGAAGGACGGGATGCAGGAGAGGAACCGGCGGGGAGCAGCTGCGGGCCTGGGAGTGGAGACCTGAACAGCCCCCATCACATACCTGAAAGGCTGGGTGTGATGCCAACTTACGCTCATCCCCTGTGGTCTCGTGATCACCCTGAGGCCGCATGGGCCATAGCGAAGCTGCAGGGGGCTGGCTTGGGGTAGTTGTAAGGAAGAACGTTGAGTCTGTTGTCTGAAGGTAGGATGGGAGGCACATTCTGGACCTGAGGGTTGGTCTGCTGGCAGCCACCGTGCGTTTCTGCAGCCATCCATACATCCTGGTGGTCCAGCAGCACTCCATGGGCCTTTTGTCATGAAACTTTGTTTTCTTTTTCTTCCTTTTCCTTTCCCTTCTTAAGTCCCTGTTTAGTTTGTGATGAGGGTGAAATAGGAGATGGAGAGGGAAAAAGGGGTGAAACTGGAACTTTGCTTTTCCCTCCTGCTTGTTTTCCAGCTGTCAGTGACAGGCTACATCTTGAGTGGTCCTCAGACGACCAGACTCATCATTTGTGGTCACCCCTGAAATTTACCTTGGAAACCCAGTTAGTACGGCCATGGAGAGGGCTACCCCAGCTCCTTCACTCAGAGTTCACGCTTTCTGTTTACCAAAGCGTTTGTTTTAAGTTTCTTAGAAGAGTAAAATTTGTGAACCATAGTATATGTTGAAATATCTGACTTTGTCCTCCTCCTCTTCTCGCAGAGGCGATCGCTCTTGGATCCTCCTGTTCACAATGGCACAGAGAACTGGACTTGAAGATCCAGAGAGGTATCTCTTTGTGGACAGGGCAGTCATCTACAACCCTGCCACTCAGGCTGATTGGACGGCTAAAAAGCTAGTGTGGATTCCATCAGAACGCCATGGTTTCGAGGCAGCTAGTATCAAAGAAGAGCGGGGAGATGAAGTTATGGTGGAGTTGGCGGAGAATGGAAAGAAAGCAATGGTCAACAAAGATGATATTCAGAAGATGAACCCACCCAAGTTTTCCAAGGTGGAGGATATGGCAGAATTGACGTGCTTAAATGAAGCTTCTGTTTTGCATAATCTGAAGGATCGTTACTATTCAGGACTCATCTATGTAAGTATGCCCTCTAAATAATCATGTGAAGTGGTGACTGGGAATTAATGGAAATTATACATACTGTCCTAATCAATGTGGAGTACTCACACAATCTGTGTTTCACATGTCTATTTCTATTAAAGGTAGAAAGATGGTCCCTTGCTTACCCAAGTCTTGCTTTGCTTTAAATCTTAACACATAATTTTAAATCATCCAATCTGCAATGAAATATACTAAAATGGTATTTGAGACTTGTGTAGTGGTGCTCTGGAGCCTAATAAGATGGGGGAGAGCGTGTGGCGGAAAGATAAGGGAACTTAATATGGTAATAAGAGTTGCATTAGCGGTAGGATACAGACGGCAGATTGGTAGGAAATCCAGTGTATATCCAGGGGGAATAAAGTGGCGGGGCTGCAAGCATAGAGGTTTCAGTGAGAAACAAGACCAAGGTCATTGGGTACAGGGAAGTGGGAAAGCTGAATGCTGAGGTTTTTAAGAGGAAACTGTTCAGGGTGAGATTGAGGCTGGGGTTGTCCTGTGGTTAGCAGTTGACACATATGTCACAGTCACTGATGGTGTTGTGACCATATAGAAGTTCCCGAAAGTAATAAGGGATCGGGTTGAGAGGAAAATGCAAGCCAGATACTGAAAGAATCTCGAATGCCAAAAGAGGCTTGAAGGGATGGTAGACACGGGTGGCAATGATTTAAAGAAGGCAGGGTAATTAGCAGCAACATGGATGGACCTAGAGATTATCATACTGAGTGAAGTAGGTCAGAAAGAGAAAGACAAATACCATATGATATCACTTATATGTGGAATCCTAAATATGACACAAATGAATTTATCTACAAAACAGAAACAGACTCCCATACATAGAGAACAGACTTGTGGTTGCCAAGGGAAGTGGGGGGGAGGGATGGAGCGGGAGTATGGGATTAGTAGATGCAAACTATTATATATAAAATGGATAAACAACAGGGTGCTACTGTAGAGCACAGGGAACTATATTCAATGTCCTGTGATAAACCGTAATGAAAAAGAATGTGTGTGTGTGTGTGTGTGTATAACTGAATCACTTTGCTATACAGTAAAAATTAACACAACATTGTAAATCAACTGTACTTCAATAAAATAAATTTTAAAAAATAAAGAAGGCAGGGTAGATAGAACGTAGATTTAGAATGAAGAGAAGTAGAGGGAAAGGTTGACACTGTAATAGTCTGAATTTGGAAAAGAGAAGTTGAATTTTATGCAGAGTGTGGTACTAACGTCCATGTATAATTCAGAACTTCAGCAAAGCAGAAGT
Organism: Balaenoptera physalus; assembly: GCF_965194825.1. Classification (NCBI taxonomy): domain Eukaryota; kingdom Metazoa; phylum Chordata; class Mammalia; order Artiodactyla; family Balaenopteridae; genus Balaenoptera; species Balaenoptera physalus. The sequence continues at coordinate 57,120,377 of NC_138901.1, read as the reverse complement.
CGTTTTCCCATAGAATTAGTTTATTTAGTGGATGTTTACTGAGCACCTGCTATGTTCTAGGTGCTGGAGAGAGTGTGGTGAACAGGCCAGGCCAAATCCCTGCCTTTGTGGTACATCCTGTACGGAAATAAAACAGGACTATGGGATGGCTTTCTCCAGCGGGTCAGGGAAGGGCTCTTTGAGAAGGTAGCATCTGAGCTGGAATCTGCCTGATAGCAGGGAGCTAGCCATGGGAACATCTGAGAATGAGTAGTTCATTCATGACCTTTGCCAGAGTAGTCTGAATCAAGCCTGGTGGTCTCTTTTATTTTATTTTTTCCCTATGAGTTAGGATGCAAAGTAAGGGTAAGAGGCACCAGGGTCGGGAAGGTGGCTTGAGGAGAATGTGTAAGGTTTGGAAAGGGGAGGAAGCCAAGGATAAGAAAACAGTTGGAGAGCAGCATTGGGAATCCAGCTGAGACTGAATAACAGAATGTGTAAGGTGGCCACATTTTTGTCTGGAGAGAAAGGAGTGGAGAGAGGGAGTGAGAAAACTGGGAAATTAAGAGATTGTGGTCAGATCATTATGTTGACATCTGAGATTTGAGAGGTGGATCAATTTTGGATGATACCTGGTGCGGTGAATTGCGAAGGGCTGGAAATGCAGGGACGTAACCAAAAAGCTGTGGAGTGCTGTGCTGTGGAAAAGAGCCTGTCTGCCCCCTGACCCCACCCTGCCCTCGAAGGCTGCTGCAGGGAGGAGAGAGGAGGGAAAGAGAAAGGGGAAGGAAGTTGTGGGTAAAAGGGAAGGAGGAGGGCAAAAGACAATTTAGTTTATTTGTAGCCAATCCTCATGATAATTCTAAGACTTTGCAAGTATCTTTTATTGAGTTTGTTTGATTTTTTTCCGGCTTAATTCAGGGACAACAGGAGTGAATTTCTGGGTTTCTTTTCAAAGCATGGCCCCCTGGGCTTTACAGAAGGAGAATCTGAGTTTTTTCTTTTTCTTTTTTTAAAAATTTATTTATTTTAGGCTGCGTTGGGTCTTCGTTGTTGCGCGCAGGCTTTCTCTAGTTGCAAAGAGCGGGGGCTACTCTTCATTGCAGTGCGCGGGCCTCTCATTGCAGTGGCTTCTCTCGTTGCAGAGCATGGGCTCTAGGCGTATGGCCTTCAGTAGCTGCAGCACGCGGGCTCAGTAGTTGTGGCTCGCAGGCTCTAGAGCGCAGGCTCAGTAGTTGTGACGCGTGGGCTTAGTTGCTCCGCGGCATGTGGGATCTTTCTGGACCAGGGCTTGAACCTGTGTCCCCTGCATTGACAGGCGGATTCTTAACCACTGCACCACCAGGGAAGTCCCTGAGTTTTGTATTGAAGTACTAAGGTCACAGCAGAGGTGAGGGTTTGGGAGGATCATGCCTTCAATTAGTGGGGTGGAGAAAGGGTTCCTATGGAAGATTCACGTTGGAGCGCTTGACTCTAAAGAAACCTACTAAGAGAATGGGGCTGTGGGCGGCCGTGGCTGCTGAACATTGAGTGAAGGGTGTAGTATTGGGCTTTCGAATTTACCCAGCACTTGAAATTGATCAATTGAGGTACCATGGCATAGACACTATAATAACTTGGATAGGACCTATGGGACATTTTTTTTTTTTTAAATAAATCTATTTATTTTTATTTATTTATTTTTGGCTGTGTTGGGTCTTTGTTGCTGCACATGGGCTTTCTCTAGTTGCGGCAACCGGGGGCTACTCTTCGTCACGGTGCACCGGCTTCTCATTGTGGTGGCTTGTCTTGTTGTGGCTCACGGGCTCTACAGCGCAGGTTCAGTAGTTGTGGCTCACGGGCTCCAGAGCGCAGGCTCAGTAGTCGTGGCTCACGGGCCCAGTTGCTCCACAGCATGTGGGATCTTCCCAGACCAGGGCTCGAGCCTGTGTCCCCTGCATTGGCAGGCAGATTCTTAACCACTGCGCCACCAGGGAAGTCCATTGGGACATATTTCTATAGATAAGACATAACATATGTTCATTTAGGTAAGTTACTAACAGGTTTGGTTATGTTATTTCCTTATATTTTCTTTGGATTTAATCTCCCCAACTTCCATCTTCTCAGGTCATTAATTTTCATCTTCTTTCTTAATAAAACTACTTAAAAACTGCAGATGTCTTCTCTACTACATTTTAGCTTACTTCACACGTTTTGACATGTAGTATTTTTAGTGTTCAGTTCTAAATATTTTCTAACTTCTATTATTTCTTATTTAACCTATGAACCATTTAAAAGTATACTTTTAAAATTCCTAAATGTTGTTTTTAAAGTTATCTTTGTGTTATTGATTTTTAAATTAATGGCATTAATATAGTCCATATAATAACACTCCCTGTTTTTGTGAGACTTGCTTCGTGTAGCATATCAGTCAGTTTTTATGAGTGTTCTGTATGTTTGTTAAGAATGTGTTTTCTGTTATTGTTGGGTGTGGAGTTCTATATGTGGCCATTAGACTAAGTTTTTTAATTGTGTTTAAACTTACTAATTTTTGTCTTCTTGGTCTGTTGATTATTGAGAAGTGTCTTAAAATCTCCCAGTGTGTTTTCTCAAACTAAGTATGCATTCCTTAAAAATATAGTTTAGTTTTGCCTGTTGATGAATTTTTATATGAATGCATCTCTTAATACATACCTTTTTGTGTCAGTATTTTTGCTCAGCATTACAATTTTAAGATTCACCCATATTACTTTGTGCTGATGTAATTCAGTTGTTCTCAGAGGGTGGTCTACAGACTCCTAGGGTTTCTTTACGACCCTTTCATGGGATCCTTGAGGTCAAAACTATTTTCATGATTATCGAAGACTTTATTTGCCCTTTTATTGTTGACATTGGTACTGATGGTGTAAAAGCAATGGTGAGGAGAACTGCTGACACCTTATCGTGGGTAAAAGCAGTGACCCCAAACTGTGCTGGTGGTCATACTAATCCAGTTTCACTCCAGAATGTCCTTGGTAAAGCAGGAGGAATGATTGAATTTATTTCAGCTCTTGAGAACACATCTTTTAACATTCTGTGTGATGAAATGATAAGTATGCATAAAGCGCTTCTGCTGCATATTGAACTAGGATGGTTGCTTTGAAAAAAAGCACGTGTGTAGCTATTTGAGTTGCAAACTAAACTTGCTACTTTTTTTTATACAATACCATGTTTATTTGATAGAATGGCTGATAGATAAGCTATGATTAATTCACACTGGGGTATTTGGCAGACATTTTCTTGAAAATGAACAAAGTGAGCCAGTCATTTTAAAGGAAACAATTGAATGTATTTGTTGACAATGATAAAATTTGAGTTTTCACATGAAAATTAGAATTTGTACCTGCCACTGTGAACTTGACAGCTTGTCAACACTTAAAACCTTCCTGATGAGATAGATGGCAATATTAATGTATGTGATTTTTTTTTTTTAATGTCATGTAGTGTGAAATGTCATCATTTGGAAGACTTGCACAATTCATTGAACCAGAGTTTTCCAAATGATGTGTACATGATGTTACAAAATCATGCCTGGGTAAAAGATTCATTCACCTGTGCAAGCTTAGCCAGTGGATTTGATGTATGTAACAGAGTATGAAAAGTTCATTGACAGGGTGTCAGATGCTACATTGCATCTAATCTTTAAGAAATTCTTACTTGTCGAGTTTTGGTGTAGTATCAAAGAGGAATATCTATAATTACATGAAAATGCTGTTAAACTACTCCTCCCTTTTCCAGTTAAATATCAGTGTAAGGCTAATTTCATGTGTTTCAGTCAAAACAACAATAGACTGAATGCTGAAACAGAGTGTTGAGTGTTTTCTATTAAGCCAGACAATAAAAGATTTGCAAATATAAAACTGTACCACTCTTCTCACTTTTATTTTGGAAAACAGAAGGTTATTTTTCATAAGAAATGTTATTTATTGTTATTTTTAAATGAATAAATACACATTTAAAAACTATGTATGTACGTATATTTGTATAAAAATATATAAAACAAAAGATCTTTAGGATCTTTAACAATTTCTAAGAGTGGTAAAGGGCCCTGAACTGTAAAAGTTTGAGTATTTTGTTCCTTTTTGTGGAATGTAATGTTCCATTGTAAGATTTTTGACCCAATTTATTTATCCTCTCAACTGTCTTTGGACATTTTTTTTTTTCCAGTTTGTGGCTATTATTGTACAAACAGTGCTTCAGTGATCAGTTTCGGACATGTCCTGGGGCACATAAGCATGGCTTTCTATAAGGTATATAACTAGGAGTGGTTTCTGGGTGATGTAGGACATGCATATCTTTAACACATATCTTCAGCTTTTCTAGATAATGCCTAAGTTAGTCAGATTCCAGCAGGAAACAGAAGGCCCTCTAACTAGGTATTCTGTGAATTTAATAAGGGGACGATTTACAAACATGTGAATAGAGTTTAGAAAACAGATGCAGAAATGTTGCAGTATCCCAGCACTAGTGATGGCCGAGAGCCCTGGACCCATCTTCATCTTTAAAGGAACAAAGAGCTGTTACCTCAGCTGGGAGAGCATGCTGTGTGCAGAGGGCTTCCTGGTAGGAATTGTGGCCGCCTTTAGAGGGAAGCGGACAACTAGCAGGGAGGGGCCTGGGGGATAAACATCCTGACTTCATTCTCCCCCCACCCTCAATCTCCTGCTGCCTGACTCAGTTTGAAGCCAGAGGAGAAGGGAATTTGGTGATATATTTCTTAGGGTCAGCCTCAGTTCCATTTGGAATTTAATTTTGTGTATGGTATAAGGTAGGGGCAAGGTTAATTTTTTTTTCCCCAAATGGCTCTTCAGTTGACCCAGTGCCATTTACTGAAACATAGCCCTCTCTCCACTGCTCTGAAGTGCCACCTTTGTTGTAAATCAGATGCTCATAAATGTGTGCTTGACTCCCTGTTCTGTTTCATGGGTCTGTGTGCCTATCCTTGGGCTGATACCACATTGTCTTGATTATTACAGCTTTATACTATGGCTTGGTATCCAGTATGGTAAGTTCTCTCATTTGCGTTCTTTAGGATTGTTCTGGTTGTTAGGTCCTTTGCATTTCAGTATAACTTTAGTACCCACTTGTCAGTTTTTCATACACACACACACACACACACACACACACACACACTCACACACACACAACCTTATTGGAATTTTTATTGGGTTTTTGCTGATTCTATAGATCATTTTGGAGGAGAAATGAGATCTTTATAACATCTAGTTCATTTATTTAGTTCTTAATTTTTCTCAATATGTTTTAGGGTTTTTTTTGTAGAGGCCGTGTATATCCTTTGTTGGATTTATTTTTAGGTGTTTGATTTTTTTAATGCTATGTAAGTGGTGTTTTAATTTTTATTTTTTTAATAAATTTATTTTATTTATTTATTTTTGGCTGTGTTGGGTCTTCATTGCTGTGCGCGGGCTTTCTCTAGTTGTGTCGAGCGGGGGCTACTCTTCACTGCGGTGTGCGGGCTTCTCATTGTGGTGGCTTCTCTTGTTGTGGAGCAGGGGCTCTAGGCTCGCAGGCTCAGTAGTTGTGGCTCGTGGGCTCTAGAGCGCAGGCTCAGTAGTTGTGGCGCACGAGCTTAGTTGCTCCACGGCATGTGGGATCTTCCGGGGCCAGGGCTGGAACCTGTGTCCCCTGCATTGGCAGGCGGATTCTCTACCACTGTGCCACCAGGGGAGCCCTAAGTGTTGTTTTTAAATTGTTACCATTAGGTAGAAATACAGTTGCCATGTTTTTTTACAGTTAACTTTTGTATATTGACTTTATATTCACCAACCTTACTAAGTTTATTTATTGATTATAATAGTTTAGCTGAAGATTCTTTCAGATGTTGTGTGGAACACACTCATGTTGTCTGCAGATAATGACAGTTTTATTGTTTCCTTTCAAATTCTTGTACATTGCTTTATTGCATTGTCTAAGAAGTTTGATAAATGTTTGTTGAATAGTAGTGGTTATTGGAGGCATCTTTGTATCATTCCTGATGTCAGAGAGAAAGTTTTCAATATTTCACTATTAAGAATGACTTGTTTTGTTTTGAATATTTTTTTTATTAGATTCAGGGAAGTTTCCTTCTGTTCCTAGTTTTTATCCTGCATGGATGAATTTTAAAAAATACTGATTGGTTGTTAATTTATCACATGTTTTTCCAGTTTCTGATCAGATGATAGTGTGATTTTCTGGTTATTTTGTTATTGTGGTGAATTATATACTATATTTTTTAGTGTTAAGACTAAACTGGCAAGGACCAAGTATTCTTTTTATGTACTACTGGATTCCTAGATTTTGTTTGCTGATATTTTGTTTAGAGTTTTTGCATCTATATTCATAAATGAGATTGACTTAAAAATTTCCTTTCTTATGATGTCCTTGTCATATTTTGCTATCAAGATTATGCTGGCTTTATAAAATGAATCATGGAATATTTTATCTTTGTATTTTCTCTGGAAGAGTTTGGATAAGATTGATGTTATTTCATTTTACAATAATGATATAGTTTCCTTTGTGGGGAAGTTTTTCTTTCATAGATATAGAATTTTTCAGATTAAAAATTTTTGGTATCAGTTTTGATATTGAGTTTTTCTGGAAATTTGTCTATTTCGTGTAAATTTTCAAATTTATTGGCAGTGTTGTTCATAATACCCTCTTTTTTCCTGTAGGATTTGTAGTGATGTTCTCTCTCACTCCTGATACTGATAATCTGCTCTACCCTTTTTAAAATGAGCCTCACCAGAGGTTTATCAATTTTACTAATCTCAATCATGTCTTTTAATTACTTGAGCATATTATTGTCCAAGATAATAATACAAGGCAATAAAAGTAGACTCACAGAGAACCCACATATTATCTTGGATTTTAGTCACAGCTGTTGCCTTACGTGCCACTTACTGTATATAAGAAATTGTGAAGTTAATTTGAGGCTCTGCATGACATCAAGCTAGTTCTAGAGTTTTGCTCTGGGCAGGCAGTTAGATGAAGGGGATCGAGCACGTGTAGATCAGTCAGGGATTTACATCCTTCCCAACTGGGCTTTGGGCTGGTCTATTTCTGGTATACTCTAAACTCTCAGGGTGTAGCAGTTAGGGTCCTAGCTGAATGCCTGGGGTATTTACCCTCCTCCGGAGTGGCTTTTTTTTTTTTTTTAAATACCAAGGTCTTTTGTGCTGTTGAATTTCCCATAGTCTGGATTTTGTTGATTGCGTACCTGTGGTGCCTTCTGTAAACTGGTAGTTGGATGCAGCGGCTTGATCTGATTCAGATTCAGGACGCACAGGATGCCAGCTGTCTCTCAGTTTACAATGTTGAGATGGATCAGTGACTCAGTTTGGGCTTCGTCAGACTGATTTGTGCTTTAGGAGTGTCTGCCTTCACCTAAGGGTTTTTTTTTTTTTTTTAATCAGTCATCAATTTTATACACATCAGTGTATACATGTCAATCCCAATTGCCCAATTCAGCACACCACCATCCCCACCCCACTGCGGTTTAACCCCCTTGGTGTCCATACGTTTGTTCTCTACATCTGTGTCTCAACCTCTGCTCACCTAAGGGTTTTAGTGCCGGTGGTGGCCACTGTCCTGATACATCATTTCGTTAGGAAGCAAAATGGTGATAGTCTAATGTCATCATTCCTTCTGTTATTATTAGCTTGATGAATTTTTTTTTAACTCAATGTGTATTACAGCACCTCCCCGCCCCAACCAGGCACAGACTGTTTTCTTCAAGTTTATTTTTGATTACTGTTCTTTTTACAGAATTTTGACCTTTTTTCCTCCCTAAGGAGCAATGATTAATATTTTAGTTATCCTTTCTTTGCTCTCCATGTTCATCTTTCCTCTGTGTATTTTTTAAATTGGTTTTATCTTTGTACCTTCTTTTTCTTTTATTATTTACCTTTGTTTTATCTTTCTTTAAGAGTCCATGTTGTGTTACATTCTGTTGCAGCCATAAATCTGTTCCCTAAAGTTTTCTTTTAGCTTATTTTGTAGAGAATGTCCAGAGGTCATTTCTCTCTCTGAATATTCTGGAAGATGATCTTTTCCTTATTACATAGGGTTGTTTGTTTTTTTTTTAAATACACATGTGAATTTTATCTAGGTGTGGTGTTTGCAAATGGTGTGAGCGACCTATTCTTTCTTCTCTTCCTTTCCTTTTTGGGCGGAGGTCTGATTTCTTCTGAGAGCTGCGGTCGGGGTGTAGGTTGGGGTGATGCTCCCAGTTCAATCCCCTGTTGCTAATAAGAGACTGTTGTATCTGCTCTATTGCACTGATATCTGTACCTGCCTCTGTTTCCTAGTTCTCTAATCCTTCAAAGCTATGAAGTAATAATGTATATGCATATCCCTGTTTTCTTAGACTGAGGCCTGACCCTAAAGGATGAGTAACATTTCCCAATACTGGATAGGAGATGGGCATTCCGGGCAGAGTGATAAGCCTATGTAGAAGCCTGGAGGCATAAAGCAGCACAGACTGTTGGGAAAATGTCAAGGTGGTTTTGGTGCCAGTATTTTTGTATAATAACTGTTACTTGGTGTCTTAAAGCCTTTGCAGACTTCTTCAAGGCTTTGCAGTTCTTCAAAATATTCTCATGGCTTTAGGATTCCAGTGTTTCCAACTGTTCAGTAGGCATTCATTCTCCTGGGCTCCCTTATTGTAATGAATCTCCTTTTAACGTGCCACAATCTCAGTATGTTAAAAGGGGATTCAGTATCTTTCCCCACAAACAATTCCAATGATTTTTCCCGTCCACTCGTTACTTTTCCATCTCTATAACTTGACGACCTTGGAGTCATCTTTACCTTGACGACCTTGGAGTCATCGTTACCTTGACGACCTTGGAGTCATCTTTACCTTGACGACCTTGGAGTCATCGTTACCTTGACGACCTTGGAGTCACCGTTACCTTGACGACCTTGGAGTCATCGTTACCTTGAGTCTTGAACGGTTTTCTCTCTTCAGAGTCCTGACTGCTGTTGAATCTCCCGCCCGCTTTCTTCATGACTCATCCCTGCTCCGTTTTTGTCTTGTTTTTCTCTCCTGCAGGCCTGTTACTGTGCCTGGAGAGGTCTCCACCTCCTGCTTCCCACCTCTTGCCCCTTCAGTCTCTTTTCCATATGGCTGCCAGGTTTATGCTGTTTCAGGAATGCCTCTTTCCTTCCATCACTCTTCTCTCCTGAACCTCTGATACCTGATCACCTAGAGTGGACAAAATCTGCCTGTCTGGGCTCTTTTCTCTCACCTTCCACAGAACAAACTATTGTCAGCTAGACTGCGCTTCACTCTGCCGTGGATATACACTGCCACCAAGTTTTACATTCTTACTATTTTATTTTATTTTTTTAAATTTTAAAGTATTTATTGATTTGGCTGCTCCGGGTGTTAGTTGCGGCATGCAGGACCTTCGTTGCGGCATGCGGGCTCTAGTTCCCTGACCAGGGATCGAACCTGGGCCCCCTCCATTTGGAGCACTTAACCACTGGAGCACCAGGGAAGCCCCACATTCTTACTGTTTTAATAGGAATTCCTTTATCCCTCCTTTTGACCTAATAGTCTTTAAAAAGAACATCAAAGACCCTCTAGGTCTGGACTTAGTACCTAGTTGTACGGTTTCTGACAAGATGGCCGTGACCTTCAGTGGGGTTTGTCATGTGTTCCACTGCAGAGTTTCTCTGTTGAAAAGGCTTGTTCATCTTTCTTTTTTGTACCACTCTCTTTTTAGTGCCTTATATTATGTCTTGTTTGCTTAGTGTATCTTTATTGTCTTCATCCCCTAGAGCGTATAAGAAGTTGCTTAGTATCTTCTGCATGTATTCAAATGCTTAATAATGACATTTACTTTGAACTTAAGGCCTCCAGAGAAACTAACAATACATCACCCTCCTTCCATGTGACCTGGGGAGGACAAAAGTGGTACAGTACTGGTTCAGTGCAGGAGCCCAACATTTGAGCTAATTTTCAAGATAGAAGCTTAGCTTTTTAAGCACTTCAATTTAGTATTTCCACTTAAACCTCTATTACTGCTCCTCTTTGGCAAGCATAGGACACTGATGATTATTCAACCTTGTTTTTTGATGACTTACTCATATTTGTGAGATTTACTCATCTCTGTAATCTTAGTCCTCAGAAAAGTCCCCAACACATGATAGACACACATGTTGGAATGATTTCTGATTACAAATGTCATCATTAGGATCTGTTACCATGCCGTACATGCTATGGGATGTTAAACTGAATTGGCGTATTTTAACTTCCTTGGAGGTTTTGGGGTTTTTTGTTTTGTTTTGTTTTGGCAGTCTGTAATTATTTTTCTCTTACAAAAGAAAGTGAAATGCAGAATTTGTAGCTTCATGATAGACTAATATCTCATTTTTGAAGAAAAAGTGGAGGTTGTATATATAACAATTCATTGAGATGTGTGTAGTTATGATTTGTCAAATTTCCTGTGTATAAATTAAACTCAATAAAAAATTAAAATGTTGAGATTGCCTCTCCTTAGTTTTCTCACCCTTAATAAAATCTCTGTTTTTATTGTCTCTCATTGCCTTTCTCTCCTGTGGGTGGCAGAGAGAGGCTGGCCTACTTAGACTAGAGACTCGGTAGAAGGTGCCAGGCTGCTGGGTGGGTGGCCTGAGAGCCAGCCCGGGTTCTTGGAGGTGTGATGCCGGACATGAGAAAGCCAACGGCTTCAGGCCCAGCAGTCACCCAGGGAGGGGCAAGTAATTACTGTGGCCTCAGGCAAACAGGGACGCTCAGTTCAGAAATCAGGCAAACAGCCCAAATCAGTGAGCTCAGGGCAGGGCCCTTGCTTGCCTTTGTCTTATTCCCAAGCGCTGATCTAGGTAGGAAGTGCATTCCACATCCGAGCCTCCGTTGGGAGGGAAGCAAAGATAAAGGAGAACAGCTACTGAGGTGGTTCTGATCACTTAAACTTTTTTTGGCCACCTTTCTTCTTCCAGCATCATTAACTGCAGCGCTCAGAATAGAGTGGGCTGGACAGTGCCTCCTGGTGGCCACTGCCAGGGGTTTCAGCCTTTCTGAACACAGCTTGTTGGTTAGAAGCCCCTCGGTACTTCCTGGGGGGAGCTGAGCACCACTGGTCCTCGGCCTTTTCTAGGATCCTCTTGCCTTTAGATTTAGAATCACCCGAAGTAAAGGGTCTGCTTCCCGGTGCAGCTGAGGTGCCTTCAGCCCCGCCAGGACCAGAGCATCTGGCAGCAATCCTAACCGCTCTTGATTTTCCATAATTCCCAGAGTCAGTTCTCAGAAATCATTCCATGTGAATTAAAAAAACCCCAAAGGCAAAAGTGCTCCTAGTATTAATTCTGAGTAATGATTACCCTACTGATGAGGAAGGTTTTTATCTTCTAGACTAGTGGCTCTTAAAAATTTTTGAGGGCCCCCATAGAGCTTTTGTTTATATTTCATGATATTTACTGTGTTTAGAAAGTAAAACAAAAATTTTAAATATTTATCAACTCATTTAAAAATAAACCTATAACAAGTTGACATAAATTATTTTTATGAAAAAAACCCCTATATTTTCCAAAGCAAAATTAGAAGAGTAAAAATGTTTTACACTTAAAAAAAAAAACTCTTTAATAATAACCTTTCCAGATAATTGTGGATATTCTCCTTTGATACTGTACCCAAACTTGGCCACCGGTATCTCCTTAAAGATGAGTTGCAACGTGGAATCTGAAACTACCTTAATGAACTTTTCATACCTCGTACACTCATGAGAGAATGAGTGTGAAAAAGCAAATGACATGTTTGAATAATGACCCTGTGAAGCCATGAAGCATATATTATTATTTCCATTTGACAGATGAGGGAATTGAATCTAGGAAGTACCACTTAATAGGCTCTCTGTGGGAGAACTACTTGTGGTTTAGAATTGCCCATTATAGGCGAGATTTAATTTTAGGGATAGATTAATTGTGCAAATGATAAAGGTCCTCTGTTCAAATTACTGTGTGGTTTGTCTCCTGATTGGATCCTGTGGATATATGCAGTTTGTTTGTTTTTTTTAACACTGTATTTTATTTTTATCTATTCTAGACCTATTCTGGACTCTTCTGTGTAGTCATAAATCCTTACAAGAACCTTCCCATTTACTCTGAGAATATTATTGAAATGTACAGAGGGAAGAAACGTCACGAGATGCCTCCACACATCTATGCCATATCTGAATCTGCTTACAGATGCATGCTTCAAGGTAACTGGAAATGTTAGAATACTACTCAGAATTTCTTAAATGTAATTCGGTTTTTTTTAGAATGTCTTCAATCTTTTCTACAGAGGGCTTTACTTTTTTTTTTTTAAGATTAAAAAGAAAAGTGATAGATGTTTATTGTAGAAAAATTATGAATTCTTAAGATTAGACTAGGCAATATGGCCATTTTCTATAGGCATCCGGTAAGTATGCTTGGTGCTTCATAAATACTTCATGTTAATTTTTCTGTTAAGAAGCATCTAGTTTTTATATATATTTGATCTCTCCACCACAAGCCAGTATAATCAAAGCTGTACTGCATTAGTTTTTAAAACCAACAGGAAGAATAAAAGAAAAGGTGGATGCATCATTGGGGAAAGAAAGATTATAAAATATTTTTTATTTAAATGCATGAAAAAGGACACACCAAAAGTTAAACAGCATGTGTGGAGTTGGTGGATTTCGATTGTTTTCTTTTTGGATCTTGAATGAAATATAAATTTGAAGAGTCCTTAATTGGAATTATGGCTTCAGACGCAATGATTTATGGAGGAATTTTTTTTGAAAACTAGAATGGAGCAGTTTTGAATGCATTTAACATTATTGTGTAACAAGACTACATTTATTTTTTTTTCCTTTTAAATTTTTTAAAATTTTGATTTTCTTGAAGTATAGTTTGATTTACAACGTTGTGTTAATTTCTGGTGTACAACAAAGTGATTCAGTTTTACATATACGTGTTCTTTTTCTTTTTTTTTTTTCTTTTGGTCACGCCACGTGGCTTGTGGAATCTCAGTTCCCTGACCAGGGCTTGAACCTGGGCCCCGGCAGTGACCCCGGTGGCCCCTAGCTACTAGACCACCAGGGAACTCCCTTATATATTCTTTTTCCTATTCTTTTCCCTTATGGTTTATCACAGGATATTGAATATAGTTCTCTGTGTTATACAGTAGGACCTGTCAACAAGACTGCATTTAAACGTGGGACTTCCTAGCACTATGTGAAATCTTCTATAGTAACTCTCCCTCTCTCTCCTTTTATTTTTTTAAAAATGAATTCTGTAAAGTAAAATAAAATCTACGAGGTCTTCAGGAAGCAGAGTATGCTGCATCCACCTGTCATCAAATCTCAGGTCCTGGAAAGGCTGCCTGGGTGCTGGGTCTAAAGGGTAGCGTGAGGGAGTTAATACCCATTTCCTACTCGGGTATCATTTGGATGCTTCTTCCATACCAGGTCCTCGGAGGCAAACAGGAAGTGCTTTAGGACTAGAATAGTGGCATAGATGGGTAAGAAGAGGTTCAGAATCCAAAATGAGCTTAGGCTTAAAAAAGATTCAATTTAATAACCCTTTCTTAGGTTCAGAGCCAAGAATGTTAAGAAATGGCCATGACTGTGATAAATTGCAGTCAGGTGATGGAGAAGGAAAATCTTCAGCTTTTCGTTTTGTGTCTCATTCTGTGTCTCCCTTAAGAAGAATGATCTTTACATGCAGAAAAGTATTTGTATGAATGAGCAAACTGCCTTATATGGGAGAAGAAATTGGCCAAAGTACACTCCGCCTCTGATTGAATCCATATTTTCTCTTCTAAACAAATACATTCTCACAACTGAGGTTACCGAACCCCTGTTCTTTGAAGTGTTATATAGAACAGGAGTTTCCAGAAGGCTGGGATGGTCTCACATTATATAATTCTAATTTTTAAAAAGAGGAAGAAGCTCCCCTTTATATTAAGCTCAGGAGCTCCCACTCTTGAGCTTACTATACCTGCCAGGAAAGATTCTAGAATCTACTGTTAATAGTCTAGAAACAGCATGAGAATATTCCTCACATTACGTTACACTGAGTAGGAAGGGAAATATAGTAGACAGTGTTATCAGAGAATTAGGACTTCTCCATGGCGTTCCATGATCCCTGTGATCTCCTCGTGGTTGGATGCTGCAAAGTTGTGCCTGAGATGCTGATTAATGATAGAGGTTGGCCAGGCGTCAGGATGTGCACCAAGGGGTTTGTGCCCTTTCCAACATTCTAATCAATATACTTGAAGACATAGGATGCATGCCTGTAAAATTTATAGATGACATGAAACTGGGAGGAAAAAGAAATACATTTGATGAAAAGAAACAGTTTTCAAAAGCTCTTGACAGGTTGAATGGTGATTTGACTCTAGTTAAGAGGGATAAATGTTAATGCCCCACTACTGGGTTTCCAAACCAGCTATATGAATACAGAGTGAGGAAGATGTGGCTTACCAGTAAATGGTATTATTAATATCATCACTAATGCTAGAATGAACCTGTATTGAATATTATTATGTGCCAGGCACTGGGCTAAATGCTTTATGTGTATTATTTAATCCACAACAATCCTATAAAGTAAATAGAATTACTGTCCCTATTTTGCTGAGGCACAAAAAGTTAAATAACTTGACCAAGAAAATGTAAATAGAAGAGGTATGAACGAGGATTCAAAACCAAGGCAACGTGACACATTCTTATCCACAATCATAAACTGCCACGTGGAAGCTAAAAGAATTAGTTGATAGTTTTGATTACGTAATAATTTAAAACAGACAATAAAAAACAAAAAAAACCCACTCTAACCAATTCCACTGTTATTTTTTTCTATAAGTAGGGGGCTACCTGTGGATATAGGATATAACACAGTCGGGTGGGACGTCTGCTAGAGCAGTCAGACAACAGTCAACAACTTGCAACTGCTCATGAAGCTCAGACCAGCTACCAATGCTCATCCATCTAGGTTTTCAGTTACAAACGTGAGCAAATAAATAGCTGAACGTCAGTGGGCCTACGAAGAGGACCTGTAGCTTGACAGGGGACCATGTGGAGGATTCAGAGCAGATGGTCCTACTGAACAGAGTTTGTTTTTTTAACACAAAAAACAGAAGAGAGCTTAATTTTTTTTCTTAACTTTAGATTCTAGGGGATATTGCATCAATAAAATGCAGAGGGACTTCCCTGGTGGTCCAGTGGTTAAGACTCCGTGTTCCCAATGCAGGGAGCATACGTTCGATCCCTGGTTAGGGAATGAAGATCACAACATGCCGCATGGCGTGGCCCCCCAAAAAAAACAACCAGTGGGACTTAAAAAAAAAAAATGCAGAGTGTGCCTGGCACATAGTAGTTGTTCAAGAAATATTCTTTGACTGCATGAATGAAAGTAGAGTTCTTGGACATAAACTTGCTCACAAAAATCACAAACTCTGAAAGCATGGGATAGCAGAATTGACATAATTGGACTAAAGCAATGAATTAGAAGACCGACTCAAGGAGTTCTTCCAGAATACACAACAAAAAGAAACTGATGGAAATTATGACAGAAAGAGTAGGAAACATGGTGTACACTCCGCATATCTGTAGACATGGTATAGACTCTCAGGAGCCATGAGAGAAGTGATATTTTTGAAAAAGTTCACCAGAGCTGAAGAAGGACTTGAGTCTTGAAACTGAGAGGGTTCACTAAGTGCCAGGCAGGAATCTTGAAAGGAGACACATGCCTGGTCTAACACAGCGTGGTGTGGATAGGGCAAGATCAGGTGATCTCGGTGGAGAGGGCGTCAGTGGGCTCAGACTTCTCATTTGCAGTCCTGCGTGTTAGAAACTGAACGCAGCACACTGAGACCTGTGCCCGGTAGGTAATCATGCGAGGGGACCTAAGACTATTAATATTCCAGGCTCCCCCAGCACCCCGTGTGCTCCTCCTCTGCCCCTTCCCGTGGCCGTCCACCCCAGCCAGCTTCCACTCAGTAGCAGCCAACACTACTGCCACCCACCTTCTCTTGACCTAAACAGAGGTAAAGGCAAATTTTGCTGTTAACAGTAGTTCCAGGGGCCCCCATGCATATCTAAGACCTGAGATTCTACCTTCTTCCTGGAGTCTTAGAATGAAATCCACATCTCCTTGTTCTTTTGTTTCCCGGTCACATCTTCATTTCCGTAATGCTCTCTTTTCATTTCTGCCTTAGGTAACTCCCACTCTGTGATGTGCAAACTTCCCTATGTATTCAATGTCTTCGTCAAGTGTTTTCTTTTCCTCCGGGCTTTAACTGAAACTTGGCTTTCCCCTGAGTGTGGGCCCTCCACTCCGATCCTATGCTCTAGGAGATGGGGTCAGTGTCCTTACTCTCAGTGCATCTGCTGGGCTATTAATACTCTTTACCCCTTGAAAACACTGCCCCTCCTCTGCCTGCCCCTCATCGCTTGTAGCAGCTTTCTTCTGGGTTCCCCTCCTCCCTCCTCCTCCCCTCCCTCCTTAGTGGGTCTGGCCCCCAACACAGCGTCGTTTCCTCCCTGCCTCAAGCCCTGCCATAACCCTGTGTTACTTCCTAGTTTTTCGTCAACAGCCAGCCCCCGGTCTCTTAATCATCTCTTAATCTTCTTCTCTTCTGACTTATGCTGCTGACACCCTAGACTGTGCCACCTTCTGAAATGATCTTATTTTTCAAATATTTCAGAAATTCTATTGCAAAATCCTTCCGTCCTGGCAGTTCAGTCAGCAAGTCTCCTGACCGTGTTCTTTGACTCCGTTTAGATCTCGGGTCCAGACGCTGTTCTCCTTTTTCCCTGTGTATTATCAGTACTGCCTTGACTTTCTTCCTTGTGTAGTTTAGATTTTATAGTCTGTCATTTCAGCGTCTTCTGTCAGTATCCTACGCCCCTTGTCCCTTTGTTCTTTTGTTATACTTATTTGGCAAAATTCTTACCCTGGGTCAGTCAAGATATTTGTCTTTTTTTAAGGCTCTTACTTGGGTTGCTGATGCCTCTGGCATCTTCTCTTCATACAGCTGAACAGATCAATACTCCTGTTAATTTCGTGACCACGAGCCCAGATTCCACGCAGAACACTGCTTGCTAATCCTTCCTTGATTGTCTATTAAGATTGTAACCTCACTCTCCCTAATGATTGTCTCAAGCCCCTGCCCACTTCAGCTCCCTAGGTCCCTGCATCCCCTTCTCCTCCCCAGCTGGTGACTTCTTCCCCTGATCCATGGAGAAATTAGAAGCCACCAGAGAGGAGCTGCCGCAGCTTCCTGAGCCAGATTTACAAACCGTCCCGTCCTGCGCCCGCTCCCGTGAAGGCAGTCTTCCCAGCTCCTTCACCTCTGGTGCCCGTCCCATCTCTCCTAGGAATCCGTCTCAGGAAGCTCACGGTGTTGACTGTCTTCTGCTTTCCTTTTTAGAGGCTCCTAATGTTAGCATTAAATGTGCTGAAGTTTTCCCCGTTACTTTAAAAAAAGAAAATTCTCTCTTCCATCCTCTCCTTCCCTTCACGGCCAGGTTTCTTGAAAGCATCTGCCGGTTGGTGGGTAGATATGGTTGGTGGTAGGAACTTGTGAAAACGCTCCTGTTTTCTCAGGGAAAGGCGAAGCAGGGTCTCCGCTGAGAGTGAGGAGGAGGGAGCAGAGATGGGAGATTTAAGAGGGGAACAGTGTGACATAATTCTCTAGAAGACTCAGATAATACTTACATTTATACCGTTGACATTGCGTCACATATTTAAAACAACAGCTATTGGAAATACAGGGGAAATATGACCCGCAATTATAGAGGGAGCTTTAATGTGTTTCTCTCAGAATTTGAGATAAGTAGGGAAAAGAAAGAACATAAAGAATGTGATCAACACAATTTAGCAAGCTTGAATTGGAAAATGTATATACAATATTACTGCCCGTATATACAATACTACTGCCCATCAAGCAGAAAGAACGTTTACGACCTTGGCTTGTAATTTTGATGCTAAGTCACCAATAAAAATCTCAGATCAGGCCACATTCTCTGACCACAGTGCAGTAAGACAAGGTATTAACAGATTTCCACCTGAGTTTGTTTTGTGGGAGTGTTGTTTAATGAGTTCTTCTTACTGTTTTTGCTGTTAGCCATTCATCTATATGGCTTTTTGGTAAAAGAAGAAATCAAAACTGCTATTACAGATTCTTTAGAAGTTAACCACAACAAAATATCCCATGTAAAAAATTGATGGCTTAAGGCAAAAACTGCTTTAAGAAAGAATTCATAGCTATAAATATTTTTATTAGTAAACAAAAATTTATATACAAGCCTTTTACTCACAAGGTAGATAAAAGACAACTTTATGTAATTTATTAAGCTGTATTGTCTCATGAGCTTTTCTGTGTGTCATTTCACACACACAAAAGAAGTTCTTTAAAAGTACAGCCTGGATGGTAACTTAAGACTTCTTGTGGTGATCATTTCGCAGTATATACAAATATTGAATCATGGTGTTGTACACCTGAAACTAATATAACGTTACATGTCAGGTATACCTCAATTTTTTAAAAAGTACAACATGAAATGAACCTAAACTAGAGGAAAAACATAAAATTGTTAAGTAAAACTTGAACTGGTTCCACGAAAAGACCGTAAAATAGACAAACATTTGGCAAGTGTGACTAAGAGAGAACCATCAGAAAGAATAAAGGTTTTGTAACACTATAAACAGAGACAAAATTGACTCAAAATAAGGTGGAGAACTTAGAACAATGCCAGTGGGAGAAATGGTAAAGATTGTCAGAGATTTTACCTTTATGTCTCAAAGACACAAGGCCCAGACAATTTTAGTGGTCAAGTCTATCAAATCTCAAGGACTAGATAATTCCTGTGTTATCTAAATGGTTTTAGACCATTAAACAATGCAGAATAGTCTGGATAACATCAAGATCAGAAATTGTCAAAGAACTTTGAATGCTTAAATTACTTTTTACTTTTTGTTAAAAAGTAATATGTGAAGATAGTTGAAACAAGCAAACACACTGTACAGCAAGGCTTACATTATTGAAAAAGAAACAAGAGATACCTGTCCTACCCCTGCCCATTCTGGATTTCCTCTTTAGAGGAAATCATATTTTAATCTGTTTCTTCTTGTGTATGTATATATTTCTAAGTAACAGGCTTGTGATATTCTTTCTTTTTTTTTTTTTTTTAACTTCCGGTGTTTTCTATAGACTTCCTATTATGAAAGAAGAGTTTTTAACTGCCCGCCCCCATCTTCCTGATAGAAGTCAAATCAACATTTTTTGGCATTTTAGTATTCAACATTTAAACTATTTCTCCTATGATCACATTTCCTTTCTTACACAATTTGCTGTTTTCCCTGGGGTTAGTAATTTTCCTATTTTGGGGGAACAGAGTAGTTCTGCAATTACTACATTGATTTGACAGAACTACAAGTCTTCTTTCAATACGTAGACGTATATCACGTAATTTATCAGTGTCTTTCCTCCCTTGGAGACATACCTCCGGGGACCCTTTATCCTCCAGTCTGTACTTAGTGGTCTTCAGACTTGCCTTCGCCTGCACTCTGGAAATTCCTTGCTTCTTTCTGTGGACTGCTGGATCAAAGGGTATGTGTGTTTTAAGGGTATGTGTGTTTTGTGTGTGAGTGGGTTTTATTTTTGGCCTCGCCTTGTGGCACGTGGGAGCTTAGTTCCCCGACCAGGGATCGAACCCGTGCCCCCTGCAGTGGAAGCACGGGGTCCTAACCACTGGGCCACCAGGGAATTCCTCCTTGCTTATTTCCATGGTTGTATTTCTTAATTTATGGATCCCATATGCTGTTATTTTGGATGGAGAATAGCCTCCAGTAGCTTCCTGAGAAACACTGGAAATAACCAATTGTTCTACGAGTAAGTAATTACTTAAAAAGATGGCTCACTTATATAGTGGAATCCTGAGCAGCAGTCTTAAAATGACGTCTGACACACCAAGGGATGTCCTAGTATAATAAGCACATATACTACCCCTCTCTTGTTTTAAGAATAAGTCTTTTAAGACTAGGATTGATATACATCAAAATGTGAACCTTTAAAATGTAGGTTAAAGGATTCTTTTTGAAAAATGTTGAAACTGGATACAAGTTTCTTACATTAGGAGAAAGAAAAGCAAGGAAAACAGACCATCTTTTAAAAGGAACATCAAGGAAGGCTTCAAAAGGTCAGAAAACAGGTAACACCAAATACAGCAGTAAATAGAAATACTTTTAACCCCCTATAAATAACAGAGCCTAATATAATCATATGCCCCTTACAAGAGAGACATCTCAAAGTAGAAAAATAATAGCAGTGCAGTGATGGGCATTTCCTCGGCCAAATGGGTACAAAAAGGGAGCACCAATTAAAGTCATCTCAAGTCTAAAGTAGACGTCACAGCAGAAACAGGGACAAAGGGCATTATTTTATGCCAGGAAAAGGAATGTTTTATAATGAATTACAGTTGCCTTGAATCTATGTATTGAATCTTATAATGTGGGAATACAGACAGTGGGAGACAGTAACACTCCTTACCCTGAGAAGCTGTCAAATGTAGGAAAACCCTTCTAGTGATTGTGTTAGAGAACTGTTATCTCATTGAAGATACAGGAAAATAAATAAAGACAATATCATAGTGATAAGTGCTATGAAGAAAACTAAGAGGGTACAGGCATCAGAGTGAAAGGGTTAGTGAGGGGATGAAACAGTGATTTCACTGGGTGATAAGTTTAAAGATGTACTTATTCTTTAGCCAAAAATGTATATGGTAGCAGTGAACAAAAATAGGCAGAACCTGAATAAGAAATTGCAGAACTTTTTTAAAGTCTTAAATGTAGAGGCACAGCATGTTGCTGGATGGGAAAACTAAATATATACAATTTTAGTAAGGTATCATTTGCATACAGTAATATTCAGCCTTTTTAGTGCATAGTTTTTTGACTTTTGACAAATGCTTATAGTTGTGTAACTACAATCAAGATATAGAACAGCTCTATCTTCCCCCAAATTTCTACACTCTCCTTATAGTCATTGCCTCCCCTCTAGACCATGGCAACCACTGATTTGTTTTTCCTTTGTCACTATAGTTTCGCCTTTTCCAGAACATCATGTAATCATACACAAGTTAGCCGTTTGAGGGTGGCTTCTTTCACTAACATAGTGCATTTGAGCGTCATCCACCAATACTTCATTCCTTTTTAGTTCTGAGTAGTATTCCATTGGATGCATGTTCCACGGTTTATTTATTCACTTACCATTCGAAGGGCATTTAGATAGTTTCCAGTTCTTGGCAGTAAAGACACTAGAAACATTTGTATATAGGTTTTTTGAGTGTAAGTTTTAATTTCATTTGGCTCAATACCTAGGAGCAGGATTGCTCGGTCACATGGTAGGTGTATGTTTAACTTTATAAGAAATTACCAAACTTTTTCCAAGTGGCTGTGCCATTTTTCAACCTTACTAGCAATGGATGAGAGTTCCAGTTCTGCATCCTGTCAGCACTTGGTATAGTCAGTTTTTTATTAAATTGTAATCTCTCTGGTAAGTGTGTAGTGATATTTCATTGTGGTCTTAAATTGCATTTCCCTAGTGACTAATGATATTAAGCATCTTTTGATGTGCTTATGCCGCCTGTATGTCTTCCTTGGTGAAGTGTCCAAATCTTTTAACCATTTAAAAAAATTGGGTGGTTTGTTTTCTTATTACTCATTTTTGAGAATTCTTTGTCCTTTTTAGTTACAAGTCCTTTATTGGGTAAGTGATTTGCAATTTTTTCCCACTCAGTCTGTGATCCATCTTGAGTTAATTTTCATGTATGGTGCAAGGTATGGATTGAAGATCATCGTTTTGCATGTGGATATCCAGTTGATCTTGGCACCATTTGTTGAGAAGACAATTTTTTTCTCCAGTGAATTGCCTTTGTCAGGATTCTCAATTCCTTTGATCTGTATGTCTGTCCTTTGGCAGATATCATACGTCTTGGTTACAATAGCCATACAGTAAATCTTGAAATCAAATAGTGTATTTTCCACCATCATTCTTTAAAAGTTATTTTCTCTATTCTAGTTGCTTTGTCTTTCAATATAAATTATAGAAATTAGCTTGTCATTTTCTAAAGTCCCACTCTTCACATTTTGATTGGACTGCATTGACTCTATAGAACAATTAGAGCAGAACTGACAATAGTTTTGAGTCTTCCAATCCATGAACATGGTTTATCTCTCTATTTATGTAAGTCTTTAATTTATTTCATCAGTATTTTATAGTCTTTAGTATATAGATCTTGCACATACTTTGTTAGATTTATATCTAAGTATAACATATCCCTTAGTATAACTAAGCATTTCCTGTTTTTAGTAGTGTTAAATGGAACTTTAAAAATTTTAATTTCCAATTGTTCACTATTAATATATAGAAATATTATTTTTAAAATATATATTGACATATTTTGCAACCTTGCAAAAGTCACTTATTCTGAAAGGTTTTTTGGTAGATTCTTTGGGATTATCTCTATAGACAATTATGTCCTCTACAAATAGAGACATTGTTATTTCCTCCTTTTTTTTTTTTTTAATTTTATTTATTTATTTATTTATGGCTGTGTTGGGTCTTCGTTTCTGCGCGAGGGCTTTCTCTAGTTGCGGCAAGTGGGGGAGGGCTTTCTCTAGTTGCGGCAAGTGGGGGCCACTCTTCATCGCGGTGCGCGGGCCTCTTACTATCGCGGCTTCTCTTGTTGCGGAGCACAGGCTCCAGACGCGCAGGCTCAGCAATTGTGGCTCACGGGCCCAGTCGCTCCACGGCATGTGGGATCTTCCCAGACCAGGGCTCGAACCCGTGTCCCCTGCATTGGCAGGCAGACTCTCAACCACTGCGCCACCAGGGAAGCCCTATTTCCTCCTTTTTAAGTCTCTGCTTTTAATTATTTTTCTTCTTTGTGATGTTGAATAGGTGTGAGAACAGACATCCTTGTCTTATTCCTGGTCTCAGGGGGACAGCATTCAGGTTTTCACCATTAAGGATGATGTAAACTGTCTGTAGGTGTTTTGTAGATGCCCTTTATCAAGTTGTTGAAGTTCCCTTGTATTCCTAGTTTGCTGAGTTTTTTGTTTTTGTTTTTACTCATGAATGGATGTTGTTTTATTGTATGTCTTTTCTACATCTATTTAAGTTATTGTTTCTTTTTGAGTGAACTTTAGTAGTTTATGTCTTTTAAAGAAATTATCCTATTCATCCTAGTTGTCAAATTTTTTGGCAGAAAGTGGTTCCTAATATTTCCTTATTATCCTTTCAGTATTTCTGGGATCTATAGTGGTTTTCCCTTTCTTATTCCAGATACTGCTAATTTGTGTCTTATACCTGATCATTTTGTCTAGAGATTTATCAATTTCATCGATCTCAAAGAACCAGCATTTGGTCACTTGTTTTTGTTTTTTTTTCCTGTTTCCCATTTCATTGATTTCTGTTCCTTATCATTTTTTCTTCTACTTATTTTGTGTTTAATTTGTGCTTTTCTAGTTTTTTAAGGTAGGAGCTGAGGTGACTGATTTGAAACCTTTTTCACTGTTGAAAATATGATTTAATTCAACATGGATTTATTGAGTACCTCCTTATGTGTTTTTTGAAAGGTGCTTTGGAAAATAACTGAGCTATCAAATGAGTCTCTACTCTTTAGAAGGCTAGTTGCATTTTTGAACATGAAGTTATTTCCCTTAAATGTCACTATAAGGCTGTGTCTGGTTATATTTATAGGTTTTTAGCATATAAAGTTCATTGTAAACTATGAAGTGGAGTTCTATAGACGTTGCTCAGACCAGGAGAATTTGGGGTGTGAGGGTTCATGTTTAGAGTGAATAATACGCAAAAACTTGGTAAAATCCTAGTTTTATAGGTGAAGAACCCGAGACCAGCAAGGAATCAATGCCTCATTTATAGATCTGTGGGCAGTTTATGGTGGGGCTGGAACTAGGACAGAAGATTCCAGTTCCCAGTGTCTTGCCAGTGCCTGGCCTGGCTCCTTGTACTGGGTTGTCTCAGTGGACGGAAGGCTGACTGTTAATTCTGGGAATAAAGAAGCAAGACAGTCTGTGATCTCAGGCAGCACATGCTGGTGGGGCAGGCAGTTGGCGGTATCGTTTGTCTAACTCCAGAATACTGTGGTCAAAAGAAGGAAACAGGGAGAAGCCTGAGGAAGAGGGTCTGGGGAGGCTCCTCAGAGGAGATACAGCTGAGCTGAGCACGAAGGGCAGGTGGAGGTAATCCAAGTGGTCATGGATCCGGGAAGGACATGCCACAGAAAGGAGATGGCACATCCCTGGGAAAGTGAACCAGTAAAGGGGCAGACATCAACTATGTTGCCCATGGCAGCCAGAAAGAAGGAGAAAACAGTGGTTAGGAGCTATTATTAGGAATTAAAATTAGACTCAAGGGGCTGGGCAGTAATATGCTCTTGCTATAAATCAGTTTATACACAGAGTATATGAATGGATTTGTTTCTTTTAATAATATTATATGAAAAGAGTATGACGTAGTGAAGGAACTCTTCATTTCTCTTTGATGGAGGTTATCTATGCCTGAACTACTGTGAGACCTTCATTGGGCACGTGATGGCTTTTCTGATGGGAAAGCAAGCACAGCGTAGGGAGCGATGGAAATGCTACCTGGGCCGGGCCCTCGTGACCGCAGTTGCTTTTGAGGCAGTGACAGTCTTGGTCGGGAGTGTTGAGGACACAGGCACTGGAGGCAGACAGGCCTGGGTTCTCACCTGCATCCTTGTCCCCCAGTAGCTATGTGACTGGAGGATTAACTTCCTCAAAGAACATTCTCGTCTGTAAAATAGAGATAATGATGCTCATAAGTGATTGGAAGTCATACATCCTACACAGGTGGTTTTGTCCTTGGACTACACGTGGGTTTGCATTTCACCTTTTCAGTTGAAAAATTGAGCTGAATATGAATACTTAAATCATTCGTCACTTTAAAATCATGTTAGATATTTTTCATCATACGTCCTTTCGTTATTTTTGGTGTATCTAACATTCTGACTTGAGACAGTGGTTAAACCTCATATAGATGTTTATCCTCCTTCAATCTTCTCTTCCACTCAGTGTTTGATACTTCTTGGGTTTTTTTCTCTTTTAAGGTCAAATTAATAATGATTCCTCTCTGGTGGTGGGTTTTCTTGAAAGGCAGTGGTTTCCAAAACCTGGCCCTGCATCGGAATCACCTGGGGAACCTACTTAAAAAGAGGTTTTCAATCCCTCCCCCTGAAGGTGGAGCTCTGCGGAGTTCATTTTTATAAAACTTCCCAGTTGACTCTGATGGGCAGCCGGGCTGGAGAGTCCAGGTTGATTAGACATGTACAGTCATCTGAGCCTGGGTTGTTATCTACCCCAGAGAATCTGGCAGTAGAATGATGAACTTGACTGGATTTAGGACTGTATAATATATAATAGGGTTGGGAAGAGTTAACTTGACCTGAGAGCAGCAGAGTTACTAGTATTTTAGAGGCTATCACTGCAACTTTATTATTATATCAAATTTTTTAAAAACCAGGCAAATGGTCACTTTCTTTTTTTTTTGTTTGTTTTGTTTTGTTTTGTAGATCGTGAGGACCAGTCAATTCTTTGCACGTAAGTAAATGTTGAACATTCAGACTTCTTTTCGATTCTGTTGGAAAGTAAAAGCCATTATTTTTTTGTATGGGGGGAGGGGGAAGGGAGAGCAGTCACTTAAGAGTTTGATGTAAACCTTGCAGTTGTTATTTTAAGACTACAGTATATAAGTTGCTTAAATTTGGTGTTACTCTTTGGTTGTCAAACTGGGCTTTTCACACATTTCATAACGTTAATCTGTGAAACTTACATCTTTAGTTTGTTTGTCCAAGTGTTGACCTCTTGGACATTTTGGGAATTTACCCGTACCACCCAGGAAGCATTATTATCATGCGCCTGTGTGCTGTGTGTGAAGTGCTGGAGAGTCAGGATAGAACAGAACCCGTGGCAGGAAGCGGTCAGATTTGCACGTTAGGAAGATCACGCTGGCTACGGTGGGGAGGGTGCACGGGGAAGCGTGAACACGCGAAGACCGTGAACACGCGAAGACCAGGTGGGAGGCTGTTGAGTTAGCTCCGCGAGGGAGGGAAGTGACTTCAGGTGGAGAGGTGGTGGTGGAGCCAGAGGAAAGTGGGTGGATCTCGGGTGGAGTTTAGTTTAGGAGACAGGCCCAGCGGGACTCGGTGATTTACACGCCCGAGAAAGGGGAGCTCGGAGAGGCTGGAGTTGTGCCAGTTTCAGGATGTAAGGAGTTCGGTGGAGGAACAGGCTCGGGGTGGAAGGCAAGGAGTTTGGGAGGACACTGACTTTGAGGTGCCTGTGGCTCTCCAGAGTGGAGCTGTCACTAGGCCGCTGGCCCCGTGAACGTGGAGTCGGAGCTGTGCCCGGAATGCAGAGCCGGCGGCCTGGGTGACGGCAGCCACGCGGTGAGTGAGGTCGCCTCTGAGTGTGGGATCCCCGGGAGGGGCGACCTTCAAGGGTGGGGGAAGAGGGTGAGACGCCGCAGAGACGCCCAAACCGTGGGCCACAGAATGCGTCAGACGCCCTTGAGATTGAGTGAAATATACAGAACCACGGGCGTGGGATTTAGCGCTGGAGCAGGAGGCTGGCGGTGGTCGACTGAGGTGCACTGGGGGTGGGGAGGGAGGTCGAAGCCAGATGGCAGCTGAGGAATGACGGGGGCGGGGTGTGTGTGTGTGAAAAACTTTAAAAAAGAATCAAAAAGCCAAGTGTAGGCCTGCTACTTCCCCAGGGCTTGAGAAAGTGAAAATTGCAGCAGTGGATTAGTGGTGAGAAATCGACTTTTGTTGTTTTTGATGGTGAGTTTAATGTGGGAGAGGTTAAATGCTGTAGAGGGAGATGGGGGCAGGGCAGAGAGAACTGAGGGGCGCGGAGGGCACGGGGTGGGCGTCGGGCCGGGACCTGGGGGGACGTGAGGCCTCTAGAGTGACAGGGAGGCTGGGAATTGAGAAAGTTCCCATCTCGTGGCTTCTCCTTCCCATGAAGAGAGACTTTGGTGTTAATAAGGAGGAGGGGAGAAGCAGAAATAGCTGACACTAGTCTCTCTGTTGTGTAAATTTTCTTCCAGCATTGTTTAGCCTCTGAGTTATACGAATCAATATAAATTTATTTTTTAAATAAATTTATTTATTTTATTTATTTTTGGCTGCGTTGGGTCTTCGTTGCTGCACATGGGCTTTCTCTAGTTGCGGCGAGCGGGGGCTACTCTTCATTGAGGTGCGTGGGCTTCTCATTGCGGTGGCTTCTCTTGTTGAGGAGCACGGGCTCTAGGCGCGCAGGCTCAGTAGTTGTGGCACATGGGTTTAGTTGCTCCGCGGCATGTGGGATCTTCCTGGACCAGGGCTGGAACCCGTGTCCCCCGCATTGGCAGGCGGATTCTCAACCACTGCGCCACCAGGGAAGCCCCTGAATTAGCTTTTCTTAAAAAACAAACCACCCTGACGCTTAATGACTTAAAGCAGTTTTCCCAGCAATTGGGTTGGGCTCAGCTGGGCCTTTCTGCTGAGCGGGGCCAGGCTGACCTGTCTCACCTGGGACGGGGGGTGGGGAAGGGGGGAGTTGCTGGCTGGCTGGCTGGCTGGCTGGCTGGCTGTTGGCCGGGGTGCCTTGCCTGTAGGCCCTTTAATTCTCTAGCAGGCCAGCCCTGGTTTTAACATGGTGACAGGTGCCAAGAGCAGCAGGAGAGCGAGCTCCAGTGCATAAGGGTTGTGCACACTTGCTGCACTTGCTGCCGCCCCATTCCCAAGCCAGATGTGTGGCCAAGGCCAAGGTCAGTGTGTGAAACACTAGCCAAGGGGGTAGGTACAGCAGGATGTGAAACAGTTGGGGCCGTTGCTGTGGACCTTGCCCCACGAGGGTGTTGGAATGGAACCAGATTCAATCCAACAGAAGCTGGGACAGTTTTTGTAAGTGGGTGCAGATGGGCGGTCACTGAAATGAGAGAACTGAGGACATTGGCCAGAGAAACTGTCATGATGGACCCTGCCTGGGATATGGGCAAACGAGGGGGGATTGATAGGGAGGAAGGAGTTGGGTCAGAGAACTACAGGACAGGTCCTCCTGGGGACACCGGCGCAGAAGGAGCAGGAAGAGTAGGCACTGTGGCCGCAGGTGATGAGATGGGAACACCTCGGTGTGGCCACAGGAGTGGGCAGCCGAAGCAGAGAGAGAGCAGGGGGTCATCGGGGTTGAAGGTATCAAGGAGCCAAGGGGCCTGGGTTGGGGGTGTGTCACTCACATGAGGAGAGGAGAGGCTTGACCACACACACACACACACACACACACACACACACGAGTGATAGTGTGAGGATGGTGGCCTCTAGTGAGCCCTTCAAAAAGCTAAACTATTTCACTTAGAGGAATGTCCTTTATTCCAAGGTAAGACACTTCCCTTTTTTGGGGGGGATAAAAAGTGCTTTCTTTTTTGAAACGGGAATGGAGGTTTTTGTTTGTGTTTAATGATCTTACTAGACAAAATAAATCCAAGTGTCAGAACAACCGTTATGGCTGTATGAGGCGGGGGTGAGGGGTCGAGGCTTTGTAACACGAGGGTCTGGAAGCGACGTGAGGGAGAGGCAGAAGGATGCCCCTTTCTTCCTGATCACGTGTGTGTGCAGGTGTGTGGCGTGGAGCGGGGCCAGCGGAGGAGGGAGTGTTCAGGGAGGACACTGAGAACGTGGGTGCCTTTGCACACTGTGGAATGGGGGGCCCAGAGAGTACGGAGGAAAAGGGGGGGGGCAGGAGCAGGAAATAATGGGGTTTGGGATCAGGAGAAAGAAAACACAATATGAGAGCAGAGGAGCGACATTTGAGGCAGTGAACAAGGCTGGCAGGGGTGTGAGTCTGAAGGCTCCCCTGCAGAGTTCATCTCTGCGCCCTGGTGCATTGGGGAAGGGGGTGGGGGGGACTTGGGCCTTTGGGAGGCAGCAGCCTTGGCTGGTCCTTACTGGCTTCTAGGGGGTTTCTAGCTCAGATGGGCAGCCGTGCAGCCAGGTGAGTTTCTAGACCCTCATCCTTGTCACAATCCCTCGGGACTTCTTAAAGAATCAGTGAACCTTCCGGGCACAGGGGACAGCGGGTGAGAAATGATGTCAGGCAATTCCAGGTAATTTGGTCTTGCGTGGAGCCCAGGGTGTGAAGTAGGGAATAAATGCCAGTTTAAACTCAACATGCCTAAAAATTAACCTTTATTCCTACACAGACAAGATGTGTCTCCCATTATCCTTCTTTCCGACATCAACACTGTGTGTTTCCAGACTCAAGGTTTAAATCTTGCCCTGTGTTTGGACTCCCCGCTCTCTTTCATATCCCTCTTTCTGGTTGTCACCTCGTTTCATATTTCTCCCGTCTTTCCTAGCCCTGCCCAGCACCTACTATCGCCCATCTTGGTGGATCCTGGCTGACTTCCTTGCCTTTTAGCCTCTTTCTCCCCCCAGGGAGGAAATATGCCCATCGATACAGCCAGTTCCAGCCCACACTGATTTCCCCTTATCAGGCCCTTTTTTTTATAGACAGCAGTTCATTACCTATTTAGGTCGTGTGGGTCTTGTCTTATAACTAGACAGTAAGGTAGGAACTGTGACTTACCTTCATTGCTTTTTAATTATCCCCTGAGAACCTAGCACACTGTTCTGAACATACTTAGGAAATGGATAAAAATGCAAACAAAAGAATGCATCTCTTAATTAAGTAGGAACCAAGGAAACAGGCTTAAGTACAGATTAGGAAGTTTAGAAACTAGTGAATACTGTATGTGTCTTCAAAGGGTAAAACCTTTCTGATAGCATTTTATAAAGGCATTTTATTTTGAAACTTCAAACCTACACAAAAATAGAATAGTTGGTGACCCCCATATACCCATCCCCTACTTCAGTGATTTTTAAATTTTTACGTTTTCTTTACTTCATTTTTTTCCTTTTTTTAACCTTTGCTCGTGCATTTCCCCAAGTTTTTATTTTAAAAAATTCAAACCTGAATTTTACTGAAAAGTTGAAAGAATGGTACTTTAAGTGCCCGTATACCCTTCACTTAAATGTCAGTTCTCTTTGTACACACACAGCACTTTTTTTTTTTTTTAAACTATTTGCAAGTTTGCAGGCATCCTGACACTTTACCCCTAGATACACAGCAGGCGTTTTCTAAGAGCAAGGCATTCCCACATAACCACAGACCGTTGTCACACTTGAGAAGATTGACAGTGATTCAGTAATGTCATCTCATGTACAACCCCTATTCTGTAACAGTCCTCACCATGTTTCTAATAACTTTTAAATCCTGTCAGGCTCTCACTCCTTGTATTCCTTACATCTCTTCATTTTAATTCTCTATTCTAGAATAGTCTGTTCACTTTTTTGCTTTACTTACTTACTTATTTATTTAATTCCATTGGCTGTATTCTTCCAAAAAGTCAGTTATTTAGAACGTGATCTGCAGATGTCTTTTTAAAAGTATCTGTTTCAAAGCACTTCTGACCCTGACTTCCCGGGCACGCTCCTCTACGTGGGCCTGCTTGGCAGACACCAGCCACAAGCTCTGGGGTTCCCAGGCCACCTGTGCTTCTGACTAAGTAAATAGCTACACGTTTGGGGGTTGCCACTACCCGCTCAGATTCAGTACTTTGCTAGAATGACAAGTCAGAGCCAGGCAAAAGAAGAGACACAGAGGGTGAGGTCTGGGGATTCCCAAAGGCACAGCTACCATAGCCTCTGGTCCCTTCCCTCCCAGTGCATCAGTGTCTGTTACCAACCAGGAAGCTCATCTAAGCTTTGAAGTCCAGAGTTTTTATTGGGCTTTTGTTACGTAGGCGTGATTGATTGAATCAATGTCCACTCCCTCTCCCCTCCCAAGAGGTGAGGCTCATGTCACATGGTTTAAAGCCCAAACCTCTAATCACCCGTTTGGGCTCTCAGCTTGGCCAGTCCCCATCCTGGAGCTTTTGAAGTGCCCACCATGAATAACAAAGACATTCCAGGTACTTAGAGGCTCCCTCCCAGGAATCAGAAACAAAGACCAGCAATTCTTTATTATGCAGCACTGGTTAATATAAAGTCGCCACAAGAATCTAGTCACTGAAGCGTCATGAGATGAGCGTAATAAGTGAGCTACCTTCTTCTGCTCAGGAGCGAGAGAGGACTAGAACTTGTGTGTCACCTGTCTGCAGTGTCACGGTAACAGTGACCCTGCACACAGTACGCAGGGGACCAGGTGCAGGACATGGAGCTCTCCTCTTTGGGTGGTTTGGGAGCTGGGTGACCATTTTGGATAAGGACTGTTTGCAATGTCTGGAAGCAGGAAACACTTGGGGGAGGGGATGACTGCTGTTTGACAGAACCAAAGGTTAGTGAGCACTGATTTACTCTTGCCACTAAAAGTGCCCATTACAGGCATGCAATTAGATGGTCATTGTCATTTTAGACTGACATTTGCATCCATGGATAGGCTTGGATTTATGAGGTAAGTCTCCTAGCAGCTGGTTATCTCTTTGTGGACACAAAGTAGCAGTCAGCAAGTACCATGTTTGTTTTCTTTTCTTTCTTTTTTTTAAAATTGAATTTTCTGAACATTTTATTATAAATATTTTCAAACATAAAGCAAAGTTGAAAGAATTTTGCAGTCAGGACCCATATATCTACCACCTAGATTTTACCATTAATATTTTACTATACTTGCTTTATTATATATTGATCTGTTCATCGCTCTATCCATCTATCAATGCATTTTATTGTTTGTGTTGGGAGGAGAACTTTTCCAGCTTGGGTCCTGTGGTTGGGTGTCTGCAAATTGACAACAGACAGACTAACAGGAGAAAAGACAAGGTGTATTCACGCATGCGTGTGGGAGTGCTCATGAGTAACTTGCTGAAAACCAGAAATAAAAGGCTTAAATACTAAATTTAACAAAAGGAGGAGTGCTGTAGGAGAATTAGGACTTCTGGGGGAAAGTATGGAGGGTTCTATCGGGCTTTATGATGCCAGTGGACAGCTGAATTTGCACTTCCTGGTACTAAGGGTCAGACTTCTCCCAATCCAGAAACTCCCTGCGATGGGGGTCCGTGGCAGCTGTATTTTCAGGAGGCTCTGCTTAAGGTTAGATGGCATTCCTTTCTGTGGCCGCTGATTGTTTAGATTGTTTTCAGTTTAAACTGAAAACCACTTTGATGGACTATTAATCCCTTCATCTGATGCATTTGTAAACGTCAGCACACTTCCCCCTAAATGCTTCATACATAACGTTAACTAAAGTCCAATATTTACATCTTTATCTTTTGAGATAAATTTTACATATAATGAAATGCACAGATCTTAAGTATATATGTGCTGAGTTATTTGTGTAACGTAAACCACAAAAAGTTCCCTCCTGTATCCAGCCAGTTCCTACCCTTACTTCTTTTAGCCTCACCATATTTTAATTCTTAGTAATTCTATAATAATCTACCGGTTATGATATTTAATAACAAATAGCTTTTCATGCTTACATCTATTACACGCTACATTGTGACTTGAGAAATATGAAAATGTTAAACAAGGTATCCCAGACTTAAGAAAATATGATATGTTCCCTGGTGCCTTTCAGGATCCACCAAATAAAGAACTCTAGGAGTGGGCTTCCCTGGTGGCACAGTGGTTGAGAATCTGCCTGCCAGTGCAGGGGACACGGGTTCGAGCCCTGGTCTGGGAAGATCCCACATGCCGCGGAGCAAGTAGGCCCGTGAGCCACAATTACTGAGCCTGCGCGTCTGGAGCCTGTGCTCCGCAACAAGAGAGGCCGCGATAGTGAGAGGCCCGCACACTGCGATGAAGAGAGGGGCCCCCACTTGCCGCCAACTAGAGAAAGCCCTCACACAGAAACGAAGACCCAACACAGCCATAAATAAATAAATAAATAAATAAAATTTAAAAAAAGAACTCTAGGAGTATGTAACCGGGGTCTTCTTAAGTTGAGTACACAGCTGAGCTAATTAAGATTTCTGTATGAGAATAACTAGTTTTATTTAGTAGTTATTTTATATTAAGTACCTATGTTTGCAAAGGTATCACAAAGAGAAGATACAGTTGGAAGCACCATTTTTTAAAAAAATCAATACTTAAGTAGTTTGACAGCTCCTGTTTAAGCTCTGCTTTTTTAGTCATTTACTCTCTAATTTACTTTTCCCCCAAAAGGATGAACTTGTAAATTACCCTCCGGCCTCATCGGCGTACAGCTCCCCAACTAGCCTTTATTTCTGCAGACTCAGGCCAGGCAGTGTGAGCCCTCCCACTGACGACCAGGCAGGTGGCTTGGATCCTTTATTGCAGTATCCCGGCAAGGACTTCCCTGATCATGGGAGAGCGCCCAATGTAACTGGAAGTGAGATCCTGTTAGGAGTGTAATCCTCATGTTGACTTTCCTTCTCATTACAATTAAAATTCACAGTCACCCTCGGTGAAGAAGTTACTCTGTTCTCTAAGCCCCCTTTTAAAGGATACTCTGCTTACATTTTATGACTCTAACTGCTGGTTACCTCTAGTTTTTCTCCTTTTAAGTGTGTCTGTATATAACGTAACAATTGTATTATAAAACAATGGTTGCTCCATATCAGTCTTCTATCAGGATGTGACAACAGATTTTTGTTGTTGTTAAGGAATTTTATGTCCTATACAAATATTGCATTAAGTGATAATGATAAGCCATCCTGGATTTCAAACAGTTAGTTGATTCTTGCTATAAGTAACATACCTTAAAAGTTTTAAGTTAACCAAATCGATAGAATTGATTAAATAGCTGAGGCAACCTTGAAATAGACCCCATAAATGTAGTCATCTGATCTTGACAAAGGATCAAAGGCAATACAGTGGAGCAAAGATTGTCTCTTTAACAAATGGTGCTGGAACAACTGGACATCCACATGCAAAAAGAAAAAAAAGAACCTAGACACAGATCTTACACCCTTCACAAAAATGAACTCAAAATGGATCAGAGGCCTAAGTGTAAAATGAAAAACCATAAAACTTCTAGAAGATAACATAAGAGAAAACCTAGATGACCTTGGGTATGGTAATGCCTTTTGTGGTACAAAACCAAAGACATCCATGAAGGAAATAATTGATAAGCTAGACTTCATTAAAATTAAAAACTTCTGCTCTGCAAAAGACAACGTCAAGAGATCAAGAAGATAAGCCACAGACTGGGAGAAAATATTTGCGACAGACACGACTGATAAAGGATTGTTATCCAAAATATGCAGAGAACTCTTTAAAAGACTCAACTGTAGGAAAACAACCCAATTAAAAAATGGTCCAAAGACCATATTAGCAGACACCAAAGACACCAAAGAAGATACACAGATGGCAAAGGAGCACCTGAAAAGATGTTCCACATCATGTCACCACTACACACCTGCTAGACTGGCCAAAATCTGGAACACTGTCAACATCAAATGCTGCTGAAGATGTGAAGCAACAGGAACCCTCACTAGCTGCTGGTGGGAATGCAGAATGGTGCAGCCACTTTTGAAGACAGTTTGGCGGTTTCTTACAAAACTAAACATACTCTTACAATATGATCCAGCAATCAGACTCCTTGGTATTTTCCCAAAGGATTAAAAACTTGTATCTACACCAAAACCTGCACTTGAAAGTTTTTTTTTTTTAATTTATTTTATTTATTTATTTTTGGCTGCATTGGGTCTTCATTGCTGTGCACGGGCTTTCTCTAGTTGCGGCGAGCGGGGGCTACTCTTCGTTGTGGTGCGCGGGGTTCTCATTGCGGTGGCCTCTCTTGTTGCCGAGCGCGGGCTCTAGGCGTGCGGGCTTCAGTAGTTGTGGCACACAGGCTCAGTAGTTGTGGCTCGTGGGCTCTAGAGCGCAGGCTCAGCCGTTGTGGCACACGGACTTAGTTGCTCTGCGGCATGTGGGATCTTCCCAGACCAGGGCTCGAACCCGTGTCCCCTGCATTGGCAGGCAGATTCTTAACCACTGCACCACCAGGGAAGCCCTGCACTTGAAAGTTTATAGCAGCTTCGTTCATAATTGTCAAACCTCAGAAGCAACCAGGATGTCCTTCAGTAGGTGAATGGATAAATTGTGGTACATCCAGACAATGGAGTATTATTCAGTGCTAAAAAGAAATGAGCTATCAAGCTATGAAAAGACATGGAGGAGCCTTAAGTGAACATTACTAAGTGAAAGAAGCCAATCTGAGAAGGCTACATACTGTATGATTCCAGCTAGATGACATTCTTCTGGAAAAGGCAAAACTATGAAGATAATAAGTATCAATAGATCGGTGGTTGCCAGGGGAGTGGGGGGCGGAGGGGAGTTGAATAGGCAGAGCACAGAGGATTTTTAGGGAAGTGAAAATATTCTGTGTGATACTATAATAGTGCATACAAGGCATTATACATTTGTCCAGACCCCATAGAACACCCAGAGTGAACCCTAATGTAAACTATGAACTCAGGGCTCATCCTGTGTAAAAAATGTACCATTCTGGTGACTGATGTTGATCACAGAGGAGGCTGTGTGTGTCAGTGCAGGGGTTACAAGGGAAATCTCTGTACCTTCCTCTCAACTGTGCTGTAAACCTAAAATTGCTCTAAAAAAAAAGTCTTAAAAAAAAATAGTGAAGGCAACAAAAAGTGTGTTGTAGTTAAAAAACCATTGTGTTGTTGGATAGGTTTTTTTGTTTTGTTTTTTGTTTTTGTCCCAGCTCTACCATGACCCTAGGTCAGACAGTGAGCTTCTCCAGACCTCAGTTTGCTTTTCTAATGACTCTGCTTTATGTGTCCTCAAGTCTTAAAACGTGGGGATTTTTAGATTACTGTGGCTGCATCTCAGTGATAGCTATATTATGGGGAACGAGTATGCAAATCAACTTGTAAATAGGAGTTTAAAATGTTCTAGGCAAATCTTCCAGAAAAAGGAACTAACATCTTTGCATGAATCTTTGCAATACCCCTGTTATCTCCATTTACATACCACGGCTGACACTAGCTGGTATTAGTGTTTAATAGAAGACTTGAACCCAAGTCTATCTTGATCTTCCTAGTAAGCTGCTTTCTAATAGAACAGAGTTTTGAAACTGTAGGAAGTCATTGAGTAATGCTATTTATATATATATGTATATTTATATGTTTTATGTAAAATATATGTGTTGTTTTTCATATTGAGGTTATCGAAAGCAAGAACTTCAGGCACAGGGTGGTTTTGAAGCTAGACTGAATTTGATGTCACAAATATCCAGAGAGAATAAAAACAAAACCAATTAAGATCTGGGAAAGGAGGGTTCTCTTTGGGGAAATACCCACAGTCCAGAAGGGATTCGGAGAAAGATCTCGGAACTGATCATGCATTAAATATCTGCATCACTGCTTCTCACCACTGTTGTTTTTTATGTTATTGTTTGGATTGCACATTGCTTTGAGAAGCCAGTGAAAGCCACAGATCTCTCTAGAAAACACAAATACCTTCAGGTTAGAAACTCCTGATCTTTTACATCCATATGTGCTGCAACAGACACAGGGCACCCCACCCAGCAGGCTGCTTGCTCTGTTCTCCCGTTAACCTTGCACTTGTGCCCCAGAGACCAGCAATGAAACAAGCAGTCCTTTACAGTGTAGAACTACTGCATTGGTAGATCTTGTCTCGCTGGTGGAAATGAGGTCAGATTCCCTTTGTCGTCTTCACTCTTTGAGGGCTTGGCCTGTTGTTACCTTTGAGGAGTCTCCTAATTTTCTTCGAGAGGAGTCTGCTGAGCTTTCTTTGTGGTTCCCTTGCCCATTTACTTTTTTTTTGTATTATTAATTAATTAATTTATTTATTTATTTATGGCTGCGTTGGGTCTTCGTTGCCACGCACGGGCTTTCTCTAGTTGCGGTGAGCGGGGGCTACTCTTCATTGCGGTGCGCGGGCTTCTCATGGCGGTGGCTTCTCTTGTTGCGGAGCATGGGCTCTAGGTGCGTGGGCTTCGGTAGTTGTGGCGCACGGGCTTAGTTGCTCCGTGGCACGTGGGATCTTCCTGGACCAGGGATCGAACCCGTGTCCCCTGCATTGGCAGGCGGATTCTTAACCACTGCGCCACCAGGGAAGCTCTGCCCATTTACTTTTGTTCAAGCTGCTTTATTTCCCCCTTTTCCATCTGGGACAGATGTGCCATTTCTCCTTAAAAAAACTTTTTTCTAAGAATTATATTCCTTTGATCCTGCCACGTCTTTCATAGTCAAATAAGAGGTTATCACCTTTTTACTTCTGTCAATTTCTTTATCATCACTGTTGACCATTGTCATAGTTGTTACCGCTACTGACATTTATGGAGAAACTTCTGGCTGGGTGCCATGCTGTGCTGTTTGCATGCATTATCTCAGTCCTTTGAAGTAACCGGATCTCATTTTAAGGGAGTATAAACCGAGGCTCAGAGAGCCCACTAGCTTGCCCAAAGCCCCATAAGCTAGGAAGTGGTAGATGGGACTTGAATCTAAGTAGGTCACCAGGACACCATGGCCCACTTCTTAACCACTTTACTAACACTATAGAGAGTTTAGTAATTCAAATTCCCTCCTATATGGTGTCATTCAGCTGACACCAGCTGAGTGGACAATAATGGGTAATGTTTACTGACTACTAATTATAAGCTTTAGACGGACTATATTTTTTTCCTTCACAATAACCTTACGTGTCAGAAGCTATTATCCCCATTTTGAGGTGAGAGTATAAAGCTGTCTCCCCTCTTGGGACCTCAACCATAAGGTACTGGAATACATCTGTCTTTGAAGCAATATTTTCTATTAGCAGAGGTACCTTAGACCTGAAATATGGAAAGTGTAGCAGAGTTCATAGGTGGTTGTCAAGTACAGCCAAGTAAGTGTGACAGATGGGG
The DNA here is from genome assembly GCF_965194825.1 of Balaenoptera physalus. NCBI lineage: Eukaryota > Metazoa > Chordata > Mammalia > Artiodactyla > Balaenopteridae > Balaenoptera > Balaenoptera physalus. The sequence goes on along the minus strand of NC_138901.1, from coordinate 57,082,454 downwards.
GCAAAAAATGCTTTCAGGACACACTGAAGCATGTCCAGTTGAGAGGGGTTAGCTGAGAAACCTCAGAGGCAAACCAAGCTGACGAGTACCAATCACAACTGTTTTCAAGACAAGTCATCACCAGGCTATATGAGGCTCATTTCTTAATGTAATGAAAAATTATCTGTTTGAAACCAACAACCAACATCATGCTTAGCTTGAAACACTAGGTGTTTTGAATAAAGTTAAGAACAAAACAAAGAAAACCGACATCATAGCTCTTAACGAAATTACACATAAATAAAATCCAGATTCTTTCCCGTGGCTCCAGGGTACATCACATCCACCCCTTTCCACCTCGGCAGTACCTCCTGCCGCTGTCTGCCTTGCTAGTTATTTATATCAAATCCTGCACTCCGGCCGCCAGTTCCTGGGATATACCGAGCTTTTTTCTGCTTTGAGGGCTTTGCATTTGTCTTTCCATCCCACTGGATGCTCTGCCCCAGGCCCTCTCTTGCCTGGTCCTGCTCACCTTTCAGGAGGCTTCTCCCCGCCATGGCATCTCCAGGGAGTTGTCCTTTGCTTTTCTGCCTTTTCCCTTTCAGCCGTCTCCTTGTTTCGTCTCCTTGTTTCCTTCGTCGCCTCTCTCACATGTAATTATCCCATTTGTTTTTCTTGTTTACTTTAAGTCTCTGCTGATCTTGAGCTGCACAAGGACCCTGCCCACAGCTCTATCTCTAGCACTTAAAAGGATGCCCGACACATAGAAGATGATTTGCCAATATGTGTTGAATAAATGAATGAACGAAAATCATTACCTGTGTACCAATGGTAGCCAGGTAGAAAATATAATGGTGGTGAAATTAATAACAGGAACAAAAAATTATCAAATAGAGCCTAGAAATAAATTTGTGCAGGACGTATATTCATTTATTCAACAGAATTCAGCAAGTTCCTGCTATGCTAGGCACTGTGACTTAAAAGATGAATAAGACAAACGTGGTCCTTGCCTGTTCTGAACTTAGAGAAATACAGAATTTAACTGAGACAGAGATGAAGCCGTCATTTCTCTTAAAAATAGCAGGTGTATTATTTAACTCAAAATTCTGTCTGACTGTTTTTATGGGGGTGGCGGGTGGGAGGAGATGGGAGAGGGATATAGCAGAACAAAATTATTTGAAGTTTATCTGAAAAAAATTAGCCTCAGAGGCTACTTGATTTATTTTTTAAAGACAGTGGTGGGTGTTCTGGTTAGTCATACTTCCGAACTACTGCAGCGTGGCACTGGCTTTGGAATAAGTCGTAAGTGCAAGGTAAAGATAACATTTCAGATTGCTGGGTAATCAATGTCTTGGTCAGCCATTGATGTTGGGATGTGGACTGAATCATTTGAGGGGAAAATGAGATTCAATCTTGACCTCAGACCATACTTTTTTTTTTTTTTTTTTTCAAATTACTTAAAGACTTAGTTGTAAAAAGTGAAACCGTCAAAGTCTTGGAAGAAAACATAGATGGTTTTAATAATACAGATGATATAGAAATGAAAATATAGATGGATATAATGTTAGCGCAGGAAAGACCTTTTTTTTTTTTTTAATTTTTATTTATTTATTTACGGCTGTGTTGGGTCTTCGTCTCCGTGCGAGGGCTTTCTCTAGTTGCGGCGAGCGGGGGCCACTCTTCATCGCGGTGCGCGGGCCTCTCACTATCGCGGCCTCTCTTGTTGCGGAGCACAGGCTCCAGACGCGCAGGCTCAGTAATTGTGGCTCACGGGCCTAGTTGCTCCGCGGCATGTGGGATCTTCCCAGACCAGGGCTCGAACCCGTGTCCCCTGCATTGGCAGGCAGATTCTCAACCACTGCGCCACCAGGGAAGCCAGGAAAGGCCTTTTTAAGCCTGAATAGCAGGCAGAAACATTAATAGAAGGTTTGGTGGATTGGAGTACGTAAGACTAGACTTAGATGGCAAAACAAAGAAGGGGGCAGTTTTTAATACAACAGTAGATGGTGGTTAGTAAGCTTAATATGTAAAATATTCTTAGACACCAGTAAGTGGGTTGTATCTAGAATCATGAAATCTTGGAGCTGGAAAGGGTCTAATCCTATTCCTACATTTTACCAATGATGATGTCCATTTCCAGAGAAGTTAATTTCCTTACTCAAAGCCATACCACTAGGTGATCAATAGGACCCTTTTGCCCAACAGCTCGGTGGTGTTCGGGTGCAGAGAGTTAGGGAGGTAATGCAACCAGGAAACCTAAAGAACTCTTGTTGGGGACAGTTCAGATAGTACAATTCCAAGTACAATTTCAAGAAAGGGTCAGAGTTCGAAAAAATAGATTTTCAAGCCTTAAATAGAAGAGGCGTAGAGGATCACTAGTTGGCCGTGTGTATAATAACATTTTTGAGTTCCTGGGGTGTTTTTGTTGTTGTTTTTTAGAAAATTAATTATATATTACAGTTTTTTATTTTAATCCAAATTGAGATTTTATTCATTTTGCTTTGCCTGGGTCTTGGGGAACCTCAAGTATTTGATCAGAGAGGCCATAATTCAAGTATCACACTGTATGCTAGCAGCTTGCCTGAATTTCAAGCTTAGTACTGAGTAGAAATAAAAAGCAACCTTTGAAATGTGCCAGCCTCGTTTGAAAATAGAAATCATAGGAAGTGATAGCATTTGTCCCAGTTCATAACAAAATTCGTAGTATCCCTTCATTCTCTCTACAAATTACGTCCTGGCTGTGTGTCGACACTGCACAAGGTTACGTGGATTAAAAAGAAACTACACAAACATACAAATCAGCAAACGCATGGGGCCTTATCCTTCCTCGGGTGAGGCTGGTGATCAGTGTGAAGATTTGTGTACGAGGCATGTACAAGGTGCCACGTGGGTCTAGGGGAGAGAACCACCGTCAGCCTGGTCTGAGGGATGAGCCGAGAAGGCGTCTAGTGTCCTTAAAGATGCTGTCGGTAATCAGCGGACATCCCAGAGTTCATTCAGCTCCTTCAGATTAAATTACCTTAATTTAACTGTTTTAGGAATTCTCTTTCCAGTGCTAGATATGTTTCTGGTGCTGAGGCATTGCTTTACAAACATTCTAATAAACTCCACTTCTCTGGCAGAGCCCCCAATTCCAAGGGGGGAAAAAAAATCGTTGTGAACATTTTCCTCTGTCCTCTTAGCAGCATCTACCAAAAAAATATTTGGGTTAATTTATGCCATTTAAAAATAATAATTTTCCAACTACTGGTGATAGTTTTTTTTTTCTTTTTCTTCCCTACTTATTCTCTTTTTACTTCCTACTAATTCTTGTTCCAACTCAGTTTAATTTTGTCGATTATAGTTTGGGAATGTGTATGCTGTGCTTTTTGTGAAGCAGCCTATGTTAATATTTCTTTCAGGGGTGAATCGGGTGCCGGGAAGACAGAAAATACTAAGAAAGTCATTCAGTACCTTGCTCATGTCGCTTCTTCACACAAAGGACGAAAGGACCATAATATTCCTGTAAGTGTTTGTTCTGCTGTTGTTTTTTAAAACCCTTAGGTTTATTCTTTTGTAATTTCAGAAACAAGAATAAGGAAGCAAGCGGACTCAGTGTGCTGCTGTAATTGACAGCTCCCTGTCTCCGCCACTCCCCACCCAGCAAGGAGGGAGCTAGGGCATCAGGAAAATGTTAGTAACTAGCGATTCCACCAGGGCAAACTGGAATTACGGTTGTAACTCGAAGCCTAATTTCTTACAAAGCTGTGGTGGGGATTGTTAAACATCCATGAGCAGTGCTTAGGAAGACTTCTTCGTTTCCACCAAGAGAAGATCCTCAGATATTTTCAGCACTTCTTCCTGAACTTACAGAGCTACCACCCACAGCAGCCTGAGGGGAGGATAGAAATTTGGGGAGAATTGGTGATAGAAAAGGGGTGAGAATATAAACATCAGTTATCCTTAATCTGTAGATACGAGAAGTGGTAGTTAATACTCCCTGAGAGATGCCAGGCAAACCAGCTTTCACGGTTCTAAACCGCACACTGACTTGGTGCTTTGGATGTGGCTTACCGCTAGGAAAAGACCCAGACTTGCTAACGTTTGCATTTATCTGTTTGTAACGAGCAGCAGGAATCACCTAAACCAGTGAAACACCAGGCAAGTGCTTTTCTTTATGCTTCTTAGTCTTGAGTGTTTGCACTAATTTCTGTCTTTGGATTGAATCTCTACTAGAAACAAATACCATTAGTTCTGAGCAAAATCTACTATGAACAAAATATTTAGTTTTGAAATTGTGTTGCTTTGAGGCTTATTCTTTCCGGAGAAGCAGCATGCCATTTTGCTTTACCTTTGTTTTGTAGAGGAATTTTAATATTTATTTACCCATTCATCATGACATTGAATCATATGTTTATGAAGCCTGTAAACTTAGGGTTTCACGTGTCAATTACCAGGTGGAATTACTTTAATACTTCTTAAATAGGTGGAAACCTGACTTTATGCCATACATTAAATTTTGAATTTGGGGCTGCAGCTTTAAAAGTTGCAACTTAAAAAATTTCTAATCTGTTAACATTGTAGGGCCTGGTAAGTGTTTTAACCCAAAAGCTTCATTGTATTTAATACATAAATTTAGAATTTCCTTTATCCAGGGCAAGTAGCAGAGGAATGTTATTCTCCCTAATTATCAGATGCCCGCCTTTAACTCCACAGAGCATAGCAATGAACAAACCATGGACCGGAGCATTTCCTGCTACTTGGCAAGAGAGGGAGGGCAGAGCTGAGCCAGATGCCTTGGATAGAATGGGACGTCTGTATTTGGACATCCCATTCCCTCGCACTGGAACCGTTTTGGTTTGTCTGTCTTCCACAAGCATAGTGGTGCAAAGCTAGCATAAAGCAAGAAATGATAGTGTTATGAAAACAATCTCTTAATATAAAGAAACGATCAGAAACATCTAAAGGAATAGTCCCAGATACTGAGATTTTCAGATATCTTTTTTAGAATTCTTAAGAAATTCTCAGACACTAAAGCTGTACTATACCTATGAAGGCCCAGGATGTCCTTTTGCTTTTAGCTGTAGACCAGACCAGTGATACGCATTGGGAGGATGAATGAAATAATCATTATCCTATATGATATTTAAAGGCTTCTTTGCCAGTTAAAGAAGGAGTCTCTAGACCAGCAACCAGCTTTTCTTTGTGTTTTAGAGTACATGCTAAATGACCTTTTAATATGTACTTAGATCACTAGCAAAATAGTGTTAAATAGTTAACGTACAGATTTGGGTTTTCCAAATCCTCTGTGGACTACATAAATCATTAGTGTTAACATTTTGTTTCGATGTCATCTTAAACTACAGAGTGGATCCCTGTTGTGTGTGAGTAGCATGCCTACCCCTAGATTTTACGTTGGGTCAAATCAAGCCCTGTAAGCAGGTATCCTCCAGGAAGGCGAGGCGACAGCTTCTCTGGGCCGTGCTGCACTGTCATTACTGATTTGCATGTCTTGTTGCATGTTCGCACTCCGCACAGAATCTTCCATGCTGCTTTCCCCAAGGTTATGTTAATACTAGTCAAGTAGTAGCTATGCCGTGTTTTTAGAAACATGAGAAGACTCCTGGTTCTCAATTAATTTTTCTTCCCCAGCACACCTGAGGAATATGAGATACTCCTGAGCATAGGGACTGGTCACACCCTGAGGAGGGTTGAATCAAGAACTTACTTCTCTCCCCACCACCCCCTCCCCTTCCCGGGCACCCCTAGGCATGACTTCCTCACCCCATTTTGAGGATGACCACCGTAAAGTAATGGTTATACTTTGCAAAGGCAGTGTTTCTCTTGGTTTAATATTGCTGGTTTCCAAATTTATGTTGCACTTTATTGGCAAAACTTAGATTCCCAGGAACCATTTGTGTCAATTGCTAGCATTTTATCACTAAACAGCAGTATAAATTGTAAAAACAAAGTGGAAGGCATTTGTAGGCTCCTGATTTTGTGAGTCTTTGTCTCTTTGCTCATTCTTTTTTTTAAATAACTTTATTAAGGTTTAAATTCATGTCCCATAAAATTCATTCCTTTAAAGTGTACAGGTCAGTGTTTTTGTTTTTGTTTTTTTTCAGTGTATTCCCAGAGTTATGCAATTATTACTACAATCAATTTTAGAATATTTTCATCACCCCAAAAAGAAAGCTTATACCTATTAGGAATCACCTTCCATGTTCTCCCAGCCCCTGGAAATCACTCATCTACTTCCTGTCTCTCTGACTCTGCCTATTCTGGGTATTTTATATGAACGGAATCATATGTGGTTCTCACTGTGCATAGTGTTTTCAAGGTTCATCCATGCTGGAGCATGTGTAAGTGCTCCATTCCTTTTTATGGCCAAATAATAACCTGTTATATTAAATTTGTCACGTTCTGTTTATCCCTTCACCAGTTGATGGCCATTTGGATTGTTTCCACTTTGGCACCAATATGAATAATGCTGCAATATATAAGTTTTCACGTAGGCACACATTTTCAGTTCTCTTGGGTGTATACCTAGGAGTGGAATTGCTGGATTGTGGTAATTTTCTGTTTAACATTTTGAGGAACTGCCACACTTTTCCATAGAGGCTGCACCACTTTACATTCCCCGCAATGTTTGAGGGTGCTAGTTTCTCCATATCCTGGGCAACATTTGTCTTTTTATTAAGGCCATCCTAGCTGTGTGAAGTGATCGATATTTTTATGTTTACCTTATAACTTCATTATAGAAATCTTCATATATAGAAATATGAACAAATGTAAGAAATAAATTTTCAAAATTAAGGTCACAATATTTAAGAAGTAAAACATTTACCTATCAACTTTTACTTACTATAACAAAATGAGTCCTCATTTGGCTTAATGCCCCGGCCAACAGCAAGTACAGCTCCAGTGCCCGTATTCCCTCATCGCAGGTCACTGTTACAGACCCTCGATGTCTGGCACAGTGTTCAGGGCCGCTCCGAAGCCTGGACATGGTACGATTTCAGAGCGGATTTGAGGACGACTAATTTCTTAAACTGGACCATCCCCTGGGAATGACCCCTTCAAGCCAGCCCACCTCCCCACTGACTCCTCAGTCATCCACCTCTAGATGACAGCTTCCGGGTGACTCTGTATCTACTGGTCTAAACTGCCTTGAACTAAGACAAAAAGGTGATAGATAGCAAGTAACAAGCACAGAAATTAGAGCCTGCCACTCGAGATTAGAGTCTGGTTCTAAGCTTGGCGATTGATTCCTGCTGCCAGCTTCCAGCCCTACTCTGTGGTCAGTGGGACACCTGCAGCTTTGCCCCGCAGGCCTACAAGGGGCAGCAAGAGTCCAGCCCGAGTCCCCTTGCTGGCTGAACTGGAGTTTTGAAAGAGGTGTATGTATACATATATATATAATTTTTTTTTAACCACTTTAAAACTCATCCTATATCTATCATATAGCAAGTATATATAATACATTATGTAATAAACACAAGGGTATAGTTTTCATCACAATTGGTAAACCTTTAAAGCATCATATAATTCTAAATACTTAGAACTTTAAAAATAAATAGCTAACGCTGATTTCTTTTCCCCACATTCCCAAGTGACATTTCTCGTTACTATATAGATTGGAAAAGGGACATTGCCCATCCAAGTTCCAGCAGAAAGGTTAGCACTTAGCCACTGTCCCCTGATGGTTTGAAATGGCTTCATAATTTGGTTGAGAGCTGTTAGCCCGGTTTAGCTAAATGTGAAATTATTCAATGCAGAAATGGTCAAATTTTAGTGGTGATTTCTTAAAAGATCATTTTTGTGTGTTTTATAATATTAGCCCTGTGTCAAGCTCATTGTGATTCATTTATGAGGTTTTGAGATCTTTACTTGGTCTCAGTGATGTCAAAAATCCATTGGAAGAGAAGTACCACCACATTCCTGTTAATGTAGTGGCCTCCAAAGCAGGGACCCAAGCCTGCGGTTACCACAGTGATTATGAGGACCCTTAACCCAAAACTTACTGCCACCTCTGGCTCACCACCATCCCCTCCCCAAATACTACTAGAGTGTCTTCGGACCGCTGATTACGCATCCATTCAGCAAACATTCACGGAGCATCGTTTTGGCGTGATACTCACTAACCTCATGCAGGGGATACAGCCGGTGCCTTTAAGCCAAGAGAAAAAAGAATGGAATCAGGATCAGTGGATCACATGCACACATGTGCGTGTACACACACACACATGCATACACACGCGAAGGAGAAAAGAAAAGAATCTGTAAACTTGGCCCAAAGAATTCTTGAAGCCATGTCTAGGGAATATTAAAATGAGGTATACAATATTTGTTTTACCTCCAAGTTAGGAAAATATTTTAAAGATAGATTATTATTGAAAGTATTTTTATTATGATTTGGTAGGATAGTGTGTAATTTTAAGGAATCTGTATTCTAACTCCTTGATCTAACCGTAGGAGTGTCAGGTAAAGGCAGTGCCCCACTTATCAAGTCCGGGTTTTTCTGACAGTTTCTACGCCCTGATCACACAGATTGAGTGAGGTTAAGGGATTCTAGAGCCCAAATCATTATTGGGGTGCCGGCGTACCGAGAGCTTTGCGAGATGTTGGCACAGACTCAGTGATGGCTGTGGCCGCTAACCTCCAGGGGAAAGGCACTTCTGCGTCACAGCACGATGGCTGCTATTCTTAGTGATGACTCTCAGCCATTAACATTGGTTCAGGACACCATGTTTAAGAAACTTTGATAGCATGTAGTGTTTAGAAAGATTTACATCAGAAGTAGCCTGGTGTCTTGAAGTCCAGAAACGGGAAGATCCCCTGTACAGGGAGCATATTATCTAAAGCCAGGAATGTGAGTTGATGCCGCGTCACGACATTCACATGGCAGGACTGGTTCCTGACTGGTTTCAGTTGAACACAATAGTAGACTATAGATGAAACCTGGGAAAATAATCCCGACAATCAGACAATCCAGATAAATGCTCTGGAGTAGACGTGTAACACTGCAGCGCCTCACTGTGTCACGTGCTTCAGGAACATTTCCTACCCTTTCATTGGAGGGAACCACACCACCTAAACATCCAACCACACGTGGGTTAGATGCCGAGACTGCGTGTATGGCATAGATTTGTTCCTGATTTTGGAGTCGATGATAGTGTAATACATCACAGAGCAAGTGGCCATTAATTTTAAAATCTTATGTGAGCTTCCTTGTACTCTTTTTTTGCTTAGAGAATCACAGTAGCTAGCAGTTTTTATTCTTTCTTGAGGTCTAGTATACTGTGGGTATTTTAAAATATAGGGGTAAGATTTGTATTTGGAAAGAGCAGATTTATTTAAGTCCTACAGTATAATTCTGAAATTACATTCCAGGGATACAGAAATGCCTCATGCTTCCCCATACAGCCTTCTGTTGTGTTTCATGATTAAAGCATATATTAATATACTTACATATTTTGTTTGTAAAATCTGTTTTAAAGCTTAATTTGCATAGAAGTAATGACCATTATACCAAGTACAGTATACTTAGCTTTTTAAATACGTGCAAGAATTCAGTAGCATCGCCATCTTTGTCATCTCTGAAACTGGAGACGAGGACATTGCCCTGTCTACATCGTTAAGATATTATGTGAAACCCTTGGAAAAATGGCAAGTCTTATTACCAGTACAGTGGAAGTTATTAGAATTTGCTGCCTGAAATCTGGAACAAGGCAAAGTAGAAATAAGCAGAAGTATTAATATGTTCTTAATTGAAGTATCATGCTAAATTTCGTTTCATGAAAACCAGTTTGCTTTATTTTAAAAATTCTCCACTTAATTTATGTGCCCGTCCTTAAATTTACCATCACTGTTCAATGTGACGTTTTCTTCTCCTTGTGAGCACATGGTAGATGCTACTTTTTTCCTTTAGCAGAGCCCATAAGACCAAGATAAGAAGCCAACAGCAAAGTTTGCTGGATGGCAAATAAAATGAAAACACTGAGCAAAAGACGCAGTGTTTGGTTTTGCTTTGTTTTTTTTCCCTGAGGACTGGAGTAGACATGTTAGATTAACATATATTTGCTTTTATTTGTGTGTGTGTGTGTGTGTGTGTGTGTGTAATGTCTTTTAGGGGGAACTTGAACGGCAGCTTTTGCAAGCAAATCCAATCCTGGAATCATTTGGAAACGCAAAGACTGTGAAAAATGATAACTCATCTCGTTTTGTAAGTTTAAAAGCACCAGAAACTTTTCATTCCTCAGACTTCTAGTTGAATGTCTACTATGATTAAGCAAATCAAGTACCTTCCTTCCTAACAGATGTAGTACGGAACAGGGCTGTCCGATAGACATACAATGCAAGTCACGTGTAATGAAAATGTTCCTAGTAGTCACGTTTTAAAAAGCAAAACAAATGGGAAAAAACAAATGGGAAAGTAATTTTAATCATATGTTTATTATATATAGTTATGTATATAGATAGTTATGTATTATTCTATGGGTGTATAATTATATAACTTCTGTGAACTTATTTCTTCGTTTTTGATCGGTTATGATATATAATTATGAGGTTGGCGTGGAGGTAAAATGAGATGCGTGCTGAGTACTTAACACAGAACCAGGCACAGTAAACACTCAACAAGCGAAGTTGGAATTTGATGTGGTAAATTGTTCTTTTCATACATTACCATTTCTATGGGATGTGGACCTCAGAATAATTTGTCCCTCACATTTTGTCTCCTCAAAAATTTCCTCTCAGCCGTTCGACTCTCTTAATTCGCTGAAAGCTTTACTTTCTTCCTCAGCCCGACCGGCTTGCACACCTAGTCTGGGGACGTTATCCTGGGTGACAGCCGGAACAGTGTGACTTACAGGACACGGCCCTCCCCTTTCCAGCTGCTCAGAGTCGACACTTTCATAGCAAATCATTCAACTTCTGTTATCTCTACTTAAGTCATTCGAGTTAATTCTATGTTTTTCCTCCCTCCTCTGATATTAGACGTCTTAGTTAAAGTTAAGAAGGCCAGAATCAGAGACTTCAATTCTAACAATCCCTTGATGGGCAGTTTCTGGAAATCGGGTTCACTGTGACATTCTTTACTCTGGGTCCGCACGTTAATCTCCTGATGATGTGGTCTCTGTGATCAGGAGAAGCCACCAGATCACAGAGGCCCCAGGAAATACAAAGGTAGCTAGATAACCCTCTCTATGCCTTTGCCCGGGCTGCCAAAACAGAGCACCACAGACTGGGTGGCTTAAGCAATAGGCATGTATTTTCTCACATTTGGAGGAAGTCTGGGATCAAGGTGTTGGCAGGGTTGGTTTCTTCCGAGGCCTCTCTCCTTGGCTTGTGGATGGCCGTCTGCTGTGAATTCACATGGTCCTCTCTGCATGTCTGTGTCTGTTCTTCTCTCATAAGACCCCAGTCATATTGGATCCGGCCCACCCTAGTGACCTCATTTTAGCTTAATTACGTCTGTGAAGACCGTTTCTTTAAACATAGTCATGCTCTGAGCTACTAGAGGTTAGGACTTCAACGTATGAATTTGGGGGTGGGAGACGATTCAGCCCATAACACCCTCAGGGGTAGTTTAAGTGCAAGAGACTTTCCAAGTTATGTAAGAAGTATGGGACTATTTGCTTGGAATATTGTTTATTCCCAGTAAGATAAAATCTGAAGATTTGCTTAATCCAAGTTCATTTAGTAATTATTTTAGCTTTTTCTGTACAAAGTGGGATAACAAATGTGCCCGTGTCGGTAGGAAGCATGGCTGTGACTTTTGGATCTGGGGAAACTGAGCTGCTTTTTGAGTTTCTGTCATTCTGTGGGTCATGAGCACTGAGCTGGAGCCACAATTAAATCTGAAATTCTTCCTCCTGAAAGCCCTGTGTTTAGTGGCTGTGTCATGGGGTGGGAGACACAGTGAGCTACCAGCTTTGGTATGTGAATCTCCGTGAAGATTTTCAAGGACTTCTTAGTGGAAAATGTTTTATTTTACCACATAAATCAAGTTACCAGTCTATTCTGATTTCTACCCTCCCCCCAAACCACACTCTAAATTCAAGAAAAACACTTTTGTACCCATTTGTCTCATTTTTGCCTAGAAAAGATAAATTGCTACTAACCAGTCATGTATGTCCTTTGGTAAAGAATGTAGTGATTCCGTTACTAAGTGGTAAAGAGTCATCTACTGAGGTTTTAGTGTTTGGGACAGATAGACGTGTTGCTATGTAACAAATTCCCCTAAGACCTAGTGACATAAAACGTTTATCGTCTCAGCGTTTCTGAGTGCTGGTTCTGGCCTGTGGTCTCCCACGAGGTTGTCATTACTGTGTGATTGGCTAGTGCCGAGGCATCTGAAGGCCTGCTGAGGCTGGTGGAGCTTGCCAGCTTACTTGGGTAGCTTTTGGCAAGAAGCCTCAGTTGCGCACCTCAGTGGCCTCTCTGCAGGGACGCTTGCTCACGGCATGGCAGCCGGCATCCCCCAGAGCAGGCGACCTGAGTACCAGAAGGTGGGGAGGGGGGGTTATTGAGGCCATCTTGGAAGTTGGCTACCAGAGATCATTAGATTTCCGTATTGACATATATAGGTTATAATCCATAATTTGCATTACTCTAGATCAGTGGTTCTCAATTTGGGGTCCCCTGGGGATCCCACATGTGACGTCTTGTGGGTGAAGGCCAGGGTGTTGCTAAACATCCTACAATGTACAGGACAGGCCCCACAACAGAATTATCCCCAAATGTCAGTTATATGGAGGTTGAGAAGCTCTGCTCTAGTTTGTTCCTTTAAATTGTAGTCTAAATTAAGCTGATCACTTTTTGAAATTCATTTGCAGAGCAATTACTATACTTAAGTCTCCTTAATGCTTGTTATTGATGCCTCCTGTTCCAAAGGTTGATAAAATAATTCTGGTGGGAACTTCTTTTACATTCTACTGGTGGGAAGAATTTCTTAGATTGTTTCCTAGCAAGATTGATTCTAGCAAGAACCACCCATTCAGTGTGAATTCTCAACAAACCCTGATTCAGCTGAGGTTCCACCTTCCAAAGTGCTTGTACTACTGAATAATCATCATTAAGTATGCTCAATCTAATATAGTAAAAGCTAGTCTTTTTTTTTTTTTTTTTGGAGTATAATTGCTTCACGATGCTGTGTTAGTTCCTGCTGCACGACGAAGTGAATCAGCCATGGGCATACATATATCCCCTCCCTCTGGGACCTCCCTCCCACCTCCACCCCCATCCCACCCATCTAGGTCATCACAGAGCACTGAGCTGAGCTCCCTGTGCTATACAGCAGGTTCCCGCTAGCTATCTATTTTACACATGGGTAGTGTATATATGTCAATCCTAATCTCCCAATTCGTCCCACCCTCCCCATACGCCCCTGTGTCCACATGTCTGTTCTCTACGTCTGTGTCTCTATTCCTGCCCTGCAAATAGGTTCATCTGTACCATTTTTCTAGATTCCACATATATGCGTTAATATACGATATTTGCTTTTCTCTTTCTGACTTACTTCACTCTGTATGACAGACTCTAGGACCATCCACATCTCTACAAATGACCCAATTTCGTTCCTTTTTATGGCTGAGTAATATTCCATTGTATATATGTACCACATCTTCTTTATCCATTCCTCTGTCGATGGACATTTAGGTTGTTTCCATGTCCTGGCTATTGTAAATACTGCTGCAGTGAACATTGGGGTGCATGTGTCTTTTTGAATTATGGTTTTCTCAGGGTATATGCCCAGTAGTGGGATTGCTGGGTCATATGGTAGTTCTATTTTTAGTCTTTTAAGGAACCTCCATACTGTTCTCCATAGTGGCTGTATCAATTTGCATTCCCACCAACAGTGCAAGAGGGTTCCCTTTTCTCCACACCCTCTCCAGCATTTATCGTTTGTGGATTTTTTGATGATGGCCATTCTGACTGGTGTGAGGTGATACCTCATTGTAGTTTTGATTTGCATTTCTCTAATGGTTAGTGATGTTGAGCATCCTTTCATGTGTTTGTTGGCAATCTGTATATCTTCTTTGGAGAAATGTCTGTTTAGGTCTTCTGCCCATTTTTGGATTGGGTTGTTTGTTTTTTTGATATTGAGCTGCATGAGCTGCTTGTAAATTTTGGAAATTAATCCTTTGTCAGTTGCTTCATTTGCAAATATTTTCTCCCATTCTGAGGGTTGTCTTTTCGTCTTGTTTATGTTTTCCTTTGCTGTGCAAAAGCTTTTAAGTTTCATTAGGTCCCATTTGTTTATTTTTGTTTTTATTTCCATTACTCTAGGAGGTGGGTCAAATAGGATCTTACTGTGATTTATGTCATAGAGTGTTCTGCCTATGTTTTCCTCTACGAGTTTTATAGTGTCTGGCCTTATATTTAGGTCTTTAATCCATTTTGAGTTTATTTTTGTGTATGGTGTTAGGGAGTGTTCTAATTTGATTCATATGGTAGTTCTATTTTTAGTTTTTTAAGGAACCTCCATACTGTTCTCCACAGTGGCTGTATCAATTTACATTCCCACCAACAGTGCAAGAGGGTTCCCTTTTCTCCACACCCTCTCCAGCATTTATCGTTTGTAGATTTTTTGATGATGGCCATTTTGACAGGTGTGAGGTGATACCTCACTGTAGTTTTGATTTGCATTTCTCTAGTAATTAGTGATGTTGAGCATCTTTTCATGTGCCTCTTGGCCATGTGTATGTCTTCTTTGGAGAAATGTCTGTTTAGGTCTTCTGCCCATTTTTGGATTGGGTTTTTTGTTTTTTTTGATATTGAGCTGCATGAGCTGTTTGTATATTTTGGGGATCAATCCTTTGTCAGTTGCTTCGTTTGTGAAATTTTCTCCCATTCTGAATGTTGTCTTTTTGTTTATGTTTTCCTTGGCCGTGCAAAAGCTTTTAAGTTTAATTAGGTCCCACTTGTTTATTTTTTTTTTTATTTTCATTACTCTAGGAAGTGGGTCAAAAAAGATCTTGCTGTGATTTATGTCAAAGAGTATTTTTCCTATGTTTTCCTCTAAGAGTTTTATAGTATCCGGTGTTATATTTAAGTCTTTAATCCATTTTGAGTTTATTTTTGTGTATGGTGTTAGGGAGTGTTCTAATTTCATTCTTTTACATGTAGCTGTTCAGTTTTCCGCTGCACTGCTTATTGAAGAGACTGTCTTTTCTCCATTGTATATTCTTGCCTCCTTTGTCATAGATTAGGTGACCATAGGTGCATGGGTTTATCTCTGGCCTTTCTATCCTGTACCATTGATCTATATTTCTGTTTTTGTTCCAGTACCATACTGTCTTGATTACTGTAGCTTTGTAGTATAAAAGCTAATCTTTTTAGAAAAGATTTTTGATTAAGGCAGTGTTCTTAGCTATTCATTCAGCCAAGAAACAAGTATCTTTAATATTGACTTTGGGCTTTAATTCTTAGAAAAAGTCAACTTTATATTGATACGTACAGTATTTTTTTAAAGAGTTTAGTAGCTAGCTACTATTATCATAAGGCATTAACTGCACAGTACAACAAGAAGTTGATTTTAGCGGGTCCATAAAAAATAGCGAAGTAATTAGTTCCATTGACTGACTCGTGTTCAGTTAAAACACCCTTTAGCAGTTTCCTGTGGGTGTTGCCGACACTGGTTCTCAGGGGGTTAGAGAGTAGCCAGTGTAGACTCATTTTTAAATTAAATTTTATTAATTTAGATTTTTTGTTGTGCATTTCAGTTAACTGTTAAGCACCTATTCTTTGCCAGGCACTGTGCTGCTTACGTGTTATCTCCATTGGATGTCTAATGGATTTCTTGAATTAACAAATGGAACTTTTTTTTTTTTCATTCAAAATTTCTTTTTTTAAGTCTGGTGTCAATAAGTGGTACCATCAAGTCACCCGGTTGCTTAAACTTAAAATAAAAACAACAAAACCTAGAAAAACAAAATGCCTAGGAATCATCCTTGCTTGAGCCTTTTTCTCATGGCCCATGTCCAAGCCAGGAGTGAATTTTGTGGTTCTGCCTCCAGAACGTGTTTCACATCTGTCCACGTTTCTCCTTCTCCCTTCCCTAAACTCCTTGTTCGTCTCAAACCTGGTCTGAGGAGGTTTCCTCTATGTCCTCTCCCCCAGTGTCCTGCTGATTTCCCTTGTAGCGCTTAGCACAGTCTGTAGTCGGCGCTCTGCTTATCTGTGATCTCTCCCCTGCTAGCACGTAAGATCTCTGGCGGTAGGGACCCCATCCACCTTGCTCTCTGGATCCTTAGTTGCCTCTGCCTCCCACGTGTAAGTACATAGTAGGTGTATGTATTTATGGAATCCATTGTTACAGTGTGGTTGCCTACTAAGCGCTTGACACTCTTCTATGCCCTGGGAATGTATCAGTGCACAAAACAAAGGTCTGCAGCCTCACAGAGCTCGCCTTCAGTTGGGTTTTACCTTTAACGTGTTTTTGATGACTTGCCATCATGTACAGTTGAGCTCAGGGAGTGTTGCACGTGCCAGGCTGTCTGAGAATATGCATGCCCCAGTTTTTTGGTTTTTTTTTTTTTTTTAATTGAAGCATAGTTGATTTACAATATCGTGTTAGTTTCAGGTGTACAGCAAAGTGATTCAGTTATACATTTTTTTTTCAGATTCTTTTCCATTATAGGTTATTACAAGATATTGAATATCATTCCCTGTGCTATACAGTAAATCCTTGTTGCTTATCTGTTTTATATGTAGTAGTGTGTATCTGTTAGTCCCATACTCCTAATTTATCCCTCCCCACCCTTCCCCTTTGGTAACCGTAAGTTTGTTTTCTGTGTCTGTGAGTCTGTTTCTGTTTTGTAAATAAATTCATTTGTATTATTTTTTACATTCTGCATATAAGCAACATCGTGTAATGTGTCTTTCTCTGTCTGACTTACGTCACTCAGTATGATAATCTCTAGGTCCATCCATGTTGCTGCAAATGGCAATATTTCATTCTTTTTTATGGATGAGTAGTATTCTGTTGTATAAATATGTACCACATCTTTTTATCCATTCATCTGTTGCTGGACACTTAGGTTGCTTCCATGTCTTGGCTATTGTAAATAGTGTTGCTATGAACATTGGGGTGCACGTATCTTTTCAAACTAGAGTTTTCGTCTTTCCCGGATATATGCCCAGGAGTGGGATTGCTGGATCATATGGTAACTATTTTTGCCTTTTTGAGGAATATCCACCCTGTTTTCCATAGTGTGTATGCCCCAGTTTTAGAAGTGTGGGCAGAAGGTACGTGGGAGTTGCTGGCCCCACAGCCAGGCCAGCCTGGGGTTGGGGCTGGGATTGGGGTTGGACATCAGATGGAAAGAGTGACATGACGTTAAAAGATGAGTTGTGCGTACAGTGGAATTCCGTGTAGTCATTATTTACAAGCCACATGCCTGCGGTGAAAATATTAGAAACTATAAACTCTGTAAATTTTAGAATCCACTTGTTTCCATTTCTTTGATCTGATATAGACAAGTAATTTCCTGAAGAATATCTTTTCTTTCAAAGGTGAGTAGCGCATGGTTTGTATTGAAGGGGATTCTTTAGGAGAGTATTGCCCTTATGAAAATAATCGTTCACAGTTAGTCCAGCTCTCTGTTTATGGACAAGTGAAATGCGTTCCAGATGGAGGAGATTTATGTAAAATGAATGTCTTGTAGTGAAACTGTAGAAACAGGGAGTTCAATTTCAAAATGATTGTATCAGCAGATACGTCTCGTCTTAGAAAGTTTTAGTAGGGATCACTTTCCATATCTGCACAAATCTTTTCCTTTTTTTCTTCTTTTTTTTTTTTTCCTTTGCAAAGATTTAAGCCAATTTGGCAATTCCGTTTTATGTAGCTTGTGGTAGCTAATTAGCCTCTAATCATTGAAGCTAGATAAAGCCTCCAGGTGCCTCCTTACCCCTCGGCTACCAGGTTACAATGAAAGTGAGTCAGAATTCTGCACCCTCATGTGTATTATCGAGCAGGCACCAAAATCAGTTTTGTGGGTAAATTGAACACAGTTGCTGCTCTGTCTTGTGTCGTCTCACCGAGGCTTTCTGTAAAGATTTACCGAGGCAAATGTGACAGTATTAGAGACAGAACGTGGTCTGCACCACGCAACCCCCATCCTCCAAACCCGCGGCTGCCCTCCCAACCCTGCAGCCCCTGGGGCTTGCTGCAGCCTTGACACCTGGCCCACACCAGACTGGCTGGCGGACGTCTGTGTATTTCCAATCAGTCCAGGCTATTAATGTCACTCATTTTTCCCCAGGAATTTCTAACATCCGTTACACTAAGTAACAGGGCCACTTAGTTCACAAGAAAACTCATTTTACAAAGCTTCTGGTGTAATCTG
This sequence comes from Balaenoptera physalus, assembly GCF_965194825.1. Taxonomy (NCBI): domain Eukaryota; kingdom Metazoa; phylum Chordata; class Mammalia; order Artiodactyla; family Balaenopteridae; genus Balaenoptera; species Balaenoptera physalus. Next base: position 57,064,143 of record NC_138901.1, on the reverse strand, counting down.
GAGATTAAGATAGCTGAAGCATTTAAAATAGCCATCTGGCCTTGGGATTAAATCCTAACTAATTACTTCACGAATGGGTTTTCCCATTTAGGGCAAATAGCTGCCTCCAGAGTGGAGATTTTTCCTGGAGCAAACTAATACACATCCATAGCACGCTATCTGTACTAACATGTGTTCAGGTAAATTACAGATCTTATAACAACTTTAAATACCAAATTAGGAAGGGGGAAAGTATTTTCAGAGCATGAAACAAACCTGCATTGTCCCTGTAGTAAGTTGCTAACAATCTAGGTTTAATAACTATGGATATGTCATAACCACCCACCAAAAAAGTTCCAGAAAGTCAATGTTGATTCAGAAAGAATAAAATTCTTTAAGTAAGATAATTTTCTTCTTATTTTCTTGATAGTATCAAAATATCCAAGTTGTCCTATTGCACCTTTTGAGTGAAATTCTTTACAGTTTCTGTTTTACATAAGAGAGAGGATTCTAGCCATCTTTGCTGTTCAGACTCTTGCAGTAACGTGCTGTCTTAGTTGTCCTTGGATTGGGAAGCAATGTGCATGGCATCAAAATGCATCCTCTATCATTAATACATAATGTACTTGTCCTGTTATTTGCTTTTCCTTTGTTTTTGTTTTTATTGGCGAAATCCTGGTTGAATATTCTGAGTACCATAATCTAACCTATATGGGAATCAAATACAGTGTGGGCATCTTCACAAGTTTCTTCACATCATGTCTAAAAGATGAGAGGACCCAACCCATTTAAAAGTAAAACTCTGCTTGTTTTCCACTTTAGATTTGTATGTTAATAAAAATGTTAATTCTGAAAGAGTATTTATTATGTATGTGATGGAAAAGCTTTTCAACCTATATATTTTATTTTCTCCCCTGACCCCACCCCGAGACTAACACTGAAGTGATTTCACATCCCCTGGCCTGCCTCTTACCTAATTTGCCAGGATGTTCAACATTAAGGGGAATATTTAAATCCTAGACCATTTGGAGGATATTCAGTAAAGTATTTCTTTCTGGTTCAGAAATTTTGCTTTTTTCTGTTGTCAAAGTATTGATACTTGGGTAGATTTCGTAAAATAGCTGAACATGAGTATCACTTAGCATAGAGAGTTGATAATTTTCAACTTTATAAGGTTTTTTTTATTAAAGTGTTTTAAAAATAGAACCAAGATTTATTAGTTACTAAGTAGGTTGTTTTCAGAGTTACTGGTTTCTTTTGGGGTCAGGACAGGGCCAGAGGGACACCCCCAGTCCACTCTGCCTTCTCCCACATGTAGGCTTTCTCATTCCAACCTCTTTTTTCATTAGTTTTTTGCCTGGCCCTTTTCCTTTAGCCAAAAGATATTTCTCTGGCACTAGCTGTAATGGTTAGAGCAACTATGGATGCCAGTTACAAAAAGGAAAGGGAACCGATTTGGCTAGGGAACTGATGAGCAAATTAGACGTTGTATGTTGGTGACTTTGTTTATCCAGGTAAGTGGTCACATGTCTAAATTATTTGGGGACATTTCTTTTTAGGTTACCTGTTCAGAAGCCCGTGTTTTTAGTTCAGAAGAACTAAAAAACTTTGTTTTGTTTTTTTTTTCTCCTTTGAATCTAACTTCTTTTTAGTTTATATTTTCTCATGAAGTAAAGGAAAAATAAGTTCACCAAATATAAAATGGATAGTGTTCAATTTAAAATTTTAAAGTTATTACAGTTCAACATTACCAGTGTGATAACTTTGTCCTTTTGCCCAAATAAAGAATTTCTTTTGTTTAATGAATTTTGAACTTCTAATGTAGAGTGGTAAAGAAAAGGGGATAGGAAATAGTATAAGAAGTTGAAAGCTTAAACAGCATGTAGATAAATACATAATAAATTAGACAAGTTATTGAAAGCTGAACGTTTGTATTACTGTATAATGAATTTTTAAGTGAAATACTCAGTAAGAATTAGGTGATATGATATGATTTTGATTAACATTTCTGCAGGGTTAAAATGAGAAGTTTGAAAAAGTATCTGTTTGAGCAGTTGTGTTGGCAGTGTAATCTTTGCAGCTTTGAAGTAATAACATTGTCTTGACTACTGTCTCTTAAAATAGTAATTTTTTTATTAACTCAATGAAGTAGTGTATAGATGATACAGCTGTTTAAAATTTGTAAAGAATTTTACTCCTCATTATAACATCAGGACCTGATTTTAGTTTTTGAGTTTCTTTTTTGAGCAGTTCTAACGATTTGTAAGGACTGATAGTTTTTGAACTTTATTGTTTCTTAAGGGTCTTCCACAAAACAAGAACAGAAATGATTTATTTTAAAAATAGCATAAAACTCATTTTCTCTCATAATTACCATATGAGTCCTTTGGGCCATTTTATAAATCTAAGAAAAATTAAGGGTTTTAGTGATCTTATTTTTTTCTGTATTTTGTAACATTTTGCTATTTCATCATCCTTGGAATTGATTCATCATTACTCATCAGTTATTCCCAACAATGTTTAAAAAGACTAAAATAGGGGCTTCCCTGGTGGCACAGTGGTTAAGAATCCGCCTACCAACGCAGGGGACACGGGTTCGAGCCCTGGTCCGGGAGGATCCCACATGCCGCGGAGCAGCTAAGCCCGTGCGCCACAACTACTGAGCCTGCGCTGTAGAGCCCGCACACCACAACTACTGAGCCCACGTGCCACAACTCCTGAGCCCATGGGCGCACCTAGAGCCCGTGCTCCGCAGCAAGAGAAGCCACCGCGATGAGAAGCCCATGCACTGCAACAAAGAGTAACCCCCACTCGCCGCAACCAGAGAAAGCCCATGCGCAGCAATGAAGACCCAACGCAGCCGATAAATAAATAAATTTATTTATTTATTTATTTTTAAAAAAAAGACTAAAATAATAAGACTAATGGAATTGCCTAGAAGGGTGCTGTAACAGTGACTGTTGCATCATCCTTTCGTTTGCTTATTGTATTGCCCAAAGAATTGCATTATCTTTCAAGAAGGTATGAAAGAATGCTACAGACAGCATTTTTGTAGTCTGCTTTTAGATTTCAGTGAACATAGTTGAAAAAATCAGAAGTTTTCACCTTAATGACAAAGAGAAGTAAAGTGACGGAGGAACACATTTCACAAATATTAGATGAATCAGAAGATGAATGCAAAGAGACAGGCAGCGTTGTAGACTCTGATGACGGTGAAATTGGTTCTGTAAGTCTCAGGTTGAGTCTTCAAATGCAGTAGCCTAGAATTTTCTCAAACTCAAGAACAATCTATTTCTAAAGACAAAAAGGAGGTACGTCATTGGCATCCATTTAGTCATTCAGCAGGAAGGATTTCCTAACTCAGAATTTTGTAATAAGAATCTGGACCGCTGGTTTTACTAAACGGCCGTGTGACAGTGTTCTTTCATCTTGTGTAATGTTTGTGGACCAGCACTTATGCAGCATGGTTTGTAAGGGGACAAGTGCTGAAGGCAGAATTGTATATGAAAGTGATTGGAAGGAAGTAGACAGTGTAGAAATGAAGAGATTCATTGGATTGACCATTCTCATCGGTGCTTGTAAATCTAAAAATGAAAACGTTTTACAATTACAGAGCCAAAAAGGACTTCCTCTCATAAACAAAATTATGGGCTGTCAGAGGTTTTAGGTATTCTTCCAGTATTGCATTCTGACAATGCAAGGGCAATGATAAGTGAGAACCTGTTGGTGGAAGGGAATAAAGGTGTTGATAGTTGCCACTCTGAACAGCTGTTACCCCAGGATGTTGTATCTCTTGAAGATAAGGGAGTAGTTTTGCTTACAACTTAGAGGTTGAAATCAGACTGCAGTGTATCATGGCCTACTACTCTCTGTAGTAGTTTTATTTTACGAGAACGTAAACACAGATCCTCCCTTTAAATTACCGTTTAGCTTGAAGCTAACGGATCTACTTGATAAACTCTAAGACTACTCAGCTCCACTGGGCTGTTTCTGGGAATCCGTCTTCTGTTCCCATAGCACCGACTCTCAGTCCTTTGGACGTGCCCAGACCACGTTCTTCAGGTTCTGAAAAAACACCACCTTGGTTCTCCTGAAGTTGGGGGCCACTGGTCAACATCTCTCAATGCCACAACCATATTATTTGTGTAAACTGGTTGTTTGTATAAAAGTAATACTTATATCACAAGAGCCCATCTGAAAAGGAGGAGAAGTTTTTTCTCACGTTAAAAAACAAAACAAAACTTTCTCTCCCGCCATAAAATAAAACTAACCAAACAAGCAAATAGTGATTTTTATTTTGTGACGCTTAAGTAATTAACAAGTTCTCTATGGAAGAAATTGTTCAATGCTCACCAGCAGCCTCTTAAAGATTTGCATGGTAGTCTGATGGAATTTAAATTGTTACCTCATTAAGTTCGGTGATACAAGATCAGCTTTTAAGCTAGAGGGCGTTGCTGGCATTTGTGTCACCATCCTCATTTCCAATTTCATGTTCTACTCTGTTGTCTGCATATACTCAGTTACAAATGTTAGACCCGTGTCCAGAGTTGTTTTGGTTTAGCCAGTGTTTTGATAATTTGTAAATGTGGTGAGTGACTTTATACATGACTGTGTGAGGGGTGCTAAGAGGCTGTTTTTCACAGAATGCCTTTGCTTCCTCCAGGACTCATGTTTTTCACCTCCCTCTTGAACCCTTTGGGGTTTAGTGGCATCTGAGGCAGACCCTTAATGGAATGCATATCTGTTATGACGCCACGATACCTTAGCCATACCAAACTAGCCATGCATTTCCTGTGCAGAGCAAGGCTTTTAGAAAATATGAGATAGCATATTTACATTTTGGTGGCCGGGTTGGGGGGTGGTTTGAAGGACACTTTGGAAATGGTGAAGGGGAGAACTGGGGTGGGGAGGCAGCTCCTCGGTGTGTACATGAGGGAGACTTCACTGCTGGAAATCAGCATTAGGAACTTTCTCCCCAGCTTCCCCACGTGCGACCTCTTTTCACCTTGTTTTCCTAGTTTAGTTTGAGTTTATTAAAATTGGAAAACTGGGTGAGTTCTTACTGAGTGCTCATAATATTGAGCAAAAAATATGAGTTCTTTTTTAAAATTTAATTTATTTTTGGCTGTGTTGGGTCTTTGTTGCTGCGCACGGGCTTTCTCTAAGTTGTGGTGAGCGGGGGTTACTCTTCATTGTGGTGCGCGGGCTTCTCATTGCGGTGGCTTGTTGTGGAGCACAGGCTCTGGGTGCACAGGCTTCAGTGATTGTGGCTTGCAGGCTCAGTAGTTGTGGCACACGGGCTTAGTTGCTCCGTGGCATGTGGGATCTTCCCGGACCAGGGCTCAAACCCCTGTGCACTGCACTGGCAGGCAGATTCTCAACCACTGCGCCACCAGGGAAGCCCCAAAATATGAGTTCTTGATTTTAGTAAGTTATCCCTTTTTTCAGTTTTGAAAATCAACATTATTAAGATATAATTTACCTGCAATAAATCACAGTTCAAAAACTCTGTGGTAGCATCCGAATACTGACTACTCATTTTTTTCTACTTAAAGTAAATATTTATACACTGAAAAAAATAACATTGGAAAGGTGAGAAGAGTCCTGAAGTCATGGGTGAAAGAATGGGCAAGTGAAGAGTGTAAATCAGCATTTCATGAGGAAGTAACGTTTAATTTAACATGTTTATTGTAAATCTAAGGAATAGATGTTTAATTATATTTTTTTAAATGATGTTTATCTAAGGAGGCCTAAGATATCTCCCTTGTTTGTTTGTTTTTTTGTTTTTTTGTTTTTTAAATAACAATTTTATTTATTTTTATTTTTGGCTGTGTTGGGTCTTCGTTTCTATGCGTGGGCTTTCTCTAGTTGCGGCGAGCGGGGGCCACTCTTCATCGCGGTGCACGGGCCTCTCACTGTCGCGGCCTCTCTTGTTGTGGAGCACAAGCTCCAGACGCGCAGGCTCAGTAGTTGTGGCTCATGGGCCTAGTTGCTCCACGGCATGTGGGATCTTCCCAGACCAGGGCTCGAACCCGTGTCCCCTGCATTGGCAGGCAGATTCTCAACCACTGCACCACCAGGGAAGCCCTCCCTTGATTTTTTTTTTTTTTTTAAGGTTTTTTTGTTTTGTTTTTAATTTTTTTTTTTTAATTTATTTTTGGCTGTGTTGGGTCTTCGTTCTGTGCGAGGGCTTTCTCTAGTTGCGGCAAGCAGGGGCCACTCTTCATCGCGGTGCGCGGGCCTCTCACTATCGCGGCCCTCTTGTTGCGGAGCACAGGCTCCAGACGCGCAGGCTCAGTAGTTGTGGCTCACGGGCCTAGTTGCTCCACGGCATGTGGGATCTTCCCAGACCAGGGCTTGGACTCGTGTCCCCTGCATTGGAAGGCAGACTCTCAACCACTGCGCCACCAAGGAAGCCCCCTTGATTATTTTTTAAAATTAGTTTATTGAGTTACATTTTGCGTACAGTAAAATTCACCCCTTTCAAGTGTACAGTTCGATGGATTTAGACGAATGTAAATAGTAGTGTAACTGGCACCGTGATCCAGAGATAGAATATTCCCATCCTCCAAAAAGTTTCCCTCCTGCCTTGACATCGTCAGTCCCCTCCTCCTAACTGTAGCTCTGATAACCACTGGTCTATTTCGTCTCTATAGTTTTGTTTTCTTTAGAATGTCAAGTAAATGGAATCATGGCGTAAGTGTAGTGTTCTCCGTGCAGCTTCTTTCACACAACATAAAGCTTCTTTAGATCCATCCATGTTGTTGGGTGTATCACTGGCTTGTTCATTTTTATTGCTCCGCGGTGTTCCATTGTGTGAATATACCACTATTTTTTTATCCATTCACTCTTGACGGACATTTGGATTGTTTCTTTTGGGGGACTATTAAGAAGAAAGTGGCTGTGGACGTTCACGTGCAACACTTCGTGTCATGTGGTAACTTATGTTTAACTTTATAAGAAACTGGCAAACTGTTTTCCAAAGTGGCTGTACCAGTTTGCATTCGATCCAGGGTTGTATGAGAGCCCTAATTGTTCTATATCCTTGCTGGTCTTTCTTAAAAATTTTACAGAGTGGATATGTAGTTCTATCTCATTGTGCCAGTTTTAGTTTGCGTTTCCCTAATAACTAATGATATTGAGTATCTTTTCATATACTTACTGACCATTTATATATCTTCTTTGATGAAGTATCTGTTTAAATCTTGTATCCAATTTTTTTTTATTGGATTGTTTGTCTTGTTACTGGTTGTAAGAGTTCTTTATATATTCTGGGAACAAAATCCTTTATCAGATACATGTTTTGCAAATTTTTTCTGCCAGTCTGGTTTCTCTCTCTCTTTTATTTTTTTTTAAATCTTCTCTACAGCGTTTTTTCAGTATATGTGCTTCCGAAACGAGTACTGCAGTGTCTTTTAAAGAACAGAAGTTTTAAATTTTGATGAAATCCATTTATCAGTTTTTTATTGTATGGTTTATGCTTTTTGCATTCTATCTAAGAAATCTTTGTCATAAAGATTTTCTCCTGTTTTCTTTAGCGAGTTCTTTTAGAAAGTTTTCTTTTATAGTTTTAGCCCATGCGTTTAGGTCTATGGTCTATTTTGAGTTAATTTTTGTATATGGTGTGGGGTAAGGGTCTAGGTTCTTTTTGTTTCACTTTGTATATTTTTCAAGCACCCCTTGTTGAAAAGACTGGTCCTTTCCCTGTTAAATTACCTCGGCACCTTTGTCAAAGATGAACTGACCGAATGTGCGTGCTCTATTTCTGGACTCTACTCTGCTCCGTTGATCTGTATCTCTGTCCTTTAATCAATACCACACTGTCTTCATCATTTTATAGCTTCTTGAAATCCGGTAGTGCAAGTCCTCGAGCTCTGGTCCTCTTTCTCAGAATTGTTGTGACTTTTCTGGATCTTTTTCATTTCCCTTAAATTTTAGAATCTGCCTGTCCACTTCTATAAAGAAAGCCTTCCAATCCCATGCCTTTTCATTTGCTGAATAATAGTAGTATGTTTACCAGTATCAGTCCTTAGCAGTCCTGGAATTCTTGATCATTATTATGTTCCTTTATTTTGCAAAGGATTTAATTTGGCCTTTTATATCAGTATTTATAAGTAAGATATTTGCTTTTATTTTGCTTTCCCTTTTTTATGATATCTTTACCGGTTTGGGTATTCAGTGTTATGATAACTTTATAAAATGAATTATGAAAGAATCACTATTTTCTGTTTCCCTGGAACAGTTATGTAGTGAAGCAATCAAATATTCCCTAGGAATTTGCAAAACTATTTAAGACCAATCCATCAATTTTAAAGGAGTAATTATATTTTATTATTTTCTATGATTATGGTCTGTTCAAGTTTTCTCTTGTTGTTTTCCTGAATGGATTTCTGTTTTCTTAGGAAGTCATCTATATTATTTACTTTTTTCAAGTCTAGCATTATAGGGCTGGGCGTAGTGTTCCTTTAAAGCTATTAAAATCTTTCAGATTATTTAGAAGAGCTTTTAAAAAGTTCTGAATGGTTAGGATTTCATTTTTATTATGTCAAGGAAAGTAACCTATCCTAGCCCTACATTTAAAAAAAAATTTATTGAGGCTTTTTCTTTTTATTTGGGGTAATATATAAGATCCACTTTTGTAAGCAATTCATGGATACATGATAAGGTACTTTGGCTTATTGTTTTATTATAGTGTTCAGATCTCCTATGTCCTTAATTTATTTTCAATTTTCTCTTTGTGATTTATTTTCAGGGCAAGTTTATTCGGATCAACTTTGACGTAACTGGGTATATCGTTGGGGCCAACATTGAAACATGTATCCTTTTTCATAATCGCATTATTCAAAATAGAGAATGATTTAATCTTCCTTTGGCCTCGTGGCAACCCTCTGTGGTACCTCTTCCATTATCCAGATGATAAAACTTTAGCCCAGAGAGATTGTGACTTGTTCAAATACCTTCAACTTCGGAATATGAACTCCAAAGTGGTATTTTGTTGTTGTTCGTTTTTAACACCAGGTCATGATCTGGTCACATGGCTGGGGAAGTGGAGGGTCCCACTGAGGTGAGGGTACCTGTACATCGACCCAGGAAGTGTCTGTGTGCTGTAAGGACGTTTAGGTGAATACCGATATGTTGAAAACATCTTCAGTTACTGCTGTGTTAGCCCATTTTTTACCATCTACTTCTGATACTAGTGGGGTGAACATGTCCCATCGAAACAAACCGTATTAATGTACAGAGCTGAAGTAGTTTCAGTTAGTGTTAAGCAGAATAAAAGTAGGGGCAAAAAAAGTCAAATACATAGACTAGTCTTAAGAAATGTCACATGCATAGAATGGCCTTAAAGAATGATAGGTATATAAAGAACTAATTTGATTTAAGAGATAATAAATTAGAAATGATTCTGAATGATAATGTGCCAGTTAGGAAAGATACAGGTGACAATCCTCTGATACTTGTTAAATACTCTTCAGTGATAGAAATACACTGCTTCTATCCCTCAGGTGAGGGATAAATCAAACTTTTCCTGTTAATTCAGAACTGTGTTTTATGTCTCTAAATATGCTCAGAGCCAGAAAACACAAGAAGCACTTGAAAATGACAAGCGAATGGAGCTAGGGTTTCTTCATACTGGGGAGCATCGTTCATGTGAGTGTACTTTCCGCCGAATGTGGAGGATGTGTTTGGCATAGTCTGATTTAAAATCAGGCTGTATGGCACACACATAAAATTCACTTTGGTGGCCCCTGGGAAGGTTTACTTCAGAGGAGGCAATCCTCTCCCAAAGCAGTGAAACTGAGACTCTGAGAGCCCAGTGTGGCTGTCGACCCAGAGACACGCCGGGAGCATCAAGGCCCCGTGGACAGAGAACCCAAACAGGCCCCAGATGTGCGTCCTGATACCCAGGCGGAGGCGCGGTGTTGTGACGTGCAGGCGCTGAGTGCGGACTCGCAGGGGTAGGACAGGAGTTACGCACATGTATTTTGGAGTTCAACAAAGTTTTGATTTGTACCTCTACCACTTATTAGCTGTTTTGTGTTTTTTTAAAAATCTTTTCTACATACAATGCTTCGCATTTTTATTATTTATTTGTTTATTTATTATTTTTGGCTGCGTTGGGTCTTCGTTGCTGTTGCTGCGCACCGGCTTTCTCTAGTTGCGGCGAGCGGGGGCTGCTCTTTGTTGCGGTGCGTGAGCTTCTCATTGTGGTGGCTTCTCTTGCTGCGGAGCATGGGCTCGAGGCGCGCGGGCTTCAGTAGTTGTGGCACGCGGGCTCAGTAGTTGTGGCTCGCGGGCTCTAGAGCACAGGCTCAGTAGTTGTGGCACATGGGCTTAGCTGCTCCGCAGCATGTGGAATCTTCCCGGACCAGGGCTTGAACCTGTGTCCCCTGCATTGGCAGGCAGACTCTTAACCACTGCGCCACCAGGGAAGTCCCAGCTGTGTTATTTTGAGTAATTTCTTTGTGCCTTGGTTTCCTTATTTGTGAAGTTGCGATAGTAATTCTGATGTCAAAAGGCTTTTCCTGCCTTCAGTGTCACCCTTAACCTCCTTTGCTCAGACCTTCTGGAAAAATCTCGTGCTGTTCGTCAAGCAAAAGATGAACGTACTTTTCATATCTTTTACCAATTGTTATCTGGAGCAGGAGAACATCTGAAGTGTAAGTTACAAAGTTTTTTACTATTTTATATTCAGTTGAGTATCTTTTTTAATATTAAAAAAATTTTTTTGAGAAAGAGAACAGTTTTGGGAAACAGATTTATACACATACGCCAGAATTCTAGCTGGTTAAATTACGAAAATGATATTGAACTTGCAAGCCATGGGATCAGTTACTTTAAGTGGCAAGCATACGGGTGGTGTTATATTACCTTTTGTACTTTTGTTTCTTTTCTTTTAAAATAATTTTAAATTAGAAGACAAATGATGTGTTTTTATACACATTCCATTTCAAAGTTTATAAATACAAAAGTAAGAAAAAATAAATTTATTTAATAAAGTTAACGTGAATAAATATGTGTATTCCTAGATTTACAACTGAATGTGTGTGATGCTTCCAGTAGTACTAGAAAGAGCCTGTGTGGATTTTTATTTATTTATTTTGTGAATCACAAGTTTAGGGTTGGACAGGGTAAAAAGTAAATTCTGTTCTTGGTCAGAGTTTTGCTGGGTCAGGAGGGAGAGGAGAAGGTACACAACTTTCCAGTTTCTTCTGAGTTTCAAAGTCCATGCTGCTTCTCTAGGATTAGTATGTATATTATTTAGCTATCAAAACAGACATATAAAACCCAGTAATACTTTTCTCATCTGGGGTCTAGGCTTTTGTTAACCATAGGTCATCTGTGGAAGCATTAAACCCAGAAATCAGTTAAAGAAAGACCTGCAAGGAAAAAAATAATAATAATAAGCAGCAAGTAAATAGAGTAATTGCCAGTGAGAGACTAAAAATGCAAGATTACACATTAGGTAACGCTGAAGGGAAGAAAACCCTCAGGCTTTCAGACTGGCAGGCATTCTGAAGTAGTAATGAATCAAAAAAAAAAAAAAAGACAAAACTGTTAAAAGAAGGAGATTTTTTTAAAAAAGAAAGAAAAGCAAGCAATACCCAGTAGCAGCTAAATGTGATGTAAATAAGAATTAAGGGATGGGGGTGATCGGGAGAAATTCTCTGCAGCAGAGCCAGTTACACGGAAAGCTAGGAGCACGTGATAACATCTCCTAAAGGGATAACTATCTGTTTTACTATTTTGAGCGCTCCTGAGAACGTTCTTCTGCTCTTAAGAACACGTTTCTTGAAGGAGTCAGTTAAGTTCTCTCTAACTCCTGGCCCCTGAAGTATAGAGTCAGTGGGAGTGTCCGTTATAATACCCCGTCAGACTATTACTATGTCAGACATCACTCTCAGAGGCAATGTACCACTAAACAGACTGACTCGGAGAAAGAGTTTCAAGGCATTGTCTGGGCTCAGGATTTACCTGGTCCATATTCTACACCTTCCATATCCAAGTCTTTATCTAAGCCCATGCAGTCTTCACATTGACCTCATAGTGTTTGCTATAAACTCCTTGCTAATATAGGAACGTAGAATATGGGTTTGAAAGCTTTCCCTCAAAAGATGCCTAAAATATTTAAATCTGAAAATAAAGTTTAGTTATCTGGAAGATTATCATACCCCAGCTTTCTGATTTCAAATATAATATTATACAAACCACTGTTCCCAAAAGCCCCTGTTTAGATGTTGTTTACATCATCGTTTTCCTTCATTGTACAGATAATGGAAAACTGTCTTATGTTTGTGTATTTAACATGAGCATATAAAGAAAGAAGTGTACGTGGTAGTGATGGGTTAGATGTTCTTCTGCCATGTGGGTGCAGCTTGAAGGTGGGGATGTGCTTTAGTCTGTTGTTGACTATTTACTATGTTGTATTCTATTATGTTTTCTTTCAGCTGACTTGCTCCTTGAAGGATTTAATAACTACAGATTTCTCTCCAATGGCTATATTCCTATTCCGGGACAGCAAGACAAAGATAACTTTCAGGAGACAATGGAAGCAATGCATATAATGGGCTTCTCCCACGAAGAGGTTCTGTGTATGTGTGATTTCTCCAATAAGATTCTGATGCTCAATTTTCATAAGACTTATAAATTGGGGGTAAATAACCTAAACTAGAAAATGATTGAGAAACTAATGGGAACTGCCTGTAATTTTACGAAATTTCTTTTTATGGAATTTGTCTTACTGAAAAATTTTGTGTAGCTAATTTTTAGCACAAACTAAGTTGGAATATGTCTCTGCTACATTTTGATGCAGTATCTTAATTTTTTTCTTTTTATATCAACGTAAAGCAATGCTTAAAGTGGTATCTTCAGTGCTACAGTTCGGAAATATTTCTTTCAAAAAGGAGCGAAACACTGATCAAGCTTCCATGCCGGAGAATACAGGTAAATTGATGAATACTGATTTTATTTCTATTTCCATGGTCTGTTGTTGTGTTCTCCAAAAACATGTTACAACGCAAGCATAGAAGCCCTCCTGAAGTGTTTCCTATGAGACTCCACGTGCCTAGGAGTAAGGGTCACTCTGATTCCATAAAGGAGGGAAGAGAATGGGGTGCAGGGTGAGACGTGGCAGTGGAGACTCTGCCTTAGCCATGGGGCGTTAGGACTGGGGAGTGGGAGGGGGCACAGGCTGCAGAGACCACAGCGCTCATCTGAAAGGGAGCTGCAGCTGCCGCGTTCTATAGCCAGTTTTCTCCTTGCCAGGCATATAGGCCCAGGGCTGCCAGCTAGAATTGATTTTTCAGAGAAAGGTGGAAACCTAGATTTTAATATGAAATCTTCAAGCTTTTAAATATCGAAAATGGATTGAAATTCACACCGGTCGAGGACAGAAGTTTGTGAACCATGAAATGTGTTTGTGAGGAAGCCTTGTGAGGTCTGCTTCCGAAGGTCTGGAGACAAAAAGAAAACTGAGGAATCAGTGTATTGGCTCCAATGCTTGATCACCCGAGGCCATTATCCTGCCTCACAGGATCCACCGTGGCCAGTGAAGGCTGACGTACATCACAGTCTCTGCCCTGGAAATCGGCCTTCTTTGTTGTAACCAATATTAATTTAATTCTGTGTAACCCTTTTAAGGGACCTGTCCGTCTCCTGATACCTCATCACCACCATTTCCTGACAAAGCACCTCATCTTAAATCTTTAGAGTTCCAGGATCATGAAATGTATCATTCATTCAAAGTATTTTGATTGACATTTGGGCCAGCTTCTTCCATATAGCTTTCACGTGGTTAAGTAAGACTTAAAATCGAGCAATTTAAGATTTAGAACAAGAACTGTATTAGTGTAACTTTGCTTGGAAATCTTGACCTAGAGATAGAAGAGAATCAAGTCACCCTTCAGAAAGACAAGGCAGCCAAGTGTGTTTCTACTTTTTAAAATATAATGTGATAGGTTTTCTACTTGTTATTTTTTTTTACCTTTAAAAAAATATTTATTTATTTATTTGTTTATTTGGCTGCATTGGGTCTTCGTTGCTGCACACAGGCTTTCTCTAGTTGCAGCAAGCAGGGGCTACTCTTCGTTGTGGTGCGTGGGCTTCTCCTTGCAGTGGCTTCTCTTGTTGTGGAGCACGGGCTCTAGGCGTGCAGGCTTCAGTAGTTGTGGCACGTGGGCTCAGTAGTTGTGGCTCGCGGGCTCTATAGTGCAGGCTCCGTAGTTGTGGCACACGGGCTTAGTTGCTCCACAGCGTGTGGGATCTTCCCGGACTAGGGCTCGAACCCGTGTCCCCCGCATTGGCAGGCAGATTCTTAACCAATGCGCCACCAGGGAAGTCCTCTACTTGTTATTTTAAGATAAATTCTGGCTTATAATGGTTGGTTTTGTTTTCCTTCTTTTTTTAACACCCTTGATTTGTTACTTTTTCATACGATTTTATAGACTGGCATTTGAAAATTTCCCTGAAAATCTGGAAATGTCTCATAATGGCAAGGCTTTCCTCCTCTTTTTGTTTTTTCTCTATTCTTTTCCTTCTTTCTTTTCTTCCTTTCTTCTTTCCTTTATCTCTTTCTAACTTTATTTTTCTTTCTTTCCATCCTTCCCTACTTTTTCCTTTTTTCCTGCTTCATTTACAGAACAACTGTTTTTTTAAAAAAAAAAAAAAAACAACTAAAATGCCTCCAGTGTCATTGCTTCATTGCTGTTCACAACATCACCAGTAATGAAAGTAAAATAAATCTCTTTCTAATTGTAGGAGAAGCTTTAAAAAATTACAACTCTATAAATAATTTTTCTCAAATTATTACCTATATTAGGTAGTGGTGGTTAATTAACACTTGCTCTGTTGCAGTGAGTAAGAGTTTGTACTTTTTAATTACAGTAAAATGTAAATATGTAAGAGGAGAGAGAAGAGCGTAAGGAACTCCCCACATTCTCGTCACCTGGCGTAGACAGTCACCAACTCATGGCCTGTCCTGTTTCACTCATACCACCTCTCACTTCCCCTTTTCTGGATTATTTCAAAGCAAGTCCCAGATATTTCATTTGTAAATATTTCAGTCTGATGCTTGACTCAGGATCAAAAAATAAGGGCCTGAAGTGAGCATATACACTTGGACTTCTTTTAGTGTTGGTGATATTTCTACTTTCTCTTACCAGAGTTTTTCAGGTTATCAATATTTTTAAAATTTTTAATTGTGATAAAATTGCACATAACAAAATTTATTTTGACCATTTTTAAAGTGTACAGTTCAGTAATGTATATTCACATCATTATGCGATCAGTCTCCAGAATTCATCTTGCAAACTTAAACTCTAAAACAACTCCCCATTTCCCCCTCCCCCAGCCCCTGGCAACCACCATTCCAGTTTGTTTCTATGAATTTGACTAGTCTAGGTACCTCGTGGAAGTGGAAGTGGAATCATTCAGTATTTGTCTTTTGTGACTGGCTTATTTCATCAGGTTATTAATATGTTATTATACATTAATTTCCCATGGCATTTTTACATGTTGGTACCAAAGTGGCATTTCTTAAAAAAGACTTATTCTCTACTGTTGTCTATAGTACTAAAAGTAAAATTATCTTTATTAACATACCAATCTCTACAGCCCATTCCTCCTTATCCACTCCCCGCCCCATGAATAAGGTAAATATAGCAAATAGCTGTTAACCAGTAGTACCAGAGCACCACAAATTCGAAAGAAAAAAATACATTTAGTCACAGAAATTTATCACAAACATAATAATGAACCAAAAGGAAGAGCACGTTTTGATTATTGGGCTTTGGATATAAGACAGTTTGAAACTAGATAAAATCTGAAAAAACAATCACAAACAGACCAAGCGAGAGCTGGGAAATTAGGGTCATTATTGCTGCTTCAAAAACAAAAACGAAAACCAATAAAAGACTGCCAGATCTAACCACCTATCTGCAGGAGAACAGAGGCTGGAGGCACGTGTTAAATGACCACGGGCTACAATCAGGATGAATGGTTCCGTTTCCAGTGATGCTGAAACATTTATACGCGCCTCCCTGGAGTTGCCTTCAGAGAGATATTGGCAAATTATTACCTTTTAGATTGAATATGACTCTTTAAAAAAAAGCATAAATGGCAAATAAGAGGACAATAAAGCTTAGAAGTAGAAAATGTGATGCAATTATAAGGGAACTTGTTTTCCTGGTAGAGGAAAGTAAGCCAAGATATAACCACACTATAAAGTCTATTTTTTCGCTGCTAAAATGATGTTTATCGTGATAAAGCAAGAGAGTGTAGGCAATTTGCTTTTGCTTCTTTGTATTTTTCAACTTCCCATTCAATACGTACACACAAGCATACCTATGTAGGTTAACTTAAAAGGAGCCAGGACGTAGGGGTTGAGGAGGGCAGTTGGTAAAAGCTGGTGAGAAGAGTCACAAACCAAAGGAAGTACTCCCTGAAGCACGGCCTGCCCTGCCCACCCAGGGTGCTGCTAGGTTGCCAACAATTCACCTGGATCAGAGGGGGGTAGGATGCAGTGCATATTTGAGAAAGAACTTGGTTATGCTTCTAAAGTGATTCAAAATGTACTTACCCTTATAGAATTTTATTGTTATTTTAACACTTAATCAAACATTTATTGTAATAATTGGGACACTTGTTGGACGTTAGTGACATTAGACAGTGAACTTCTGCTGAGGTAGGTGCCCTAATGCTGGTGAGAATCAACAGTAACAAAATTAGCAGCTTTTTATGTGAGCCGAGAAATCAAATAATTTTAATAACCTTTAGGTTTCTTGCCTACTAAAATATTATTAGGATCGCTATATGGGCATGATAAGTTGTCTTGGTAACATGATGATTTAAACTATTTTAAACGCCATTTTTCTCATTCTGTGCATTATCCATGGGTTCTAAGACTTAGTAACTTGCATTAAATTACCCAGAATAAGTAATTGCTGACTAATCTTCTCTTATATAGCCTAAGGATGAGTATTATTAATTTGAAAGGATGAAGGTAGTTTTCATCAGACCTCAAACTTGCCCGACCTTATGCCTTATATTTAATTTCTTAATACAATCTGATAACTACTAAGGTGTTTCTAGTGTTTACTGAATATATTGTGACTAGATCGTAAGTAGAAACCTAGTATTGAGGAGACCTTTTACCCTCTAGTTGCCCAGAAACTCTGCCATCTTCTTGGCATGAATGTGATGGAGTTCACTCGGGCTATTCTCACCCCCCGGATCAAGGTCGGCCGAGACTACGTGCAGAAAGCACAGACCAAAGAACAAGTAAGTTTAACATCAGTTGCTATCACACATTTGTTTGATTGATAACCGTGGCCGTTAGACCTTCTGATGGGCATGTAACAAACTGAATCAATAGAAGCCCTATTACATGGATGTTTCTTGGTACTAATTGAGTACTTTCTCTCAGAACGTTTTTAGAGGTGACTTGTAAAAAAGGAAATCTGGAATATCCCCTGGAGTTTTCCCCAGGTAGATGAATCGTCCATGTTCCCCAGGACATGTACCTCGGGATCCCGCCCAACAGGGGTGCCCTGCTTGCTCCCTTGTCCCTGTTGGGGGGAGGGGAGACAGCGCCAAGAATGCAGGAGTCGGATTCACCCGTTTCCTGGTGGACTCTGGGCAGATTCGCTGCCTAGAACCCCAGGGGCAGAGGGAAGAGTTTATTTTTACTGGGCATCTTCACCCATTTCCTACATTGATTATCTCCAGTTTACATGTAATTGTACTAATACCCTCTGTTGATGTATAAAATTCAGAGAGGATTAAGCAGTAAGTGCTCTGTTAGGGTTCTGGGGGCGCTGTAGATCATTAAACTCCCTCCATCAAGCAGCTGTTAGTGTTTTGTTGAGATTATTTCCGGAATAAAAGGTTGATGTTGTCTAATCACAGGCAGATTTTGCAGTAGAAGCTTTGGCAAAAGCTACCTATGAGCGGCTCTTCCGCTGGCTCGTTCACCGCATCAACAAAGCTCTGGATAGGACCAAACGGCAAGGGGCATCTTTCATCGGAATCCTGGATATCGCTGGATTTGAGATTTTTGAGGTATATCTTTCTCCCTCCTGCTCTTCCTTCCTTCTGTTTATTCTTTTAACAAATAACACTTACGGCTCCCTCGGTACCAGCTGCAGTGCCAGCCACCAGGGATATGATGGTAGATAAGTAGGTACAGTCCCTGCCATTCTGTTGATAGTAGAGAGTCAAACATTAAGTGACAGAAACCCCAAATTCTCAGAATTTTGGATAATGAAGTGAGGGGGGGGCTGTGATAGAAGGAATTGGGGGGGCCCACTGTGGAAGATGTGTCTGCAGCAGTAAGAGTGGAGCACGAGAAGCCCCCGGCCTCAGGAAGAAGCCCCAGCATAATGAGAGTAGGTCCAGTGGTCCTGTATGGGAGAGAATTTGTCAGATGTGAGAAACTGCTAGAAAGCCAGTGGGACTAGATGTAGCTGACCAGAGGGGCAGAGGAGCTGGAGACATGGAGTGTGAGATGGAAAAGCAGAAGCGGGGAGACCGTGGAGGATGGTGTTGCCGTAGCCTGGCGGCCAGATGACACTGGCTTGGGCGGGAGTCAGGAGCAGCTGTGTGAGATCAAGAGAGGAGGAAACATAGTGGACTCCGTTCTGAAGATACACCCACAGGATTTGGTGATGCACCTCAATATATTTCATTACTAATCGGACTAGATTTCTCCAAACACTCACCATCAATCCATCAAAGCTTTGTAGTCACATACCTGCTGTGGTTTTGCTAAACGTTGATAAAATTTTGGTCTCCTAAAAATGTGTATCTTTCTCTCTCCTTTGATAGACACTACATAGCAAGGCACAAATACTAAATTAAATACTTCTTGGGATCAGTGTGCTGCTTTGACCAGTTGGATACTGAATTGTCCTGTTTTATTTTTTATTTTTTTAAATTTATTTATTTATTTTTGGCTGTGTTAGGTCTTCATTTCTGTGCAAGGGCTTTCTCTAGTTGCTGCAAGCGGGGGCCACTCTTCATCGCGGTGCGTGGGCCTCTCACTATCGCAGCCTCTCTTGTTACGGAGCACAGGCTCCAGACGCGCAGGCTCAATAGTTGTGGCTCACAGGCCTAGTTGCTCCGCGGCATGTGGGATCTTCCCAGACCAGGGCTCGAACCCGTGTCCCCTGCATTGGCAGGCAGATTCTCAACCACTGCGCCACCAGGGAAGCCCAAATTGTCCTGTTTTAAAATGAACCCCTTTGGACTATAAGTCTGTCCTCATAAAATCTGAACTCTTACTGGTATAAGCAGTTTTATCCCCCACACTGCCACTGCCACTATAAAAGATTGCTTTATTATGTTTTTTGTTTTTTAATTTATTTATTTTTTGGCTGCGTCGGTTCTTCGTTGCTGCGCGCCTGCTTTCTCTAGTCACAGCGAGCAGGGGCCCCTGTTTGTTGTGGTGCACAGGCTTCTCATTGCGGTGGCTTCTCTTGTTATGGAGCACAGGCTCTAGGTGAGCGGGCTTCAGTAGTTGTGGCTCCAGGGCTCTAGAGCGCAGGCTCAGTAGTTGTGGCGCACGGGCTTAGTTGCTCCGCGGCATGTGGGATCTTCCTGGACCAGGGCTCGAACCCGTGTCCCCTGCATTGGCAGGCAGATTCTTAACTACTGCACCACCAGGGAAGCCCCAAGATTGCTTTAATATGTATTGATTTGTGAATAACTGAAAAACCATGAAAGGTGGCTGCGTGCAAATTGCATGTCTGTTGCCTTCCTGTATGTAAACAATCAGAAGATACAGTGAAAGAAAAGACCCCCACTTCCAGCTGCCAACAAGAACAGATGAAATACCTAAGAAGAAATGGGCAAGATTTAGTTGAAGACAACTTTACAGTGCAACTGTGAAAAAATGAAAGACTTAAAGAAATTTAAAAATATAGCTTGTTCTTGGATGAGAAAATTCAGCATTGTAAAGGTGTAAATCTTCCCCAAATTTATCTTTTTTTTTTTAAATATGTTTTTAACATCAAGAAAGAAGAGCATAGATTTTATTTTATTTACTTATCTTTATTTTTGGCTGTGTTGGGTCTTTGTTGCTGTGATTGGGCTTTCTCTAGTTGCAGTGAGCGGGGGCTACTCTTCGTTGTGGTTCATGGGCTTCTCATTGCGGTGGCTTCTCTTGTTGTGGAGCACGGACTCTAGGTGCACGGTCTTCAGTAGTTGTGGCATGTGGGCTCAGTAGTTGTGGCGCACGGGCTCTAGAGCACAGGCTCAGTAGTTGTGGTGCATGGGCTCAGTAGTTGTGGCGCACGGGCTTAGTTGCTCTGCGGCATGTGGGATCTTCCCGGACCAGGGCTTGAACCCGTGTCCCCTGAATTGGCAGGCCGATTCTTAACCACTGTGCCACCAGGGAAGTCCCCCAAATTTATCTTTAAAGTGATCATACTTGTTTAAAACCTATTTCAAGGGGTAGAGGAGGACTAGGCAACCTGCTTCTAAAACTAATTTGAAAAATAAGTTAATTAAAGTATAGATAGTAAAATTCTGAAAAAGAAATGAAAAGAGGATATTAAGAGATAAAACATTATAAAGCTGTAGAACTTCAGAAGTATGGTTTTGACATACGAATATACACAGACAGTAAAAAAAAAAAAATGTTTTAGATGCTAAAAATGCAGGATTGTTTAGTGAGTGTTATTTGTCACGGAAAAGAATGGAAAATGTCCACTGTTAGGAGATTTATGCTCACCGTAGGAGATTGGTTTGATTAATTATGATATATATTCATGTAGTAGAGAACTATGCACCCATTATAAAGAATGAGGTGGCTTTATATTGCAGACTCCAAGATGCGTTGTTAAGTTTTTTTAAAAATCAGGGTAACACACATTTATGAGTGCACAGACTGTTTCTGGAAGGGTCACAAGAAATAGGTGACAGTGGTTGCTTATAGGAGAGCGAGTGGGTGATTGGAGTGAGACTTCTCAGTGCAACTCTCTGTACATTTTAAATTTTATACCTTGTGTTACCAATTTAAAAATCAATTATTTTAAAATACAGTTGGTAGCTTAAATACGAAGACAAGTAGAAATCCATTAAAGAAAAATACCATCACATGTAGTAGCTCAGGCTAAATAGAGCACTAAGATCTCATGATGTTAAGGCAGAGCAAAATCCATTCACATAAACATAACCAAGCACCATCGGGCGATCTGCAGGTGTTGATGTGGGTCACGAGAAATACGGCGTTGAACAAGGCAGACTCTGCCCTGGCCCTCCTGGCGTGACCTCGTTCTAAGACGCTGAGCGTGACACCTCCCAGGGAAGATTGGAATGGCTTTTTCAGACTATAAATCTCTTCCTTGGGGCTTGATTAAACCTTCCCTAATTACAGATCACTTTATAATGAAAGAGGTTGTTTATGGGCCCATGGTACTTGTGTGGACAGCATGGAAGCAGAAGGAAAGGCTGAGTACTTCTCATATAAGGCGACTGCTTTAAGAAAACTACCCCTGTTACTTCATCCATCCATGTTTCATCCCATCAGCAGCACAATAGAGAAATGGGCAGATTTCACAGAGAGGGAAAAAGAAATGTCTGTAACAGATGAAAAGGTTATTATTATTTTTTATTATTGTTTGCCTTAACTCACTCTGGAGCCGGTGGCCTAAGTAAGGAGCAGGGGAGACAGCAGCCCATCTGTCCTCTGGACCCTCAAAGGTCACGGAGACGCACTTGCCTCCTTGGCCTCTGGCCTCCCCAAGTCTCTTTGTTTCTCTTCTTTTTCTCACTTTCTTTCTCATTTATTCATTTCTCTTCATTAACCATTCGCTAATCAAAATGGTTTTATTTGTAGATACTCAGCACACTAAGTTTATCATTTTCTCATTTTAGCTTCGCAGTAATGTTATCTGGGTGTGTGTGTGTGTGTGTGTGTGAGACAGAGATTAAGAGGGACCCCCCTCGGTTTAGTCACTGTCATCTGACGGACTCAGTAGGGTAGTCAAGACCTGATGAATAACTCTTCGAGAACTTTCTGGGAACTAGCTGACTCATTATCCCTCCCCCATCCCCACCCCACGTTTGGAACATGGCTCTCCTGGCGCCCGCAGCTGAACTCCTTCGAGCAGCTGTGCATCAACTACACCAACGAGAAGCTGCAGCAGCTCTTCAACCACACCATGTTCATCCTGGAGCAGGAGGAGTACCAGCGCGAGGGCATCGAGTGGAACTTCATCGACTTCGGGCTGGACCTGCAGCCGTGCATCGACCTCATCGAGAGACCCGTAAGATCCTCTCCCCGCCGTCTGGCTCTCAGCCCCTGCTCAGGCGGGGCCTTGAGTTTTTGCTTGCCATCAGCTGAGACGGGAATTATCCTGTCTCGTGAGTGCTAAGATAATTTTCTAGTCTAAATTTCCTAGGAAAGTGATGCCCATTTGAAATATCCATTTGAAAAGTGAGTAGCATGCCAGTAAGACCCTTCTTGAGCTGTCCTGTCTCACGGCCGTGTCCTGTCCTTGCGTGGGTCCATGTGCTGGCCGACGTGGTCCTTGGCTGCCCGCAGGTGCCACGGTGGTGGCGGCAGCTGCCCTCACTCCAGCCCTCGGCACGTGTCAAGGGTGTGGGGCTCTGCTGAGCACACGTCCGAGGTGATAAAGGGGCGTCGTGTCTAGCTGGGGATAAGACAGGTCGTGCAAATCCATTTTGGGGGGTAACTAAAGCTTATCCTCTTAAGTACAAAGATGCTTTTTTATAAGGTTTTTCAAAACCTTGTAAGAGTTTATAATCATAGGGAATTTAACTATAGCATGTAGAATGATATGGCATCATGATTCCATTGTGGGTCCTTTCAAAATGGAGAGTGAGGACAACTTTTTCCAGAAGGAAAATACCTAAAGCGACTCTGTCGGGGCACCTGCCTGTCCCGGGCGTCTGTCCTCATCTCTCACAAACCCAGGCCCCGCCTGCCTTCTTACGGTACTCTGACCACGAGACAAAACATGGTCTCCCAAACCTAAAGCTCTTTAGAAATCCCCAGTGAAAAGGAAAAGGGATGAGAGATCCTGACATTGAAAGATGAAGTAGGAAAAATAAAAAGGAGACAAAATTACAGATCTTGTGAATCATGCTGTCACTTAGTCCTTTAGAAAAGATTAAATTATATTTGGGCTCCTCTTTCAGAATTTAGAAATACTTTCATTGAAACAGATTAAAAATGTAAAAATTATGGCAGAAAGATGGGTGTTTCACTTATCTTAATCTAGAACTTCATTTCTCAAAGTTGTCAGATGAGTGGGGTAAATTGGGTTAAATGCCATCCTGGACCCTAGGATCACCGAAATCTAGTTGCCTTTGATTATAGTGTTCTTTTAGCGGCTCTGAACCCTGCAAATCCTTTCAGGTAGAGGGGCCACAAACTAGACAGCCAGGCAGTAAGGGTCTCAGAGACGTCCTGGGCTCCTGGAGAGGAGGATTCCCTCAGCTGCTTCTACCTGCTCTGTTCTGTTAACCTCTGCCTTCCTGTGACCACATGATTACACTGTTTCATTCATGTTTAACTAGAACCTCCAGTTACTTTTTAAGCAATATTTGCACAGAGCCAGCTCTTCTGCAGTAAACGTAAAGGCCTTGTGCGTTGAGGAAAACTGGTCTTAAGAGATTTATTCCAAAAGCTGATTTCATCATTGTGCCCTAGAATTGGTACGCTCAGTCTTGTATCAGAAACTTGCCATATCTGCAGTATGACAATAAACGATGACCCCCGAAGCACTATAAAATAGGCCATCATTGTTTAAATATTTCATTTAGCTTTCATGTGTACCCCCACTTTCCTCCAAAAAAGAAGTCGTTCCATTGATTTCCGAGCTCCCAGAGAATGTCAAGCTCTGGGCATTTTTTTTTAATTTGAGACATAATTCACTATCCTAACATTCACCCTTTTAAAGTATGTAATTCCGTGAATTTCAGCATATTCACAGAGTTGTACAACCATTACCACTGTCTAATTCCACAGCATTTTCATCATCCCAGAGGGAAACTTCCTGCCCTTGGCAGTCACTCCTGTTCCCCTCCCCCAGCCCCTGGGCCACTAATCTATCTTGTGTCTCCGTGTCTTTAAGTCTCTAAGGCTTTTTTCAGTGAACTAGTTGAGTGAAATAAAGGCTCTATTTTATTTGTTGATAAAACAAACCAATGAAGTAATTGATAAATTACTTCATCACCTTCCATATAGTCTACTTAACAATAGTTTTAAATATTTCACCAAGTGTGAAGTGCTCGTTTTATTTAATCATCACTTAAATAGAAACTTAAATTGACTAGGGTATAAAATGTCTGAAGCATTCCAGCTAGTTGAGGGCTTATTACAATTTATCCAGCCAGTCATTGAATATAAAGATTCAGTTTTGTCTCTACACCTTTCAGTTCCTTTCTGGTGTCTTTTATTTGCTACTTTTGGGGGAGTTATCTACTTGGAATTAGTTTTTTATAAGTTTGTGAGATACAGTACTCATCCATTTTCTTACCAGTACTTCTTGAGCAGTTTGAGATCTCAGCGTTTGCATGATAGTTACGATTTGGCGTTACCTGCTCCCCTAGCAGTTTGATTTGCATAGATCTTCACGAAGCTCTAACTGTTTTGGAAGTTAAACTGCCAAACCCAGTGGAAAACATCCTTGTATGTACAGTGACGTGCAAAACGTGTCAGTTCTTCTTGCCTCTGTTATCAGGCTAACCCTCCTGGCGTGCTGGCCCTTTTGGATGAAGAGTGCTGGTTCCCTAAAGCCACAGATAAGACCTTTGTTGAAAAACTAGTTCAAGAGCAAGGGTCCCACTCCAAGTTTCAGAAACCTCGTCAACTGAAAGACAAAGCTGACTTTTGCATTATACATTATGCAGGGAAGGTAAGAGTGAAAGAACTCCATTAAAAGTGCTGTGTTTGAGATTTTGCTGCATTTGATGAAGGTTGTAACAAATGTGCTGATATACACTTATAAACCCTTAAATATAGTACGTATTACAAATGCACTTCCTTCGAGACAATCCATTTTTTGGATTGTTCTGTGAATTATTTGGGGGATGGAACGGGGGAAGTATGGAGAAAGGTTTGTTGCAGGGCCAAGCGAGGAGCACGGGTGGCTCATGCGCAAAACCCCTGAGCCCCCGATAGTTTGGGGGGAAGGTTTTTATAGGTAAAATTCGGGGTGAGGGCTGCAGGGTGTGTGACTTCCTTCTGATTGGCTGTTGGGGAGGGAACAGGGCGGGGCTCCGGGAGTCTTGGGTTGAGCCTGCAGTTGCCATCCTCCACCTGGGTGGGGGGTCCTGTGAACGTTTTCGGTTAAGGCTGGAAATGTTTCTTGGTTTTTTTTCCCCTCTTGCGCACCTGGCTCTGGCCCGGCAGGTGGACTATAAGGCGGACGAGTGGCTGATGAAGAATATGGACCCCCTGAACGACAACGTGGCCACCCTCCTGCATCAGTCCTCTGACAGATTTGTGGCGGAGCTCTGGAAGGATGGTGAGAACGTGCTTGCGTTTGTAATCAAACTTGGCCGAATCTTTTACAGTTAAGGCTTATATATGGTTCTTTTACTTATAGATGTGTGTAGACTTTTTTTACTTTAAAGCTCTTTATTTTCCCTAGAGCAGGGCTGCCATTGTATTGGAATTTACCCACTTTAAGGAAACTTGGGTAATAAGACATCTGCCTTCTTGGTCAGGTGCTGTAGGAACATTCTAGTAGCAGAGCCATAAAGAACTACACATTTGCCTCAGGCCACCCTGGTCCCAGTGCAGTTGTAATCCAAGGGTGTCGGGATACAAAACCTGAGAAGCCTTGTGCATCTTCGCTGTGTTGTGTCCAGGTCAGCCGAGCTGCGTCCTCCCCCAGTGCCCTACCCTCCACACGCATGCAAAGTGGCTGGTGAATAAGCTCAGACCATCTGCATATAGATCAGTTGTTTGTATTTCCGTCAGTCCTCATAGTTCTTTGGTTTACATGAACCTCAGGTGAAGGTTTTGGTGATTTTATCATAGACTAGAGATTTTGCTGCTACCAGAGGAACAAAGCAGCTCTGTGTCTGTATGTACAGTGGGACCAGCATCTTCTGGCGTTTAGCTCTCTCTAAACTTTCATCCTGGTTGTCCCCACCGCTTCGCTTGGCCTCAGGTCATGCAGGACCTTAGCTCTGGATCTGCCCCCGCCTAGGCTTTGACCCTGAGGCCAGGCCTGTCAGTTACCTGGCTCACTTCTGCTTTCTCTATAGCATCTCAAGACCTTGCCATCTAGCTGTCTTCTCAGGTAGAGAGAAAGAAACCCAGAAGGCAGATCAGAGGGCTTAGGGCAATCAGGACAAAAGGAGACAGAAAGAGAAGAACGACCGACCACAGAGAAAGTGAGCAGGGGGTTGATGACCCTACCAAAGACAGCCTAGTCAAGGTCACGTACATCGGCTCCGACAAGTGCGAGGGAGCCTGCAGGGCTGGGCGCACCGCGCACGCGCACGCGCACGTCCTGGGGAGAGATCGTGTGCATGAGACCGTGTACGGGGAGGGACTGGGGGAAGGGTTAGGTTTCCAGCAAGTAAAACAGAAGCTTTTAATCGCTGTCCCATTGGATGGAGGTCTTCACCTGGCTGCTGCGTGCTCGCTGTCACTTGCGGTGACCTGGTCAGCCTAGGGGGCCCCGTGAGGACTGAGGCGAGAGCAGGACCCTAAGGTGGTGTCTGCGGTGCCCACGCGCCAAGGGACTCTTGGCCCTGTTCTGGGAAGTGTGAGAGTGGGTCTGAGAAATGGATCTAGCGTGGAAAAAGGGACCCTGAGCTCTGATGGCCACCGGGTCCACAGGGCTGGGAAGACCAGCACAGGTCAGTGGGAAAGGTGCACAGGAAACGTCACAAAAAGAGGAGGAAGGAGTAACGCTGCCCGTCAGAAATGCTGTGTTCAATCCGGAGTCGATTCCGTTGTGCTGCCCCGGGCAGTGTGGCCCACGGAGCCCACCACGCCCACCCCGCCTCCTGGCTCCGCTCAGATCTCAGAGCAAAGGAAGTGAGACATGTGGACAGACTGCTGAGTGTCGCAGACCCCTGAGATGAATGCCGCGGGGACAGCTGAGCAGGGACTGCCTTGTTCCTGGGGTGCTAAGGTCAAATGTCATGAAGGATGAGGCAGTTTTCCTTGTCCTCGAAAAGTAATACTTTGTTGAAGAAACAAAGAAAGCCAGCATTTCCTGAGCACGTGGTGAGGGCCGGGCAGTCTCCCAGCACCCACCGACGAACATTCACATCCTGTTGGGGCCTTAACCGTGGAGGGTGAGTAGGCTTCTGCGAGACCACTCGTCTAGGGGTGGGTGGCATTTTTAGGAGTGATGTTGGTGTGGAAGAAGCAGGGGTGAAGCCGGTAGAAGGAGCGATCACAGGGCGGAAGTGGACAATCGCAGCCTGGGGTGAGTGTCCCGTTGGGGCGTTAGGGCAGGGTTGGGGCCAGGAGGCAGAGCGAGCAGGAAAGGAGGCCGGTGATGGATGAGGCCGGAGCACGGAGGAACGCGGTGGCCAGTCTCAGGTGAATTTGACTTCACTGACTAAATGGCATCAGTAGTTTTACGGGCCAGGGTAGGGACACAGTGTGAACTTGAAGAAGCAAAGCAGGCAGTGGTTTGTTGGATGGATCGGGGTGAAAGACCCCGGAAGCGGGCAGTTCAGCACGAGGTGACCGTGGAAGGAAAGCCAAGGAGAAGAGGAACAGAGGAAACCAGCATTTTACCGTTAAAGTCTCAAAAACAGATTTTCTCTCTTCATTTTGAATGAGAAGAGAAGCAGGTGTTTGGGGAATCATGACAGCGGGTCCCGGGCGTACACACTGGTTCTGACACTGTGAACCACTTTTGACTCTTGTCTTTTCACTTCTTAACCGAAAACAATATTGTGGGGAACACCTTTGGACCCCCTGACCTGTTCCTGTGACCCTGCACGTCCAGCCACGCTGGACAAGCTCACCGCCCACGCTTGTCAGCAGTGAGGTGGATTCGGGAACCGTGACCGGCGTGTTCCCTGCCGCCCAGGGCCTTCCTCTGGATGGAAACCCAGGACACGCACACAGGCGGGAACGGGACCGAGGAGCCTCTGCCTCGGCTTCCTCCTTGCAGGCTCCTCCTTTAACTCCCCGCCTCGCCGTCCAGGTACGGGAGGGCCTCTGGCGGCAGCGGGTCACAAGTGTCAGGAATGTGAGATCCGGCAGGTGAGGGTGGAGATGGGGGCTGCAGCTGCAGTGATGATATGATGCGCATTCCATGTCACAGGTGCGGGTGACGTGTCTCACAGGTAGGACCCCGTCTGCAGAGCCCTGACCTGCCTTTCTGTGCTTTTCATGGACTAGCTACGGACAGGTTACTCACTTGATGGCAGAAGCTCTGAGAGGAGAGGCGTGTGGCCTGCGGGGCCCTCCCATCCTGGCTCAAGCCCTGAACACCTGTCCTTGGCCCACAGCTCAGGCCCTGCCGGGGCCCTCACCTTTCTCCACGTGGACAGCTTGGGAGCACGTGTGGCCACTTTTGTCCAAATGGGCTGAGCGGAATCCTCTCCCCATTGTGACCTGGCTCTGCCAGCATCCACTCCGGACTCATCCTGTGTATTTGCTCTCCTGATATCGCTTCTCTTAGTGGGAAGTCCTGCCATCCGTCAGCTCAGGTGGACGGTTACTCAGTTTAATCTGAGTGACAGGCTCTCAGAGGTGACCCAGCATCGGAGAGGGGCAGGCGGAGCCTGATGCCAGGCTCCTCTGATTTCGAGGACCGTGTGTTTCACGCATGAGGTCAGCGGCAGGCACAGGAGTTTGAAGACGGTCGTAGGGTGGAGAACTCATCATGCTCACTCTGGACGTAGAGATGTCTTGGGAAAAGGGGAGCTTCTTCTCTAGGAAAAGAAAATAGCCCTGGAAAAACATGTGATTATTTTTCTCTTTTTACAGCCACATCAATGCAAAGGCAGAAAATGACAAGTTGACTGAATGTATGAGTATATGATGTATGAATATAGTTTGCCTGTGAAGGTGCAGTGCCTTGAGTATAAAACATTTCATGTTAAAATAAACTTTGTATTAGAGTTTTCTCCAGGCCAAACCAGGAGAAATAAGATTTATTGGTGGCAGCCCTGCCCTAGAGATTTATAGTGCCCTACTTTTTGCTGAAAGATGTTTTGCGATCTCTCTACCAGCTGCACACGATTTCTTGCCACTTCTCGGGGCTAACATACAAGGAAGAAAAGACCTAAAAATTACATTTTCATGTAAATGTACCTCCTATGATATTTTCATAATGGTAACGGTATGATCAATAGGTATCATCTTAGTTATGATTTGAAGTTGCTTTAACATTTTGTACAATAGAACTTGCTACAATAGAATTTTGTTTTCCTTAGTGGTAGTTACCTATTCGTAGTTTGTATTTGAAGTAAATTATATTTCCAAAATCTGGATTGGAGATAAAATTACACAGCAGTGTGAATTTTTGACAGTAAATGCCACTAATATTTACCTTTTCCAGAGTAATCTAACTTACTGCAGTCTTGTCCCAATTTGCTAATTGGAAGATAATTTTATGAAAGACAATGCAAATAGTACCTTATTACTCTTAAATTTCATCCTTCGTTTACATGGGGGTAACCATTTGACATTAATATGATATCATGCTCACACCTGGAGTTGGGAATGATTCGGCTATATACATTTATTTTATACAGAACTTTGTCCAGATGTGCAAATTCTCTAAACAGTAATGTTTGCATGGGGTCTGCCCTGGACTAGCTGCTTTTGTAGCCCAATTGCAAAGTTGACTTGTGATGTCGAATGTCTTTCACACTAACTGAAGTGTTTGTGTATTTGCCCTTCTGTCCTCCTGTTTTTGCTGTTTCTCTGCTTTAGAGATTCAGAATATTCAGAGAGCTTCTTTCTATGACAGTGTTTCTGGTCTTCATGAGCCACCAGGTGAATGGATAAAGCCTGTAGGTCTTCCAAACACAAGGGGTTTCAGCCCAGAGGAAGAACTTGCGGGGTGGGGGGCCTGGCAGGGTGGCCGGGGAGGACGGGGGCTTGGTTTCTGGGTTTCTGTTTTTGTTTTGCTCATAGACCTGCATGAACCTTCATTTCATGCTCAGTTTTATTATCCTTCAAGGCAACTGTTTGAGCGCATAAACAATTCAGTCGCTACTGCCTACACATTGCTTCTTTTATGCGTAGCCCGTAAGCACCGCAGAGCAAAAGGTCTGTCACTACCTTTTCCAGTAGTGCCGTTTGATACACAGTCCTCTAAGGGAATTGTTAGGAATCGATGTCCCCAGTAATACCTCCTTTGTCTTTGAGTTACCTTTAAATTTTCAACTCTAAGGAACTCAAAGGAGGAGTTGGGTTTTTTTTTTTCTTTTTTCAAGTCATTAACATTTTGTGAACAAATAATTACGTAATTATCTCACGTATGTTGGTCTCATCATTATGCCTTTTATTTGGAATTTATGTGCATATCTGGCTACTTATGCCTTTTATTTGGAATTTATGTGCATATCTGGCTACTTGCCCTTTTCTTTTGAACTGAAAACCACGAAGCTGTCTACAAGGCTTGAAATGTGCACGTTGATACGAAAAGTGGAGTGTTAGAACCTGAACCTTGAACCTGAAATTGAGCTTCACACGTTTGGGCCTTATGGTTTGAATCCTTAGCCCTGTTTAAAATACAGCCTAACCTGTAAATCGACTGTACTTTAAAAATAGATAGATAGATAGATGGAAGGAAGGAAAGAATACAGCCTAACCATGGCAAGAGGCCCTCCAAAAGCCTAATATAAATGCAGATCACCTAACCTTCCAGTTGTTGAGTGAAATTGTCAAGTAGTAAAAACTCAAAAGGTAAAGTCAAATTCATCTTATAAAATTTCCTTCATGATTTTTGGAACATAATGCTGAGACCCAAACCCATCTCAAAAGTGTTTTTAAAATATGTTAAAGAAACATGCCCGTTTTAATCCAAGATTCCTGGGGTCAATTCTGGCTCACATACTGTGAAAGAAGTAGGTTGCAAGCAAGGGGGCGGAGGGAGGGAGAGATTATGCCGAAGGTTGCTCCGTGAGCTGGGATGACTTGTCCACAGGAGAAATCTTCAAGGTCGGTCATCTTTGGCCTTGGAGGTTCTGAGAGAGTTGAGGAAGTGGGGAGAGAAAGAGCTAGATGGTAGTTTGAAGCTTATGGTCTGCCTGGGACTTGTGCTTTGTTGAAAGGTCAGCGCTCGATCTTTTGGACTTTCTCCCCCAGTAGAGCTCCCTCTTTAAATTCATTCCTCTAACTCTTGGATTTCTAACCATTTAAGAGACTTCCAGCCCGTGAGCCCCCATCACGCCCCCGCTCCTGGCACCAAACGGGCGCACCGTGAAGTCCGTGGGTGGGTGTCCCACACCCGGCAGCGAGGGGCAGCAGCCTCGCCCAGCCCTCCCACCATGGCCTTCCCTCTCCTGCAGCACAGATGCTCTTTCCTGTGGGACCATGATCTTCGGGGTCTGTGGACCAGGTGCTTTTCTGTACCTGCAGGATCAGGTTCAGGACCACCCTAGACAAAACCATTCCCTCAGGGAGCCGGCTCGCTCCTCCCCGTCTGCTTGCCTGGGCACTGGAAACGTGCCTGGTCCGTCTCTCTCATGAGGTGGCCTCTGGTTGAGTCAGCCAGCTGACCCAAGTATCGGGGTCTCAGTCTCTCCCCACCCCGGAGGGCCTTCCATCCACTATGGCCACAGGTGGTCTTTGAACTTGTAGGTACTATTGATATTTCTACAGCAGAAATGTTCTCCTCAACATGTGCTCATGGATTCAAACCTCAGGGAGGGGTAACGGGTTTTAAATGAAAACACGGGCTTTAGTATTTTCAGTGATTTCTCGGAAGACAGTGGATGAAGGGGATCCTCAGGATCAAGTCGTGATGGCCTTTGACACACTGAGGTGGGCGGTGCCTCTCAATGAGATGACAGAGAGCTGCCGCGGGCCCTGTGCTTCTAAGTACAGTCATAACGTTAGGAAAACAGCATTAGAAGAATGCGTGGGCTTTGGAGGAGAAAGATGAGAGATGGGGGTAAAGAGAGGTTTCCAAAACCATCAAAGAACAAGTGCAGGAGAGAAAGGAACAATTCCTAGAGGCAGAATAAGGAGGTCATACAAGTTTCTGCTAGAAACCAAAGGACTGTTTTCTTCCAAATATATTTTGAAAATCTAGACTCCTGGGATAAACTAGTAATGGAGGGTGCAATGAATTAGCAAAGCGGGTTCCTAACCTCAAAGTGGTAGGCGGGGTTTTTAGACTAAAAGGGCCTGTGATGACGGGGGTGGCAGTTTGTGGCTTTGGTCCTGACACGAACTGTGTTGGAGGGACGGTTGTGTGTGATCTGCCCTAACGCTAGCGGACACCTGCCGTGTCCTTCACAGGGTAGTAAGGACCCTTAAGTTCTCTGACCCCCCACGAGTGCTGGACAGCAGCTGACGGGTCTGGAAGGGTGACCACCGGAAACATGGTGAGAAGTACAGGAAGCAAGTTTTAGTCGTCGATAGAGAACTCCCTCCACCCTTTTCAATCTCTCGTAGAAGCAGCACTTGAAACGTGGTGGCAGCAGTTCACTTGGGGCTGGGAATCAGCAGGGAGAGCTCGGTCCCGGCCTGCGGGAGGGCTGCCCCACTGGGGTCTGCCTTCATCTCCTAGTGGCCCCGGAATTCTTCCCTTCCTTCTTGGCATAACAGAAATGACGATGTTCTGACTTCGAAGACTTTGAACCAGCCTTTTTTTTTTCCTTCACTGAGTAGTTAGAATCCAGTAGCACGACTGATAAAAATGGTCATCATTGGATCTCTGTGTAGATTATATCCACTGGTCCTAACCCCTATTTTTAGTGCCTTTTAGACTGTCTGGTTTAGGTCTGATCCGGTTTCTGTACGCAGATTCATTGTCTTCGTGTTCAGTGGATGGAGATTTTATATGTCGTTGCATATTCTACTCTTTCCTATTTCTTTATCTTGAGTTCTAACCAGAGTTGGGAGCTCGAGGAGAAGCAGCACCTCCAGCTCCCGAGGTCCAGTGGGGACGGTGACACTTGGTTCCCAGGGTTATCGCGAGTATCAGACGAGGCGGCGCGAGCCTGACCCGGCCCAGGAAGTGCCCGAGTGCACGCCGCCTGCCTGGCCTTGCACTTGCCGAGGCTGCCTCTGCAGCTGCCGTAATTGCTGTTGTACCCTCGTTGCTGCTGCTGTACTAATTATAAAAAACAGAGAAAGTCAGTAAATGCTTATTTCCTTGGCCACCGTCTCACGCAGGTCCTCTTTTCTTCACAGTGCCCCGAGGCCCCGCGAACAGGCAGTCATGCTGTGCTGCCCGGGGTGGGCCTGAATCATATTCATGGGACCTGCCCGCGGGAGGAAGCAGGAGTAGCCGAGCCGGAGGCGCTGGCGGGAGGGGTGGGGCTCCCTGTGTGTCCAAACTTTGACTTCTGCAGGGGCAGAAAGTACAGATGGGGAGGGTGGGTAAGGGAGACAAATTTCAGGTCACCTTAACGCTGGCGCTTGGGGGAAGGCAGATTGCTTTCTCCCTGAATCACACGCTCCCCGTCAACTGCTGAACTTCCTGGAAGTTTTCTAAAACTTCCCAGACACTCTAGAACATTTAACAGATTGGTTCTACAACCCAGTTATGTAACCACTGTAAATTTGTTATTACTGTGTAATAGCCGTACCCTGGAGATAGACTATTCGATGTTAAGATTGTTTCTGGGAATTCATAGCAGTTAAATATTTGTTTCGGAATCATTTTCAACTGTTAGTAACATTTTAATGTACCTTAGGAGTAGAACAGTCTTAGTCTATGCAAATGAGCACTGAGAATTCACCGTGAGCCTGGCACAGCGCTGGGCGCTAGAGGCTTCTCTAGGATAGGAGTGTGTGATGTGGTTCCTAATCGTTGTGTCTGGGTATTAAAGTTAACATTAAGACAGTTTTCTCCCCCCTCCTTTTTTGGTTTCCAGCTCTATTATCTAGAGAGAGTTTTTGAAGAACTGGCTTAAATACTTCAAATGAAATAAGAGCACTAGTATTTTGGCCCATGCACAGATTTAAAGAACACAAAAATCTCATGTATTTCTCTTGTCTCCTGAGACTGTCCGCTAGAAGAAGGGCCAGTTAAGCATTCCGGCTGTAGACGATACCATTCCTTACGTAAAACTGTTGATGGCAGTTTTATGAGGTAGAGGATTACAGTTGCTTTTTTGTTTTTTCCTCTTAAACTATGAACGTGGCCCTTAGAGATCGCAGGTCTGTGGAGCTCATCTCATTTCTGACTGTCTGCGTAGGGTTTATTGATTAATAAGTTGTTAGTATAAAATACTTGGAACTCTTTTCAGGCCACTGGGCAACCAAGTAATGAATTGCAATGCCCACCAGCAGCCTAACCAGCCTTTCCTGGATGGAGGAGGAGGAGAAGGATAAACAAAGCCATTCTTCTACCTTGAAACCCTGGCCAGTAGACACTTTGAGGTTTTAGTAGTGATATTAAGTCTTAGAAGAGGCAGTGCTGCTCATTTCGGGGGGCTGCTAGCATCTTGCCTGCATTTTTCACCTTTGTCTGGTTCCTGCTACAACAGTTTTCAACAAGAAAATATTCTTTTAAAATAGAGGTTTTTCTAGGTCTTGATTTTTGAGTGAAATCGTATATGATTAGTGTGGCCCAAATCATTTAATGAAGTTCCCAAAGTGTTTCTCTTTTACCCAATAATTTCATTCATTGGTAGAAACTAAGCCTGAGTTTCAGTTTTTGAATTAAAAGAAAAACAAAAACTGAAAGTCTGAAGCATTCATTTTTTAAAAATCTGAATATTTAGCTTTGGATTACCCTTATTAAAGTTAAATTTGAAAATCAGGCTCACTATGATTATATTTTTTGTTTATTACTTAAAAAAAAAAAAAAAGTGGTCCTTGCCCGGGGCTGCATCGTGGGTCCCCGCCATCCTGCACTGTGGAAGAGGACCTGCCCCTTCAGGGAAAGAGCTGCAGACCGGTGCGGCTGAATCCCCCCCAAAGTCAGCGTGGTGCCTCCTTCTCTTTTGTTATGGGCGTGACTTGTTCTTGTGGGTAATTTTGTGTTCATTCAGTGGCTATTTGTTAAAAAAAAAAAAAAAAAAATTACTGTGTGCCAGGGACCACGCTCAGGCCAGCATCAGGACGTGGGGAAGGCAGAAGAAGCCATTTGAGCTGGTGATCAGAGGCGTCCAGGGACACCAGGGATCTGCTCTCAGGACCCCGTGTGTGTTCGATGCTGGAGAGAGACGTCCCCGGAAGCTGAGTCCAGCAGGAATATACAGGGATCAGAGTGGAAGTGTCATCCCAGGGTCTGACTTTCGTGATTTGAAGCTTCGAGGAGGGAGTGGCCTGTTTAGCCTGGAGGCAGGCGGACAGGAAGAGGTGGTAGGGAAAGGGATGGAGATTTAAAAGCCGTTATGAGGTCGCAAGGAGGCGGGGTTCCTGGCAGAGAGAAAAGGATGGAGACTTGAGAGCTTTGGGTCTTTGAGAAAATGCAGCTGGTTTGTAGAGTTGGCGTCTAGGGAAGGTGACAGGAGGTCCCTTCCACCAAGCACTTCATGCTTTCTAGGCACCTCGGTTCTGTAAGGTGGGTCACCTTGGCTCCATTTCACAGAGGAACAAACTGAGGCTGGGAGAAGATGGGTAATTAGACCCAAGTTCACGCAGCTTGTAGGTGGCAGGTGTTTCTGACTCTCTGGGTAGAGTTCTTCATCCCTGTGCTCTGCTGCTGGGCTGTTATTTGGACCGTTTCCTACAAGCTGTGGGAGAAATGGAAGGATTTTAAGTCTAGGAGCAAGGAACTTGCTTAGTTTTAGACACAGCTGTTAATCGTGACACTGGGACCAGAGGTGTAGCTGGAAAGCACGTTGTGGCTGCAGGGGTGGAGGATGAAACGGGAGAGTGAGGCTGGAGGAGGGAACCAGGTAGGGCGATGTCGCACAGACCAGGGCAGCGGAGAGGAGGGAGGGACTGAGGACTCCGGAAGTTTGTCCTGACTGGTTCCGGTAAATCAACAGCTGCATGTGGGAGGGGCATGGAGGCCGACTGGCTTGAGTAACCCGTGGCCACGTCTGCACTAGATGTACAGGAGGAGGGGCAGGGAGAATGTGCTTCAGTTTAGGACGTTGACCTTGGGCCCCCCTACTTCCAGCCCCTTCTCATCTTCCTTATCCAGCTCCTCCTCCTGCCCCAGCTCCTTGGGGCTTGCCCCACGCCCCCATCTCTGGTCATTCGCCCTTTAGGGGACTCATCCAGTCCCGTAACTTTAAATCCTATCTGCAAGTCAGCAACTCCCAAATCTACATTTTCTCCTTCAGACCTCTTTTCTTAGCAGCAGACTGTCCGCTGTCCGCTTGACGTCTCCGCCTCAGTGTCTCTCGGGCGCCCCGAACTTACATAGAGTTTGGATCCATCTTGCTACCCACAGAACCCCCTTCTCTCCCCATCTTCCCAGTGGTGCCACCGGCCACTTGCCTGCCCAAGCCCAAATCCCAGGAGTTCTTGCCCTCTGCCTTATTCTCCATACCGAGTTCATCCTAAGAGCAAGTCAGTCCTGCCACCAAAACACATCTGGAATCTTCCTTCTCCACCGTCTCCTCTGTGATCTTACAGGTTCAGCCTGCCATCATCTCTCTTAGAGCCTCGACTACAACATGGGTCACCCCTTGCTCCCTGACCCCTCCCCCAGTGCATTCTCTATGGCGAGCGTGTCCTCGCCCCCTCGCTCCTGAGGCCCCGCTGGCACCAGCTTCTTGCACTTCTTCCTGCCTCTGGTGCTTCACACCTGCTGTTCGCGCTGCCCGCAGGGATCTCTCCACTGGCTCATCCTTACCCTTAAGGCATGAAACGTAATTTCTCCAGAGAGGTCTCTAACCGCCCATCCTTCTCATAGCATCCTGTTCTTTTCTTTCAGTGCATTTCTCACTGTTTGTAATTGCGAAAGCATTTAATGTTTACTTCATTTATTTGCTAACATATATGTATCAAGCACGTTATATGCCAGACATTGCACTAGGTTAGAGGGAGGTGATATTGAGAAAAGCAGACGTGAGAGGCACTTTGTGGAAGGCAGAGGCAGCTTTGTGACCTCTGGGTGGACAGGAGAATATAGGCGTTTGGTGACTGGTGCCGGGAGGTCAGGTATAACGTGATCGCCCAGGATGAGACGGGCTTGAGGAAGGCAGAATTCTGGTCAAGTGCTGTCTGCCCGCACTTGTGTCCTGTCTTATTCTAGAAAGGATTTTAGGTGAGCTGAGTTTGGGCCCTTCGTGAGCGTCGTGGTGTACAGAAAACGCAAAAGAGAAGTCATCAAGGAGAGCGTGGTGGTTAGAGAGGTGGGTCGAGGGCCAGGAGAAGGTGGGGTTCATGGTCCACAAGAGAAGCCAGGCGTGGAGAGTTTCTAGAATGCTGCTGTGATGGTCAACAGGTAAACGGACCAGGGTCAAGCTAAATAAGGCCCGGGCCTGTCATGGCCTGAGTGGAATGGGGTGTGGGGGGAGGGTGCCCTGGAAGCCAGTTGGCTGCACAGTGAGAAATTGGCGGGAAGGATGAGGAATGGCAAGTGTGGGAACCGCCCTAGAAAGAGGCCCGGCTCTGAGGAGACAGAAGTGGGCTGGCTTACGGAAGTTCATTGTCATGGCGCGTGCAGGGGCAGGCTTGGTGAGGAGAGACGGGCGGAAGGCACAGGAGAGAGTGGTGGTCTCCATGGGGCACAAGCAGGAGTAGCTTTGACCTAAACCCTCGAGTCTGGCGGCTTCCCCGAGGAGAAAGTGTAGCTAGTGTGCAGGCCTCATCCACCCTTCTCGCAGCTTCCACGGAAGGCCTGCATGACTTGGACAGTTCCCTTACCTCCTGGGCCATGGTTGCCTCTTCCCTAAAAACCTCACTGGAAATCAAGGATTGGAATCAAGACTGAGGTTTTGCTGAGAGAGCACTTCACGTGGTGCCAGGTCCCCACGTGCTTTCTGCCCTGGGGACCAAACGGAAGAAACGGAGGGGACTGCTAGGGTCAAAGAGAGCGTTGTTGGGGTAGTTCAGTTGACATTTTGATTCTTTTTAAAAATATTTCAGTTGTGTGTTTCATTCATTCATCAGGTTTTTTTAAATGAGAGCATATTAGGCACCGAATGTTTGGCTGGCGGCTGGTGCACTTGCCAGGCTTCTGCGTGTGACCCCATCACTGGAAGCGTTAGGTGTGTGGGCAGGGGAAACTGTCAGCTGCTTTAATAAGAGCGTAGCGTCCGAGAGGTTTAACCATCGTTGAACTCAGCTCAGGCACTGATTACTTTTCAGAAGACTCCTTCCGATGGAGTGTTCTTGCCCTTTCACGAGTGCCATCCATGCTTTGAGGAGAGAGTTGAAGTTCACTCCTTCCTAAAAACCTGAGCTGATGTGATCTAATCTTCCTGCATTTGTTGGCCTTTCTCTTTGGAAATCTAATGACCAATAAGAGATGACTCTGGTCCCTAATTGCTGAGCATATTCACTTAAGTGGATTTGCTTTGTACAAATGTATATCTTAATGTACATTTTTAGAAGCCATTTCCTATTTTGAGACTTGTCACAGTGTCGGTTTGGGTATCAACGCCAGCCAATAATCTTTCACTTACCAAACAACTGTATATGTAACAGGCAAATGTTATCAGGCAGTGAGTTCCTGAAACTAGTGCAGCAGAAGGCACCTGCTGGTGTGTGGTACGAAGTTGTCAAAGCACTACAGTATCCTGCCCTAGAAGTGTGTGGCTTTTAGTTCCACGGCTTGTGCAGTGTCTAAATATGCTGACTGCCTTACCTCTATGGCATCTCTTATCATTTGTCCCACAAAGCTTGTGCTGCTGCACTCTCACTCTGTCTTTTCTTTCCCTGCTAAAGAGTTAGAGTTGGCTTATTTTCCCTTGTCTTTTTTATTTCCACCAGTGGACCGGATCGTGGGTCTGGATCAAGTCACGGGGATGACGGAGACAGCTTTTGGCTCTGCCTACAAAACCAAGAAGGGCATGTTTCGTACAGTCGGGCAGCTCTACAAAGAATCTCTCACCAAGTTGATGGCGACGCTCCGCAACACCAACCCTAACTTTGTGCGCTGCATCATTCCAAATCACGAGAAGCGGGTACGTGCTTAGCAAAACGGATGCGGGTGTTGAAGACTGATCGAGGTCCAGTCACAAAGATGAAGCTCTAAAACTGTCCTCTGCTTGATTAGGCTGGAAAACTGGACCCGCACCTAGTGCTGGATCAGCTTCGCTGCAATGGTGTCCTGGAAGGGATCAGAATCTGTCGCCAGGGATTCCCCAACCGGATTGTTTTCCAGGAATTCAGACAGAGGTATTGCTCACCTTTCCCTGGGTTCTGTGTGTATCAAAGCTTATCTGAATATGAATCAAACAGTGAGATGATGAGAAAAGACTCTTCCTTGTTCCCTGGAGGGTTTCCGTTCTCTTTTCATGTAGGAGGGCGGTCATCATTATTACCGTTATCGTTGGTCGGGAATATTGAGTGCCTACTTTACAAAGAGGCAGGGCGCTCATAACTTCTGGGCGCAGCAAAGACTGCTTCCTGGCCTTGGGGCCCTGAGGCTGTTGTGAGGAAACACGGAGAGCTGAGAACTTACAGTTCACTCATTCAGACAGTTCTACCTGGGATTTAAACATAACTCTTTCGTAGACTGATTTTTTAAAATGTAGGAATAACGTATGTTCCTTTTAGGAAAATTTTTAAATACGTTAAAAGTAAATAAAAATTATTCAGATGTGACTCCTAAAAGCACTTTGGGACATTTCTTTCCATCTTTTTTTCAATGACTGTATCTGTGTATGTGTGTATGTATATATTTTTCCCACTGTGTGTGCCCGTGTGTGTGTTCTTACAATCCTTTTACTAAAGTAGGGTCGGAAATACAAGAGATTAGAAAAGAATTGGGAAAAAAACAAGAGGGAGAAGATCAGTGTGCAATAGAAATGGATGAAAACATATGATGGGCAACAGGTTTTTTAAAAGTGTATTATGTAATTTTCTTTAACAGTTAGTCTAGTTTGCCTTTTTCCTCTTTGCTCCTGGAAATCAAGTTTCCAAATATGAAGCACTTGTTTTTCCATAAAATAAACAGTGCTGCAGGTCGAAGAGTAGCCCTTTCTCCCAGAGGGAATCCAGTTGAAAAACTGTTCCAATCCCTACAGGTTTTCAGGGAAACCCTTATTATGGCCCCACTATATGATAAACGAGCTGGTAGATTTTCACTTTTTATTTGATAGGAGAAAAGGGAACATAACTGGAATCCAAAATACAAAGTTGGTTGACGTAGCCAGGATTCATCTTTTAATACAGCCACTGTCTTTGTGCTAAAATTTATTTTCTTGGGGTATAACCCACATATAGTAAATGCACAGACCTCAGGTGTGCAGGTCGGTGAACATATGTGCACCCAGCCCAGTGCTGTTTTGAGTCACCCTGAGACTTCCTCCTGTTCCTTTTTTTTTTTTTTAATTTATTTATTTTTATTTATTTATTTTTGGCTGTGTTAGGTCTTCGTTGCTGCGCGCGGGCTTTCTTTAGTTGCAGTGAGCGGGAACTACTCTTTGTTGCGGTGCGCGGGCTTCTCATCCCGGTGGCTTCTCTTGTTGC
Source organism: Balaenoptera physalus (assembly GCF_965194825.1). NCBI lineage: Eukaryota > Metazoa > Chordata > Mammalia > Artiodactyla > Balaenopteridae > Balaenoptera > Balaenoptera physalus. Next base: position 57,023,483 of record NC_138901.1, on the reverse strand, counting down.
AGAGCACAGGCTCTAGGCGCGCAGGCTTCAGTAGTTGCGGCACACAGGCTCAGTAGTTGTGGCTCACGGGCTTAGTTGCTCCACGGCACGTGGGATCTTCCCGGACCAGGGCTCAAACCCGTGTCCCCTGCATTGGCAGGTGGATTCTCAACCACTGCGCCACCAGGGAAGTCCCCTTCCTCCTGTTCTAAACAGAGGCCTCCAGGCATTGCTCTTACAGCCTTTTCTGTTATCTAATAAATGCCTACAAGTTGACGGTGACCCAACACGCAAAGAGCCAGATTCTCCTTGCATCTTAAGGACATGGACATTTTGTGGGAAATAAAAACAAAAAGTTTCTAAAGTCACCATGCTTTTGATTCCTCTCCACCACAACTTCTTAAACATGGTCTCTGACTTGGGAGAATTGACTGCATTTTCATTTTGCTGCTTCTTTTAAGAAATAGAAACTAGATCTGCAGAAAACCTCAGATTATCAGCTGGTCACTTCTTTAGTCTTAATTCGACATGATTGCCCATTATATTCTTGCCTCTTAGAGAAAGCAAAACTCATAGTTAGTAGGTAAACATTTCCACAAATTTTTACAAAAGGCTTTTTGGCTGCTTTTCTTACAGATACGAGATCCTAACTCCAAATGCTATTCCTAAGGGTTTTATGGATGGCAAACAGGCTTGTGAGCGCATGGTAAGCTCTTCTGGATTTTTCTGGTTCGTGGGCTATTGACACAATCTTTCCTGTAGCAAAAATAATAAACAGACTCTTTCTCTCTCAGATCCGGGCTTTAGAATTGGACCCAAACTTGTACAGGATTGGACAGAGCAAGATATTTTTCAGAGCTGGAGTTTTGGCACACTTAGAGGAAGAAAGAGATTTAAAAATTACCGATATCATTATCTTCTTTCAGGCTGTTTGCAGAGGTTATTTAGCCAGAAAGTAAGTGGGAAATCATGTATTAAATGCTTAAGAGTGTGTGCTTGTGCTAATAAGCATGTGTTTTGTGCTAGAAATACAAGCTCGTGTGAGACTTGAGGTCCCTGTCCTGTGGGACCGAGAGCCAGGTAAGCAGACACACGTTCTAAATAAGGACACAAACAAGGGGCCAGGACAGACGATAAAGGGGTCCTGCTTCAGTGTGGGTCCTCGGGGAGGGCTTCTCTGAGCCCGTCTGTAAATGAGAGGTGTCAGCAAGATGATCTGCAGGTCCAGTCCAGGAGGGAAGGAGGAGAAAGAGTACCTTAGCAAGAAAGAGGGAGGTTTCTCCTGTGACAGATCCAAAAAGAAAAGAGTGGCTAATAGAGGATTGATTGATGAAGAGCACAGCAAAGGGAAGGGGAGGGCAGGGCCTTGTTCACATCCACGTGCGCGCACACATGTGTGTCTGGGGGTAGGTGGCAGGGGCCGTTTCTGGCAGTGTCTGTGACAAAGTGCCAGGTCCTGTGACACGAGCTGAGGTCGGCGGAGCAGACCCGCCATCCGGCAGGGACGTGGTCATGTCCCCACTCCCCAGCCCAGCCCACAAAGAACATTTACCTCTAGGGAGTCTCCTATGACAGCAGCTGTCAAAGCACGGTTCTCTCTTATTTGCTGTAGACTGAATGTGTCCCGCAGATTCGTGTGCCAGAGTCTAATCCCCAGTGGGATGGTGTTTGGAGGTGGGGCCTTTGGGGTGATTAGTGCATGAAGGTGGAGCCCTCACGAATGGGATTAGTGTCCTCATGAGCGAGACCCCACAGAGCTTCCTTGCCCTTCCCCCATGGGAGGCGACAGCAAGAAGAAGCTGTCAGTGAGGAAGTGGGTCCTCGGCAGGCACGGAATCTGCCGGGGCCGTGATCCCGGACTTCCCAGCCTCCAGAACTGTGAGAGATAAATGTTTGTTGTTTACAAGCAAAACAAAACAAAAACAAAACCACAGTTTTCTTTAACTAGTTTTCCTTCCTCTTCTTCAGGGCCTTCGCCAAGAAGCAGCAGCAGCTGAGCGCCCTGAAGGTGCTGCAGCGCAACTGCGCCGCGTACCTGAAGCTGCGGCACTGGCAGTGGTGGCGCGTCTTCACCAAGGTGGGCGCCCGGGACCAAGAGGAGCCCAGGGGCGGGGAGGTGCAGGGTGCGACAGTCAGTGTTCAATGTCATGAATGTAGGTGAAGCCGCTCCTACAAGTCACTCGCCAAGAGGAGGAGCTCCAGGCCAAAGATGAAGAGCTGCTGAAGGTGAAAGAGAAGCAGACGAAGGTGGAAGGGGAGCTGGAGGAGATGGAGAGGAAGCACCAGCAGGTACAGCTCCCCGGTTCCCGCTCAGCCCCGAATGAAGATGCGCGACCCCGCGGATAGGGACCCACCCAGTGAATTCCGAAGAATTTGTGTGTATTCTTCACTCCTTTCCAAAGCATAGACGTTTGAGCATAGAGGTAGCAGATGTATTAGGCCAAGCATCGGGGTATATATAAACTGAAATCAGCTTGACCTCTTGCATTTTTGCCTTTGTCACCCGTTGGACACCCAGATGATCACGTTTGCTATCAGGTGTGCGTTTAACACCAGTGAGACTTCTGGTATTAGCACCTTCCTGTGACTGCTCACAAGGGACTTAGAAAAAAGTAAAAGGATGAGACAGTATAAGGCACCCCCCTGCCTGCTCTCCAGCCACAGTGGTCTTGAGTCCACACCCCGTTCTCAGGAAGCTGTGCTTCATGGACAAAGCAGAGACTCAGGAAATGTTTGTAGTTGACAGTGATAGGACTGATGTGTTCAGGGCCAGAACGTTCAACAGTAGAGGCCAGAATATCATTTGATACCAGACGGCTTCAGTCACCATGAACTTCATAGCATTTGTATAAAATTTCCCCTCCTATTCTTTGGTTCCTTTGTGAATTACCTTAATAGTAAGAAAGGGAATTCTTTAAAATAGCATGAATTTAGCATGTATTATTCAGGATAACATTTTTCGTTGTTTCTGTTGTCTCAAGTTTTCACCCAGCTTATTTTGCTAGAGCCGAAGACATATTTGAAAGTTTTGTGAGTGATGTTATATATTTTTAACTCTGGGTTTCTTGGGTGGCCTGCACTGACCACTGGAGTCCCAGTGACCGTCTCTTGTGCATAACCGGCCAGTCATAGCACCGGACGCTTTATTGTGATTGCAGCTGCTAGAAGAGAAGAATATCCTGGCAGAGCAACTACAGGCAGAGACTGAGCTCTTTGCTGAAGCAGAAGAGATGAGGGCAAGACTTGCTGCTAAAAAGCAGGAATTAGAAGAGATTCTCCATGACTTGGAGTCTAGGGTTGAAGAAGAAGAAGAAAGAAACCAAATCCTCCAAAATGAAAAGAAGAAAATGCAAGCACATATTCAGGTATCTGTGACAAGTTTCATTTGGGCTTATAGTTTGGGTTTCCAGATGGATCTGGTGAGTGAATAGATGCCGTGGGTTTGGATTCTTGTGTCCATTGAGGAGCAAAAGGAGCCTAAGTAATAAGTCGTTTCTCCCCCCCCCACCCCCCCACCCCTTTAAAAGATCATTTGAAGCACACATATAATAGATTCCTTCAAACGTAGATTTGTTATTTTGAACAGGAATCTTTTTTATGTTCTGATGTGGCATCTTAGAGGATGCAAAGTGACTCAGAGTAGAAACATCCCAGGGTCTGTGGGGACGGAGTTTGTTCTTTGTGTTATCATTAATAATTCCACTGCTCACTCCATTCATTAGAGAGAAACCTACGAGGTGGCTTGGTTCATAAGAAATGCTCAGCACTGACGCAGGAGGTGGCCAGGAATCAGAGTACAACACTTAGCCCTTCCTGCTGGTAGCTACTTTCTTAGGAGATCCAGCTGGCCTCACATGAAGCACAGTTCCCTCTGTGACTGGATACCCAGATGAGTGACCCAGACAACAGTGTGCCTGTACGCTGAGACACGTTCTCCTGGAAGCCCACCCCAGCCTATCCAGCACGGCCTTGAGAGTCAGGGTGTCTGCATCTGCCACCACTGCTTCACGGGTCCAGTACCAAACTTTCTTTCTTCCAGATCTCTCCCTTAATTTTTTCCCCACCACTTAGCTTATCTTTGCAAAGCACAGACATTTCAGACATTTCTCAAAACTGCAAAAGATATCATATTATTTCCTTGGCAAATACCCCATACAATAAATTGTCCAGGCCCTCTCCACTCTTCAACACAAACAGCTTTCCAGTATTCCATAATAGGTTGGCAAAATATCACAAAAGCTGTAAAAAGTACACATTAATCCAGCAATTCTAGTTCTAGGACTTTAAGCATAAATCAGTGGAAGCCTACTAATTATCTAACAATAGGGGATTCTTTTTTTTTTTTTTTAATAAATTTATTTATTTTTGGCTGTGTTGGGTCTTCGTTGCTGCACGTGGGCTTTCTCTAGTTGCAGCGAGCGGGGGCTACTCTTTGTTGCGGTGCGCGGGCTTCTCATCGCCGTGGCTTCTCTTGTTGCGGAGCACGGGCTCTAGGCTCGCGGGCTTCAGTAGTTGTAGCACGCGGGCTCTAGAGCCCCAGGCTCAGTAGTTGTGGCGCACGGGCTTAGTTGCTCCGTGGCATGTGGGATCTTCCCGGACCAGGGCTTGAACCCGTGTCCCCTGCATTGGCAGGCGGATTCTTAACCACTGCGCCACCAGGGAAGCCCCAGTAGGGGATTCTTAAACTACGGTAATAATATACAGTTATAAATTAAAAAGGTGTTTATTTTTATGGGTATTTATATTAAGAGAGTTGCAAAAGAGTATACACAATAAGCTCTAACTAAAAGTATATAACTTACAAACTATGTATGATTTTTATAAGGGAACGTACAGAAGATCTAGAATAATAGTCACCAATAATAGTGAGCTCTGGTGGTATTATCAACAGTTTTGATTTTCTCTTTTTTTTTTAACTTTTTATTTTATATTGGAGTATAGTTGATTAACAGTGTTGTGATAGTTTCAGGTGTACAGCAAAGTAATTCAGTTATACATATACATGTATCCTTTTTCAAATTCTTTTTCCATTTTGATTTTCTCTTTGTTTCAGAGCATGTGCTCATTTCAGTGATAATATTTTACTCATACAGGGTAAGGTCACCCAAAGTCATCTCCAGCCTCCCCAACCTACTGTTTTATGCTCCACGTTTTAACAACTTCACATGAAATGCTTGCATTACTCTCTTTAGAAAACAAGCATTTCCTTGTAAGAACAGGGTTTTTGTTGTTGTTGTTTTTTGCTTGTTTTGTTTTTCAATACTTTTCATCTTCATAACCTTTACTCTAGACTCTTTCACTGGGTTTTCGCACTGTTATCTTAATATCTCCATTGTAAATTCAAACACATTATAAAATATTTATGGTAATGTTATTATTAAATATTAGTTTTTTCCCCCTTTTATGGAATATCTGAGATTCTATATTAACTGCATGGCCCTTGGGAAAACCCAACCTTGTTGGTCTCTTGTCCTTTTTTTTTTTCCCCCGCCTGTGAGGCTTTCAGGGATTTCTGATCTGTCTCCTTTTCAACCAAAAACTACTAGAGCTGTTTTTGGTTTTTGTTTTGTTTTCAATATTAATTTCCTGATTATAACACTATATTGTAGAATACCCAGAGAATACAAAATAGCACTTGTAAGTTTCCTCCCACCCATCATCCCATTATCCCTATTATTTTTTTGCATATATTTCTGAACAGATATATGTGGATTCATTTATTAATTGAATTACACTGGACCCACTGTTCTGTTCACTGCTTTTGTCACCTTAGGAGTGTGCAGTGCAGGGATGCAGTGGACAAAATCCAGACTCTGGGAAACTGTAGGACAAATGACCTGTGGGGTGTTTTTGGTTTTTTTTTTTAACAAATAAATGGTGAGAAAAAGGGAGGAGAAAGAAATTTAAGGGAACCTAGAGATTAAAGCAGTCTTAAGGGTCTTATCAGTCAATCACAATGTGTGAACCTTATTTGGATTCCAGTTCAAACAAGTGTATTTTTAAATGGTCTTCATCTTTTAGAGATAGAGCCTGAAGGTTTACAGATGAAATATGATGTCTGGGATTTGCTTCAAAATAACGCACGGGGAGGAGGGAGAAGCTGGAGGTTTAGAAGTGACCACTGACCATTAGCTGATGCTGTTAAGCTTGGGCTGATGCATTTGTGTCAGGGTCACCGTGCTACTCTGTACTTATATGTGTGTTTGAAGTTTTTCACAAAAAAAGTTAATCTTGTGCAGAGGTTTCATTACAGAATCAACTGTGGTAAATTATTGAGCCAAAGTTACCCTTGAAAGTTTCTTTTTTTTAACCTCTGTGTTTATGAGCTTTTATTTATTATTATTTTTATATATAAATTTATTTCTTTCTTTATTTTTGGCTGCGTTGGGTCTTCATTGCTGCACATGGGCTTTCTCTAGTTGCAGCGAACGGGGCCTACTCTTCGTTGCGGTGCACGGGCTTCTCATTGCAGTGGCTTCTCTGGTTGCGGAGCACGGGCTCTAGGCTCGCGGGCTTCAGTAGTTGTGGCACGCAGGCTTCAGTAGTTGTGGCTCTTGGGCTCTAGAGCACAGGCTCAGTAGTTGCGGCGCACGGGCTTGGTTGCTCCGCGGCATGTGGGATCTTCCCGGACCAGGGCTTGAACCCGTGCCCCTTGCATTGGCAGGCGGATTCTTAATCACTGTGCCACCACGGAAGTCCCTTGAAAGTTTTTTAAACTGGCCATATATTGATTTGTACGTACAACTCTGTTCTGTAATGCATATGTTTATTAGCTACAATAACGTAGGGCATGAAATAAAGAGAAGCGTGTTATAGGAAACCCATGTGTAAACTCTGGAATCCCACCCAGTTTGGTGATGCGCTCATGTTGTGAACGGCACGGCACACCTGACCTGAGACAGCCCTTTCTCACCGACCTGTACTATTTCCATGGTTGTTTCTTAGTCGTCTTTCTCTTCTCTTTTGGCTAAATAGACATAGTAGAATGAATGAAGTATGTGTTTGATGTAGTTGGACTGTATTATTCAATTTCCCTGTGTTACTACTGTTCTAAAGTACAGATTTTAATAACTACATGTTATCCCATTTTACAAATATACCCACTTTTAATCACCAAGACTTTTCTGAAGTATGTTCATAGTTCCTCAGTATGATAAATAACACTTTGCTACAGGTCTCTTAAATATAAATCACATCTGTGCCTTTTCCTGAAATTGCTGGTTTAAAAGAAATGCTCTTTTTCAAAGCTGCTGCATTTTCCCATGTTGGCTTCTAGAAGGACTGACGCACTTTGTACTTAACCTATAGTGGACACAAGTGTCTGTTTCACATAATTACATTTTATATTTTTAAAAATAACCCTGCCATTTTGAAAATCAAGAATTGGCATTTCATTTTGACCTTGCTTGTTAGCATGTGTAGAATCTCGTAGAGAAAGTGTGGAGACTGACCGCGTGTACTTCTCCCCAAGGACCTGGAGGAGCAGCTGGACGAGGAGGAGGGGGCTCGCCAGAAACTGCAGCTGGAGAAGGTGACGGCGGAGGCCAAGATCAAGAAGATGGAAGAGGAGATCCTGCTTCTCGAGGACCAAAATTCCAAATTTATCAAAGTAAGAGACTATTTCCATTTAAGAGCTGATTTTATTTTTATTTTTATTTTTTTAATAGGTTTATTTTATTTATTTATTTTTGGCTGCGTTGGGTCTTCGTTGCTGTGTGTGGGCTTTCTCTAGTTGCGGCGAGCGGGGGCTACTCTTCGTTGTGGTGTGTGGGCTACTCATTGCGGTGGCTTCTCTTGTTGCAGAGCACGGGCTCTAGGTGCACAGGCTTCAGTAGTTGTGGCACGCAGGCTCAGTAGTTGTGGTGCACGGGCTTAGTTGCTCCACGGCATGTGGGATCCTCCCGGACCAGGGCTCGAACCCATGTCCCCTGCATTGGCAGGCGGATTCTTAACCACTGCGCCACCAGGGGAGTCCAAGAGCTGATTTTAGAATATGGAAAATACTTGTGTCAATGCTCTCACTGAAAGTGGCTTCGAACAGGAAATTCTCAAGATTTCAAGTTCATTTATTCAGTTTTCTCTCTTAAGTCTCTACAGATATATAGTCGGTATAGATTTCTAAAGACAGAAATTATTTAATTTTTTTAATCCACCAAATATCCTTTTAATCCCTGAGATGATTGAACGTGCACATTTTGTGCCCTTTGGACACTGACCGACGACTTGTTCCCGTCTGGGCGGTAATACATTCAGCACCCGCTGCGGGACTGCAGGCCAGGCGGGCGGGCCAACGTTACTTGTTTTCTAAGTAATAACCAAACCCAGTTGTCACTTTGAATGCCTTTTCTGAAGCCGTTTTTCCTATTCAGGAAAAGAAACTCATGGAAGATCGCATTGCTGAGTGTTCCTCTCAGCTGGCTGAAGAGGAAGAAAAGGCAAAAAACCTGGCCAAGATCAGGAATAAGCAAGAAGTGATGATCTCAGATTTAGAAGGTGAGTGTTGGAGGTTAGAGAAATTTAGGGCTAGGACATGTGAGCCTTTAGATTTTACTTAAATCAGAACATGCTGTACTAGAATATGTACATGGGGATTGCTCATCAGTTTGGGTTCAACTATTAAAATAGGCCTCTTATATGGTGTTGTCATTTGCCTAGTCACCAAGTATTTAGTGCCATCAAACGGCACTAAATTATCTTTAAACTTTTACTTTTTAAAGTTAGGTCCTGCAGTAAAATAGATTGCCCTTTGGTGGACACAGTTGGGACCTAAATTAAGTTTGAGCTGTACGGGCCGTTAAATTTGTTTGTGTTTAATCTAAATGCTGCGTCGAGGTGCCTAGGTTTCCCTTCACAAAGGGACAGCTGCTGACACAAAACCTGGCAGGGACAGGAGACTCTGCAGGGTAGCAGTGTCTCACTCTGGTGGCCCAAGTCATGCCCGCAAATGCTAGGATTTTTGCAAAATGGATCACTGCCTTCTGCAAAAGAAATAAGAAAAGAGGGTGGAAGTTGGAAAGAGCCCAGAAAACCTTCCCTTTGACCCGCAGCTGGAGACTGGCATCGACAGAGGAGGAAGAGCGTGGCTCTTAACACCCTGCTGTCGCGTGGTCATTTATAACGGGGAGAAAATGAGTGGTTTCTGAAACAGTATTTAGGATTTTGTTGTCCTCGTTGTTGTCAGCCTGAAATTCTTTCCATAAACCGTTCTTACCCGTAGGCGATTCTTCTGGGAAGGGTAGGTAGGCCTGTCCTTTTCTCACCTGATTGATGGGCGGGTGAGGACAGAGTGTGAATGGAAGCATCCCCGGCCCTAATTAAGGAATCACTGCAGGATTCAGAGGGCGGGCGGGAGAGATGCCCACACTCTGCCCTCTCGCCCTCAGGGCTCAGGAACTGCAGTCTGGGTTCAAACCAGGGATTCCCGGTGAAAGGGGAGTGGGGTGACAGGAGTCACACGCCGCCCAGCCTGTGCCAAGCCCTCTGCAATCCCGGGCACAGCACGGGGTCCAGGTCACTTTGGCTCTGATAGCGGGGGCCCGCTCCCTGTGGAAGGACATCCTGAGAATCCTCCCAATTTCTTCCTGAAAACTCCACCCTCCTACTAATGTATCTCGCCTTCGGTTTGATCTTAACGGGTTTCAGGTGATGGAGCAGTTGGCAGGATGATATTAAGGCAGCGACATGCTTTAGGATACAATGGCTAATTTTCAACTTTAATCAGTTTATATTTTGAATTTGTCCCTATGGAGTGACATTCAGTGTGTTGAGGGGCTTCTTGTATCTTGCCCTAAAGAGCGCTTAAAGAAGGAGGAGAAGACCCGCCAGGAACTGGAAAAGGCCAAAAGGAAACTGGACGGCGAGACCACGGACCTGCAGGACCAGATCGCTGAGCTCCAGGCGCAGATTGACGAGCTCAAGATCCAGGTGGCCAAGAAGGAGGAGGAGCTGCAGGGCGCCCTGGCCAGGTCTGCACTAGGCATGTGGCTGGAGGGGGACTCCCGACAGATGAGACCCCAGGACACTGACTTATGGCCTCCTTGTCACCGGGTGTGACACGGGCCTGGGAGACCCAGGAGCATTTGTGTCGGGGCAGCCAGAAAATCTCATCAATCCTTCTTGGTATTTACACTTAAAAATCACGAGTCATATCATGAAATCCTTGGAAATTCACACCTGAACACACAGTTTTAACCATATCAAATGTTCTGGTTTCTGTACGTTACAGATTAATTTCAATATGATTTAGAAGTTTAGAGGAGATCACTTTTCAGACATATTCCCCCCTCTTCTAGCATGATTTGCTATTCAGTCCTAATCCATTCAGTTACAGAATGCAAGTCATATATAGTAAACACATTTATACTAATATTTCATTTCTTTATAAAGAATAACTATTTGGCTACATGGTCATAGGACTCAGTTTAATTTATAATTTATTACAATCAAGAAAATCTTATAACAGAAATTCTTCTCCGCCTCCGTCACTGTTAGTCTTTCTTTGGCCACTTACAGACGTGAGGGCCGCAGCCCAGAACTGAAATTCTCCATTTGCTCCCACGTGTCAGCTTCCCCTCCCTCACCCCACACTTCCCACCTGTCCCCGGTCAGAACGTCCACCCACATTAAACCACACGTGAGCAGAAAGACGCACCAGAGGATAGAGAAAGCGTAGAGTGGAGGGTGTGAAGGTGGTGGGTCTGCTTCCACTTTGTTCCAAGAACTTCTCTGAATTTGCAGATTCGCTGTGGGCTGGAACCAATCTGACGGACAAGACCGCTACCTTGAGCAGTGTTTTAACTAGAAGAACATTTGCTTGAGAGGGAATTTTTAAATATTATAATCCTTAAAGTGAGATGGTCCTCCCTTTTCACAGAGAACTTTATTAGCCTTTTGGACAGGACCCAGACTCCGTCCTGATACCAGCTCCGGGCCTCCAAGCCGTGGGCCGTGGGCTGGGGGTGGTGTCTCAGGGTCTCCTCGTGGGAAGAGCCCCTGGGCGCCGGCTCTGAGCGCTTCCCGTGCCCGGGTGTCTCCGCAGGGGTGACGACGAGACGCTGCACAAGAACAACGCGCTTAAAGTCGTGCGAGAGCTGCAAGCCCAGCTTGCTGAGCTGCAGGAAGACTTTGAATCCGAGAAGGCTTCGCGGAACAAGGCGGAAAAGCAGAAGAGGGACTTGAGTGAGGAGCTGGAAGCTCTGAAGACAGAGCTTGAGGACACGCTGGACACCACGGCAGCTCAGCAGGAGCTGCGGTAAGTGGGGCCAGGGCAGAGATGCTCGTCCTCGGGGAGGGCGGTGTTTTCCTGTATGCTGTCACTTGGAGCATCCTCTCTCCCTCCTGGAAACAGTGGCAGGTGGAACGGTAACAAAATCTCGGTGGTTAGAAACCAACCGGCCTGTAGGTAGAAAGCGCAGGGCAGGTGGATGCACCACAGCCAGGTGCGCAGAGGGAGGTGTGATCAGAAGAGCCCCAGGTGCGCACACGGGGCTGGAGGGAGAGTTACACCTGAACCAAGTAAGGGGGGCGCAGGGGCCAGAGGGCTAGAGGGGACAGACACAGAAACGGGAGGAGATGGGGGTGTTTGGGCATCTGCTGGCTGCAGCAATTGGTCTGATGAACAGTGGTGCGGAAACAGACGAGAAGGAGGCCCGTGTCCACAGAGACAAAAGGACGGGTGAGTGCAGGTACCCACGTAACAGATGGGCCAGCCGCCGAGCGCAGCCAGACACGACTCACGGGAAGCCCCGGGAGAGCGCGCGCAGCTAGCGGTGGGCAGGTGGGCTGCCTGAGGCCCCTGCTGGCCTCCTCCTGACCGGCTCCTCCCCCCTCAAGACCAAGCTGCCGGCCGCGTGAGGCCAGCCCAGGAATCCCCAGGCTACCTTGGCGGGTAGACCTGGCCGTGCACATGCTCGCACGTGCGCACACACCCACACCCCTGCCGCCTGTCCCAGGCTGTGAGTGGTGGGAAGGGGAGCCTGCCCCCGAGAAGGGGGCTCAGGGAGAGCCTGCAGTAAGGCGAGCGCAGTAGGGGTCATTTACAGAGGCAGGTGGGTAGGGGCGCGTGCCCGTCGGGTGCTGGGCGTGGAGAGAAGCCGTGCCGAGCCGCCAGGTGAGGTCAGACGGTGGGTGTCCGGAGCGCAGTGCTGAAGAAATGGAGGAGGTGAGCCTGGTAACGTGCCAGGGACTTTGCCCGCGAGCACGCAGGGCCTCCCGGCAACGGAAGGGTGTTTCCCCGCAGAGCCACCTGAGCCAGTGGGGCTAGGGGCTCCTACCCGCCTCCACAGAGCAGCTCTGCTTTTAGCAGTTTTAAGTCCTGGCCTTGTCTTTAAAATACCTGCTTTTAAAATATCTGGAAACCACTGAACTGTGGGCTGGAACCCACAGTCTAATGATTAGACTTGGTTGAAATAGCCATTCTCAGCTGGGCTTTCAACCACGGTAGAAAAAAAGATTCTGCTCACTTCTTCCCTTCAAATCTTGTTTAAAAAAAAAGAAAGTACCAATGATATGCCCCTTTTTTTTTTTTTTTTTTTTTTTTTTTGCCACACTGCACGGCTTGCAGGATCTTAGTTCCCCGACCAGGGATCAAACCCACCCTCCATGCATTGGAAGCATGGAGTCTTACCCAGCAGACCGCCAGGGAAGTCCAGTATGTGCATATTTGTTAAAACCGTGGATGTGCTCCAACACAGCACTCCCTGCTTCTGCTGGTGAAGGGGTCGGACGGCCTGCAGTTCCGGTGCGTCAGGGGAAATGGTGTTGCCATCTGGTAGATGGGGGGTGGACTGAAGTAGCCTCGATGGAGCCTGTCTTGCTGGGCTGATGCTTGGATGCTGGTGCCCCTCCCCCACCGCCAGCACCCACCCCTGCCTCCGCACGGAAGCTGGCAGAGGCCAAGGCCAGACCCCCGCACGCCTTTCGCCTCCAGCGAACGTGTGGCCGAGCCCGGCTGCACCACCGCGACGCCGGCGGCTCCCTTCGTCTGGTGACCTGCCACCCCGGAGCTAGCAGCCACCTGGGCCCCTTTTCTCTTTGCCGCAGCTAGTCGCAGCCCCTAGATTTCGCTTCCTTGTAAAGAGAGGAAAGTGCGCCCACACAGCAATCAGCATATATGTCACTGTTCTAACTGGCTACGGGTTTTAGAGCAAGTTTGCCAGAGTTGTGCTTCAGGATGATTGGAAAGTTACTGCTCTCTAAGCTCTCGGTGTTACGGCAGCTCTCAGCAGGAGTGGTATTTACCTTAACTGGTTTCAGCATTAAGCTGTGCGCTTAAATTAAAGGTGGTGCTCGACCCCACTTTTGTCGGGGTGCAGTGTCCTGCCTGATGAGCCTTTACCAGCGCTTTTGGGGATTTACCCTCTTCCGGTTTTATTGAAATGCCAGCTGGTGCTGTGGCAGGCATTTTGGCACCTTGTGTTAAGCAGCGCCTGGCCTGTGATGCACCCAGGCTGCCCCAAACGTCCGAAGACCCTTAGGGACATTACACCGTGTCTCAACTGTAAGTCGCATGTGGAATGGGGGTCGTGCTGGTTCTGGAAGGCTTCCCGCTACCACAGTAACAGACACGCCAGCCTCCTGGAATCCATGCCATGTTTCAAACAAAAGCAGAACTTTAAAAATGTGCATTTAATTTAGTCATTCAACTAATTCTGAGCTTCTTCCTCTAAAATTATGTTTCTCTAGCACCAAACGTGAACAAGAAGTGGCAGAGCTGAAGAAGGCTCTTGAGGAGGAAACGAAGAACCACGAGGCTCAGATCCAGGACATGAGGCAGAGGCACGCGACCGCCCTGGAGGAGCTCTCGGAGCAGCTGGAGCAGGCGAAGCGGGTAGGACGTGTCGGTGGGCAGCGCGGGCGGCCAGATGCCCCCGCGGCGGCTGCTCTCTGAAAGCACACTGCTGGCCTGGGAGAGCCAGGCGCCCTTGATGTTATTTTAGAATCACATATTCCTCTCACCGATAACCCTCTTCCTCCTGATGACTTAGCTCTAAACCTTCAGCAGCTGGAAGTCTGCTCTCGCTCACCTGCTGCCCGGAAGTCGCCCGGCCCTTCAAGTGTTCCTGGTGCCCCGCCCCTCCTGCCCCCGTCCCTCCTGCCCCCCGTCTGCCTCAGACACCGCACACGTCGTTCCCGCTTCCGTATCTCACGTGCTGGCTCCCCGCACTGCTGCCAGCGCCCCCCCACCCCCAGACTGTATCTGCTGCCCTGAGCGGTGTGTACAGGGGTGCCCCACCCACAGAAGTCTTCACGCTCCGCGAACAGCAGGTGTCTTCCTTCATTTATGCAACAGATGTCGACTGCAGCTTCACTCCGTGTCAGCACGGTTCTCTGGATCCCAAAGCCATGCCCTTTGCGTCCCCTGTTGTAAAACTGCTAGTGAACTCTTTTTCCCTCCTCTCTCCTAGTTCAAAGCAAATCTGGAGAAGAACAAGCAGGGCCTGGAGACAGACAACAAGGAGCTGGCGTGCGAGGTGAAGGTGCTGCAGCAGGTCAAGGCCGAGTCTGAGCACAAGCGGAAGAAGCTGGACGCCCAAGTCCAGGAGCTCCACGCCAAGGTCTCGGAAGGAGACAGACTCAGGGTGGAACTGGCCGAGAAAGCGAACAAGTTACAGGTAGGCCTGAACAGCCTTGACGTTGCCCCCAGTGTCTGGCGGGGTTGGGGGGGAGGGGACTGACACTGGGGGCGCCCGGGCTGCCCCAGGTCCACATGAGGCTCCTTGTGTTGTCCTCCCACTTGAAGCTCACAGCGCCCCCCGGGTGAGTCTGGTGGACGAGGACGTGAGAAGCTCGCCTGCCTCTGGGCTCTGCTGAGTCCACAGCCCTCCCCGCCCCACTGCTGCCAAGACTGACGAAGGGGGGGATCTCTGAAGGGCGTTGCTAAAATGAGGAAAAACAAACGCCATCAGCTTGAGTTTCAAGTATAGAAACGTCCTCCGTGTGCCTTGCCTTTGCTCACGTGACTAGAGGACAGACTAGGACGAAGGGCGACTCCTGTCCCTCTTGCCTAAGACCTGCTGGCCCCACAAAAAACACAGAAGGTCTTAAGCCACGGGGGTTTCTGGGGGGAGGTATTTTAGAGCTATCATTAATTAAACACAAAAAAGAAAAAAATGTTTTCACCACGTTATTCATAAAATCCGACCATAAGAAATGGCTACATATTCATGATAAATATATCATACCAGATTTTCTTTCAGCTTAAAAAGAACTGTGGGCTGTGACTCTTAGAATTTAAACTTCTTTGAATCTGTGTGATAAAGTTTTCAAGTTCTCTAAGAAAATGAATTATACTTGCGCCCCCTACCCACCTCCCCCCAGCATATGGACAGTGCATCTTCGTGTGAAAAAGGGTTAAAATAAACCACCTGCTGGTCTTGAGCCTCCTCTCATAGGAAAGCAGCCACTCTTTGAGAGGCTTTGGTATAATTTTTGTCTCTTGACGCTGCAACACAAGAGAGCAAGCCAGTTAGGAGAACGCCCTCCACGTGCGGGCTGTGCCGTCCGAAGCGTCCCTGGCCGGGTGGTAGGGGAGGCTGTCTGCGGTGGCCGGCTCCGGGCCTGCTCGTGCGGGCGGTAGACTCTCGGCGGTGAGCCCTCCGTAGCTGAGGCCGGCCCCTCCTCCCCGCGACATGCTCGCTTCATGTGCATTTAGGGTCCAGAGCCACCACTCGTTTCTCTCTGCCTACTGCTGAAGTGAGTCATAACCTTTCACTCCTCCTTGCAGAATGAATTGGATAATGTCTCAACTCTTCTAGAAGAAGCAGAGAAAAAGGGTATTAAGTTTGCCAAGGACGCAGCTGGTCTTGAGTCTCAACTCCAGGACACACAGGTATTCCCCCAGGGGTGGGGCGTTAATAGTAACTTTGCTGTTTCTGTGATCTGTAAGTTGGTGAAACATGCTATTCCCAGAACTGCCCTCTTATCACCTCTGATTTTCTGCTCTACTTTTTTTTCTTTATATAAATTTATTTATTTATTTATTTTTGGCCGTGTTGGGTCTTCATTGCTGCGCGCGGGCTTTCTCTAGTTGCGGTGAGCGGGGGCTACTCTTCATTGCAGTGCGCGGGGCTTCTCATCACGGTGGCTTCTCTTGCTGCAGAGCACAGGCTCTAGGTGCACGGGCTTCAGTAGTTGTGTCTCGCGGGCTCTAGAGCGCAGGCTCGGTAGTTGTGGCGCACGGGCTTAGTTGCTCCGTGGCATGTGGGATCTTCCCGGACCAGGGCTCGAACCCGTGTCCCCTGCATGGGCAGGCAGATTCTTAACCACTGCGCCACCAGGGAAGCCATTCTGCTCTACGTTTATTTTCAACCATCTTGCACCAAAACCAGCCCTGATGCTCAGGAACTCACCTTTGAGCTCATATCTAGAGCCTGCAGTTCCTGTGTCTGGCAGGCATGTGGGTGCCTGGGAGGTGGCTCTTGCTGTCTGGCCGGGCGCTGCCTGGGGTGTGGTTCACCAGGCAGCGGTCCTGTTATACATTCGTGCATTACTGGCCATTTTAGACATTTTCTCATGGTTTTTGTTCATTAACGCTGACCTGAGAGAAACAGGAAAGGATTCCAGGAGTGATAAAAGATGTGGGAAAAGGGAAGCTCGCAGGTCCCTGGCCTGGGCCCCTGGGGGGGTGACGCTGCCATTGCTCGTGAACAAGTTTGTTTTTGGTTTTTTGGCCACACTGCATGGCTTGCGGGATCTTGGTTCCCTGACCAGGGATTGAACCCGCGCCCTCGGCAGTGAAAGCGCGGAGTCCTAACCATTGGACTGCCAGGGAATTCCCTCGTGAACAACTTTAAAGCAATATTGTATTAAGGGCACTTGTTAGATGATCAGGTGTGTTTTAAAATCACTTGTTTGTTAACATCACTGGGTATTTCTCACACACTGAGACTCTTGTTTTTTTTAGCAGAGGCATTGTGGTTTGGGTGATTACCATAACCTAAGTACTGACCGTTTATAAAAATAAACAGGAGCTTCTTCAGGAAGAGACACGCCAGAAACTGAACCTGAGCAGTCGGATCCGGCAGCTGGAGGAGGAGAAGAACAGCCTTCAGGAGCAGCAGGAGGAGGAGGAGGAGGCCAGGAAGAACCTGGAAAAGCAGGTGCTGGCCCTGCAGGCCCAGGTGCGTGATCCACTTGGGACGCTGTGTGGCCTCAATGTGTGTGTTTAGCAGCTAACGTCCCTGCCCTGCTGGGTGGTTTCAGCTCCATTTGGGACAGTTAATTGGGTCTTGTTGGGAGCAAGGTAAAGACCCTCAGACTGTGTCAACTATGTAAATTCCAATCCAGTCATCCTTTTATAGATGATCAGTGAAGAAATTTATGGTCTAAGATTCATTTGCTCAGAAACACATAGTATTGCTTTATATTATTTCTTCTGACAGAATATTGAAAACAAGTTTTATCTTTATTCCTCAATTGTGAAATCCAGTTGAGTTCTTTAATAGTGATCTTTTTTCCCCTCAGTTGACAGATACCAAGAAGAAAGTAGATGATGACCTGGGGACAATTGAAAGTTTGGAAGAAGCCAAGAAGAAGCTCCTTAAAGACGTGGAAGCATTGAGCCAGCGCCTGGAGGAGAAGGCCCTGGCCTACGACAAGCTGGAGAAGACCAAGAACCGCCTGCAGCAGGAGCTCGATGACCTGCTGGTGGACCTGGACCACCAGCGCCAGATCGTCTCCAACTTGGAAAAGAAGCAGAAGAAGTTCGATCAGGTGAGTGCCCAGCGCTCCCCACCCCTGGGCTCCAGGGCCAGCGCCACACGTGTTTCCGCCTGGCAAAGCCCTCGCCTTTGTCATTTCAGCTTAAAATAATCCTTTCTTACTTAAGAGCAATATATATTTATAGCAAAATTGGAAAAAGCAGACCAGCATAAAGAAGGAGACAGGAGAACACCCCTGATATTCTTAGCAGTAATTCAGGCACGTAGCAAATGAGAGGAGTCTGTGTTGCTTCTGTAATCGATTTTTGCTGTTTCCCAACGCCATCCCGTGTAGCTGTTAGCAGAAGAGAAGAACGTCTCTGCCCGCTACGCGGAAGAGCGAGACCGGGCCGAAGCAGAGGCCAGAGAGAAGGAAACCAAAGCCCTGTCCCTGGCCCGCGCCCTTGAGGAGGCCCTGGAGGCCAAGGAAGAGTCTGAGCGGCAGAACAAGCAGCTGCGGGCAGACATGGAGGACCTGATGAGCTCCAAGGACGACGTGGGCAAGAACGTGAGTGTCCCGGGGACCGGTGCCTTCAGGGCAGGCAGGCGACTCTGGGAAGGCCCAGCCCTACAGTGAAGCGGACTAGGAGTGTCTTGGCCGGTATATAAATAGGGGGTTAAAGACTCCCAGGATAAGCCATCAGGTTTTCTGCAGTCTGTTCTCGGTTACCTGTGCCAAAGCCAGGCGGGGAGTTCTTGTCGCTTTCACGGGCCCTCCCCGCCCTAAGCTGCATCCTGGCAGGGGTCCTTTTAATGAAGGGTTTCTCTGTTCCTGAGTCTCAGGTGGTTATCAAACGCAAGTACCTGAAGTCCCCTCAGATTGAGGGTAGTGGGATCTGTCTCCTGCAGCGAGTGGGGAAGCTGGAGAGGAGGAACCAGGTGGGACCCCCTTGTCCTCCCACTGCACACGCCTTCCCCAAGAGCTGCTGTGATTTTTATTTACCCTACCTCCCTCCCCTAGTGTACAAGGTGTTGAGGATAGTGACGGGGACCCAGGCCTGGGGGTCAGAACAGGTTCGGGGCTTGACTCTCCCCCAAGCTCCCATTTAACCTGTCTAAGCCTAAGTTTCCTCTTCTGTCAAATGGACGTGATACTTGCCTGTTTCATGAAGCTGCTGCAGCTGTGCCCTGAAAAGCATAAAGTCCTCTCTAAAGATAAAAGCTCATTTTCCTGGGACACGGCCTCTCTGGCCACATCATAAGGGAGGAAGGACTGTCCTACCTTCCTGCTGAGTCTCCTACAGCCTGGGGACCGGCCCCGTGGACAAGAAGAGGCCTCCTAGAGTAGAAATGGCCAGGAGTACATAGTAAAATGTAGAGAGAGAATTCCACCACTGATTCCATTTTCTTGTTCCATATTAGTTTTCTTTAGAACAAACGACAGTCCCACATTCATTCCACGAGCATTTCCTTTGTGCCTGTGAAGTGCCGGACACTAAGAGACACAGGCCTTCCTCACGCTGTAAGGCTTCTCCTGCCCACGTGAGAACTGACATGGCAGTGAACCCCAAAGGGACACATAATAATAGCACCTGCACACACCTGCCTCAGGATTGTCTCCAGGATCAGAGGGGACGTGAAGGGGGAGCACCGAGCACCGCGCTCGGCACCGAGAACTCAGTAAACACGTGTGGTGGGGATCTTTGCGCGGAGAAAGGTCAAACCTCCTTTACACTGTACCCTGCTTTGCGGGCCTCACACACCTAGTATGTAAGTCTCCACATGTGCATTTTCAATACAAATGACCTTTTCCACAGCAAGAGGGATGTACTATGTTAGACACACACCTCAGGCCAATGGCCAATCAACAGGCAATTCCCCTGACACCATGCTCTTTTTTATTGTTCACCGCTTTTAAAGATCTCTCGGCTTCAAGGTCATGGGACAGTAACTGATCGACTCCAGAGCACAAGTGAATGAAGAAATCAGGCCTGTCATTCAGGTGGCGCGCTCTGAAATGAGGACTGGCGCAGCTGCAGTGGGAGGGAAGGATGCATGTGGGGGAGGGGTGCCTATAAAACAGGAACTGCTGTCCTCGCTTGTCCCTCCACCAAGAGTCATCCCCTCCCTGTGCTTCCCGTGGTCTAGGTTCATGAACTTGAAAAATCCAAACGGGCCCTAGAGCAGCAGGTGGAGGAAATGAGGACCCAGCTGGAAGAGCTGGAAGATGAGCTTCAGGCTACGGAAGACGCCAAGCTTCGCCTGGAGGTCAACATGCAGGCCATGAAGGCCCAGTTCGAGAGGGACTTGCAGGCCAGAGATGAGCAGAACGAGGAGAAGAAGCGGCTCCTCGTTAAACAGGTGGGTCATGGAAGAGCGGCCCCCGGGACAGGGACCGGTTTGTTCTCAAAGCCCAGTTTTGGGTCAATATCTTATTCATTCACATTGGAACATATTAGCTGGAGGAAATTTATTTGGTCATTTGATAATTCTTTAAAGTGTAATACAACTGGTTTTGATTTCCTGTTTCTCAGATAATATCACTGCTACTTACAAGCCAGGATATCCACTGAAAAGCCCTTAGTGGAATCTCCAGGGATATGTAGTCAGGTTCAAGTTCTGTGAGTCTTATGAGTATCGATAAAGGGAAGAATCAGTATGTACCTGACAAGGTGATTCAGAGTATTCCGAAGGTCAGATCACACGTCCTCATTAAGCCACTCTTTAAAGGGAAAACTCTAGGTATTTACATTTTTTTAATTTTTTTTTTTTTAATTTATTTATTTATTTATTTATTTATTTATTTTTGGCTGTGTTGGGTCTTCGTTTCTGTGCTAGGGCTTTCTCTAGTTGTGGCAAGTGGGGGCCACTCTTCATTGCAGTGCGTGGGCCTCTCACTATCGCGGCCTCTCTTGTTGCGGAGCACAGGCTCCAGACACGCAGGCTCAGTAGTTGTGGCTCACGGGCCCAGTTGCTCCGTGGCATGTGGGATCTTCCCAGACCAGGGCTCGAACCCGTGTCCCCTGTATTGGCAGGCGGATTCTCAACCACTGCGCCACCAGGGAAGCCCCATTTTTTTAATTTTAAGAAGTTGCTTGGGCACTTAATGATTTATATACTTTCCTGAGTGCATGTTAAACTTCTAATTTAAAAGTTTACTTTAAAAATTAATTTTGGATATTTTCTCAGTCCCTTGGAATTCATGGTATCAAGTCTTGGATCTGAGATATATTTAATTTTGCTTTGTTATTTGCAGTCTACTAATATTTTATTAGTCATTTATTGCTAGATAACAAATTACCTCAAACTTAGTGACTTAAAACAACACACATTAACTGAGTTTCTGTGGGTCGGGAATTCAGAATGGACTTAGCAGGGTGTGTCACCTGAAGGCCTGACTGGGGCTGGAGGGTCTGCATCCTGGCTGGCTTGCCCACGGGGTGCTGGCCCACCCGCAAGGTGCTGGCCCGAGACCTCTGCTCCGGGCACATGGGCCAGTCTCGTTGCATCACTGAGACCATGAGCTCTGCCTCCTTACGTGCCTTTGCTGTGGTCAGTGGAAATGGTTTGTACCAGTGGTGGTGGTTAAAGATCTCTCTGTACAAATTAACTGCTAATAACAGTAATAACTGCCCAGTGGAAGACGGCACCTCTCCAGAGTAACCCGAGCCCTCATGTGCCGGTTCTCTGGGTGGGGCACCGGGTCTGACCAGCGTAACCCGATGTGGTCCATTAGGTGCGGGAGCTGGAGGCTGAGCTGGAGGATGAGCGGAAACAGCGGGCCCTTGCTGTGGCTTCAAAGAAGAAAATGGAAATAGACCTGAAGGACCTGGAAGCGCAGATCGAGGCTGCAAACAAAGCTAGGGATGAAGTGATCAAGCAGCTCCGCAAACTTCAGGTCAGTGCGGCCAGCCGTCAGTCTTTGGTGGTGGTAGGTGTCATCTGGCCCTACTTAGATCGAGCGTGACATAGCCCGTGAAGCTGGGGAGGAGGGCTCTGGGCAGCACCCAGCCTGCCATCTTGCCCGCAGGCTCAGGGTTGCCAGGTCACCCCCGCAGAGAGCACAGTGCAGCCGTCAGCCTCGGCTGTGGGTTGGGGCCACAGGCCATAAAGATGGCACGTGTGCAGCTCCAGTGTCTACAATGGGCCAGTGCTTGCCCCACTTGGCCTGATCGGGGTGGAGTCACCAGTGGGGTGAGCTTTTGGGGCTCTGAACAGCCTCTGATGCTCAACTAAACATGCAGCCACTAAGCCACCGAGAGGAGAGTAGTGTCGACTTCCCTCCGCTGGTGCCGTGAGCTTCAGTGAGCCTTTCCGTCTGATTGAATCATCACTTTTGTATGTGTGTAGCTGAAGTGTTATTTATGATGGCAAAAATGGAAATAACCTAAATGTAGGTGGACTGCCAGCCATTCAAATGACGGGGATATGTATGCAGTGACACAGGAAGATACATAGACATGTAGATACACACTTTTAGAAAAAAAGTTTAGAAGGAAAAGTCATCTCTGGATAATAGTTTCATGAGTAACTTATTTGCTTCCTTACACTTTTTTAAAAAGCTAAATACAAAGGTTTTTACTTGGACCAGCTAATTACAAAGAATATAAATTATATTACTATGACTTTAACAGCTTTATGGAGATATAATTCACACACCATTCAATTTACCCATTTAAAGTGTTTTTGCTGTTTTTTAGAATATTCATAGGGGCTGTGCGAGCATCACCCGCTATCTCATTTTGGACACTTTGGTTCCCTCTAAAAGAGACCCTGTGCCCATTAGCTGTGACTCCACACTATCTCTGCCACATCCAACATTGATCAACCACTAATCTACTTTCTGTCTCTATAGATTTGCCTATGCTGGACACGTCATATAAATGGAATCCTACAATATGTGGTTTTTTGTGACCAGCTTCTTTCACTTAGCATGTTTTCAAGGTTCACCATGTTGTAGCATAAATAAGTACTTCATTCTTTTTATTACCAAATAATATTCCATCGTTTGGACATACCATATTTTTTTATTAATCCATTCATCAGTTGGCGTTTGAGTTACTTTGACTTTTTAGCTACTATGAATACTGCTGCTATGAACATTCACATATATTTGTGTGGATGTGTGTTTTGCTAGGTTGTACGGTAATTCTGTTTTGAGAACTGCCCATTCTTTCCACAGCAACATTTTACATTCCTACCAGCTATGTATGAGGATTCCAGTTTCTCTACATCCTTACCAACAATTGCTATTGTCTATCTTTTAATTATAGCCATCCCAGTGGGTATGAAGTGGTATCTCATTGTGGTTTGTTTTTTTTTTTATAAATTTATTTATTTATCTTTGGCTGTGTTGGGTCCTCGTTGCTGCGCACGGGCTTTCTCTAGTTGCGGCAAGCGGGGGCTACTCTTCATCGCGGTGCGCGGGCTTCTCATTGCGGTGCCTTCTCTGTTGTGGAGCACAGGCTCTAGGTGCGCGGGCTTCAGTAGTTGTGGCATGCAGGCTCAGTAGTTGTGGCTCGCAGGCTCTAGAGCGCAAGCTAAGTAGTTGGGGCACATGGGCTGTTGCTCCGCAGCATGTGGGGTCTTCCCGGACCAGGGCTCGAACCCGTGTCCCCTGCCCTAGCAGGTGGATTCTTAAGCACTGCACCACCAGTAAAGTCCCTCACTGTGGTTTTGATTTGCATTTCCCTAATGACAAATGATGTTGAAAAGCTTTACATGTGCTTATTAGCCAATATCATATGTGGGAAAAAATGTCTTTCAGTCCTCTGCTAAGCTTTTGAGTTGTCTTCAGTAATTGAGTTGTAACATTTCTGTATATATTCTGGATGTTTCCTAGGAGATACACAGTTTCCAAATATTTTCTTTCATTGTCTAGATTATCTATTCACTCCCTCAGTGGTATTGTTTACAGCACAAAAGTTAATTTTGATGGAGTCCAATTTATCTTTTCTTTTGTTTCTTCTGTTTTTGTTACCTCTGTGAAACCACTGCCTAATCCAAGGTCCTGAAGATTCAGTCCTGTTTTCTCCTAAGAGTTTTATATTTTTAGCTCTTTTTCTAAATCCATTTTGAGTTAAGTTTTGTTATATGGTTTGATACATGAACCCAATTTCATTCTTTCGGAGATGGATATCCAGTTGTCCCAGCACCATTTGTTAAAAAGACTAGTCTTTCCCCCCTTGAATTGTCTTGGCAGTCTTGTCAAAAATCAGCTGACCAGAGACTTGTGTTTATTTCTGGACTCTCAGTTCTATTCCATTGATCTCTATGTCTGTCCTTCCACCAGTACCACACAGTCTTGATTACTGTAGCTCTGTAGCTCTGTTGACTTCTCCAACATTGTTCTTCTTTTTCATGACTGTATTCTGGGTTCCTTGCAATTCCATTTAGGATCAACTTGTCAATTTCTGCCTCCCCCCCCCAACCCCCAAAGCCCCCCACTTGGATTCTTATATTGTGTTGACTTGGAAGATCAACTTGGAGAGTATTGCCATCTTAACAGTACATGGCTATCATTCCACTTATTTCGCTATTCTTTTTTTTAACAATGCTTTATTTTATAGTTTCTGGTGTACAAGTCTTATACTTTAGCTAAATTTTATCCTTTTTGACACTAAGTGTAATTGCTTTGTTAATATTTAGAATGTTTATAGTTAGTATATAGAAATATAATTGATTTTTGTACAGTTGTCCTTTGGTATCCGAGGGGGATTGGTTCCAGGACCCCCCTACTCCATGGATACCAAAATCCTCAGATGCTCAAGTCCCTGATGTAAAATGGTGTATTGGGACTTCCCTGGCATCCGCGCTTCCACTGCAGGGGGCACAGGTTCGATCCCTGGTCAGGGAACTAAGATCCCACATGCCGTGCAGCACAGCCAAAATAAGGGGGGGAAAAGAAAAAAAGGTCTCTCCTTCCCATCCTAAGTACCCTGCTAAAATGGTGTATTATTTGCATATAACCTATGCATATCCTCTTGTATACTTTAAATCGTCTCTAGATTACTTATAATACTACCTAATACAAGGTGAACGATATATAAATAGCTGCCCATGTGGCAAATTCAAGTTTTGCTTTTAGGAACTTTCTGAGAATTTTTTCCCCTGAATATTTTTGATCCACTGCCGGTTGAATCCACAGATGTGGAACTCACAGGTACGGAGAGCTGACTATATATCGATCCTGTATGCTGCAGCCTCACTGAACTCGTTTATTAGTTCTAATCGTTTTTTAGTGGATTCCTTAAGATTTTCAATATATAAGGTTATATCGTCTGCAAATTGAGCTAGTTTTATTTCTTCTTTTCCAATCTGAATGTCTCTTCTTTCTTTGTCTTGGCCTAACTGCTTTGCCTAGGATCTCCATTACAATGCTACACAGAAGGGGCGAGGTCAGGCATCCCTGTCTCATTGCTTATCTTAGAGAAAGGCATTCAGTCTTTGACCATTAAGTATGATACTAGCTGTTAGTTTTTCACTGATGCCCTTTATCAGAGTTTCCTTCAGTTTATTGAGTGTTTTTATATTGAAAAGGTATTAGATTTTGTCAAATGCTTCTTCTGCATTTACTGAGATGATCATACAGTTATGTTAATTCATTTTGGGATATCAAATCAACATTGCATTCCTCAGATAAATCCCACTTGGATGGTGGGGTATAATGGTATATAAATATACACAATGTATAATTCTTTTAATATGTTGATGGATTCAGTTGGTTACTATTTTGTTGAGGATTTTTACATCTGTATTCATAAGGGATATTGGCCTGAATGTTTTCTTGTCTTATTTCTGTCACTTCCACATACTTTTATATTTACAATAAATGCATATATTATAATCTGGAGAAAAATATATGTTTAAAAACTAAGAATGGACATTACCCTAAAACTTTCTTCCTATTTAATCTTAGGCTCAGATGAAGGACTACCAACGTGAATTAGAAGAAGCTCGTGCATCCCGGGATGAGATTTTTGCTCAGTCCAAAGAGAGTGAAAAGAAACTGAAGAGTCTGGAAGCAGAAATCCTTCAACTGCAGGAGGTTTGTTTGTTTACTTATTCATCCATTTGTTTAAAAATATATATCTGCCCTTGAAATTTCTCTAAGACCAGATAAATATATTTTAGTATCTTTGTAGCCTAGTGTAATTTCACTATCCATGTTTAATATGGTACTGGACCATCTTACTGCTTCAGTTGGGCAGACAAAGTGGTCATACTTTGACACCATTCTACCTGGCTAACGTCAGAGAAGTTGATGGGTGATTTCTCAAATCTGACTGCAATTGGAGGCACACTTAGCGCCTTGAGCAAGGTGGCAGCAGCTACAGGCAGTGTCAGATTTCACACTTGAGGAAACTGTTAACAGCCAGAGCTTCAATCACGGTCTCAACTTATTCAGGAACTTGCCTCATCTGAGCGAGCCCGCCGACACGCTGAGCAGGAGAGAGATGAGCTGGCGGATGAGATCGCCAACAGCGCCTCTGGCAAGTGAGTCTCCTGGCAGCAGGTGGGAAGGGGCAGGCATCTCACAATCGGTGGTGGCCCCCCGTCCTCGTGGGCGCTGGTCCATTCCCCTGGGGCATGCCCATGGCACTGAGACAGCCATGGGGGTCGTTGGCATCTAGGAGTCAGTAGTTGGTTTGCTCATCTGTTCCAAGTCTGGAAAGATGAGCACGAGATGCTGAGCCTCTGGGCTGCCACAGCCCCTGGCCGGCTGCATGACCCCGGCAGGTCACACCTCCCTGTGCCAGTCATGCCCACACAGGTGTGCAGGAAAGACATTCAGAACCAACCTGGTTTCCATAGGGTGCCCAGCCTTGCAATGCAAGTCCTCACTTTCAGATTCATTAGGTTTGACAAGCACATTCCTTAGACTTACCTTACCCTGGATGCATTTTTCATTAAAAGTCCTTTTTTTTTTTTTTTCCAATTAAGAGGTTGCTTTCTCCATTTAATTACTGTACTGAGTATTCATCATGGTCATTTTCTAGCACGCCATCATTTGGACCTGGCATTTGATCTCGGTGCACTAGAAAAGCTAGGGAATGCCAGGATGTTTTGCACTTTTAAAGCTGACACTGGCTGCCGAGAAGAGCTGGAGAAGGGAAGGCAGCAGGGCGGTCAGCGGGAAGGCTACACAGCGGTCCAGACGAGAGATGATGGGCCTGGCCTGGGTGGTAGGCCTGGGGATGGAGAGCAGTGGGTGGTGTGTTTGGAAGCGTAACCAGCTAGGCATGGCGGATTGGGGTGGGAACAGAGGAAAGGGAAAAGTCAAGAATGCTGCTCGGCTTCTAGCAGCAGGGTGGGTGGAGGTGCCCTCTGGGAGTTTCCCGTGTCGTGGAGACCGGCTCTGAGCTGTCGCCTCCTCGCCTGGCAGGTCTGCGCTGCTGGATGAGAAGCGGCGTCTGGAGGCACGGATAGCGCAGCTGGAGGAGGAGCTTGAAGAGGAGCAGAGCAACATGGAGTTGCTCAACGACCGCTTCCGCAAGACCACGCTGCAGGTGGGCACGCGGCGGCCGCCCAAGGAAGGGCTGCGCCGTCCCCCGCTTGACTGACCCATCTCCTCTCCAGGTGGACACGCTGAACGCAGAGCTGGCGGCCGAGCGCAGCGCCGCCCAGAAGAGCGACAATGCGCGCCAGCAGCTGGAGCGGCAGAACAAGGAGCTGAAGGCCAAGCTGCAGGAGCTGGAGGGCGCTGTCAAGTCCAAGTTCAAGGCCACCATCTCAGCCCTGGAAGCCAAGATTGGGCAGTTGGAGGAGCAGCTTGAGCAGGAGGCCAAGTAAGAGGTTTTTGCTGCCGTAAACCAAAGAAAGGTTTTCACAGCGTCTCTGCTACAGACCAGGTCCAGGTTTAGCCTGTGAGTCGGAGATGACACAGACATGCCCCTTGTCCCATGGGAGCTCCCTTGGCAGGGGAAGAATGACAAGAACACATGTAACCAGAGAGAAGGTGGTGTGAGCCCTCAGGGTACGCTGGGCTCACCTGTCAGCTCTTGCCATCACACTGTGCCCCGTGACTTCCTGGTGCCATAGTTTACATCTCTACCCAAAGTCGATTGCCCGAGTTGGTGGCATCACGTGAAATGCTACAATTTGTTGGCAGAGAAGGAATGCAATATGACAAAAAGACAAGCTTTTTTTTTCTCCCTGAGGAAGGGACTGCTCAACAACAGTTTCCATTCTGTTGTCGTAAACTGTTCTGAAATTTATGAGGAGTTGCACAATACAGCTTTTGGCAGGCCTTTACAAATCTATTAGAATACAATCACAGACTGCCAGAACTAGAGCAGCCCTTCCGCTCACCCTCCTGTCGGGGAGCTTGGGGCCCAGAAATGCAGGGTCTGTGCTCAGAGCCTGACATCCTCTCCAACCGGCATCCCAGACTTGCCCCTGCACTCAACTCTTAACAGTTAAGGGTTTGTTTGCCGTTGGTTGTAATTAACATGACTCGCCCTTTCAGCTGACTCCATCACTATCCTTTTTGCATAACATTTGTGGAGGAACAAAAGAACTTTTTCTGTTTTCAGTGGAGTCCTCCAAATAAGCTACCTCTGCTTCATGTGGGACAGTGGAGGCCTGTCTAGAAACATGGTGCTTTGACTCCTACGTGAAGCGTGGAGGGATGGGGGCGTTGTTTCAGTGTCAGCTGCTCTAGCATCTTCATACGTAGCCAGTTAAGTTTTAAATTGAGACACTCGCCTAATATATTGAGTCTTTGTTTTGTTTTCCAGGCTGAAAAGTTAGGGGATTAGAAGAACCAACTAAGGTTTTTGTCTTCAAAAACTCTACACTCAAATAAGTGACAGGTAGCTTGTATGTAACATTTGATCTTTGGTAGATCACTAAATAAAGTGATTAACATCTGTGTGTGAAGGAATAATGCAGTTTTTCTACCTGTCAGCATTAGAATACATTAAAGGTAATCCATAGTTTGACCAGAAGGGAAAAGTTTCTGGGCCATATTGATCACGATGATACAGAGGTCCCGGAAAGCACTCTAACATATGCCATCTTCCAGAGAAAAGGACTTAAAAAAAATATTCATTTCAAGAATTGGGAAAACTAACGTGTTGATCATTTTCATTTTCATAGGGAAAGAGCAGCCGCCAACAAACTAGTCCGTCGTACCGAGAAGAAGCTGAAGGAAATCTTCATGCAGGTTGAGGATGAACGCCGCCATGCCGATCAGTATAAAGAACAAGTAAGGGGAGAAGGCGGGGTAGGAGGAACACGTCTTCCACTCTAAATGCTGTAGCAAGGAGACGGATGCAAAACCAGCCGTGCTACCATTTGACTAGCTGAATGAGGAAGAGCTATTTGAAACTCTTAATTCTAACGTTTCAACAAACATGTGCTGTTCCTTGTTCCTGCCACTCACTCCCAGGTGCTGGGGGATACAGAGGTGATTAGGACCTGGCCCTGTCCCATGAGTCCCCCCAAGTGCCCCAGATACAGGGAAGGGGTGGGCAAGAGTACGTCAGGAAGCTTTGAAGTGTGAGGCCTGGACTGACCTTAAAGTTATCATGTTTCCTCCACTAGAATGGATGCTACAGGAGTGCAGAGATTTCTGCCTGTTCCACCCACTGTCATCTCTTGAATGCCTAGAATAGTTCTGGGCACAGCTGGCAGTCACTGAATATTGGCCGGATGGAGGGGTGGATACAGGAGATGTTGAATGGAAAGGGAAGAGAAAGTAAATGTACTGCACGTGGGACCCGAGTGGTCCTCCTTGTCTGCGTCCAGGCATCTGTTTTCTCGGTGCCAAGGGCACGTGCTGATAGGGCTTCGGACTGTGGTCAGGTCTGCACTGGCTAAAACCTGGGTGGGGGCTGTGTCCTCCTCTGGTGCTCGGTCCTCTCTGAGACCTGCTGCCGTGGGTGGAGCTGAGGATCCACTGCCTTTGCCCCAGATCCTCCTCCCCTGCTCCAGTCGGGCACCCAGCCTGGCCTTCCCTTCTCACCCCCACACTCAGGGCCTGGCAACACCAAGGGCAGTTCTGGGTGGGTGTGAGCTGGACCCGCAGGGCACTGGCCAGTCTCTGTGGCTCAGGAGTGAGGGATCCAGTGGGCAGGCTGAGTTCTCGTGTCAGGTCTTCCAGAGTGGCTTTGTACTTGAATCAAACAGAACGTCGACACACCCGTGTTGCAAAGAGGTGTAAAATGAATGGAGCATTTCCTGGGGTTGGAGACTGTCCACACTGTTGGCTGTTCTGCGTCTTGCGGGACTAGCCCTTCCCTTTCACAATCCCATAGGGCACTCGTGTGAAGATACTAAACTGTCATTTTTCTGCAGAAAACTCAGGGATGAAAAGCGGGTTTTAAGTTTTTTTTTAAGTTTCCTTTAGCATAATTTGCTGCATAGACATGGTTTTGCTGAGAACGGCAGGTTGGTCAACAGGCCTTGGGCCAGGCCCCAGTCTCGCGTGTCAGCGCACTCGCACGTGTATATGCCCGCCGTGTGTGTGGGTACACTCGTGTGTGCACTCGCGTGGCTGGCAGGGCAGGGGCCCATGGTGACACACTCAGGATGCAGCGATGCTGGATTTGGATTCACCGGTTTGGTGTGACTTGGTTCGTGTGACTTCCCCGAGATGGAGAAGGCCAACGCCAGGATGAAGCAGCTCAAACGGCAGCTGGAGGAAGCAGAGGAAGAAGCTACACGTGCCAACGCGTCTCGGCGCAAACTCCAGCGGGAACTGGATGACGCCACCGAGGCCAATGAGGGCCTGAGCCGCGAGGTCAGCACGCTGAAGAACCGGCTGAGGTGAGCGCCCCGGGCCTCCGTGAGGTCACACGCAGAGCCTCCGTGAGGTCACACGCAGAGCCTGCAGACAGCTGCGTCCGTGGGCTCCGGGTGCAGTGGTTTCTCAGGCTCCTGTCCAGCTCTTCGTTCTTGCCTGTTTACCCGTTCAGGATCCCTGACCGTCAGTAGTCCTCGAGGATGGAGGAGCAACAGGCCCACTCATTTGCTCCGCGTTTACTAGCGGGCTGTGCGAATACACGGCTCGAGGCTTGAGAGCCAGCCCAGGTGTCTGTCCACGTCCCGGGTGAGGGCAGAACACAGGGAGCCAAGGCTACACCTTCTCCCCCAGAAGGACAGCTTAACACAGGTGTTGGCAAACCGTGGCCTATGGGCCAGATCCTGTCTGTGCCCTGCTCTCCTGTACAGCCAGGGAGCTAAGAATGGTGTTCACATTTATAAAGGCTGTAAAAAGACAAAACAGATAAGAATGTGCCACAGCGACCTTAGGTGGCCCACAAAGCCTAGATAGAGCATTTACTCTCCACCCTTTGGGGAGAGGCTGGCCCGTGGTGAGCAGGTGGCGCGTTCCTCACTGTGTGCATCACAGAGCGGGGAGCTGAGTCCAGCCGCCCCCAGCGCTCCGGGGCCCTACCCAGATGATGTTCCGCAGGCGGGTGTGGGCGAGGTGGGAAAGCGCAGAGCCGTTCCTGAGCTGCCCACCCCCCCAGCTGGTGCGTCTTGAGGGAAGGCT
The DNA here is from genome assembly GCF_965194825.1 of Balaenoptera physalus. Classification (NCBI taxonomy): domain Eukaryota; kingdom Metazoa; phylum Chordata; class Mammalia; order Artiodactyla; family Balaenopteridae; genus Balaenoptera; species Balaenoptera physalus. Next base: position 56,992,364 of record NC_138901.1, on the reverse strand, counting down.
GGAAGTTGAGTCGTCAGGTGGTTGAACGACTTGCCAGCCACGTGCTGTTGCGGTCGTGCCCACACGTTTTCTGTGCTCTCCAGGCGAGGAGGCCCCATCAGCTTCTCCGCCAGCCGATCTGGCCGGCGCCAGCTGCACATCGAGGGCGCTTCCCTGGAGCTGTCGGATGACGACACAGAAAGTAAGACCAGTGACGTCAATGAGACGCAGCCACCCCAGTCTGAGTAGATCCAAGGAAGCCGGGGGAGGCGATACCGAGGGACACGCAGGAAGTCAGTCACCCAGCGCCCCGGCCCCGGGGGCCCCCCTGCAGATCTGGGGGACTGGCGAACTGCACGACTCCTTCCTGAGAGATCAACTGTGTCTTAAGGACTTGCAGCCTACACAACTGTCTCCTGCTTCAGATTTAGGTACAATTGCTCCCCTTTTTATATATATATACACAAAATCTACACATATTAAACAGATCGTCTCATCATTGCGTCTATTTTCCATATATCCATCAAGAGACCATTTTATAATACACGTTAAGAAGAGAACCCTTTTTCAAACAAACTCTAGACCCCGTTGCCGGTCGCTGGGGCAGCCCCGGGGTTGCTGCCCAGTCACTCTGCATGCTCTGTCGTACGGACAGCTACCTTAGTTCTGTGTTCATGTGGCCCCTGCCTCCTCAGCCACGTCAAGTCTCTTTTAGAACGTCGTGGAACCTAAACTGCACTTGTAGCTCTCATTTCCTTCAAATAATGATCAACACTATTTCAGTGAGCAAACTGTGAAAGGGGCTTTGGAGAGATTAGGAGGGGTGGTTGGATGGGGGGAAGCGGCATCCGTGTGGGGTGGCCATGCCCACCTCCCTCGAGTCGTGGTGTGCCCGTATCTCTTCACGTGAACTGTCCTCGGCCCAGTCTGTGCATAGGAAGAACGGTGGCCACCACCCAGCTGAGGCCCCGGGGGCAGCCATCACAGTGACTTCAGGATGGCCTCCTGAGGCCCCGGCTTCCCCAGTGTGCTCCTCGCTTCTGGAGCGAGCAGCTGCAGGCCCCTGAGCAGAAGCTCGGGGCATACCCTCCCTCGCCAGCCAGGCTCTCATGCTGACCTTGCAAATTCAGCCGCTGCTTTGAGCCCAAAATGGGAATATTGGTTTTGTGTCCGAGACTTGTTCCAAGTTTGTTGGTGAGGTTGACAGAACCTCGAGAACAGATGCCACCTGCCTGAATGTTGACATGCCAGTGGATGTGACTTCTTTTTCATTTCTCCTTTCCCCTCCCCCTTGGGACAGTGTTACAGTGAACACTTAGCATTCTGTTTTTGGTTGATAGTTAATCAAACTGACATTACAGAAAGTGCCTTAGACACTACAGTACTAAGACAATGTTAAATATATTATTTGCCTCTGTAACAATCTAATGTATTAAGTTTTGACTGCTTCATATATCATGTACCTCTCTAGTCAAAGTGGTATTATAAACATTCAGTGACAGTGAATCAGTGTTAATTATAAATCCTTGATCCTCTGCAACATGCTTGAAAACACAAACCTTTTGGGTTAAAAGCTTTAACATCTGTTAGGAAGAATTTGTCATGTGGGTTTGGAATCTTTGATTTTCCCCCTTTATGAATTGTACTGGCTGTTGACCACCAGACACCTGACTGCAAATATCTTTTCTTGTATTCCCATATTTCTAGACAATGATTTTTGTAAGACAATAAATTTATTCATTATAGATATTTACGCCTGCTCTATTTACTTGGAGGAAAAAGCACCCGTTGAGAATAAACAGACCTCAATAAACAAGAATAATCATGTGAATGTGAAATCTGTTTTCTCACCTTCTGTTCTCGATTTCCCACCTGTGGTCTGATCAGAGGTTGGAAGCTACAGAGACTTTAAATGCTGACAGCCAGGCTGCTTTTTCTGAGGGCACTGCACTCGCAGAAACCGTCGGATGACAGGCTAATTCTCTGGGCAGTCTTGGCGACAGATCCTGTTCTCACCGATGGCCTCCGTGTGTAGCCGCATCAGGAAGGAAAGGGCTGCTGGAGCTGGAACCCCAACTGTTAATGGAGAAGGGAGCAATCCAGGGCTGCAGGATGAAGCCTTGAGGAGGGTTTCCAGCCACCAACCAATGAAGCTCATTACTGGATTAAGAGGTCCAAGACGTTTCAGACTACATTTTCAGGCAGGATGCACATTAAAAATGCTTTTGGGAGGATTCAGCGATGAGATCCAAGGGCAGCTGTGAGCCAGTTAGGACAGGCTGGAGAGAAATACTAGGGGAACACAATCATGTAGAGAATGCTGGGGGGTTTTCCATGATATGCTCAGGTTAGGCTGGTGGTCTGAACTATATACCTAAGGCTGCTCGGCAGTTGTGGGGATGTGAAAAACGGGCGAAAGTGCTCCCTTTCTCCTGTGTCACTACCGTAGGAAAAAAAGGTGATTTCACTTACCGTGTCTCAGGTGTGTTCTCACCCCTGCATTCAATATCTCAGTCCAGGAGTTTGTGGAATTCAGAGGCTTGTTTTTCTCAAAAGGAATCCTTCCCTGCTGGCTGGTTTAACTGGTGTTAATGTCACACTGTTTCCCAACTACTCAGCCTATCAGGAGAAATATATAATCTACATGAACAGATTCCAATCCCTGATTCCAAAAAGACGCTAACTAGAAAGGACCTTTCTTCACTAAACAGACCGCCACCATCATAGCCTAAGGCAGTTCGTGAAACATTCACGGGGCATGTAAAGCACAAGGAAGACAGCTGATGGGAGCCGGGCTCTGAGTGTCAAAGACAAAGCAACAGGCCAGCTCCCACCCCACAGGTGTATGGTCCATCGTGAGGAAGGGCTCAGGCAAGACGTGGGAAAGCCTTAGCCTTTTGTGGAAATGAAGTTTAGATGAGCTCTGCTGGGGTTTTAACTCTGTCACGTACACTTTAAATGCTCTGTCTGCCCTTGCCACACCATAGTTGCTGCTCTTTTTAATGCAGACATTCTAGGAAATTCTTTTAAATTACTTTGGTACGGACAACACATCTGTTCCTAGCCTGACCGTCCTGGGTATTCTGACATCAGAAAGACTAGTGCCCTATCACATTTCCTTCTGTCACCAATCTTCCCCATCCCTGGGAAACCTCAATGAAGATGAAATGAGCTGGAAGACCAATTTCTTACAACCAGCCCTCCCTATGGCTCTGGGTATCACTGACCCATGGCCCCTTCCTCCTGACGCCAACATTGCTATGACAGTAGACATGTCTGTCAAGACTGCGGAAGAAAAGAGCTCACAGTTGTCAGACGCTAGGAACCACCACTTCCTGCCCCGCCCCTAAAAAAAAAAAAATCAAGTCACAACAGGCCATAGGCTGTAATCTTTAGAAAGTGGAGACAATGGCTCCTCTCCCCCTAGTTCAGGCCGGCCTGGGTGAAGCCCGTGGCTGAGACCCGAGGTGAGTCCCCATCCACAAAAGCTTCCCAGTCGCTCTGGGAGGGACAAGATCTTCACTAAGAGCTTTCCCAAATGCTGAGCATTGGCAAGAATGCTACGTCCTGTGCACGGTCAGGACCAACCAGGCAGTCTGCTTCCTTGTGTAGCCACCTGTCATTTGGGAATCTAGCAAATCATACAATTCTTTTCAGAAATCGAATATGAAACACTATAAAGGTATACTGACATGACGCCAGTTTCCAAAGACAATGTTAACTAATTACAGTGCCTATGTACCATATGCACAAAGTATGAACACGTCCTTCACCCCTAACACCAAGACTACAAATTCGTGTTTGATGCATTACAGCAGTGAGGTCTGTTTATTTTTTTCAAAGTAGCCCAATAACGGAATCCATCCCCGCTAACTGGATGTCACGAAGCCTTATTCAAGATGTAACGTGACGTAATCAGCAGACTGTTAAGCACTGGGTCTGACTGAGACATCCAAGCAGAGCGCTGGCTCCTTCAAAGGACCATACTGCACAGAAGCTAAGATGCTCCTTTTCTCACACGTGTAAGCTCATGCATCTCATAATCACTTTCAGGAGGTGGCAGTTGTCATGTGGGTGTCATTGCCTGACTCCTGGTAAGGTCAATAAAGCCCAGCGTCAGCTCTTGTAGAATGAGTATCAGCAGCTTAGAGTAAGATTCTGGGGCCAGCAGAAGAATATGCTTTTCAGAAGTACTGCATCACCAGTGCTCACCGCAGCGCAGAGGATGACATTGCTTGGGAAAACACGGACAAGGACAACTCTGGGTCAAAATGTAGTTCAGAACGTCGGAATCACAATGAAGTTTTAGGAGTATCTCTCACATTTTCCTTTTTGTGTATGAATTAAGTGTGATATGATGAAAATCTGCATAAAGAAGTCTTTTAGACTTTCAATAAATACAAAGTCTAAACGATAGGCGTTTTCATAGTTCCAATTGGCACATTTTTCTTACTGGTTTACAAAATAAAGGTGTGTCTTACAATTGCTGGCGTTTGAGAGTCCATGAAATACAGAACTCTCCTCACTAGGCCGGTGCTGGGGTGGAACCTGGGGGAATCTGCATTTTAAAATTTCCCCAAGTATGACTCAGCCCGGTCATCTGGCAGGTCAGGGAGCCCCCTGCTTTGTGCTACTTGGTCAACTCTCAGAACTACTCAGCACAAGTCTTCAGGCCAACTGGGGCAGTGAAAGAAAATCAGTCATGTTACTTCAATTTTTAAAAAATTTGAGCAACTTTACAGGAAAATTTAGAACCCACAAATAGTAAACTATTTCCATCTTTTCATTTCACTTGATTTTTTTTTTATAAAGCTGCAATTGCATGTTCATCTATTTTGTATCCTCTTCTCATTGATCATTTCCATTCCCACGGATTAGCACGACTGCACACTTATGTTTCAGTGGCTCCGTGGTCTTTTGTTCAGCTGGTAAGTCATCCCAACCACTCCATTCCCCTGCCATCAGACATTTATATTAGTACTATTGAGACTGATTTTGTTTGTTCTTACTACCATAGATGAAGAGCCATTACAGCTTATCACACTGTTAGACTGAGTCAAGACGTACAGAGGATAATTCAGTGACACCAATATGTAAAAGTGTACCTAGTCCCCTAAATTCTAGGTGACAGCAGGATTTGCTGGGGAGGGTGGGCAGTCAAAGCACTCACTTTTTTTGGAACCAAAAAACAGTGCTTCATAGCTCCATCTACTGACAAGGCCCTGAGCCTCACACAAACGTCGCTGTTGATCCACGCACAGAAAACTTGCCCAGTCCTGCCAGCCCAGCACCCTCATTCCCAGGCCTCCACCTGCATATATCATGACCCAGGCAGAGTGTCCATATTTCAATGGGGGCAGCAAACTTGATACCGGATTAGAAAACACCCCACAGGTAAACAAGTGAAACATCTGTTCAGTTTCGAAACACTAACATTAACTCCTGTGGGTGCAGGCAGGCAGCAGTATAAAGCATGACTCCAAATCATAACCCCGTGTGGCACAAACACCAGCACCATAAGCTTTGCTCTATTTTCAAATTTGCCTCTTCACATGCACTATCTTATAAAAGAAGTCTGTTACATTAATATTTACTAGAGATTGTTTTTCCTTAGAATTAAAAAAGCGCTACTGTATTCCCATATATCATATTTTTAAGTCATGGGACCAGTTGTTAGATAAGATGCTCTAAGTCCTAGGAAGATGATTTGCAAAGATGCCTCCTGCCCCCACTCCCATTTTTAGAAAAGAATTCAGTAACACATTCAAATTTTAAAGGCCAAGCTAGTGCTCTCAATTTGTTTCAAACTTTGAGGCAAATATAGAGAGAAAAACAACCCATGAAGTAAAAGTCAGAATGTAGAAAAGGCTTATCTTAGCATCCCTCTAGGCAAACACTGTGGACAACTGACAGCCTGGACCCAACCCCCCTCAGGCCCTGTTCCCCCCCCCACCAGCGGCCAGGCTGGCTCTTCTCGGTGTCAGCCAGGCAGGAGAGACCTGGCTACAGGCTGCCCCCTAAAGCCACTGCCGCACCCCAGGTCATGTCCCCTTCCCCAGAGGTGCCAGCTTCCACCTTGGCTCTCAGGAGATGCTAATGGCGTCTCCACGACAGCGTCTGAGAGAAACAGAGTCAACACACGACAGACACAGGATTGGGAGAGGAGGGTGGTGGATGAGCCGCATTCCTCCTGCTGCAAAGGCTGGGCAGCCTCCACGCGCATCACCTCCAAGCGTTCCGAATCAGCTCACCTCCAGAGGCGTGAGACACAGTCAAGGCCAGCGAGGCCTCGAGTTCGACAAGGTGGTGAATACAGCAGAAAAACACTGGGCTCCTTCCCAAACCTGGCTCTTCCGTGAACCAGCTGCGTGAGCTTAGGCCAGTCACCTACACCCTGGGCCCACTTTCCCGTCTGTAAACCGAGGCAAAACCAGCTCATCCTGCGCCCAGGTCACTGTATCTAGTTGCCACTTGCCTACTTATGACTCAACACCCCAGCTGCGGCTTCTGGCTCCTCACTGAGTTGGTGGGGTATCGCTTCTGGCCACTCAGCTGGCTCCTATTTTATGCAGGAAGACGTTTCAGGAGCAAGGGATGGGAATGGGTGGTGAGATGAAAATATCTGGAGACAAGAAGCTGTCCTTTGCCACCTGGAAAATCAGCCCCCTCCACGCAGGGGAGACCATGTGGACCCAGCTCAGGGGCAGCTCATTCCTGAAGACTTCAGTGTGAGCCACGGAAACCTGGCAATCGAACAGCCCTAGGAAGAGAACCCACTCAGAGGATCTTTAGCTACACAGGCAAGCAGTTAGTAGAACTTTCATACCAGGAAGCAAATGCTCTATTTGAGCAAGTACAAAGCAGCATCTTGAACCAGATACAGAGGGTCACTGACTTACAATGGTTTAAGATTTTTTTTGATTCTACCATGATGCAAAAGCGATACACTCAACAGAAACCATGCTTTGAATTTTAGATTTTAATCTTCTCCCAGGCTAACAATACGCAGCCCGATCCTCTCTCACGATGCTGGCCAGGGCAGTTCCCGGTCAGCCACACAATCACGAGAGTCAACAACTGATACAATTACAACCATTCTGCACCCAGACGACAGTTTGGTTTTTCACTTTCAGTACACTATTCGATCAATTAGATGAGATAGTCAACACTTAATTATCAAATAGGCTTTGTGTTAGATGATTTTGCCCAGCTGTTGGCTAATGTCTAAGCGTTCTGAGCATGTTTAAGGTAGGCGAGGCTAAGCTACGACGTTCAGTAGGTTAAGTGTATTAAACGCATTTTCAATTTACAATGAATGGGTTTACTGGGACATAATCCCACTGTAAGTGGAGGAAGATCTGGAATCCACAGAAAAAGCTGAAAGAGGCCTGGGGAATCAACCAGCTTCCTCAGGGGGTCATATGCCAAGGGCTGCTGCAGGTATCAAAAACCAAAACTATGTGGGAGTCCCCTCCTGAAGGGGCCGGAAATAAGCCCAGCAGCATACTCTGTACTTTCACGGACCTGGCCTGTGCTCTCCTGGACCCAAAGCAGTGGTGACATCAGTGAATAACACGCTGGCCCCTGCAAGCCAGGGCCCTACTCCCAGCCACTGCCTGAATAACAATTGGTGAGATGATCCCAGGGGTGTGCAGCTGGAGAGGAAGTGAGAAATCGCTGGGGAGCCAAGGAAAAGGACTGAAGCTCCAGAACTCATCCTTACTTTAACCAGAGTAGCTCTGTTTGTTATGTTTTAGATTTGGGGTTCCTGCATAAACAAAGAGGTCTGCTAAACGTTGAAACCTCTGATCTAATCCAACCCTTCCAATGATGGCTACGAAAGAAGCTAGGAGTCTGCCCATCAGTAAGAGACCTGGAGTTTTCTTTTCAACTGCTCAGCCAGCAGAGCTGGGCACAGCACACACACACCAGGACAAGCGTCTCTCGTGAGTCAACTTATGACGAAATCTCCAGGAACAACTAATAGAAGCTATTCCTGCCTGCATACTGACAGAAAGAAGAAAAAAATTTTAATGTATCCTACCTTAATGTTTCTTATTCACTTAGGAACTGGATTCACTTACTTTCATTTACATATAGTCTTAAAACTACAAACTACTCCGTTTATGCTCTTTGTTATAAGCAGTGCTCAGAATCTGACACATTCGTACAGATGCCCCAGTTTACTTGTTCCTCAAGTCCAGGCACCCTGTCTCTTGCTACTAAACATCTGGCACCTTCTCTCAAGGGATGAGGAGAGAAGCCCGGATCCAAGTAACCTCTAATCCCAGAACACCAGCACGTGTCATGAACGGCAGCCCAGCAGGAGGACCAGCTCCTGGATCCATCGCGGTTACTCCAAGATTTAGCAAGCTGCCTCCCTCAAAGTGCAGGTCCTTCCGCCCAGATTTCCACACGGGGCCAGGGCTATTCTCAGGCTGCTCCTGGAAATCACAGCTAAGAGCAGAAACCAGCACCAAGAATCAGCATGAGGAATACATAAGCCACAAGGATGTATTGTACAACACAGGGAACACAGCCGGTACTCCGTAGTAACTATTAACGGGATATAACCTTGAAAAATTGTGAATCGTTATATTGTATACCTGTAACTTGTGTAAAAATTGGACATCAACTATACTTCAATTTTATAAAAATAAATAAATAAAAAACAATCAGCATGAGAATGCCTGTTCACACATCCTGAGGCCGCCTGAATTTTCTTTGCCCTATTCCACAGCTGCTGTCCATCCCCATGTCACAGCAGAAGTGACATTTGAACCTGGCTTCGCAACTCCAGCTCCTCTCTCCCAGGATGGCAGAAACCCAATAAAGCAACCTCAATCCTTTTTCTTTTTTTTCTGTGAAATTTATTGTTTCCACATTAAAAGATTTTTTTGAGGGGGAGTATTTTTTTTAACCACATGATGATCCTACACAGCTGCCCAGAGTAGGACACCATCGTAAGTCTTTAACATGCCATATGAGTTCTGAATAAATAAAAGCTACAAAGCCCAAGTTATATACAAATATCTTAGGCAATAATGTTTACAAACCTATGTACAATAAAACAAATGTAAACAGTAAATGCAGCATGAGAGTAATCAAAGGATGCACAGGGACAACCACTTATGGTCAGTCTGCCCCCAGGAGCTGGCACCAGCCGGCCCCTGGAATCAGGCCGCTCAACCCTTCCTAACACAACTGGACAGGCCCTCTGAAAACAAAACAAACACACTCTGAAGGTGTCATTTAACTGAAGGACCAGAGAGCTGGCGAGGAGGATGCCACCACCCCCTACCCCGAGTCTCAGGCACATGGAGGAGGAGGAGACGGCAGGGGCACAGCCCTGCACGTGCCCAGGTCCCAGAAGCTCCTGCCACCTGGGCTCAGACAGGCGTTTCGCTGCTCTGGGAGGCTAGCCTATGGAATGATAACTGCTAAAGTAAAACCAGAAGGTGCAGAAAATGTTCCCTAATTCAGTGACCTTCCTGACTCTTTGCCAGCAACAGGCCCAAACCGTGGGGGTGGAGGTGGGGGACACATGATCCATGAGCACTGGAGATGCTTGGGTGGGAGCTCAGGAGGAGAGCACACGTCGACCTGATTTGGGGGAGAACCTCTAGAAGATCTGCAATGTCCTAAACATAACTAAATCCTATCAGTACAGCAGGGAGGGGGCTATGAGGCAGGTGTGATGAATGGGTACTTCTGCATCCAGTGACCAAGTAATACGTGTATGTATCACCTTGTGACCCACAAAAGTGCAATCATGTGAAACCAACGGCACTACGGCGAGAAGAGAAAATAGCCAGTATTGATGTCGCGCAGAGTCCTGGGGCTGGGCAGGGCCCAGCAGCCGCCACTGCATGCAGCCTGCCCTCTGCCAGCCGTGGGGAGGCAGACGGAGGGGCACGAGCTGGGCCCGGGCACCGAGGGGTGAGGCGTGGGTGTCCTGGGTTGTTGCAGGAGGGCGGGAGCCCCGACCTGGAGGCCGGGCACTCACACGCTGAGAGGCAGCATACCCGGTGCCGACGACGGGCGCGAGGAGCCCAGACCGGGAGGAGGAGAAGCCGGGTCAAAGCCGTTTACTGCCCTGTGGGGGTGACCAGAGCAGAGAAGAGAAGGGAAGAGAAAGAGAGACTGTCATTTAAAATCACTTGACACACAGCGAAATTCATTTGCTCTCTACAACTATTCCTCTTCCCGGCCTAGAGCAGAATCCTGATGGCCCAAGGGAGCGAGCTGCCTAGAGAGCATGAGCTGGTGAGAGACTTGCGAAGCCCGTGGTCCTGCAGGTGATGACACTACTGCTCCCTCCTCGGCAACTTTATCACACTGGCCGCGGCAGCCACAGCCCTGATTGATTTCCCAACAGAGCAGGTTAAACGTCTACCAGTAGGGAACTACCTAAATAAGGGTACAAACAAACAACGAAATACCATACAGCCATTAAAAACACATTCCAGAGTTCTTAACAGCATGGAAAATATTCCGAATGTAATTAATGCTAGGTGGAAAAAGCAGCAGGTTACCAAACTGGATATGCTCCATAATATGAAGGCAAAAAAGTGAGTAGTATATATTCTGGACTACAGCCCCTTATACAGCTAGACATTACCATCCACGGAGCTAAATCTAGAATGTGTGGACACACACACACACTCCCACATATACTACAGAAGGAAAACGTAACAATACTCTTCTTCCCTCTGAGTTGTGGGTAAATTTTATTTACTACTTTATACTTTTCTGTTATTTTCCAAATCTCCTACAATGTACAGGAACATCTTAAATAAGGGGGAGAAAAATAACTTTTTTAAATTGTTCAGCAGCAAAGCCAGATGGGTAGGCTTCTCTGCCACCTTGTGAGACACCAGCCCCGCCCAGCACAAGCGCCTGCAGCCAGGACCCAGCCCCGCCCCAGCCCCAGCGCCCGGCAGCAGAGCCTCAGGAAGCAACGAGGGAGTGAGTGCAAGGCCTGCAGCCCCTCTCAGGACACCACTGCAGCCCTTCCATACTGACAGACGTCCTAGGAAAATGTGTCCCACTCACAACTTGGGAGATGCCGCCAAGTGCAAGGGGCCGGACTGCCCCACACGTGCCCACCACTGTCCCCACAGGCCTACTCATCAGAGGGGCCCAGGGAGTTGAATATAGACTCATGGACAGAGGTTGTCTTAAAGAAACAAAACACAGACACATATTCCCCACCAAGATCAAGATAACGGTTTCATACACTGAAGAGGTGAGGGCAACCTCCTGGAGAAACAGGCATGCAAAGAGACTTGACTAATGACCCTTGACTACTTTGAAGAACAGTTAACATCTGAAGAAACTAACCTGCGTATAGATTTTGAGTTGGAAATCATGCTACCCACACAGGCCAAGAGCAACAGAAGGGGCTCTGACCAGTGCAATCTCTCCCTGTTGTCCATTTTCCCACCTCAGTGATGCACGCTCAAGATTTTCTCCCTTCCCTTTGGGCTGGGGAGGTCTGATATTTGAGCTTCATCACATTTGAAAACTTTAAATCATCCCTCTCCATCCTCCAAGGCTGTATGCCTTTGCCTCTTCTGGGGACAGAGCCCACATCCTATATGCCATTGTAGCCCTCACATAATAAGCCATTTGTCTGTCATTTGTCTGCCTGGTCCCAGAGCCCTGATGCCTGCCTCTCCTAGAACACCTCAGGGAGAACTAACTAGGCAGGCCTCACAAACAGCTTCAGCTTTACACGCGTGAGCATCAGATTCCCAGCTGCACAGAGCATGGCAGCAGGCAGGGCTACAGAGAGTCCCCGAAACTCGGCAGAAAGGGAGCACTGCTGGGTGCCAAGAAGAACCTGGCACCTGTTCCACAGGGCGTGCAAAAGCAGCAAACGTGAGGATGGCTCCACATGCAGGTTTAGGACTGAGATTCCTGCATTTTCAGGAATGGACCTTTAAGGAATGTTAAGTTCATCCCCATTGTTATACTGCCAAGGAAACAAAAGCCAGGAGAAGGTCCGGCCATTCACCTGAGTGCACCCTGTGAGCCTGTCAATGGGGAGCTGGGCCCACAACCTGCCTCCAGATGCCAAGGCCATTATCCTTTCCCAGTTTCCTCCCGTCCCAGGGACACCTGACAGGCTCCAGTGAGCAAGCACGTTGGTTCTCCCACTGCAGGTTGCTCTAATGGAAAAAATAAGCAGTGCAATCCAAAATATAAAGGGAAAACAAGAAACTAGATAAAGTAGCTTCTCTGTGTGGACAGAAATGGGAATTCTGGATTTGAAAGTTCGACGGAAGAGAGAGAATAACAACCCACCAGGGTCTTACCTAGCACCTCTCTTTGAGTCAAGAACTAGTAAGTAAAAGACCAGGAGGAAGGAGAAAGCTGAACCTAGAGGCAGAATTATCAGTCTGGTGAGGTCCCTTGAGGGAACAGCAAAGCTGTGCAATGAGGAAAGGTTTCCAAGAAAAGAAACACCTCCATACTCACCACATTTGGTTTTAGGGAGCAGCAAAAGAGCCGAAGGGAAATGTCCCAGTGGACAACACAGGACTGAATGGAGAAAGAATGGGCAGGGATGGAGATACAGATCTGGGAATCATCTATGTAAAAAAGGTTCCAGAAGCTATAAAATTTCCTGATCATACCACAAAAATCTAGTTTAAGAGTCTGAAAAATAGAGAATCCAGCTAAGACAAGGAACTAAGGTCAGCTGTAAATGGCAACAGAAGAAGGGAAAGAGGGAAAAGAACCAATGCATGTTTAGAAGCTGGTCAGGAGGATAATAAATTTAACACAATATAGATAAAGCATGGGGACTAAATCTGTCAAAGCAAGGACAGGTACACCTGAGAGGGCAGGAAAGAAAAGGAAGAGACTGGGCTAGAGCTCATTCAGGAGAGCAGGCAGACACACTCCAGACCCCCGTCTCCCAGTTCTATGGATAAATGGACGCACAGCGCAGCGCCAGTCCTCGGCCCAGGCTCTGCAAACTGAAATGTACATTCCCCAAAAGGAAGGCAGCCCTTATACACATGTCCCCATCTACCATTCCAGCGTCCTGAGGGAACACAAGCGTGAGCACAGAGGAGAGTCCCCACACGGCAAGAATCCAATATCATTAGTGCTGCTTTGAGAAAACAGAAGACACTGGGTAACAGGAAGCACCCCAGGCCCGTGGAGGCAGTCAAATGTGGGTCCCAGGGCCTGGCAGTGACCCCCAACCCGCCCCCAGACTGCTGGCATCATCTCTACCACACTCCCACCTGTAACAGGAGTACCATCAGAGCACTTCACAACCGCCCCAGGACCACTACAGCTAACTTGTTTTTGTTTTGCACAGCTGAACCAATAATAATGGTGCACAGTCAAATCAAACAGGAACCTGAAAGCTCACTCATGGGCTGGAAGTTGGTTAAAGCAGTCAGCCCCATGCAGTTAGTAAAACCAGTTTGTTAATGTTAACTTGTCTTCCACCACACACCATGATTAAGAATGAAAGAGCACAGCAAACGAGTTCAGTTACCCATGAACAACGTGGGAAATATGACTTTTTCTTGCCTAGTAAAAGAAAGGAAAAAATATTAAACAGTAATACAAATACTATTTTCACACCATGCCCTAAAATTAGTCTACGTTCACCTACACCCAACCCAAAAGAAATCAGACTGGCTTACAAAATTAGGACAAGTGATACATAAGAAGCTAAATAAAAGCTATGGAGAAAAAAAGGACATTTTTGAGAGAACTCAAGTGACTGCACTGCACGTGAACTGGTGTCCTTTTGGATGAGTGACATGAATGGCTGGCAGTGGTTGGAGGAAACAGCAACAACAGGGAAGTAGGCCCAGCAACCCGCACTTTAGGGACTGAAGTGATCACAGACTAGATAAAATCCTGACTCCAAGAAGCCCTCAACTAACCAGAGCTTACAAAATATTTTCAAATCCCATAAAACAATACATAACAATAAGGCTTTATGTTTACGTGGTAAGGCGTTGCTTCATCTCAAGATTCTGAGGGAAGCAGGAGCACACAGTGTATACACGTACATTCAATACGTGCACGCGCACGCAAACCAACTTTGGCAAACTCTCCCGAACAGTGACAGTGCTACAGACAGACTCCTTAGGAGTGAGAGGCAGCAGGCAAGTTCTAGAGCCAAAGGCTTTTTTTAAATGGAAAGCTTCTTCTCATGCTGAAACTACAAGCTACACTTCTACAAGAACTATCATTTATGCTTTTAACCAGCCAGGTCTAATAATGGAGCTGGGAGTGGGGATATTTACCCCTTCCTTTTGCAGCAGGTATATGCCATCATGGTTTTTATCTAGTCACCAGGTGAGCAGGAAGGAAGGCCAGAGGTAAAAAGCCAGGCAGGCCAAAAGGAAGCCAGAATCAAAGCAAAGCAGCAAGGAAGTAAGAACATAGCAAAACCCACACAAGAGTTATCCTCAGGAAGATGGCAACTACAAACGTAACTCGAGCAGTAATAGGTTAATATTTGAGTGTGCATATACAATCCATTTACCATATAAACTAAACACTTGAGAAAAAGCCAACCCACAAAACCATATTTCATTCTTAACAGAAAGAATACAATTAAAAATTTGTACTATCTAAACCAAAACTAAACATTATCTGTAACTAGTTCTACTGAGAAGCATATTTCCAGATTCAGTTCAGGACATAAAGCCTATACCTACACCTAGGATGCTCCTCAAGGGACAGGATCTCCGTCACAGTGCCCAGGGCGCCCTCCTCGTTCCAGGTTACACTGAATCCTCCGCCATCTACCTAAGACTGGGTTCCTCTCTGGGAAGTCACTGCCCTGGTGCTCTGCATCAGGGGTCAAGTAGAAGCCAGGCTCTCAGGAAGACAGAGCAGTGAGCCGGAACTGATAATGTTATCCCTCCTTCATCGTGACTGTTCTAAGGACTTTTTATTGCAAAGGCATCTGCCCGACCAATCCATTTATGGTTTGCCTGTTCTCACGTCATAAGATTCCCAAGGCCCATGAAGAAATACGATTCCAGATAGACGAATAACTACTCTATTGGAGGGAATTATAAGTTGCAGGAAAAATAATTAGGCACTACTTCCAACACTCATGAAGACCTCCCCTATAACCTTCCCTACACTGTTTTGGGGAAATGCCACCTCTTATGTAAAAATATCTACCGACTTATTCCACTTATCATTATAGTATAAAAATGACACTCCTCAAAGTTGCCTGGAGCTCCTAAACATGAGGAATATTAATTTTATTCTTACCACCACTGAGGAGCCCCAATGGTTAGAATAAAGTTCTGATTTATATGTTGATATTTTAGAATGTGCTTTTAATGAAATGTGTATAAAGAAAGCCCTGATTTATACATTATTTTAGAATGTGCTCCTTAATGAAATACATATACTTCAAGGTAGAATTCTCTTAAGGGAGAGAGAAAAACCAGAACACTCCACTCCACAAGGATGAACAACAAAAAGCTTTTTACAGTGGACTATGTATCAAATCAGGGCCTCCACAAATGTGCCACCGTCACTGAGGAAAGCAGAAAATACAAGTTCCTTTAAGAAGTTGTGAAAATTTCTATATTGCTTTCACAGAACAAGGACAAGCTGCCTCTATGACTCAAAGCAGAGATGGTGGCAAGGGACTCCTGGTGCCTCAGTTGCTGCTCCACTACCAGCTACCTTAAGTTACACAGTCAGCATCTCAGACCATAGGTCCTAACCAGTTACCTAGACTAAGGCACACCCGTACAAGAGTATACCCATGCAGCATTTTGTTGGGTTTTTTTTTTTTTTTTAATTGAGTAGAACAATATGTACTGACACGGAAAGATACTGGCAATATAAGTCACCACAGGCATATTGCAGAGCAGTATTTAAAGTATCCCAGGGACTTCCCTAGTGGCACAGTGGTTAAAAATCCATCTGCTGGGCTTCCCTGGTGGCACAGTGGTTAAGAATCCGCCTGCCAATGCAGGGGATATGGGTTCGAGCCCTGGTCCGGGAAGATCCCACGTGCCGCGTAAGCCCATGCGCCACAACTACTGAGCCTGAGCTCTAGAGCCCGCGAGCCACAACTACTGAGCCCGCGTGCCACAACTACTGAAGCCCACGCACCTAGAGCCCATGCTCCGCAACAAGAGAAGCCACCGCAGTGAGAAGCCCACGCACCGCAGCAAAGAGTAGCCCCCGCTCGCCGCAACTAGAGAAAGCCCACGCGCAGCAACGAAGACCCAACACAGCCAAAAATAAATTAATTAATTAATTAAATAAAATAAAGTATCCCATAAGTTTTTTAAAATGTATAGCAGATGCATAAAAATATGAATTTACATGCCTAGGAATAACTATAAGGATGCAAAAACAGTTTGAAAACGGAAAACACTTTTTACTTTATATACTCTGTACCAACTGACATATTTTTTGTATTAAGGATGTACCACTGTTTTAATCTTACAACAATTTTTTTTAAATTCTCAATTCCCCAAAAAACATCTTCACATCATACAAAACTTGTATCTCCTAAACTGTACTTGATCCAGTGGTTTTATATTTTTCTAAAATCTTCAGACAGAACGTTTGTTGAAGAGTTCACACATACATGATCATCATGTTCTCTTCTACTCTTAACAAATATTTGCCAAGAAAGTCTACTAGCCTGCAAGCACCTTGAGCACAAGGACCGTATCATAGTCATCTTTAATCCCCAGAGCCTAACACAGCTGCCTTTCAAGAGTCTGCTTCCCAGGACAGAAGCTTCAGAGTCAGGGTTCCCAGGGCAACAGACTCCATGGGGACTAGAAGGCAATAGACTTCATGTCCCCTAAGATCTCAATGATAACGCTTCAGGTAGGTTTATCAAACTGAGTTTATCTTTTCAAAGTTCAACAAGCTCACTTAATAATGGGCAACTTCACTACCCAAAAAATTAACGTTTAGAATTTCCAAGACTTACCCTTTGTCGAAGAAAGACGTGTGCCCTGATCGAGAGAACTTCGTGCCGTTGCTATTCATCACCCCACAGTTAACATTCCCTGAAATATAGGATTTTCGTGATGCTTGGTCCTTTGCAAAATTCCTGCAAGCTGCTAATTTGGATTCTAAAGCCTACAAAAGGAAGAAGGAATGATTTGGTTGTCAAAACAGTAGCTGCACATAAAAATTTGCATTTCAAACCATTTCTATTTCAAGACTCAAATCTTATTCTCTCAGTTGATAATGGTGGCTGTTTAAGCCATATCAATCACCTTTCTAATAGAAAAAGGGAATATTTATGCTGACTCCCTTTCTAATGAACTCAGAATATATACTTCTCTCAGTGTTACTGAGGGATACAGATATAATCGTCACCTTACAACTAAGAAAAGTGTGGCACAGTATACAAAGATGGATCCCAGGTCTCTTGGCCCTATCCACTGTTTCTTTCTAAGTTGTGGACTGTCAGTTGGCTAGTTGGGTGTGTGCGTGTGTGTGTTTTGGGAGCAAGCATTTTAAAGAATGCAAAAACATCACTTGAAAATTTTTTAAAGCAGTCAATTCTTTCTTTAGGGCTTCAGGTCAGTCGTTTCTACTGTAGCAGAATGGATAAGTTCATTTACAACACCTCACATGAAGTTAAATGCTTTTCTACTTCTGAGAGCACACTGTAAAACATCTAATACCCTTCATCTATAGTTAAATAATTCACCTGAAAATGACACCAGCCCGTTAGCATTTACCTCTAAACTGAGTGCCTGCTTAGCACCTGTCACCACAACACCTGGTCAAATGCCAGGCTCTACAAACCAACAGATGACATGAAGAGAACAGAAGTTTCTCATCAATTTCCATCGCTCACAAATATCACCAACTCCCCCTTTCCCGCAAACACTTTACCAAATCAAACCACTCTCCCCGAAAAAAAAAAAAAAAAAAAAATAGTCTAATCCTATTATCCATGACACTAAGGAATGTGGAATACATAGATAAATTAAACCCAGAGGGACTTCCCTGGTGGCACAGTGGTTAAGAATCCGCCTGCCAATGCAGGGGACGTGGGTTTGAGCCCTAGTCAGGGAAGATCCCACATGCCGAGGAGCAACTAAGCCCGTGTGCCACAACTACTGAGCCCGCGTGCCACAACTACTGAAGCCCATGCGCCTAGAGCCCATGCTCCGCAACAAAAGAAGCCACCGCAATGAGAAGCCCGCACACCACAATGAGAAGCCCACGCACCACAATGAAGAGTAGCCCCCATCACCACAACTAGAGAAAGCCCTCACGCAGCAACAAAGACCCAACGCAGCCAAAAATAAATACATAAAATAAATGAATTTATTAAAAAAAAATTAAATCCACAGATAACATATTCCACTCTGAGAACCCTCCCCCCATAATTTCAACAACAGCTATTAAGACACAGCAACAAAAACAGACTGAAACTTCTTTCTCTTCTCCTTTCTTAAAACAAAAGTACCATGACCTAGTAAAACAACAACGAAAGAAGGAGGAGAGGTAGTGACCTTGTAAGGACAAGCTCTGAATAAGCATTTTTTCAGCATCTTATTAAATAGACACACACACAATAAAAATTGAGAGCCATTAATTTCCTATATTCAAGACACTCATTTATTTGTTCTGATATTTGCTGAGAATCTATCATATAACAGGTACAACTTGTGTTTGAGGTGTCAGTGAGACAGCCTAATGCAAGCACTGGGTCTGGCACTCAAAAACAGTGGCCTAGAAATCAAGATTTAGACCATATCCACACCAAGCAGGAGATGAAGCTGTGGTTGTGAAGATCAGAAAGGTAAGGCCAGAACTCTGAGCAAAATCAACACTGAAATGGTGGGCAGGTGAAGACCCAACAAGATGACAAACAGGAATGGGCAGGAAGGCGGGCAGGCGTGACACAGCGACACAGCATCAGAAAAGCAGAGGAAAGAAGGCCATTTCAAAAAAATAAGTCAGTGCTGAATGTTTCAAGTAAAATTAGGACAGAACAGCATCCCTTGGATTTGACAGCACTGAGATTATCAGTGAGCAATTTGAGTGGCGTGAGCAGGAAACAGAGCCCAGACTAGGCTATCTGGGGAGTGAGTATGCCATCAAAAATGCTAACAATAAATGGAGACATGCTTTCAAAAACTTGGCTGGGAAGGGAAAAGAGAAACAGAATGACAGCTAAAGAGAGACGTAGGGTAAAAGGAAAGAATAGCTGCTTTTATTTTTGCTTTTAAGGTTTAAAAATTGTATAATATGTAATATATAAATATTAGATATAAAGTATAAATAGTAGATATAAAGTATACATATGTAATACATTATACATAAATATTGCATATAAATATTAAAACATATAGTAAAAGTCTGAAGATACAAGAGACATAAAGATGAGAAGGCTGGAAGGAATGAGATCCAAAGCACAGAGGGACAAAATTAGCCATGGGAGGAATGTGATACTTTTACCACTGAGATAAAAAGGAAGAACAGCCACAGAGGTAATAATAGGAGAGTACTAAAAGAAGGTTAAGAGAGGAAAACAAAGTTTAAATAGATGGCCTTGATTTCTCAGTGGAAGAGGATGCAAGAGTGGGAATGGGGCTTCCAGGTGAAGTCAGTGGACCAAGTAGTATGAAGAAGTAGAAAATGAAATATTCATAGAAGTATGCAGGGGCTGGAGGATAACAGCAGACCAAAAACTCTAACGACACCTTAAAAGACAAACTGTCAGCTGAATGTGTAAACAATGCAAGGACTCTAAGTTCAACTTTCACGCACCATTTCTAAATAAATTACTTAAGGTACTAAAGCAAAACAGGGAACAAAGATGACAACGTGGGGTCCAGGAACACGCAGAAGTAACCCAAGAGTATACTGAAGAGAAATTCAAGGCTGACAGCAGTGCAGCAGCCCTAGAAGCATATCAGAGCACTCAGTAAATAAGAAGCCGGAAGATACAAGATATAGCAAAGCACGTGTTTCTTTGCTCCACAAGAAAACAAAGGTAATCAGAAACGCTAAGACCCATGATAACAAAAATATCCAATGATACACAAATTATATACGCATACAAAGGCTGAATGTAATTTTAAAAAATAAAAATGGTTGAATTTGTTGAAATGACAGGATTTTAGAAGCTTTTTTCTTTTTATTTATTTTATTGTGATCTTGTAAAAATTGTTTTGCGGTGAAAATAATTAAAAAGATGGCCAATTAAAAAAAATGTTAAAAAAAAGACATACATGTCAACTGTGATACAAATATGAAAAAACCTAATATGGTTTTGAGTAAATAATAGGTAAAGAACAAAATGCTTGAAACACCTGTTGAGCAGCACAAGTAAAAGAGCCCTAGAGCCCAGCTCCTCCTCTATGATTATTCAGTAAATAATATACATGTAGGCATAATATTTTAGGTGCTGTTGACTAATTTTCAGAACCAACCAATGGAGAGCTCAAGAAGGGACAGAGACACACACACATAACAGGGAGCTGAGATACAGTCTAATAAATTCAGAAACATAGGTTTAAGCATGTTATTTGAAGTTATAAAAATAACCAACAGAAGAACAAAAAATAAAAAATTAGGAGGATGTAAGTTAAATGCCTCATCTTTTTGCTTAAATTTGTTAAGATACAGAAAAGCAAGCACATTACTTCAAGTTATAGGTTACAACAAATAGGTTAAACTATTACAATGCAACTCTCACGACAGCTAGGTTAAAGGAAGATTATGTTAGGAGTAAGGGAAGATTACTCTATGTACTGTATGAATGATTTGTGCACATTACTTTTTATAGTAACTTTAAAATGCAGATTTAGAGTTAATCTGATGGTCAGACAATAATTTTATGAGCCAGAAAAGGTAACAATAGGACCTTCTATCTTGGCCTCCCATTTCTTCTTTATGTAAAGTATAATGCAATTTCTGCTTTTTTCAGAAAGAGTCACACACACAAAAAAAATAAGTGAAGGGGCGGTGGATAGTGGGAAGTTTCAGGAGTAGATTATTGAAAAGAGAAATAAAAGTCACTGAGGGAAACAGGAAAGAAAACTGACTAATGCTAGAAATGCTAACTTTATAGTGGCTTAAAAATCCACAAGGTCATATAACTGTTTCCTGTGATCTGGATACAGGAAAGAAATCCAGTTCCTTGACTGATCCAGGCTGCAGGTCTCCTCCATGGCCAAAGAGCCCATGAGTCAACAGTGGCAGAGTAAGCGATCCGTGGATCACAGATGAGTAGGAACAAAGTGAAAGCAAGAGATAACCGAAAAATCAAAACAAGAGTACTGCTCTCGATAAGGTCAAAGAGTAGGTATTACACAGAGTAAAAAACTGAATAAGCACAAAACCAAGTTTAATATTCCAAAAGCCAAAATGTTCTGGAATGCAAGGTTAGAGCCAAGGAGACAGCACTGGAGTTGAGGGGGCCAAGCAGCAAAGACGTGTATGACTAAGAGCAGAAATTCATGTCACGAGCCAATGCGGAAGTCCTATGAAGAAAAAGCCCGGGGATGACCAGGAGGACAGCAGGCAGAGCAAAGAAAAGGATCAGAGGGCGGTATAAGACACACAGCCTTAGAGGAAGTAGGAGGAATCACGATGCTTTAGAAACAGCCAGGGGGAACTTGAAGAAGGCCCAGTGGGAACTTGGGAGCTAAGCGCAGGGACCTTCTGCAGAGGCACTGGCAAGGCTGAGCCCTGGAGGTGTTCACAGTCTCAGCTGATCACTGGATGCTCCTGCTTCTCAGCTTAATTACAGACTTTACCACAGGAAGGTATCCTTTTTTCTTCCCTCACTGCAAATTAAGAAATAATTCATCACCTTGGCAGCTGAAACACCTAGTGATAAATAATTAAAGGCTTACCCCTACTTTCCGTAAGAGGTCCCCCACGATGTTTAGTGCTGATATCCTAGCTGAAGGAGTCAGTGGGCTGGTACCAAAACCGTTTGGTATAGCTAGAGAAAGATAAAAGGTGAGTGATTACTCTTGCAGTTCCCTTTACATTTGGGTTTTCATATTACAAAGCAGTATACGCTCAATGAAAAATCAATATAGTATTCCAAACTGTGGATAAAGTATAAAGTGGAGATACCACAAATATCTCCATTGGATGTTTAGATTATATCCAATTTTTCATCATTATAAACAATGCTGAAAGGACATATACCCTTAAAACATCTAGACAAGTATTTCTGGAGAGGAGCTTCCTAAAAATAGGACTGCTGAGTCAGAGGATATGCCCATATTTTCACCTTAATATCCTGCCAAAATGTTCTCTAGGTTGTGCCAATATCAGCAGTCTGAATGGTAATGCCCTCAATAGTATTAGACATCTTTTTTTCCTGCCAATTTGACAGTCACTTTGTTTTAATTTTTGTTTCCCTAATCAAGAGTCATTTGAATCTTTTTTTCTGGAAGTCATCTGTTTAATCTCTGCACTTTTTTCTACTGGGTTGTCTTTAATCAATTTGCAAGGGCACTATACACTATAGATATTCACCTTTTCTCTTATATATGTTGTACTTCCCAGTGTGACATTTATCTCTTAAACTTTGTGGTTTGGGGGGAAGCCTTGAGCTTCCTCACTGCAACATAATAAAACTGTTCCCCACATTTTCTCCTAATGTTTTTCTAAAGAACTTTTTACCACTTAGATTAGTAAACTCATCAAATATCTAAATTTTTCCCCTCCAAATGGGTATCTAATTGTTGTAATACCACTTAGTGAAAAAGACTTATCTCATCTGAAATGGCACTAAAACCACACACTGAATTCTCTATACATTTCAAGTTCCATTAAATTATTTGTCTATTTTACCAGAAATATGCTGCTTTAGTTATTATAGTGTTAAAATATATTTCCTAAAGGGCAAAGCCTCTTCTTGTTACTAACCTATTTCAAACTTTTATTGACTATTCTTGCACATTTACTCTTCCAGAGTAACTTTATTAAAAATAAAGTTTTCTTTTTAATTTTTATTTTATATTTGGCTACATCGGATCTTCGTTGCTGCGCGTGGGCTTTTCTCTGGTTGCGGGGAGCGGGGGCTTCTCATTGAGGTGGCTTCTCTTGTTGTGGAGCACAGGCTCTAGGCACACGGGCTCAGTAGTTGTGGCTCGCGGGCTCTAGAGCGCAGGCTCAGTCGTTGTGGCGCACGGGCTTAGTTGCTCCGCGGCATGTGGGCTCTTCCCGGACCAGGGCTCGAACCCGTGTCCCCTGCACTGGCAGGCGGATTCTTAACCACTGCACCACCAGGGAAGCCCCAGAGTAACTTTAAAATCAACTTCACAACTTTAAAAATCCTATTAGGATTTTTATTAGAAATTTAAACTATTGATTGATTTGGGGAAAATGGATATTGCAACTAAATTAAGTCTTCCTATTCTGAATCATGGTATTTAACATGATATTTATTCACATCTTCTTTCATGCCCCTCAGCAAAGGTTTTCAGTTGTGCACATTTCTTCAATTTATTTTTGAGATATTAAAGCATGGTGGTTAAGAGCTCTGGAGCTAAACTGCTAGATACACATCCATCTCTGCCGTTAACTGTGTGACCTTAAGTAGCCAAATGTGAAAGGGGGCTAATAATAGCACTTAAATCATAAAGTTGTTAAGTTTAAATTCATTAATAAATTTTGTTTTTTGGCCGTGCCTCACAGCAGGCAGGGTCTTAGTTCCCTGACCAGGGATTGAACCCACGCCCCCTGCAGTGGAAGTGCAGAGTCCTAACCACTGGACTGCCAGGGAAGTCCCAAAATTCATTAATAAATTTTTTAAATGCAGAGCACATAGTAAGTGCTCAATAAATGTTACTATTATTTTTATCTGCTTTCTACAGAGTTGTAATCAGCATGTAAAATGCTTTTGCTGCTGCTGCTGTTACTATCCTTGTCCTCTAGAATATAATCACATTGAAGGTAGCAACTTAGTCTTACTAGACCACTATGCTCCCCTGAGGATATCCGCATCCTGAGTAATACATGACATATAACAGGTGCTCAATACGATACAAATAAACTGCTATACTTCTCTTCGCAGGAATTTCTGGATCTTGTTTTTCCCTATTCCCCTCGAATTTTATATTTTAGGTATTATTAAATCTGTACTTTTATGGTAAGTTGTCTTGAATGCTTTTTGGAAACAGGCATTTTATCAATAAAACACAATTAGAGCTAGACCACTTCATAGAGATCAGCTCTTCAATCTTGCCACTGATTTCTCTAACCTCTGGCTTCTCACTGTGTCTGTGCAGACTTCCTTGTCATGAAACGGCAGCTTTTAGGTCAGTGAAAGCTCATGCTATCAGTTCCAATCGAAAAACCTGTCTGTCTGGACAAATATTACTGCCTTAGGGTTGACATTATCTTAACTGTGCCAGAGCAAGCTCTATGTCCTACTGACACCCCCTTGAGGCTCCAGACTATTCTGATTAGTGCTCAACTAAAGAATTTTCAGAATTTATCTGCATAATTCTAATTAGTAACATAAAAGCAAAGCTTTGTTAATTCTCAAATGCTAGTAATTCTAAGGTCCTCAAATGCACAAGCAGCCATTGTGAAACACGAGAGCGTCTTACGATCGCTGTGATCTACATACTGCCTGCTCTGTATCCTCAGCAGCAGAGTCAGCACATACCAGTACAATCGATAACGTAACTACACAGAATTTTCACATACCTTACCCTCACCTCATAAAAAGACGAAAATCGGGTGAATTATCTATTCAAGGGCTACTGAGCACTTGAAATGTGGCCAACGCAGTTAGAAACTCAATTTTAAATTTTAATTCATTTAAATCAATAAAATTTTAAAATTTAAATAGTCACATTGGAGCAGCTACTGTATTGGGCAGCACAAATATGGAGTGCTAACTGCACTAACTGCCCAGACAGAAACCTTCTTGTATCACTCCGAAAGATAAAGTCCTATATTTAAAAAAAAAGTGTGAAGAAGGACAGCTTCCACTGGGGAAGAAGAAAGTATAGGGGAGTGGAAGTAGCTGAAATATGATCTCCAAGCTGCAAAAACTAAATAAATCTCAACTGAGAGCTTCAGGGTTCCATACTTAACGTTCTATCTAGTGGCTACTAAATCGTTTTTCTGCTTACCTGGATTTAAAAAAACACCCTGACTGATGGCAAAAGGCATATTCTTTCTGTACTATTCATCAGTTACTCTGAACATCACCTATGAAAATGGCAGCTACTGAGGCATGTTATAGAATGGACATGTCCACCCAAGCCAATCTTAGACAAGTCTGAATGGTAACTCAGTGAGTCTCTGTACTTTCTGTGTATAAAGCATTCTAGTCTCCCATGATATGTCAAGTGGCAAAAGAAATAAAACTGCATTTAAATACAATCCCAAACACAACACCGTTAAGCAACTATACTCAAATAAAAATCAATTAAAAAAAAAAAATACGATCCCAAAACTTGTGTGTAACAAGGTGGCACAAACACAAAAAAGCACACACAATAGAAAAAAAATTCAAAGTGTTAATAAGAGTTGACTTTGAGCCCTAAGATTGCAGATGGATTTTATTTTTTCTCTTGTTTTTAAATTTTTCTACATGAACATGTATTACTGCTATAGTCAAAAAATAAACTTCCCTTAAAAACCTTTATTAAAATTTCAATTTATTAAGCTACTCTTGTCTTTTTTTTTTTTTTTTTTTTTTTGCTCTTGTCTTAAATGTAGCCCTCATCTCACTGTTTCCTACGTATGAGTTGGCCTAGGAGACCAATGCCTTCTGCTTCACACAGTGCTAGATTTAACCAACTTTTAAACTAAAATGATTGTTTAGGGACTTGCCTGGTGGTCCAGTGGTTAAGACTCCATGCTTCCAATGCAGGGGGGCATGGGTTCGATCCCTGGTTGGGGAACTAAGATCCCACATGCCACACAGCATGGCCAAAAAAAAAAAAAATTAAAATGATTGCTTAAACCTTAGCAACCCCTGCTTCACCAGCAAAGCCTCTTAAGTGGATAATCAACCACAGGTTCAAAAAGAAAAGACACAACAAACCTTTTGGTGAAGGAAAACTGTTCTCTGTTCCTTTGCCAACAGGAGTAGCTGGCAAAGAAAGTGATGCTTGGACAGCAGAATCCATCTTTTCACAGTCTAGAGTTGGAGAACTGGGAGCCGACTTTCTAGTTACTTCCTGCTGTCTCTCCCGAACAGCTAGTTCTTGTCTTAAATCTGTAAAATGTTGCAAAAGTAGTAATATTCACTAGAGGAAGAAAATACATCAAGCAAAGTCACATCTGAAATGGCATAAAGACACTCTTCCTAAATTACTACTTCTCAAATTTTATTTCCAGGGGAATAAAAATGACAACAACCCTACTGTCTAATGATCTAAATGTAAATCTAAATCTAAAGATCATTTAGACTTTAAAAATGCTATAAACTTAACAGAACAATTATTTATGCCTATATGAAAAAAGAAATAGGGCAGAGTCCAAAGTAGAACTCACAGTGAACATATATGACACAAAAATAAATATTCTTTACCAACTCATTTGCATTTATTTTGAAATGATGATGTAGTCTGGGGATTATTACAAAATCAATGAAGTGCATTTTTGTCATTTTAAATGGGTTGGCTTTTTTTTTTTTTTTTTTACTAACTAGCCTATGAAGTACTTTGTCTTAGAAAGTAGTCAAAATAGTTGCAAATTGTTTTGTTTTGAAATATTGAATTTTTAACCCAAAATTAATGTTTTCTTTTCCAGTTATGCAACTGACCTACAGAATACTTGCTTATATTAAAAAAAAATACAAAGTTACCATACTCCTGGGTATGTACCAAAAGAATTCAAAGTAGGACACCGAGATATTTGCACATCCGTGTTCATTATGGACACATGATAAGTAAAATAAGCCAGTCACAAAAAAGATAAATACTGTATGATTTCACTTATATGAGGTATCTAGAGTGCAGTAGTCCCTCTCTTATCTGAGGAACATATGTTCCAAGACCCTCAGTGGATGATTTACGTCCACTGAGCGTGATGGTGCAAAATTTCATCCTGCTACTCAGAACAGCAATTAGAACAGCAACTCAACATCATATTAACAAACTGAAGGAGAAAAACCATATGATCATCTCAATAGATGCAGAGAAAGCTTTTGACAAAATTCAACACCCATTTATGATAAAAGCCCTGCAGAAAGTAGGCATAGAGGGAACTTTCCTCAACATAATTAAGGCCATATATGACAAACCCACAGCCAACATTGTCCTCAATGGTGAAAAACTGAAACCATTTCCACTAAGATCAGGAACAAGACAAGGTTGCCCACTCTCACCACTATTATTCAACATAGTTTTGGAAGTGTTAGCCACAGCAATCAGAGAAGACAAAGAAATAAAAGGAATCCAAATCGGAAAAGAAGAAGTAAAGCTGTCACTATTTGCAGATGACATGATACTATACATAGAGAATCCTAAAGATGCTACCAGAAAACTCCTAGAGCTAATCAATGAATTTGGTAAAGTAGCAGGATACAAAATTAATGCACAGAAATCTCTTGCATTTCTATACACTAATGACGAAAAATCTGAAAGTGAAATTAAGAAAACACTCCCATTTACCATTGCAACAAAAAGAATAAAATATCTAGGAATAAACCTACCTAAGGAGACAAAAGACCTGTATGCAGAAAATTATAAGACACTGATGAAAGAAATTAAAGATGATACAAATAGATGGAGAGATATACCATGTTCCTGGATTGGAAGAATCAACATTGTGAAAATGACTCTACTACCCAAAGCAATCTACAGATTCAATGCAATCCCTATCAAACTACCACTGGCATTTTTCACAGAACTAGAACAAAAAATTTCACAATTTGTATGGAAACACAAAAGACCCCGAATAGCCAAAGCAATCTTGAGAACGAAAAATGGAGCTGGGGGAATCAGGCTCCCTGACTTCAGACTATATTACAAAGCTTCAGTAATCAAGACAGTGTGGTACTGGCACAAAAACAGAAATATAGATCAATGGAACAGGATAGAAAGCCCAGAGATAAACCCACACACATATGGGCACCTTATTTTTGATAAAGGAGGCAAGCATATACAGTGGAGAAAAGACAGCCTCTTCAATAAGTGGTGCTGGGAAAATTGGACAGGTACATGTAAAAGTATGAAAATAGAACACTCCCTGACACCATGCACAAAAATAAACTCAAAATGGATTAAAGACCTAAGTGTAAGGGCAGACACTATCAAGCTCTTAGAGGAAAACCATAGGCAGAACACTCTATGACATACATCACAGCAAGATTCTTTTTGACCCAGCTCCCAGAGAAATGGAAATAAGAACACAAATAAACAAATGGGACCTAATGAAACTTAAAAGCTTTTGCACAGCAAAGGAAACCATAAACAAGACCAAAAGACAACCATCAGAATGGGAGAAAATATTTGCAAATGAAGCAACTGACAAAGGATTAATCTCCAAGATTTACAAGCAGCTCATGCAGCTCAATAACAAAAAAACGAACAACCCAATCCAAAAATGGGCCGAAGACCTAAATAGACATTTCTCCAAAGAAGATATACAGATGGCCTACAGACACATGAAAGAATGCTCAACATCATTAATCATTAGAGAAATGCAAATCAAAACTACAATGAGATATCATCTCACACCGGTCAGAATGGCCATCATCAAAAAATCTAGAAACAATAAATGCTGGAGAGGGTGTGGAGGAAAGGGAACACTCTTGCACTGTTGGTGGGAATGTAAATTGATACAGCCACTATGGAGAACAGTATGGAGGTTCCTTAAAAAACTACAAATAGAACTACCATACGACCCAGCAATCCCACTACTGGGCATATACCCTGAGAAAACCATAGGTCAAAAAGAGTCATGTACCAAAATGTTCATTGCAGCTCTATTTACAATAGCCAGGACATGGAAGCAATCTAAATGTCCATCGACAGATGAATGGATAAAGAAGATGTGGCACATATATACAATGGAATATTACTCAGCCATAAAAAGAAATGAAATGGAGGTATTTGTAATGAGGTGGATGGAGTTAGAGTCTGTCATACAGAGTGAAGTAAGTCAGAAAGAGAAAAACAAATACAGTATGCTAACACATATATACGGAATCTAAGGGAAAAAATAAAAAAATAAAAAGGCCATGAAGAACCTAGTGGCAAGACGGGAATAAAGACACAGACCTACTAGAGAATGGACTTGAGGATATGGGGAGGGGGTGGGGTGAGATGTGACAGGGTAAGAGAGTGTCATGGACATATATACACTACCAAATGTAAAATAGATAACTAGTGGGAAGCAGCCGCATAGCACAGGGAGATCAGCTCGGTGCTTTGTGACCACCTAGAGGGATGGGATGGGGAGGGTGGGAGGGAGGGAGATGCAAGAGGGAAGAGAAATGGGAACATATTGTATATGTATTACTGATTCACTTTGTTATAAAGCAGAAGCTAACACACCATTGTAAGGCAATTATACTTCAATAAAGATGTTAAAAAAAAAAAAAAAAGAACAGCAACTCAGAACAGCTACTCAGAACAACAATTTGAAATTTATGAATTGTTGATTTCTGGAACTCTCCACTTAATATTTTCAGACTGCAGCTGACCATGGGTTACTGAAACCATGGAAAGCCAAACCTCGGATAAGGGGGGACTACTGTAGTCATACCTAACAACAGTAAGTAGAACTGCAGGGCTTCCCTGGTGGCACAGTGGTTAAGAATCTGCCTGCCAATGCAGGGGACACAGGTTCAAGCCCTGGCCCAGGAAGATCCCACATGCCTCGAAGCAACAAAACCCGTGTGCCACAACTACTGAGCCTGCACTCTAGAGCCCGTGAGCCACAACTACTGAGCCTGCATGCCACAACTACTGAGCCTGCATGCCACAACTACTGAAGCCCGCGCACCTAGAGCCCGTGCTCTGCAACGAGAAGCCACCGCAACGAGAAGCCCGCACACCGCATGGAAGAGTAGCCCCTGCTCGCCGCAACTAGAGAAAGCCCGCGCGCAGCAACGAAGATCCAAGGCAGCCAAAAATAAAAATAAATAAATAAATTTACTTTAAAAAAAAGAGAGAAAGTAAAACTGCGGTTGCCAGGGGCTGGGGAAGGGAGAAATGGGAATCTGCTGTTCAATAGGCAAAGAGCTTCAATTCTGCAATATGTAAAAGTTCTAGAGATCTACAAAACAATGTGAACATAGTTTAACATTACTGAACTGTACCCTTAGAAATGGGTAAGATGGTAAATTTTGTTACGTGTTTTTTTTTTTAACCAGAATTGTAAACTTAAAAATAAATAGGATAGAGTTAATTATACATTACATAAATTATGAGGAGTTCTTCAGATGAATAAACCCTCCCCCAAAAAAGGAAAAATCATGAAAAAACAATTTTTAAAAGAGCCAGTAAACATTAGCAAAAAGTTTTCACAAGTAGTAACCAAAGAACTACAAATTAAAAACAATGTGATATCAATTTTCAACTTTCAAATAGATTTTTAAATAATTTTAAAATCTGTTTTTATTATTCACAATACTAGCAAACGTTGTGAGAAGGACACTCAGTCACTGCCAGAGTGTAAAGTTACCAACTTTCTAAAAAGTAATTTAGCAGCATCCGTTACAACCATTAAAGATACTTATATCCTTTGCCACTTCTAAGAATCTAAGAAAATCAAAGATACTCCCCAATATTATGTACAAGGACACTATTTACAGCACTATTTACAGCAAAAAATTAACCACCAATAATAAAGGACCCATCAAAAAAAATCATATATAACAGAATATTATACATTTTTAAAAACCTGTTTCAAAAGATTTTTTTAATGGCATGGATTACATTCACTATATTAAAGGAGTATAGAAAAAAATATATATGTATATATAACGTGGTTCCAATTATATAAAGGAAAAAAATATACAGGTATGTTTATGTATAGTCACAGGGAAGAGTGGAAAGAAACACACCAAACTCTTAGTGGGTTCTCTCAAGATAAAGGGATTGACAGAGACTTTTAGTTTCTTCTTTACAATATTCTGCATTCTAACATGCATGAAAGAAAAAAAGAGGGAGGGAAGAAGAATTTTAAAAGAAAGTATATATTCTCTACATGTATAATATGTATACAGCAATATGTACACATATGTAATGCTAATATGTGCATGACAAAATTATTTAGGACAAGCAAAAAGGAAAAAAATCCAAACAAACCAAGCAGTATATATGCACAGTGGTAGCTGTTAAGGCTTTGGGAAACAGATCAGGGTTTGAATCCCTACTGACAACTCAAACTCTCTGTGCCTCAGTTTTCTGACCTATAAAATGGGGATAATAATACCTACCTCCTAGAGTTGATGATGTAGATATTGAATAAACAGATTAAGAGTACTTAGCATAGTGTTTGACAAAAGCATATAAATGTGTAGCTTTAAAAAGTTGATCCTGAAGCTAGCTTAGCACTCTGGCTCAGGGACAGTAAGGTAATAAATATTCTTTAAGTATAAATTTTACCTCTTGCTTCATCCTTTAACCTCTGTACAGAGACCAACAAAGATTCCTTTTCATCAAGTTCACTTTCTAAAAATGCATTTCGTTCAATGGCTTGATTTAGCCTTTGTTCAAAGTCTTCCAGCGAAACTATTGTTGCCCTAAAAAAAAAAAAAAAAATTAGAGTCCATGAATTAAATAACGTGCAAATAGCTACTACAAAAGGAAACTGTCAGTTTATCTCATGCCATTTCATGACCTAGAAAGCCTGGCCCAGTTAAAAGAGAATGATCTCCCCCTTAGTGTCTCTACTATCATTTGGGGCCATTCGATGTATTCTTTTCTCTTAAATTCCCATCTAAATTCCTTCAAGTTTCTTAAAGGAAGCCTACTTATCATACAATTTATATCTCCCCATTGGACTTTAAACATGAGTCAATGAAGTTTACATATTTTCAGGAAGAAAACTTTTCAATAGTTTTAGAGTACGTTAAGAATTAACTAAGAATTAGTTTAAAACGTGGTCCCAGGTCCCACTCTATTTACTTTCTTCCTACCAAGCTTTTCTTCTTCCTGCATTTCTCATCTTATTTATTCAGCAAACATTGACAGGTACCTGCTATGTGCCCTCTACCCACTATGTGCTACAGAAATAAAATTTCCTAACCTCAAGTTAGAACTCTCAACGCCAGGGGTCCCCAGCAGGAGGTGAGCGGCAGGAGAGCGAGCGAAGCTCCATCTGCCGCTCCCCATCGCTCGCATTACCACCTGACCCCCCGCCTCCACTCCATCCCCACCGCTCCCCGACCCCGTCTCTGTCCATGGAAAAACCGTCTTCCACGAAACCGGTCCCTGGTGCCAAAAAGGTTGGGGACCGCTGCTCAATGCCATGTCCAATTTTACCACCTCCTGTCAACTGTCAAAATGCCTCTCAATTCCATTTGCTCTCCTCCAATCTTCTGCCCTTGGCTTAATTCTTCATCCATCACCCGGGTTACTCCTCAATTGCCTTCACATCTCCTCCTCCCTACTTTCAATTCCTCAGTATTATCTTCCCAAATCACAATCTGATAATACTCCTTTGTTTAAAAATTCTTAAGGAGCACCTCTTTGCCTACAGAATGAGTTTCAAACATAGTCGAGCACAAGGTTCTCCACAACCTGGCCCCAAACATCTTCCAGTCTCATCTTGTTCAGCCATACTGCCTTTACACACTTCAGTCAAAGTGAAATATTAATACCTCATGCACTTTCCTGCCTCTCTGCCTTCGCACCTCTCTCTTCACCTGTTAACATCTACTCCTCCTTGCAGACTCAGCTTCCCCAGTTACCAGAGTACTTTAGCTGTGCCCTTCTCTATGCCCTGGAGCAGTCTGTGCATTCCTGTACCAGTGTTTATCACGTGGACTGTCCCTATCTGTCACGCCCAAGGGCAGTGGCTAGCTTATCTTTGTATCCTCAACTCTAGCATCATGCCAAGCATTTAAGTGTCACTCAGATACTAAGGAAAGGAATATCAGACAATAATTGTAAAGTAATAGGAATTAAGTTTGGAATGGTTAAGAAACAACTAATTATAGATATATGCAATCTTGGCAAAGTAATGGCAAGCCACTATAGGCTGTTCAGCAAAATCATAATAAAAGCATTATTTTGAGACAATTCATGATTAGTATTAAAACAGAAGAGAATAAAAAGCAGTGAAAATTTAAAGACAGATCAGCTAGGAATTAACTGCAGGATTCAGGTATAAGACGTGAGGACCTTCAAGAAGTGTGGTAGTACTGAGAACATACAGCGAAAGTGAAGGAATGAATGTTTTAAAGAAAAACCAACAGGATCAACAATGGTACCTGAAAGAAGAAGAAAAAAGGAAAAACAGAAAGAAAAGCCTGGAAGGGCATTATCTGGGGAGATAAGGATTTTTGGTAAGTTTCAATGTGACAAGTTACAGGTGACATGAAATACCAAAAGGAAATGTTCTGGAACTAAGATCTAGGTGATAGGTTGAGCCTAAAAACAAATTTTAATCACTGATTGCCAACTTTGGTTATTCTAACAAAATGCACATCATTCACTTACCTTTTTGCTCGCTCCAGGTCATCATTGGCCTGCTCCAGCTCTCTCACATACTTATGTAACTGCTCCTTAATGGCCCGAGTCTGACTTAAATCATCTTCTAATACTGAGACCTGCTTGTAGCTCTGTGCATATTGATGCTCCAGTTTCTCCTGAAGGTGTGGGTATAGGAAGGAGAGCATGTGTCATTAACATATAGTTTTCTTTAATAAAGGATGTAACCCAAGTAAGGGGTGGGACAGGGGCGGGTGGGATCCAAGAAATTCACCCACAATCTGAGTTGATGGTACCCCTCTCTCCTTTTTACACGATTTAAAAACAATGACACATTCATTCCAAGTGCCTTAACTCGTATAAAATTAGTCAATCATTCTCCTCTCAAAGAAATCTAATAATGATCTCTCTGAAAAGAGGTAAAATAGTGAAACCGTTGCCTTAAAAGCCTCAATCTTGGT
The DNA here is from genome assembly GCF_965194825.1 of Balaenoptera physalus. NCBI lineage: Eukaryota > Metazoa > Chordata > Mammalia > Artiodactyla > Balaenopteridae > Balaenoptera > Balaenoptera physalus. The sequence goes on along the minus strand of NC_138901.1, from coordinate 56,958,325 downwards.
GGGGGAAACTCCGGGTTCTGAGGCTGAATGCAGCCCAGGGTACGCACAAAGAAGTTGACTGACAAGAGTTCAAATTCCCTATACCTCACCTTCCCCAAATCTACCCCACTGCCCAGACACAGGAACACCCCAAGCATCTGGCTTAGGAATGTGAGGAAGAGCAGCAAAAAGGGGTTAATCTTTCACTCCTGAATATTCCTTGTTAGAAGGGAATTTTTAAAAACTAAGCTCCAAAACTAAAGGGACTGCGAACCATAATGAAATAATCGTGTGTTTCATACAAATATAATTTTAAAGTGCCACAGAATGAGGCACTCTGTCAAAACAAATAATCAGGCAGCTTTTGAAAATTATAGGAACGACAACGTAATATTATAGCTAGGAACATTATAGCTAAAAAACTGACAGCTACAGTTTCCAAGTGAACTCCTGAACTCTAAACCACCTTTCCCTTGGTTCCACGAAAGCAAAGAGCTTTTGTCAAAAATTCACTTTAGGCCTTTTTACATTTTTATGTTGCCTGCTGCTCTTAAGCTCCACCTCAAAGAATGTATTTCTCATTTTAATAAAACCCAGCAAATGAGACACCAGCTTTTAGTGCCACAATTACCTTTAATGCTTCCACTTCATACTTCAGTCTTTGGTTATCAGCTTGCAAGTCTCTATTTCTTTGTTCAGCCTGTACTAACTGTGCCTCCAACTCTGCTTCTAATTCTCTGCTTCCTTCCTGGAATTCAACTAGCTCATCCCGAGCTTCCTGGAAGCTAATCAGAAACAAAGCGGGAAAGATCAGTTATAGTAGGAAGCATAAGGATCATCCTGAAGATGATTATATATCAATTCAATAATTTTTGCCTCAACGTTATGCTACCATAAAATATACTAAACAATAAAGGCCATCTATTTTGCATCTCTTACTCTATATTCAGGGTTCAATGAAAATAAGTTATAAGCCTCAAAAGGATTCATTTTTTATACACTCACCCCTCTTTCTTATTTAACATATTGATAAAGAAGCACATATTACTATCCACAAATTAGTTTAACATTTAGATTTGTTTTTTCAATATAATTGGTTTCCTCTGTAATTCTATTATTTAATTTTATGCGTTTAAAAACGTTATTCTGAGAAGGGGTCCATAGGCTTTCCCCAGCCTATGAAGGCACCTATGGCACAAAAAGACTAAGAACCCCTGCCATAGACGCACACTTTCCATACCCACTAGCACAGTACAGTAACTGGCTTCAGCAGTAACAGTGAAATAGCAATAAAAGGTTTGACAGGACTTCCCTGGTGGCGCAGTGGTTAAGAATCCGCCTGCCAATGCAGGGAACAAGGGTTCAAGCCCTGGTCCAGGAAGATCCCACATGCCGCGGAGCAACGAAGCCCATGTGCCACAACTACTGAGCCTGCACTCTAGAGCCCACGAGCCACAACTACTGAAGCCCACGAGCCACAACTACGGAAGACCGTGAGCCTAGAGCCTGTGCTCCGCAACAAGACAAGCCACCACAATGAGAAGCCCGCGCACAGCAATGAAGACCCAATGCAGCCCCCCAAAAAAAAAGGTTTGATAAGTCTTACTAAACTGTTAACCAAAGTTGGAAGATGTATACATATTTTAGAAAGGTTTCATTTTAAAAAGAAACTTAAGATAAGTTTTGGTCCTTAAAAGGTTATCTACAAGTTTTCCCAACTAATTGAAATGATTGAGATTTTATAAAATGCTCCATATACCCCTGAAGCTCTTGTCCCTCCCTCAAAGCTTTGCTGGCTCCAGACACTGATAACGCCTGCCTGAAGAAAGTCTACCCTATGAAGCCCTAGAGAGCTTATCAGAATCTCCAAAAGACCAAAATGAGGAGGCAGAATCTGTACACCGAGCAGGCCAAAGATGGCCAAGAGCAGTAATAAGCTTTATAAAAGGAGGTAAACTACCAGGAGAAATCACAAATGACAGTTTTCTTACTATTTTAATAATTCGAGTAATATAAGGATTTATGTCATTTTTATATTGTTTAAATACAAGCAATGCTATGACTATTTCTAGAATCCCAATCCTATATCAGAAACTCTAAATTTAGCTTTGTTTTAAAAAAAAAAAAAAAAAAAATGGCACAAACTAGAGATCATGTATTCCAAAGCCCTCTCCTATTTTTAGGATGCTTTTCAACATTACCTTTGTTTATACTTCAAGGAAAGTTCCTTCCAGTAAGCAGTTTCCTCCTTTAAACTTGAAAAATCTGGTATATCTTCACCATCCATGATCAAGAAAGCCTGTGAAATATTAAAGACAAAAATAAATTAATAGAGAACACAGGAATCTTAGTAAAAGTATAAAGCCTGGGACAATACTAAATCTGCAGCATTTTGGAGGGAGTCAAACATGAAAGATTCTAAGGGCAGTTAACTCTTTATTACAATAAACTCAGGCTCATAAATCATTTCACTGCCCCAACTCACAGGGACCACCAGCACTGTGGATGGGGTCAGCAGAGGAGACGAACAAAGTCACAGAAGCCACGTGAAGTGCTTCTGGTGGCGGCACTAGGTTCTGGGGAGTTGACCCCACAGAATCATCCTGCAGCTGGTTCACAGCGAACTGATCTTCTGGGAATCAGGTGACAGAAAACAAGCTTACTGTCAGAGTTGCTACTGCTTCGTGCCCTTCTCTGTTGTACAATTGCTTCAGAACACCTGCTTGAAACATTTTATGCTAGGTAGCCTTTTGAGGAGATCAGGGACCACATTCCCAATAGTTTACTATCATTACATTTCTAAACATTTCCTGTTAATTACCTTTTAAGTCCCAAGCTTCCTCCATAAGTCCACTAATTCTCCAACTTCAATGTTCTTTCACCTCGGTTCTTCTCCCAAGGCTTTCAGAGTGGGTTAAAAAATATCTATTCAGTTAACCTTGCATTTAGACTGACTACCTAAAATTTCCAGTTGACTGTTAGGCCCAATGGAATACCAAAGATGTTGGGCTTGTCCTAGATTCACGCCTAAGTGTTTCAGTCTTACCTCCTATAACCCTCTCCCCGAGCATCCGACTTCATATTCCAGCAATACTGTTCAAAATTGTCCTAACGCACCATTCTGCCTCAGGTCTGGATCTTTTCCCTATCTGGAATGGCTCTCCTTCCTTGTGCATTTAGAAAGCTCCTATTTATCCTTTAAAACCTAGCTGTCATCTTTTCCAGAAATCATTTCCTGTCCTCACCCAGACAGCACTAAAATCTCCCAAACTCTTGGCCCCCATGAATATGCTTTCATGCATATATTTACCACATAATAATACATTTGCTTACACCTCCCCCTATTAGGCTGTGTATCATTCTTACTGATTTCAACCCCAGCACATTGCCTGCACAATAGCAGATATTCAATAATATTTATTAAATTAAACCAAAATTGATTCAACCTAATCCATACTGGGTAGCAAGAATTCAAGGCCAGCTTTAAAAGTAAATTAATAGGGACTTCCCTGGTGGCGCAGTGGTTAAGAATCCGCCTGCCAATGCAGGGGACACGGGTTCGAGTCCTGGTCCAGGAAGATCCCACATGCTGCGGAGCAACGAAGCCCGTGAACCGCAACTACTGAAGCCTGTGCACCTAGAGCCCGTGCTCCGCAACAAGAGAAGCCATCTCACCGCATCGAAGAGTAGCCCCCTTTCGCCGCAACTAGAGAAAGCCCGCACACAGCAATGAAGACCCAAAGCAGCCAAAAATAAATTTAAAAAGTAAATTAAAACTTGAAGTTGTAGAGAATACGGAATTCATCCAGCAGGACCCACTACTCACGAATGTTTAGAAAGACATGGACAAGAATACAGAACTTCAGCTTGAGGGTAGGTATACCAAAGAGACACAAGAATAGCTTCCAGCTGAATAAAATTAAAATGTAACTATCAATATACACATTTAGTGTAATGCTTTTGTGGCCTGTGACTTCTGGTTTTAGTCAAGTCTTTCCTGACCACATCGTCTATTATTACTTTTGGCATATTAGTCAATCTTCTAATTAACTTAAATTACCGATCAGCCTAAGAGTTCTCTGAAAAGAGATGGGTCCTTGACATACTTGGCGTCTCCTCCTGGCAGTAAGCACAGCACTTTGCTCAGAGAAAATACATACTGCTTACAGACGTTTACTGAGCACCTACAATGTGTCAGACATTGTTAAGTGCTGGATAAACATTTAGTGGACCAAATGCACCCTCCTCAAATCTTATTACCCCTACACTGGCACACTTTTGTCTGTTTTTCTACTCTTGAAAATACCATTATAGCATGACAGCATACTAAAATGTAAAACCCACAGAGTTAGGAGTCCTGCTGAGACTGGGTTCTAGGGTTCCCACTCTGCCATTAAATTCCTTAATGGCAATTAAGCAATTTGCTTAATCTCTTAAAGTCTCAGTTTTTTCATTTAATAAGGGTTTGGAATATACTAGCTGACTTGTTTCTTCAAATATGTATACTGTTTAGTAAATAATACTGATTAATTTTATAATCCTATCCCTTCATCAAAGTTCCCAATTCCTACTCAATTTCCCCAGATGTAGAGATAATCTTATTTGTAACTGTAATTTAATTAGTAGTAAGGTGTGAATGAAGATGAGGCTAATCCAGTAGCAAGAGGTTTATTTGTATCTCAGAAGAGTATCCAGAGCAGTTAAGGGCATCACCACGTGGTATCAAAAACCCCTCAGACTCATTGCCTAAGTCTCCTTGACAACCCAGATGAAGATATAATTACAGGACACATGAGAGAAGCGCCTCAGGGTGAGGCAACAATCATTGTGTCCCTTGAATGCTCTACATAAGGTCTTTTCCCAAAATGCAAAAAAAAAAAAAAGTTAATTACATTTGAAATCTATGAATCCAGCCCTAAAGAAGCTCCTGGGTGCTGGTCCTCAAATCTGCAGAGACACATTTGCCACTGGAACACTGGCAACCATGTATCAATGTGCAGCTCAAATATTCAGCTTCTCATACACAATCAATAAATTATGGTTTTGCGAAATGTTATGAAGATCTAAGGGATACAAGAAGCAAAGTTCTGCTGCTACTTACTCTATTTTAAACAAGAAATATTTGAAGAGCGATGAAAGGTTGTGGCTCTCCAGGTAGTTTCCAAGGGCAGCACCTGTGTCTTACTTATAAATGCCTTCTGCCTCACCAGGAACATGGAACACCGTAGAAATCTGATATTTGAATCTGACTTATAATCTTTTTTTTTCCTATTATTCCCTCTTTGCTTTCAAAGTACTGCTTTCCTTTATTAATATTGAAATTCCTGTTTCAGAAATGGTGTAAGCCAAAAGATGTGTGGGCAGTTTATTTCTACCTCACAACACACCACCATGTATTAAATCAGGATTATAAAACCTATCATTCTCAGCTAGACAAAATTATCAGTCTGAGGCAGGCCAAGCCACATTCACAGTCACTTATAAAGCTCAGCAGAGGCCCCACATCACAGAATAGGGAGCTGCTGGGACTTACCGGGGAGAGCCTTGGCGATAACCGCTGCACACTAGCTACCTAAAATAATCACTGTCCAGCCCTTAATTCTTAAATATAAATGGACAACCAAAAACCACCAGACAAATGAGAAAAGCCAGCAGCATGAGTAAGAAAATCCTAGGACCTACTGAACCTAGAGGAAACAGGTAATTCAGGAAATGAGAGAAACCTTCTCATACAAGAACTCAGGAGGGTTACCTCCCACACATCTCCTGAGACAGCTACAAAAGAGAACAACAAGACCTGGATGGCACAGGCTATAGGAAATAGTGGCTCCAACCCAGGACTGCAAAGAAGGCACATCCCAAGATGAAGCCTAGTCCATCACGCCCCGAGAGTCGCTCAGTCCAGATGGACGCTCCAGGACAAAGGAGGAATCCCATAACAGACACCATGACTGGGAAGCTGGATAAATCTGAGGTTATGATAAAAGGACATCACTCTTGTGTCAACAAGAAAAAAAAAGCAAGTTGGAAACTCCAGAGAAATCAAAACACTGTATAGGGGCTTCCCTGGTGGCGCAGTGGTTGAGAATCTGCCTGCCAATGCAGGGGACACGGGTTCGAGCCCTGGTTTGGGAAGATCCCACATGCCGCGGAGCAACTGGGCCCGTGAGCCACAACTACTGAGCCTGTGCGTCTGGAGCCTGTGCTCCGCAACAAGAGAGGTCGCGATAGTGAGAGGCCCGCGCACCGCGATGAAGAGTGGCCCCCGCTTGCCTCAACTAGAGAAAGCCCTCGCACAGAAACGAAGACCCAACACAGCCAAAAATAAATAAATAAATTTAAAAAAAAAAACAAAAAAAAACACAGTATATTTGGTCTTAAATTTACCATACATTTAGTGTGTTGCTCCCTTTAAAGATTCTAGGATTTGGTAAACAAGTCTGTATTCTTTTTTAGGCCCTAATTCTGTAGACTTTGATGATAATACCTCTCAGCCTTGGTCTTCTCAAAGTGAATATTTCTTGTCCTTTCAGCTTTATATTCACTTGGCAGCCATCTGGATCCCTTAAATATTTTTGTTGTCTTGCTTTGGAACTTCTCTAGATTACATACATGCCTTTCTGGAGTTGAGTGACTGATGCTACTTCAGCATGTCAACATTTTATTCACAAGTAGGATACTTTTACAGTTTCCAGTACTCCTTCTGTTACTATGCAGTATTTGATGATTCTGGCGATTGGTCCATGGGCCAATGTCCTTATGGAAGTTCATAATGACTACTAGATGCCTCCCTTGACACCTAACATTTACTTGAATGTATTTGAATGTGGAGCCAACCCTTCTACAAATAGGGTTAGGGTTGTTTTTATCTACAAATGTTATCGTTCACATGCCCAGTTTGAAACTTTTCTGTGTGAGGCTCTTTTTCATTGTTGTTGTTGACCCATTTATACAGTATCAGAGGACCTACAGCTGTTATTACTTTGAAGCGTGCTTAGCTAAGTAGTGTTGCCTGAGGAATCTCGCTGTTTACACCTCTGGGTATACTATAAAGAGTCCATTTGTCCCTGTTTTTTGGTTCTTGAATAGGGCCGTACTCTTAATACAACTACCAATTTTTCCATCAGTGTCCCCTGGCGACTCAGGTTTTAAATAGCCTTTCGTGTGAAACTTCTTCAGAATCTAGTTCTATTTCTTGTATTTTCCTTGTCCAACTACTTAGCTCAGTGTCAAATAATTCTAGCCAAATTATTATTATTATTATTATTTTTTTTTTTTTTTTTTGGCTGTGTTGGGCCTCCGTTTCTGTGCGAGGGCTTTCTCCAGTTGTGGCAAGCGGGGGCCACTCTTCATCGCACTGCGCGGGCCTCTCACTATCGTGGCCTCTCTTGTTGCGGAGCACAGGCTCCAGACGCGCAGGCTCAGTAGTTGTGGCTCACGGGCCCAGTTGCTCCGCGGCATGTGGGATCTTCCCAGAACAGGGCTCGAACCCGTGTCCCTGCATTGGCAGGCAGATTCTCAACCACTGCGCCACCAGGGAAGCCCAAGCCAAATTATTTTAATATGTGTTTTTATTTCACACTCACTTCTGTTTTCTTGCTGAATCTTATGTGAATTGAATGTAGACTACAATTTTTCTAATTAACAGGCTACTTTTACAAGTCACTTATTGTTCCCTCAAACGGTAAGCTACGCCAGAAGTCTTTTACTAAAATGACCATCAGCTTTTCCAAACAAACCAATTAAAAACACTTAAGAGGGTAACAAGTGGTAGGAGCAGCACAGCATAGCAGTTAAGAGTCCAGACCCTGGAGCCAAACTGCCCAGGTTGGAATCAGAGTCCTCTACTCACTAGTTGACCTTGGGAAAGTTACTTAACCACTCAGTGACCCACTTCCTCACCTGTAAAATGGGGATAATAATTAAAATAGGGTTGTTATGAAGATTAAGTGTGTTAACATTTGAAAGTACTTAGTACGGAGTCTGGCACAGTAAACGCAGCATAAATTTCATTTTTTTATTTGGTTGCACCGGGTCTTAGTTGCGTCGTTAAATTATTTTTAAAAACTGGTCATTCAGTTGCAGACCTCTGAAGTATAACCACAAAATAAATGTGCTTCAGAATTTAAAACATACAAATGATTCCTTAAAATCAATCACTTCTGGAAGCTATGTGCATATTTCAGTGATACCACCATTACTGAAAACATTTCTAAAACCTCTTCTGGAATAGCCTTGAAGAACCAGATTAAAAAATAAACAAAAAGCTCTTTCTTTGTGGTCATACCTCATTTCTACTGCCTAATTGGTATTATCCAGCTTTATCACTCTAATTTTATTCACAAGACTTAGCCTTTCCAGAAATTGGATTTTTTACAAATAACAAAAATTTGCTACCACTGCAGATATTCAAAAGACCCTTCTCAGGGGCAGACCTTTATTGTCATAAAGACAATCTGTTCATTTTGCTTCAAGTTACAGCAGGAGGATGTGTTCACTGTGTTATTTGAAACTATGTAACTGGAGATATTAGACTAAAAAAAGTTAGTCAATACAGAAAACTATACTGCTACCAAAAAAAAGAAAAAGCTTTAATGACACATCTACAATCTTCTGAAGCTGAAATGAAAGTAGACAATTATATACTCTTCCCCACTACCCAAATCTTCCCTCAATACCGTGTCCCATACAGATGGAGTGTGAACCCCTGAAGTATGACAACTTCTACATGGGGCATTATCATACTGTGTGTGACCTTCAGATATCTAGCAACTGACAAATCAACTCATTTGGGTATAAAACTGCCTGTCCCAAATGCTATATTTACAAAGAAACTATTCTTTGTGCAATGCTAAGAAAATCCATTTTATATGATATTGTCTCCTTGTTAATAGTTGTAGAATGGACCAGTGAGACTGGAAGAGTTCTTCTGGAACTCACAATAGATAATAGATACCTTTTTACCAAAATTCTTCTACTCCCAAAGGTGACATGTACAGAATTTTAAACTTTTCAAAGTCAATCATAAATATGGTCTCCCTTTTGGTCCTATCAAACTTCTTTTTCTACCTTATGAAGTGCTCAGAAACTTACGTCAGAAGTAATTTTAAACTTTAGTAACCAAATTTATCCCAGTATGACTTAAAATGAGAATAAAAATAAGTTTTGGAGATGTCACAAAAGCAATCTAAGTTTTTACTGAGGTTTCTACTTAAGTGTTCCTTATCCAATTTCAATTTATTTAATTTAAAAAGCCAAAACAGAACAAAAAACAACTGCTTCATAAGATTTCTATCTGGACCCAGTCAACTTGCAACCAGGGCTAGCCAAAGGTTTTTTGTTGTTGTTGTTCCTTCTGATCTCTGATTTTAAATAATAACTTTAATAAAGATTCAGAGAAGATACCTTAGCTCCCCTTTATTCTCTTCAACACATGACTTAATGCTGCACTTTACCCGCACCAACTTCATGACTTAGCAAAGCCATTACCCTGTTTCATAAATGGATTAAAAGCAACACAATTTATCAGACAAAATAATTAGCCAGCAACCATGACCAAGTACCAGCGTAGGATTTCTCTTACAACTGAGTAGCAGTTCTTATCCTAGGTAGGTCTGCTCAAAAATATTTGAACACATCTCCTACTAGCTTCTAGTATATTTTTGGCAAGTCAAATTTTCTACTTTGCTTTCTAGCTGAGAAGGGTATAAAAATCCCACAAAAAGAAACCAGAACTCCAAGCCGGGAGACGTAAGTCCTGGACCAAGCGAAGCCACTCACCGGCTGGTAGAACCCACAGTAGAAATCACTTAAGCCCCCACCCCATCTGGTCTCAATTTCCCCATCCGTCAAATGGCGAGAAGAGACTCAGGCGCAGCCACTAAGCAGGTGATGAGGTTCAAAGGAGATAGCGAGAGTGTTCTGAAACGAGTGAAGGCGCTACAGAAATGTAACGAAATTATCAGGAGTGAAAGAACCCTCAATTCCTTGGCAAAACGTAAAGAGTTACTTCGTTGCTTACCAACAACAAAAAAGAAAGGCCAGCACAAGCAACCCGAACCCGTTTCGGGACACTTTTCTGAACTCCAAGAGGGGTGCTGAGCAGCTCGGGACAGGCAGTCACGGGAATGCCACCGGAGCCCAAGGTGGGCTGCTTCCGCTCTGGCCCCCCGCGGGAGAGAAGCGAGGGGAGTTCAAAATCCAACCCGGCTCCGAACCACCCTCCCAGCTGACGGGATGGGGGAGGGGCGGTGGAGGAGGAGGGCTGAGCTGCCGCCGCCACCTCCAACGGAGCCGCTCCTTGCGCCACCAGCGCCCGGGCCCACGGTGCCACGTCCCGGCCTTCGTCCCCGCCATCCCTCACCCCACCCGCGGACGCGGGCACATCCTAGGGAGACCGCCCGGCTCGCTCCCTTCCAGGCGCCCCGGTGGGCCACACCTCGGACCACGGCGGGAGAGAGCAGTTAGAGCGGTTGGAACAGTTGCCGCCGGACTGGTCGCCCCGGAACCCGGGCCCGGCCCGGCGGGGCCTCGGACACAGCCCCCGGGCTGGCAGGCTCCCCGGGGACAGGCCTCGGCGCCGCCGGCTCGGCCCGGCGCCCTCGGGAGCGGCCCCGCACCACAGGCTCACCTCCAATGTGTCAAAAGCGCATGTTCGCCGCCGCTCGACCGACGTCTCCTCTCCGCTGGCCTGGCCAGGCCCGCCCAGCCGCTCAGCTCCGCTCCCCTCCGCAGCCTTGAGCTCCACTCCGCGAACCTCCGCGCCCGGCTCCTCCCCGACACGTCAGAGTCTGCCTGGGTGTCCGAGGCCATTCTGTGACGCACGGGGGCGGGGCTCTGAGCATGCGCGCGAGCGCGGGGGGCCTGGGCGGGGCTGTGGCGAGAATGGTGTCACGGGGGGCGGGGCCGCGCCGGGCCCGGCGCGCTGACGTCAAGCTAGCGGCGGCCTTCTGCGCCGGTGTTCTGGGCCCCACTGCGTGTCGTTTGCGACCTTCGCGGTTCCCTAAAAGGGCTCTACGTTCGGGAAAGTGGCATCACCGTGGATGACCACCTGCCTCCCGGTTTTCAGCCCCCAAGTCCTGCAAGTATCTGTTTCAGTGTTCCCGTATATAAGAAGAACCTCGGCTCAGATTTCACCTCCGAGTCCACCTCGACCGCCCAATTCAGGCGTATTCTAGCCCCCTCACCACTCCCTCTCACGAAGACCTCTGTTGTTTCTACGGCAGTCCCACTAGCTGAAATTTTATACTACTTCTTGTCTTCCTCCAGTAAAATGTAAGTTCCACGAGAACCGGAGCCTCATTCCTTTTTTATCCCAGCAGATAGCTTGGTCCCAGGCACAAAGTGGGAGCTCAGATATTTGCTGAATGAACGATTGGACTCGTTGAGGGCACCGAGGGAATATAAATATTTCCACTTGTATATTTTATATATCTAAGCGTATATTTATTCATGTAAGTATGCGTGTGTATGTGTTTTCACTCCCTTGGGCCCCCAACTAATGGAATCCATTTTATTTATACATACATATTCCCCCCCCAGGAGACTTGGATAAGGGGGGGCGGGGTGAACTGGCTCAGATAGAGGAGGATGGGCAACTGCTTAGGGAGTGAAAACTTGAAGAAACAGAGCTGCTTTTAAAACAATTTTAGGAACTTTTGCTGTGTAATGTATAACATAATTCTCTCTGATGTCAGTGCTCTTGGGATTGGGTTTGTGAGGTTTCTGGACACAGTGATGTGTAAGGTCTCAAGGTGAGAACAAGGTGAGCCTGGGAGGTCCAGTTATATTTTTGAGCGCATGGACATAAACAGGAGCAGTGCAAGATAGATTCTAAGAGATGTCCAAATCAATGAAAATCAAAGAAGTTATTAATGGGATTGTGGGAAGGATGGCACCTCGAACTAGACTCTGAAAAGATCATGATAATAATAATAATAATGAGTAGTTCACTTTTGTTGTGCCATTTGTATGTACTGGCAATTGTGCTAAATGCTTGGTTTGCATAATTTAATTCTCACAATGACCCCATGAGATAGGTGCTGTTATTATTCCCAGCCTACCAAAGAGGAGACCAAGACCCAGTAAGATGAGGTTGCCCAAGGTCACTTAACTAGAAAAAAGAGGACTCGAGGTTCAAACCCACCTAGTCTGGATTATCTAACTCGAGAAACCACACTATTAACCACTACTCTACTGCCACTCAAGAAAGGGGACTATTAATAACGACCACTTATTGGGCTAGAGCCCTGTGCTAAGAGCTTTACGTACATTTCCTCATAAGCAGCTTGTGAGGCTAAAATTATTACATGCATTTTATATATTGGAAAACTGAGGCCCGGGGAGCTGAGGTTTAAACCCAAGCAGGTCTTAGTGCAAGCCCAGTGACCTGGGACATCATGGAAGCCTGTGACCTCATCCACCAGGGCACAGCTTCAGCCAGGAAAGCAGAGCCCCAGAGGTGATGAGCAGGGAGGACTTCCTGTGCATCTGATGCCAAGAAAGAACAGTCCCACCCCAAGAGCAAATAAAGGCTGCAGCTCTGGTCCCTGCCAAGTCCTGGGAAACACACTGAGTCACCTAATGGCAGGCCAGGGCCTGCAGAAAATGTGGGCGTCATCTTCCAGGCCACCACCCCTCCCACCCAGCCTGGACCAGAACTGGTATTTGTCAGGACTGGTGTGTTGGCCCCATCTGAATGAATGGCCTTTGCTTGGCAGGGCTCTCAGAGGTATCAAAGCCCTGTACTGAACTCCCTCCTCTGTGTTGGTTGAGTTTTCTCCAAAGTAACAGCAACCTTTGCCCCACTCCCTGCTTCCAGTTTGTCCATCCCGGGAAAATAAAGTGGAGGTAAAGACGGAAGGCAGCCTCAAAGGGGAACAGAAGTTACAATCAGCTTTGTGAAGGCAGAAAGGTGAGTGAGGGTTGCCCCACCCTCTGCCTTCATAAACCATTAGGCAGGGGTTTGCTGAGGCATGGGTCCCAATCCAAGGTGTTTCTTGGACCAAGCCAAGGTGGTCAACGTCACAGCCCCCGAGAGCATCCCACCTTCCCTACCACAAACTCCGAGACCCGGGAAACAGAGGCCAGCTTCCAACGCTGGAAGAGGAGGGGTTGACCAGCTGCCTTAGGAGAGGTCTGGACACTAACACAGACTCCAGCCAATGAGAATGTGGACTCCAGCCAATGAGAATGTGGACTCCAGCCACTTCACACACTCACAAAAGGTGATGCGGTGCACACAGGCCCGCCGTGAAAACTCTGAGGAGATGGGGCATGTGAAACTAGTGAATCAGGGGAGCAGACACCTCCAACTCAAAGGTTTGATTCAGTCTGATCTCCATATCTCTTTGGCCAGCTGTTTTCTGCTAAGCTATAGGGGCATCAATCAGGCTGGGCAAGGGACTCCCAAAGGCCGGCTAGTTACTAATGGCCTGCTGGATACGTCCACGAGATTCCCATCACCACCTCCAGCTCTTTGTGTCTAAACCTCAAACAAATTCTCCATTTGCCACAGCTGAAATTTCCAGAAAGGGTTTCACGTTTCTGCCAATGGTGTCATTACTCCCCTAGTCACGAAGGCACTAAAGCCTCGTCAACTCACCCTTCATTATCCCCTTCCCCAGCTTTCACTTCACTCACGTGAAATGAAATCTGAAAGACTTTCCCTTCATAAACTCTCAAATAAATACATTTCCAGTCTTCTGCCCCTGAATCTCCCGAGTCCAAAGTATCCCTTCCCAAACTTCTCTCCCTCGAATTGCTTGTTCCAGCCCTGCAGTGCACACCGCCATCAGAATAACCTTTCTAAAATCCCACTGTGTACAGAGCATCACAGGCAACAAAACTTGTTTTGGTGTCCTACTGCCTTTGTGATAAAACACGAACTACGAAGTCTGGCATTCAAGGTCCTCCCAAAGCAACTCCAACCCACTTCTCCTGTCTCCGTCCTGCAGTTTACCTAGCTGGGTCTAATCAGACCCTCCACTGTGTACCCCAAATGGACAATTCCCTTCCTCTCTGGGCCTTTTATTGACTTCCACTGCCCGATGCGCTACAGCTGCTCCCTAGGGCCAGCCTGCATTCCTCTCTGCCTTTTGAAGTCTCGCTCATTGCTACCTCTTCCAGGAAGCCTTCCCTGATACCTAAAGCCCCAAAGTGAGTGCTCCTTCCTCTCGGGAGGAAGGAACTATGTAGAGCCCTGCATAGTTCACAGGAGACTTACTGAACACGGCCTTTTGGTCATGGAGGTGTCTGACCTCCCCCAAGGAACCAAAGCTCACTGAGCACAGGAATAATATTGATTGTCCTAATATCTGCCAGCAACAGGCACTTAGCAAACACTCATTTAACATGCTTCAATGAAAGTGAGAGAGGGAATTCCCTGGCGGTCCAATGGTTAGGACTCGGCACTTTCACTGCCAGAGCCTGGGCTCGATCCCTGATGGGGGAACTAAGATCCTGCAAGCCGCACGGTGCAGCAGGTGAGAGAATGAATCAATGGTTTGGTGGCAATAACTCCAAATGCAAGACTGACAGCACTTTCTGGAAAATGCCCCACATTCTGAGAAAAATTACCATAGAGAGAGAAGATTTTCACTGGTCTGAAAGGCTGAACTTAGGTGATGCTAGGTTACAAAGGAACTGGGATTTGGACCATGAGCAATTATGACTTTTCTCTAGCCCCAAACTTAAAACTCAGTCTATAGGGACTTCCCTGGTGGCGAAGTGGTTAAGAATCTGCCTGTCATTGCAGGGGACATGGGTTCGAGCCTGGGTCCGGGAAGATCCCACAGGCCGCGGAGCAACTCAGCCCGTGCGCCACAACTACTAAGCCCATGTGCCACAACTACTGAGCTCGCATGCCACAACTACTGAAGCCCGTGCGCTTAGAGCCCATGCTCCGCAACAAGAGAAGCCACTGCAATGAGAAGCCCACGCACCGCAATGAAGAGTAGCCCCCACTTGCCGCAACTAGAGAAAGCCTGTGCACAGCAACAAAGACCCAATGCAGGCAAAAATAAATAAATAAATAAATACTAAAAAAACTCAGTCTATAGCATCCACAATCTCCAAAGCAACATCTTTTGCTTTTGTAATTTACAATAACTACTAGTTGTTTTTTTTTAATTTAAAAAAACTATACACTTGGACCTTGAGGTGAGAAGTGATTTGATAAAGTCTTTCACTCATCAGCTATGGGTTTATAGTGCTTGTTCTGTTCTAGGCCCTGGGGCTTCAACCATATAACTATAAAAAGCACACCCCACCCACATGGAGCTCATATTCTAATGAAGAAGACAGTAAGCAAATAGACAAATTTATTTCTGTCAGGTCATGACAAGTACTATAAAGAAACAAACCAGGATAAGAAGATAAGGTGTGGCAGGGGCTGCTGCTGAGGGAAAATAGGGCTTAATGCTCAGGGGATTCTTCTCCGTAAAACTGTCAAGGACCTTAAAAAAGGGCTGCTATATACAATGCAACAGAGATGTGAAATTAAGAACGTAAAAATATGTGCAGATGCCTTAAATAGAGAAGTTTATCTTACTTTCCATCATAGTGCCTGGCAGAGAGTGGCCACTCAGTAAATACTGGTTGAATGAATGACTTGCTAGGTGGTCTACAGAATGCCAGAGCCTTCAACCAGCTGGTAAATTTCCCCTTCCAAGATAAGGAATGATAACCAGTTCATGGCTGATTCAAAAATGCCCACCTCTGTGCACCCCTATGTTCATAGCAGCACTACTCACAATAGCCAAGACATGGAAACTTAAATGTCCATCAACAGATGAAAGGATAAAGAAGGTGAAGTATATGTATATCTATACATATACAATGGAATATTACTCAGCCATAAAAACAATGAAATAATTCCATTTGCAGCAACATGGATGGACCTAGAGGTTGTCATACTAAGTGAAGTAAGTCAGAAAGAGAAAGACAAATACCATATGATATCACTTATATGGGGAATCTAAAATATGACACAAATGAACTTATCTACGAAACAGAAACAGACTCACAGACATAGAGAAGACACTTGTGGTTGCCAAGGGGGAGGGGAGGTGGGGGAGGGAGGATTGCGTGTTTGGGATTAGCAGATGCAAACTATTACACATAGAATGGATTAACAACAAGGTCCTATTGTATAGCACAGGGAACTGTATTCAGTATCCTGTGATAAACCGTAATGGTTTCATGAAGAATATGAAAAAGAATGTGTGTGTGTATATACACACAACTGAATCACTTTTCTGTACAGCAGAAATTAACACAACACTGTAAATCAACTGTACTTCAATAAAATAAATTTTTTTTTAAATGCCCACTTCTGGTGGGTCCCTAACCCTTGACCCAGCCAGCCATCAAGAGCTCAGCCTAGGGTATCCCTGTACCGAAGGGAAAAGGAAGTTCCATTTGTTGCCTTTATTGCATCTTCGGTAGCTTCTTGAGCAAACAGTGCTCACCAACTACCCAAAGCAACTCAGCCTCCCAAACCTCATCTCTTCCATAGAATCTGTCCCCTAAATTTCAAACTCCAGTTGGCTGTAAGTCAACAGAAAGGCAGGAAGTGGGTACGATGACTTTGTTATGAGGGGTTTTAGGTTCCAAACCTTGCTCTTCCTTCCCTTTCTGTGGTGTCTGAAAAATGCAGCCTGCTTCTGGCCCTCGCAGGGTGCTTCGCCCTCTGAGGGCCTCCAGGTGTAGCTCGCTGACCAGTGGCTCTTGCAGGTGAGAAAAATGAGGACAATTTAGGTAAAGCCTGCAACAACAGGCCTTCCTGCCAGGGTCCTGCAGAAACCCTGCAGGGTCCTGCAGAAAGGGACCTCGTCCTCATCTGGGGGGCAAACTGAGGTTGCCAGAGTCTCTTTCCCCTATCGATGGACCCGGATATCCTGCCGTGCCCCCCATGAATCTCTTGGAGCTGCCCCGTTTCTTCCCCAGAAGCCTCCCGGAACTGTGGACTTCCTCCTGTTCTGGAGCTGTCCGCAGCCTCGTGGGCTTCCTGGCCTCAGAGCCTCCACTCCCCCAAGCTTCGGTCTTCGCTGTCAGCCCTGGCCCCCACCCCAGCCCCCTCATGGTCACTACCCACACCCCAGAGTGACAGCCGCGTCCACAGCATAGGATGGCACAACACTGTTAATTGCTAATTTGGTTAGCACCTGGCAACCCCAAGGGCTGTTGACATCACACCTACATAAACAGTGTGACTGTCCCCAGACAAAAGCAATATCTGCTCATACACCTTTGCACAGACAAGGTGGCACCAGTTGTGCCTACTCCCAAACCATTCTAATGAAATGACAGGGCTTAGAAGAAATGGGATGTTTCTTACCAACCTGAGCTGACTGTCATCAGGCAATTTCAGCCAAATTCCCATTACCAGTAAACCAATGAGTCAAAGTTACCAGGAATGAAAGATCATGAATTCAACCATTAAACAAATATAATTGAGTGCCTGGCACTGTTCTAGGCCCCAGAGATAGGGCAGGCAACAAAACAAGCTTACAGAAAAGAAGGGAAAGAATAGAAACCGAAAAAAGATAAACATTAGCATGTCAGACAGTTATAACTACTGAGGAGGAAAAAAGGAGCCAGGACTTTTCAATATTTTATACTTAGGGTGGCATTTAAGGCAGCACCTGGCGTGTGGTAAGCCCTTAACATTTGTTGAGTGAATAAAAAACTTGCAGAGAATGTTAAGTTCTGAGTTATTTTCGTCGCTCTCTTCTGCTGCTCCCTCTTTCTCCTTTTTCTTTCTTTCATCAAAGCACTTTTATCATTTAGAACTCTACTAAAAAGCTCTCCTATTAAAAAATGAGCAATTGACAAAATTGAAAAACACAGGGGGCTAACAAACATATCACATTCCACCGTGCTCCAAATCAAAACCATTCAAAGTAGCACAGCAAAGAAGGGATTCTATATTTCATCCAACAAACATATGAGATTTTTAAAACATCAGACTACAAAGTGGAGACAAGAACACAGAGAAACCAGCACTCTTGTGTACGGTGCGAAGGGGGTGCCCCATGTGTGAGTTTTCCTGGCAGACAGTTTAGTGGCTTGAGCCAGAAACTTACAAATATGCAGCCCTTGCGATCTAGCCTCTCCTAGGAATTTACCTGAAGAGAAATTATCAAGGATGTGTGTAAAGATTTATCCATGAAGATGTTCATCAAAGCACTGTTTGGCAAAAAAATTAGAAATAACATAGACGAAAAGATCAGTTAAGTGGAATTATGTGATAGCCACACAATATAATAGTAGATAGTTGGTAACAATGATGGTATGAAAGAATATTAACAATGAAACAGATGAATAAAGCAGTTAACTCAATATGTATAATAGGGTCCCACTTTTGTAAAACAAATACATACATATGTTCTACATGGAAAATGTCTGGAAAGATAGACACCAAAATGATGTTAACAGTGGTCATCTATGGGAGGTGAGATCACAGGTAATTTTCTCTCATCTGTCCTTCCTTTTTTGTTTTCTGTATTTTTAACCAAAAATAATTAACTGTATAATTTTTTAAGTTTTAAAAAAGTAAGAATGCATCCAAACTTAAAGCTAGATCATTTCCTCAAAATTCTTTCCAAATGATTTTCCTAAGTTTGTGGCTTTAGGACCATTTTAAAATCCAGCCTTTCAGCCAAGTCACTCTAGCAGATACAAGAGTGACATGGCACTCAGGTGTCGGTAAGCTTCAGTAGGAGGGTTCCTAATTCTATAGCACAGATCATAAGAATTAATTCCCTTCCCTGGCGGTCCAGTGGTTAGGACTCTGCACTTCCACTGCCAGGGGCGCAGGTTCAATCCCTGGTCAGGGAACTAAGATCCCGAAAGCCATGTGGCATGGCCAAAAAAACCAAAGAATTCATTCCTCCTGCTATGACTCCCTAGTTAGCCCAACCTGATGTTATTCTCTCCTGTAAACATATATGTGCTGGTTCCACAGGTGTAAAGTTTCCACCCCACAATCTTTTAAATGTCATATCTTCTACACATCCATTAACTGATGACATAATGATATTTGGGACTTTGATAGAACCATCTGGGATGTCAACTATAGGTAATCTGGAATGTAAGGATTGCTTCTCCAGGGGTCACTTGTCTGGTGACCATTACCTAAATAAGGGGAACAATACCCTGACCATTTATAATTATAACCTAATTGGTAAAATGACAGTCCATGGGACCTCAGAGGCAATTTCACGCTAGTTTTCATCTATTCCTGTACAATAACAACACAGGCCTTGATGTCCACTTTGAAAATTACAACAAGGGGGTTTTGGGGGCCTCTACATGGAAAATATCTTCTGCTCAAAATTAGGAGAAAGGGCTTTACTCAGGAGAGTCCTGGCCACAGAAGCCAATTTTGATTCATAAATGCTGAAATGCAGAAATAAAACATCCTAGGTTTGCTGTTAATCACAGTAGAAATGTCCCTTCTATGAAAAGAAAAGAAGCATCCCTTTGGAGGGATGCAGCCCAGGCAGAAGAGAAGACATTAATTAAAGTGCTGTGGGCAGGATAAGCAGGGAGCAGAGGAGCCCTTTCTTCAAGCGTGTTGCTGTTTCAACAATTTTCGAAAGTCTTCTGTTGACAGGATGGTTGTTAAAACCCTGATAAAAAGATATTAGAGGAAGCACAGGACTTCCCTGGTGGCGCAGTGGTTAAGAATCCGCCTGCCAGTGCAGGGGACACGGGTTTGAGCTCTGGTCCGCGAAGATCCCACATGCCTCGGAGCAACTAAGCCCGTGCACCACAACTACTGAGCCTGCGCTCTAGAGTCCGTGGGCCACAACTACTGAAGCCCACGCGCCAAGAGCACGTGCTCCGCAACAAAAGAAGCCACCGCAATGAGAAGCCCGCGCACAGCAACAAAGTAGCCCCTGCTCGCCGCAACTAGAGAAAGCCCGCATGCAGCAATGAAGACCCAACACAACCAAAAATAAATTTAAAAAAAAAAAAAAAGATATAAAGCAAGAGGCCCAGACACACAGAGGAGGTGACCAAAGGGTGGCAAGCTCCACCCTCCACCCCGAGCCAAAGGTGCAGGCAGCAGCCCTTCTCAGGGCTTCCCACCTGGTGTGAGAACCCAGTCCCGCCTGCTCCTCTTCCTTAACCTCCACCTTAGGAATTCAGGTGTTTGCTCCTCTCTGGAGAATCAGCCCCATCATAGGTGATTTTGCTTCCCTTCTCTGAGCCTCAGTTTCTTTATCTGTAAAACGTGCAGGTTGGACCAGATGATAACAGTTCCCGCACCCTCCTGGGGGCGCTTAGACCCTGCCTCTCTTTGGCCAGTTTGCCCAGTGTGATGGCAGGGTCAGCCCCGTCCTAGATGGGTGGGGGTAGGTGACCGAGAACAGTCTCATTCCTGCCAGCGTTCCTTTGCTATGCCCCGGGATCGCTGAACTTGCAGAATAAACCGCCTTCAAGTGCATCTAACATCTGGTGTATTCATTTCCTGAAGCTGCTGTAACAAATTACCACAAGCTTAGCGCTTAAAACAACCCACATTGATTTTCTTACGGTTCTGGAGGTCAGATGTCCAAAATGAGACTTATGGGACTAAAATCAAGGTACTGGCAGGCCTGGTTCCTTCTGGAGTTTCCAGGGAGAACCAGTTCCTTGCCACTTTCAGCTTCTAGGGGCCACAGCGTTTCTGAGCTCATGACCGCATCACTCCAGTGGCTGTTTCTGTTATCACATTGTCTTCTCTGACTCCTCCTGCCTCCCTCTTATAAGGACCTTTCTGATTACGTTGGGCCCACCCAGATAAACCAGCCCAGCAGGAGGAAGAGGAGGAAGTTTATTCTCTGGGGAAACTAAACCAGAGAAGCTCCAGACCTGGGACACTGGGCATACCGGAGAGCAAGGCTGAATCAGTACAATATAAAGGGAAGCGGGGGACTTCCCTGGTGGTCCAGTGGTTAAGACTCCGTGCTCCTAATGCAGGGGGCCTGGGTTTGATCCCTAGTCAAGGAACTAAAGATCCCGCACACAGCAACGAAGATCCCGCACGAAGATCTCGCATGCCATGCTCAACTAAGACCTGGCACAGCCAAATATTATAAATAATAAATAAATAAATGTTTAAAAAAAAAAGGGGGGGGGAAGCTGGAGAGGGAGGGGGAATACTTCAAAGGCTGAATATCAATAAGACCCCAACTGCCTTCCCCAATGGTCTCCCAGAATGCCAACAGTCTGTACCCTCCAAGCAGGAGATCGGAGAGCTCTTCTCGACAAGATAATCTCCCCATCGCAAAATCCTTAACTTAAAACCGCAAAGTCCTTTTCTGCCATAAAAGGTAACATACTCACAGGTTCTGGGGATTAGGACCTGGACATCTTTGGGGGCTATTATTCTGCTTACCACATCTGATGCTCCAATTTTACCACCTTCACGATATTTACCATTTCTGCTTTTCATCTTTGAATTTTTCTTTGAATCAGATCACTTTCTAAGAAAATGAACTTAAAAAATAATCATATCAGGGACTTCCCTGGTAGTCCAGTGGGTAAGACTCCGAGGTCCCAATGTAGGGTGCCCGGGTTCGATCCCTGGTCAGAGAACAAGATCCCACATGCCGGAACTAAGAGTCCACGTGCTGCAACTAAAAGATCCCACATGCCACAACCAAAAAAAGATCCCATATGCCGCAACAATTATCTCGCATGCCAGAACTAAGACCTGGTGCAGCCAAAATAAATAAATAAATATTTTTAAAAAACAATCATATCTATGAAATTATAGAATTGATTGCTAGTCGTATTTTCCCTACTATTTCATAAGTTAAATACATGACTATTAAGATGTCATCCTTTTCACGAAGATGGCGCCGAAGGCGAAGAAGGAAGTCCCTGCCCCTCCCAAAGCCGAAGCCAAAGCAAAGGCTTTGAAGGCCAAGAAAGCAGTGTTGAAAGGCGTACACAGCCAGAAAAAAAAGAAGATCTGGATGTCACCCACCTTCCGACGGCCCAAAACACTGCGGCTCAGGAGGCAGCCCAAATATCCTCGGAAGAGCGCCCCTAGGAGAAACAAGCTTGACCACTATGCCATCATCAAGTTCCCCCTCACCACCGAGTCAGCCATGAAGAAAATAGAAGACAACAACACACTGGTGTTCATTGTGGATGTCAAGGCCAACAAGCACCAAATTAAACAGGCTGTGAAGAAGCTCTATGACATTGATGTGGCTAAGGTCAACACCCTGATCAGGCCTGATGGAGAGAAGAAGACATATGTTCGACCGGCTCCTGACTATGACGCTTTGGATGTTGCCAACAAAATTGGGATCATCTAAACTGAGTCCAGCTGACTAATTCTAAATATAAAAGTTCACTATAAAAAAAAAAAAAAAGATGTCAAATGTTCAAGGACCTACTGTACAGCACAGGGAACTCTACTCAATATTCTGTAATGGCCTATATGGGAAAAGAATCTAAAAACGAGTGGATATGTGTATATGTATGACAGATTCACTTTGCTGTATACCTGAAACTAACACAACATTGTAAATCAACTATACTCCAATTTAAAAAAAAAAATATATATATATACATTAAAAAAGATGTCTGTACACCTGAAAATACCACAACATTGTTAATCAACTATACTCCAATACAAAATAAAAAGTTAAAAAAAAATGTCAAATGTTCATCTCTGCACCACACAACATCACTGTGCGTGCCACCAGTAGTACACAGACTGTCCTTTGGGGAAAAAAAATAGAGTCCAGCCTCCTGATTTTACAGAATAGGGTAATTTATCCACGAAGGCACAGCAGCAAAGAGCAAAACTGCGGCTACACCCACTTCTTCCTCCCGTCTCGGTGCTCATTAATCACAGCTTGAAAGGATGTCAGCTTTTTCTTAATAGCGTCTCGCGTTGGTGATTCATATCATTTAGGGCTCAGTTCCCCTTCGGCTACACTCCCGGATATTTTATATTTGGAAAGTGGGGTTTCCTAGTGCTTCCCCTATGGACCAACATCCACGCATCCTACTTATCTGTGTTGAGCAGAGGGTGTTTACTTGACCCACATCTGGACAGCGTCCAGGTCCCAGGGAAGAATGCACTGCAAAGGGAGGTCCGTAACCAGTGGTGACTTTGTACTGTGCCCCTTGGCATGTGTCCCAGCTGCTGACTGAACCTGGAAACAGCTTTTAAGAAGACAGAGTTCCTTTCCAATACACAGGGTGTGGGATGATATAATTGCCCTCCTTTTACATAACAACTGGCATGCAATAAAAATAGCTTTCAGAAACGAAACTCAGTTATTTGTAGTGAGGTGGATGGACCTAGAGTCTGTCATACAGAGTGAAGTAAGTCAGAAAGAGAAAAACAAATACCGTATGCTAACGCATATATATGGAATCTAAAAAAAAAAAAAAAAGGTACTGATAAACCTAGTACCTAGTTGCAGGGCAGGAATAAAGAGGTAGACATAGAGACTGGACTTGAGGACATGGGGTGGGAGGGGGAAGCTGGGGCGAAGTGAGAGTAGCATCGACGTATATACACTACCGAATGTAAAACAGTTAGATGGTGGGAAGCAGCAGCATAGCACGGGGAGATTGGCTCAGTGATTTGCAATGACCTAGAGGGGTGGGATAGGGAGGGCGGGAGGGAGGCTCAAGAGGGAGGGGATGTGGGGACATGTGTATGCATATGGCTGATTCGCTTTGTGCAACAGAAACTAACACAGTATTGTGAAGCAATTATACTCCAATAAATATCTATTAAAAAAATTAAAAATTAAAAAAAAAGCTTTCATTTATTGGATACTTCATCTGGGACAGGTCCTGTGATAAGTGCTTTACACACATCCATTCACAACAACCCTATGAAGTAGCTGTTAGTGTTCCCACTTTACAGTTGAGAACACCATGTCTCAGAGAGGTTAAGCAACTTGTCCAGAATCACACAGCTAGTGTGACAAAGTGTATATTCATAGAACCTCAGAAGATAAAAGAAAACTTAGAAATCTACCTGAGATGAGGAATGCCAATGAGGAAACCAGAGAGGTTGAGCAACCTGCCCAAGGACACACAGTTTAGTGGCAGACTCAGGGACAAAATTCAGGTCTTCAACTCTCAGACCATTTTGTTCTTTCAGGTTTTCTCTCTCTTAAGTTCTTATTTCTTGGATGATTTTTTCAGATGCCTACCTGATCAGCTTCTCTCTTCTCATTATTGCATACATCTCTCCTCCCTGGTGCTTTTGCCCCTCATCATTTTCTCTCTAATTGAAAGCTGTGGAGGAATCTAATGAGAATCCCAGAGCGACCCTTCCCCATCTCTCCCTCTGACCCACAGAAAAAAAAAGAAGGAAAGTGCTAGAAAATCTCCATGAGTCTGTATACATTAATTTGGAATGAGTAATAATTTAACCAGAAAAGGATTAACGTTTACCTTCATCCTTTCTCCCCCAAAAAGAAACTGCTAAGCAGATACACAGTGGAAAACAAGGTTAGATGGGGATATGATCAAAAGAGGAAATTGTTAATGCAAATTTTAACCTAGTAAGACCCTAAATGTCCATCAAAGGGAACTGACTGAATCAATGATCATATATCCACACAATGGAATACCAGGTAGCCACGAATGATAATGTCATAGAACACTGTGTAATAATATGAGAACAAATTATGATTAGTAAGTCGAAAGCATGAATACAAAATAAAATGACTCCGATTTTTATAAGTATATACCCACAGGAAAAAAAAAGACTGGAAGGATATATTTATAACTGGTGGCTATCTCTAGGTGATTTATATTTTCTTTTTTGTGTTTATCTGTATTTTCCAAATTTCCTACAGTGAACACAGATTACTTTTATAATCCAAGGGAGAAAAAAATTCATCAAATTCTTGACATAATCATTAAGAACTGCTGTTTTCTGAAGCCTATGCTCTGAGATCGCATATCCAGGAAAATAAGGGATCGACCACAAACCTCTTTCCTGAGCTGGCCATATGTTAACAATTTAACAATTATTCTACTCCAGTAGAAAGATGAGCAATGAACATAAATAAGTGGTTCACTGAAGAAATACGAACGGCCAATAAACACGTGAGAAGATCCTCAATCGTTTCATTAATAACTTTTAAAATGTAAATTAAAATGACAATGAGACATTTTTTACTTATCAAATTAGCAGAGTTTAAAACAAATGATAGGGACTTCCCTGGCGGTCCAGTGGTTAAGACTTCGCCTTCCAATGTAGGTGGTGCAGGTTCGATCCCTGGACGGGAGCTAAGATCCCACATGCCTTGTGGCCAAAAAAAAGAAAAAAGAACAAAAAACAAAAAATATAGAGCAGAAGCAATGTTGTAACAAATTCAATAAGGACTTTAAAAAAATAGTCCATCAAAAAACATCTTTAAAAAATAAAACAAATGATAATACCCAGTGCTGGTAATAGCGTGAGGAAGCCAACACTCTCAGACAACACTGGTCCAAGTGAAAATGCTACAACTATAGCAGTTACCGCAATGGATTGAATACAAGTATCTCCACTTCCTCCTGAAACATCACAAAAAAGACAGGACAAATTTTAAAAGGTAGAAACCCATCAGGACAGAGTACAGGAGAGCAGACAAGATGTCAACAGACTTGGAAGACAGAAAGCAGAACGGTGAATGGCAGCTGATGGATTGCATCAGAGAAGGCTGGAAACTGAATGCCAACCAGAAGCAAGCCGGGTGTGCCTCTGAACCGCAGAAACGCCCAGGAATTGGAGGTACCAGCTATGTCAGAAGGCGGGGTGGGGTGGAGCCAAAAACAGGAAGGGCTGTTGAAAGCACAGTGTGTTTACAAAGCACTCAGACTTCACAGCCCAGGTAACTGACCAGCCAAGGCATTTAGCTCTCCCCCTGCCCAGCAGGAGGAGGCTTCTCCTCTGGAGAAGCTAAACCAGAGAAGCTCCAGACCTAGGGACACTGGGCACACCAGAGGGCAAGGCTGTCACTACACTGGAAAGGGAAGTGGGATAAAGGGAGGGAGGATTCTTCAGAGGCTTCATATCAAACGATAAGACGCCAACTTCCCTCCCCTACTGACCCTCCAAGAATGCTGGCAGCCTGGATTCTACCCTCCAGACAGGAGATCAGAGGGTCTTTCTCAACAGAACCAGATGGCTTGGGACTTCCCTGGTGGCGCAGTGGTTAAGAATCTGCCTGCTAACGCAGGGGACACAGGTTTAACCCGTGGTCCGGGAAGATCCCACATGCCACGGAGCAACTAAGCCCGTGCGCCACAACTACTGAGCCTGGGCTCTAGAGCCCGCGTGCCACAACTACTGAGCCCACGCACCTGGAGCCCGTGCTCCACAACGAGAAGCCACTGCAATGAGAAGCTCGCGCACCGCAACGAAGAGTAGCTCCCGCTCGCCTCAACTAGAGAAAGCCCGCGCAGCAACGAAGACCCAACGCAGCCAAAAATAAACACATAAATAAATTTATTTTTTTTTAAAAAAAGAAAATGAAATAAAAGTAACCTCAAACCCTGAGAATGCCATCTTATAGTTTACAAAACACTTTCACAATCATTGTCCTGCTCAAGCATCACAGACATCCCACAAAGCAGAGACATTTTACAACTGTGTAGACCAGAAAACAGGTTCAGAGGAAAGTGACTTGCCCATAAGTAAGGCAAGAAGCCAAGACTTAATCACAAGCCCCAACTTGGTCAGCTCGGCAAAATTGCAAGCAACACACCAGCTGTGTCCCAGTCAACCTCAGATAAACCTGTCTGAACCCAAGGGGCTCTCTCTGCAACCCAGAAAAATGCTACCTGGGCAGCTCAGGTAATACACAACCAAATCAAGGTGATGGGATTTCAGGAAACCACCAAACCACCAAAGCCAACCCCTGGTATCACCCCCCCGACAGGGATACCGCCAACTTCACCAACTGACCTCAGCCTCTGACAGTCCCCCGACCACATGGACAGAGAGGGTCCACCAGGAGCCCCCCCACCCCAACTCTGGCGTGTTGCCAGCTGGCCCTCACCTGGCCCAGACCCTGTCCAAGCTGACCCCCCACTCCCCACCATCCCAACGTACCTGGTCCTGTGTCCCAGGCCTCGCTGATCAGATCAACAGCAGCACAAAGCGGCCGGAGCTGAAGCTGCTGAAACAAAGTAGAAATCAACAGGAAGCGTGAGAATCACCTTCTGACAAAAGAGGTACAAGGACAGGAAGTGGGTTCAGGCCAGGAAGGCTGGGGCCGGCCTTCTAGAAGTGAGGCAACCCTGCCAGCCTCATCGCTCAGCTGTTGTTGAACAAGACTTCAGGGCTGGGGAAGGGAAAAAAAGAAATTCAAGCCCTAACTCTTTAGCCAGAACCTCAAGCTTCCCCATGTCCACTATATGCATGTATGTCTCCAGCCCTGTATTTGAGGGGAAAGGCGAGGTGAAGAAGAGATGCACAGAGCCCGGCAGAGCACACATGTGGTACTTAAAAGAAAGAACTTGAAGTCAGATAGCCTCCACCTACCACTTTTAGCGGCGAGACCTTGAACGGGTTGCCGTGCGTCTCTGCATTTTCCCAAAATGAAATGCCGTACTGACCTCACAGTATTGTTTGGGCTTAAATGAGATAACGTGTGTAATTGGCTTCATATACATCCAATTAGTCCCTTTAGTGGGTTGTGGCGTCCCCCCTCCTTTCTCCCTCTCCAAATCTGACCCACTCCTTTAGTCTTTGTCAGGTCAGACCACCCTGGTCTGAAGAGTCACCCCAAACACATCTCACCTCCAAAGCGGCTGCAGGTCCCGTGTGTCATTAAGTCCCATCACGTAGGACAAGCACCATTGCTAAGAACTGCTACTGAGGCCCTTCACTGATAATTCCTTCCCACGGTGACGTTTATCTCCCCAAGGTCACCCAGCGAGGGAAAGGGCTGCATGGATTTGTCTCTGTATCCCCAGGAGCATCCAGCAGAGCACCGGAAGTTCGTCTGTAAATGTTCATGGACCTTTAAGATGCTACAGAGCTTTCAGGCTGACGGCGGGGCAGCTGGGGAGCACGCCAACCCGCCCTGGAGGAGGCTTATGCGGGATTTCAAGTGATTGCAAGAGGACCCACCTGTGCGTGTCAGTGGCGCACCATCTGAAAACAACATCATGCACTGGAATGCAGTTATATTTGGACCAGAAGGGACATCCTTTGAAGATGGTACTTTTAAACCAGTAATAGAATTTTCTGAGAAGTATCCAAATATACTGCCAGCTGTTAGGTTTTTATCCAAAATGTTTCATCCGAATGTGTATGCTGATGGTAGCATATGTTTAGATATCCTTCAGGATCAGTGGAGTCCAATATATGAAGTAGCTTCTCTCTTAACATCAATTCAGTCCCTGCTGGATGAACCGAATCCAAACAGTGCAGCCAATAGCCAGGCAGCACAGCTTTATCAGGAAAACAAACGAGGATATGAGAAAAGAGTCTCAGCCATTATTGAACAAAGCTGGAATGATTCATAATACACAACTGGTCTGTTAATCTTTTTCATCACTGTTGTGTATAATTTACCTCGCAGTAGAAAGGCTAACAAATTTTAAGTGCCACATGTTTTAAGGATTCTGCGGGAAAAAGAAGTCCTTCAGTTTAGAACCTACAAAAGCTAATGTATCTTGATTAATGTACTTTTTATTGCATTGCTTGCATTTATGTAAGCAATAACTAAGTTATTGCTTACATAAATGTGTAATATATCCTGCTTGTATTTTTTCCAAGTGTATAATGCTAGTGTGGAGTTTTCATGACAGAATATGCACATTTTGTAAATCTGTACTTTTTTCAAATGTTGAATGCCTTATTTTTGTATTCTTTAGATTTCTTAATTGGAGGAAAGCACTTAAAGTTTTTTATATATGAATATTACATGTAAAGCTGTTAAAATACATAACTTCAGGGCCAAAAAAAAAGATGCTATGGAAACACCGCCCTATTTAAAGCGTTTCGGTAAACTCAGGCATCTGGGCTGAGGTCGCCACAGCAATGGTTTTGCAGGCTGTGGCAGAGCCTTGCAGGAGGGCAGGACCAGGGCGATCCCTGGCTCCTCTAAGCTCTTCTCACAACCCCTAAAGCCCCTAAAGATGTGAAATGGGGGAGTGTGATGAAAGCTGCAGCTCAAGCTGCCTGGAAAAACTGCTTCCCATCCCGCCCCCATCTCCCGAAGGAAGCCTGCATAGCCTGCAGCCTACTTAAATCTCCCTCAAAAGCAGCCTTACGTTTACAACCTGATCAGGAGACCTGCTCTCCTCCTGGCTCTCTGTCCTCAGCCAGATGACAAAAAGGTCCCCTCTTTTTCAGATGACAGATATCTTGATAGCTAAGACGGCACCTTCTTAAGGATTGCCCCTCACCTCTTGCTCCCTCCAAGGTACCACCCCACCAGGGCTGCCTGTCTCCATACTTCTCATAGTGTAACCCCAAGCCTTGTTGAGGCTTACTAGGCGCCAGGCTCTGTGGTGTTTTACATACAATATCCTGCTTTAACCTTCAAATAACTCTCTAAGTAAAGGCCGTCACCATTTCCATTTTACAGATGAGGAAACTGAGACCCCAAGAGGTCACGCAACTGGCCCAACTTTAACTTGCAGACATTTCAGTGGGATTTTACTCCAGGAAGCTGCAAACTCTCCCACCTCCCACATCGCACAGAGAAAGGACCTTAGAGTCAGCATGTTCTAAGTTTCGGAACTACTGAGCGTGAGTCATCACCAGGGAGCTAGTTAGAAACGCAGAACCTCAGGCCCCACCCCAGTCCGACTGAATTAGAATTTGCATTTTCACAAGAGAACCAGGTGATCGGTTTGCTCATCAAGGTTTGAGCCACTGAATTGAAGAGATGATGCAATACAGGCGCGCACAGGCAAAGCAAGCATAGAAAAAGAACCCCACAGGGCTCTAGATCTTGGGGATTTTGCCTCTAGTGCAAGGCTCCCCAACCCCCAGGCCGCGGACGGTACCGGTCCGCAGCCTGTTAGGAACCGGGCCGCACAGCAGGAAGTGAGCAGTGAGCGGCGGGCGAGCCCGCGAAGCTTCATCTGCGGCTCCTCATCGCTCCCCGTGGCTCGCATCACCGCCTGAACCACCCCCCCTCCCCCACCCCCATCCGTGGAAAAATTGTCTTCCACAGAAACCCATCCCTGGTGCCAAAAAGGTTGGGGACCGCTGCTCTACAGGAATCACAGAGCCAAAAACTAGGGGTCCGAAGCTCCCGGGGCCTCAGTTTCCACTTCCTAGGTGCTCAAGAAAAATCTCAACTCTGGAAGTCTGGAGAGCAATCGGACGGCTTTAGAGCGCCACCTGCTGGTCTTGATTAGCTATGCATCACACGTCTCTGCTCCAGGCATCCCCTCCCGGAGCGGCAGCTACTTGTGTGCAGCGGCTGAGCCTTCTCTTGGGGCTTTTTGTAGTTCTTCCCAGCCCGGTTTATTTCTCTTCCTTCTTTAGACTTCAACATTCACCATTCGTTACTCCTATCACTGGTTCAGATAACTCCATACTCTCTAAATGACAAGAATGCAGCACCTCATGTTTGCTTGCTCCCTTGACCTCAGTTCAGTTCAATTATTAGGGGTGTAAAGCCTAAGACGTGACCATTTCTCTTTTCACTAACATCAAAGCAAGTGGTGAAACCAGGCCCTTAGTGTTACAACCAAGGCATAAAGATTTAAAACTGATCCCTATAAGAAACTATTTGCAACATTCACATGGACATATTTCTACGTACCTATATTTAAATCCATCTAAAATCAATAGCAGAAGGAAAGCATCCAAATAGTATACAGGGCAAAAGATACAGGTAAGCTCAAAGCAGAAGAGATATAATTAGTCAAAGACATTTTTAAGAAATGTCCCTATTTTAAACCTTTCTTACCTTCTTTTGAATTAGATTTTTTAAATTATTGCCTCTCCCATTATTCAAATTATATACTCTTTCACTATTATTTTAATGGTTATCAAGCAATCCCACTCCCCAGCTAATGCAAGAATCTTAGGATTGATTTAACTCCATATATCCTCCTCCTGCTTTTTGGCTATTATTGTCAAATATTTTAATTTTTCATGCATTTTTAAACTTAAGATATTATCAATATTATTATTCTATACAGTCAATATTCGTGTATTTTTCCCACATATTTACCTCTTGTCATTCATTCATTCCTGCATGTCTTTGCTTCTACTGGGGTCACTTTCATTCTGCCTAAACAATGTTCTTTAGTAGTACTTTTAGTTCAGCTCTCTCGGCAATGAAGTCTCTGTTTTCGTTTGTAAACCTCTTTGTTCCACCTTCATTTTTTTTTAATTAATTAAGGTCTTTTTTTAATTTTTTTTTTTTTTTTTGGCTGCATTGGGTCTTCGTTGCTGCACACGGGCTTTCTCTAGTTGCGGCGAGCAGGGGCCACTCTTCAATGTGGTTCGTGGGCTTCTCATTGCCATGGCTTCTCTTGTTGCGCAGCACAGGCTCTAGGCACACGGGCTTCAGTAGTTGTGGCTTGTGGGCTCTAGAGCGCAGGCTCAGTAGTTGTGGCGCATGGGCTTAGTTGCTCTGAGGCATGTGGGATCTTCCCGGGCCAGGGCTCAAACCCGTGTCCCCTGCATTGGCAGGTGGATTCTTAACCACTGTGCCACCAAGGAAGCCCTCAGTCAATTTTTTAAAATAATCTTTGACTTTGGTTTTCAGAAGTTTTACTACAGTTTGCCCAGGTAGGGATTTTTTGTATTTATTTCGCTTCAGATCTGTAGAGTTTCTTGAATCTGTGTTTTAATGTCTTTCACTAATAGTGTAAAATTTGTAGTCAGTAACTCTTCACCTATTGCTTCAGAACGACTCACTCACTCTCCTTGAGTCCAATTAAATGTATTTAGACCTTTACATCACATTACATACTCTCTTATGCTCTTTTCTGTATTTTCCATCTTTTTTTTTTCCCACTCCCATGCTTCAGACTGAATATTTTCTACCCACCTATCTTTCAGTTTACTAATCCTGTCTTCTGTTATATCTAACCAGCTGTTGGGAATTCCCTGGAAGTCAGTCCAGTGGTTAGGACTCGGCCTAACCACTAGTTAGGACTTTCACTGCTGTGGCCTGGGTTCAGTCCCTGGTCAGGGAACTAAGATCCCACAAGCCTCCCAGTGTGGCCCAAAAACAAACAAACAAACAAATGAAAAACTGCTGTTAAATCCATCTATAGAGTTTTTTTGTTTTGGTTTGGTTTTTGGTTTGGGGTGTTTTTTTTTTCTGTTTTTAAGTAATTGTATTTTTCAATTCTAGAGTTTCCACTTGGTTCTTTTAAAAAAGAACCAAGGTTCTTTTAAAAAAATTGTTTCTAGTTCTCCATCTACTTTCTTGAATGTATTCGAGTCCATGTACAATAATACCAATATCTTTTTCTCCTTCAGGTCTGCTATTTATGTTTTTCTCTTGGTTTTTGTTCATTTGGTCTTGTCTCTTAGTATATCTCTTAACTTTTGTTAAATGTTGGATGCTGTGTAGAATGAAAAACCGTAGAGGCTCTGGATTATGTTATTTCTCCAGAAGAGATGGAAATTTCTGGGTGTTTTTTTTTTGTTTTGGGGGGGTGGTTTTGTTGTTGTTGTTGTTTGTGGTTTTTGTTGTTGTTGTTTCCAGGCAGTTAGAGTAGGGTTAAATCATTTAATACAATCAGGAATTGCGATGTTTCTGGCTTTGTATGGGCTGCTATGTTTCTGGATTGCCCTTGCTCCTAGATCATAGCCTTTCAGGGGTCTCAGCTGAAACCCTAAAGTGTTTCTCAGGTCCCTCTTTCTTGTCAGATCCTGAACTCCTGAGCCTTGTGATAATGCCAAAACTTTAGGCCACCATTTTCTGCTCAGCCTCAATGCCTCCCAAGCAAATCAGCAAATTACTGTAAGGAATTTCCTTCAGGAAAGCAGTGGAGATGGATCCCCCTCACTTCAAAGGGTTTTCCTTCTGTACAGGATCCTGGTTACTTAAGTTCTGCCCACTTTGGCTACTCTCTAAAGCCTTAAAACAGCTGTGAGTGTGTGTGTGGGGTGGGGGGAAATCTAGTTTTTACGTTATTCTCTAAAGGAATCCTAGCCTGATACAAGCCACTCTGTCATGACCAGAAGCAAAAATCAACTAATGTACATTTTTTAAAAAGATAATTCTGGGGACTTCCCTGGTGGCACAGTGGTTAAGAATCTGCCTGCTAACGCAGAGGACACAGGTTTGATCCCTGGTCCGGGAAGATCCCACATGCCACGGAGTAACTAGGCCCACGTGCCACAACTGCTGAGCTTGCGCTCTAGAACCCACAAGCCACAACTACTGAGCCCACGCACCACAACTACTGAAGTCACGCGCCTAGAGCCCATGCTCCGCAGCAAGAGAAGCCACCACAACACAACGGAGAGAGCAGCCACCACTCGCCGCAGCTAGAGAAAGCCCGTGCGCAGCAACGAAGGCCCAACGCAGCCAAAAATAAATAAATAAAATGAATAATTTTTTTAAAAACATGAGAGTGTATGGGAGTACCCTGGTAGTCCAGTGGTTAGGACTCTGAGCTTCCCTTCCACTGCAGGGGGCACAGGTTCAATCCCTGGTGGGGGAGCTGCGATCCGCAAGCTGCAGGGCGTGGCCAAGAAATAATAATAATAAAATAAATAAAAATAAAAATGAGGGTGTAAAAGAAAATTTATTGGGGATCACAAGATAACAATTGAAAAAAATCAGATCCTGAAAGTATTTATTCAGTGTGATCCCACTTATTTTTAAATCACCACATATTATAATTATATATTATATAATATATAATTATCTTTAGCATAATCATATATATATATAATAATATATATAGGGGCTGGAAGAATAAACACCAAAATAGTTATAATAGTTATGTGTAGAGGTGGTATAGAGCTTGTATTTTTCCTTTTCGCGTGTGCTTGTATGAAATTTCCACTTTTTTTCAACACTAGTGCTATTTTTATAATCAGAAAAAATACAAAAAATTTTTTTCACTCCTGACTCTGTCCCTGACCCTGGTCTTACCTGTCTCAAGCGTTGAGGCCTCTCAGCTGTCAGGGAGGCTTTCAGTTCTGGGATGGAGTGAAGACTCAGAAAATCCTCCAACAAAGACTGATGTCAAGCAGTCTTTCTCCTGCAGCTGCCACCACCCCCAGGAAGTGGGGAGAGGTTTCCCTTCCACATACCGCCCAGCGAGCAAGTCTCTGGGCTTCCCCGCTCTTTAGCTTCCTTTCCCCCACCCGACTCAGAGCATCTCGGCTCCTGCAGTTGGCGATTTGGGGCCTGTGTGTTTTACGACGCTGGGAGGGCGTGGGGCGGGGGCGCACGCAGACCAGGTGAGTTGCAGGACGCAGCCCACGGCGGCTCGTGCGCGGCTGCGACGTGACTCAGCCTTCCTGCTCTCCCAGTGCCCCACCCCTGCTGCCCTCTGTCTCCTCCCGCAGCCCGCACCCTCGGGTGACCGTCCGTCCTTGCGAGTTTCATTCTCAAGTCCAAGCTATTTTTCTCCTTTTCTCAGGATTCCTTCGGTTGATCCCACTCTGTGGCTTCCCGTCCAATGGGCTCTCAAGCATTGAAAGCCAGCCTCGGGCCCAGCCTTGAAAAATCCTGAAGTGGCCTCTTTCGGCTCTGAGATCCCGAGCCGCTGTGGCTCCGGACCTTGGGGGTCGTCATCCCCCAGTCGTACGTCTCAGATCAGCGTGCGCCAAGGCCCGTGCGCGCCACGACTTCCGGTGGTACACAAGATAAACTTTTTTTCTTTTTTTTTACTTAACAGTATGTATTCATTTTGCTGTTTATTAAAAATATAATTAGAGCATCAGACCTGTGATTTCACAGAATGGATGCTCAGAACGAGAGAGAGTAGGTTTTTGTTGCTGTTGTTTAAAGAAAAATCAAGTAAACAATCGTACTTAGATGTGGCAAAAATTACCAAGACAAACCAATAGATTAAGTTTTCCCCGGGGGGATTCCTCCTTTAAAAGCCCCAGATTTGCACTTCCCTGGTGGCGCAGTGGTTGAGAATCTGCCTGCCAATGCAGGGGACACGGGTTCGAGCCCTGGTTTGGGAAGATCCCACATGCCACGGAGCAACTAGACCCGTGCGCCACGACTACTGAGCCTGCGCGTCTGGAGCCTGTGCTCCGCAACAAGAGAGGCCGCGACAATGAGAGGCCCGCGCACCGCGATGAAGAGTGGCCCCCGCTTGCCGCAACTAGAGAAAGCCCTCGCACAGAAACGAAGACCCAACACAGCCAAAAATAATAAACAAATAAATAAAAATTTAAGGAAAAAAAAAAAGGCCCCAGATTCCGTCACAAGTCCCTCCCTCTTCCCCAACCCATCTTTCCTCCTCTCCCCAGACTCACCTCCTGGAGAACCTGTCCAAGATCATGCTTTTTCAAAGACAATTGGTGTACAGTGACTGAGTAAGGCTCTACCCCGGTTGTGGGCTCATCCTGCTGTCTCCAGCCAGACCTGAGGTTCTCAGTCCACTATGACTTTGAGGGGGGAATCTTGGTATGGATTCCAAAGGCGTCTAGAATTGAAAGGAGAATGACTGCATTGTCCAAACTTCCCTTGTGCGCCACCCCTCCACACACACACACACACACACACACACCCCATACACGTGAGCTAGGCTTCAGAAGTTACCTTTATTCATTTAATAAACACTGATAGGGACTTCCCTGGTGGTCCAGTGGTTAGGACCCCGAGCTTTCACTGAGGAGAGCCTGGGTTCAATCCCTGGTTGGGGAACTAAGATCCCACATGATGCCTGATGCGGCCCAAAAGAAGAAGACAGAACAAAAAAACCACATTGATTTATTGAGCACTATTGATAGACACCAGGCCCACAAAAGAGAACAGAGATGAGTTAGGATCCCCTCCTACAAGGTCTTAAAAGTTAAAGATGCCAGAGGGGAGGTGATGAGGTAGAAAGGCATTCCAGCCAGGAAAAAAAAATTTTTTTTAAAGGCATTAAAAAAAAAAAAAATCACAGAACCCCAGAAGCCCGAGGCCTTCAAGGTATCTAAACTAAAAGCCAGCACTTTGGCCACGCTGCGTGGCATGAGATGGCCAAGGGCAAGGGGATGTCCAGAGACAGTCTGGGAAAGGCAGTGAGGGCCTCATGTGCCGGCTGAGGAGGGTGGGCTTTGTACTGAGGGCAGTGGGGAGCCATGGAAGTCTTCAGAGGGAGGAGAGGGTGCAGGGTAACATCTGTGAAGCTGCTCTTTAGCTGCTGTGTGCTGGGCTGCAGGTTGGACTGAGGGGGCTGAGGGCCAAGGGGGGGCGAGCTGGGAATGAGAGCAGCCCTTGTCCGCCTACCAAGCCAGGTGCCCTGGCAGGGCCTGTGTTCTGTTCAAAGGCCCCAGGTTTCCCCTGTGCTACCAGCAGCCCCAGGCTATGTAATAATGGGGGGAGAGCCCAGGGGACAAAAGGAACAGGTAAGACAGAGTGAGATTTTTCAGGGGTGTGAATGAACTGAAATCCCAAAACAGCCTCTGAGCTGGCTGGAACCAAGCAGGGCCCCCTGCAATTGGATGCGGGGCGTGGGGGGGGGGGGGACACTTGATTTGCATTTCCCTGATTGAGGCAGGAGATAGATGGGCTCCAGGCTAGACATTTACAACTAGCCTCCTGTTTACACTTCCTGGGGTGAGAAGAAGATGGGCTCCAGGCCGGACATTCATTACCAGCCCCCTGTTTACATTTCCTGAAGCAAGAGACAAACGAGCTCCAGGACTACATATTTATGACCGGACTCCTGTCTATATTTCGAGATCTGCACCTCGATATAAAAACCAGCAACAGAAATAGGCTAAATAACCAGACATTGGACATTTTTATGGCAGGAACAGAGTGGGACTAAACCCTGTTAAAAGATCAAGAGGTCATACACTTCCCATCCTTGGGGCAAGGGAAACATTGCACATGTGCAGAAAGGCTCCTTGGGGGTCAAAAATGAGGGGGCACCACCACATAATATGTGATGCTAAGGCTATCCCATAGGCCTCTGGGCTGTAATCCATCTTAGAAAAAAGTTGCCCACGCAAGTTGGGGAGGGTCCTAAGGCAGGTCAGGTGTGGAAAAAGAAACCAGATAATTGGCCAAAGGTAAACAAAGAGCTGGAAGAACTGCCCTATATAAATGACTTCACTGCCTATTCACTGCACTCTTACTCATTAGGGAGGACGCCCACACGCTTTCTCTCCTGGTGTGCATCTCTGTCTTGCTTCTATCTTAACTAAACAAATCGCTTCTCTGTTCATGCACTGATCTCAATTTCCCCACACTCCCTACTATCAAATCCTATAGTGTGGGTCCTCCTGGCTAATATACCTCTGCTCTCAAGCCTTCCTGATCACTAATCCCCCTCTACCTGTCAAAACTTAACAGCCGGGAGTTCCCTGGTGGTCCAGTGGGTAAGACTCCACGATCCCAATGCAGGGGCCCCAGGTTTGATCCCTGGTCCTGGAACTAGATCCCGCAAGCATGCCGCAACCAAGAAGCCCGCATGCCGCAACTAAGAAGCCCGCATGCCACAACGAAGAAGTCTGCATGCCACAACTAAGACCTGGCACAGACAAAATAAATAATAAATAAATAAATAAATATATATTTTTAAAAACTGTCCTATGTCCTACTCTGTTAGGACCTTGCTAGATGGCTAGAGGCAACCTGATAAATAAATTCAAGCTAAGGTTTCCCCAGCTGATATACTTACTCTCTCAGGTAAGGGGTGTTTGTGGGTGTGTGTGGGTGTGTGTGTGGGTGTGTACGCATACATATACACACATATGTAGATACGATTTTTAAAGTGGAATTCTTATTTTGGAACACAAAACCATGACAGACTATGATAATAAATACTTATATATTCAAAGTAATCCTCAAAGTCAAGCTTCATGGCAGGGCAGGACCAGTGGAAAAGATTTTCCACTATAACCACATCACACTAGACCAGGGGTCCCCAACCCCCTGGGCCGCGGACCAGTACCAGCCTGTTAGGAACCGGGCTGCACAGCGGGAGGTGAGCGGCCAGTGAGCGAGCGAAGCTTCATCTGCAGCTCCCCATCGCTGGCATTACCGCCTGAACACCCCCCCGCCCTCCGGTCCATGGAAAAACTGCCTTCCACGAAACCAGTCCCTGGTGCCAAACAGGTTGGGGACCGCTGCATTAGTCTGAGTCGAAGGACAGCCTGGCCTGGCTCAGTCCCCTCCCTGGGGGACACACACAGCCTTGATGCTGGGTATTTGGGGCTTCTTTTCAGGGACCCCCAGGAAGCCCTGGCAGAGTCAGAAGCCACACTGCTGAAGGTGCCCCTGGAGGTGCTGATAAAAGGAGAAAAATTTGGCCAGCCCTCTGGGACTAGAGTTGCAAAATGAAATATAGGATGCCTGCTGAAATTTGAGTTTTAGATAAGCCATGGATAATTTATTAGTATAAATAGAGCCTAAGTATTAATTTTTTTGGTTTATAATGTAAGTCTCATGCATACAACATTTTATTTCTACTTCTGTATGCATTCCAGCGTGCTAACCACCAAGTTTAGTTTCCGTCCGTCACCATACAGTTGATCCCCATTATCCATGAGTAGGTCCCAAATATTGCATTGAGTACCCTTATACTACAAAATTATTTGTTTATCTGAAATACAAATTCATCTGGGCTGTCTGCTTTTGGGGGGGGGGCTGAGCCACACAGCTTGTGGGATCTTAGTTCCCCAACCAGAGATTGAACCCGGGCCCTCGGCAGTGAAAGCGAGGAGTCCTAACCCCTGACCGTCCTCCCCCACCCCAGCCTCAAGGTGGCCATGGAGCCAGGCCAGGGTTGGCTGGGTGAGGGAGAGGCCGTCGTGGGGTGCCCTGGTGGGGTCACACTCATGCTTGGCTGTGCCTTGGATCCAGGAACCTCCTTTGTCAGAAGAAAACCAATTTCTCATGGACTCCTGCCTTATTCATTTTTTTTAGGCCTTGCCACACAGCATGTGGGACCTTAGTTCCCTGACCCGGGATCGAACCTGTGCCCCTGCAGTGGAAGCACAGAGTCTTAACTACTGGACCGCCATGGAAGTCCCTGCCTTATTCTTGATTATTTTTTCCTGATCTTGAAAGAAACACACATTCAAATATCACAGGAATGTATGTCAGAAAGTTCCTCCAGGGACTTCCCTGGTGGTCTAGTGGTTAAGACTCTGTGCTCCCAATGCAGGGGGCCCGGGTTTGATCCCTGTTCAGGGAACTAGGTCCTGCACGCCAAAACTAAAGATCCTGCACGCTGCAACTAAGACCCCTAGCAGTCAAAATAAAAAAAAAACAAAGTTCCTCCAGAGATAAAACTATCAAGTTGGATGTGTCTTCCAGATTTTTCCTCTATAAAAATGATAATATATTATCATCCATAAACAGAATCACACAGACTGTTCTGAAACTTACTATATTTCATGTGATATCAGGGACTTCCTTCCATGCAGGTGTGCATTTCTACTTTGTTGGTTTTTTTTTTTTTAATTAATTAATTTATTTATTTTATATTTTTTGGCTGCGTTGGGCCTTTGTTGCTGCGCGCAGGCTAAGCGGCGAGCTGCGGTGCCCGGGCTTTTCAATGGCGGCTTCTCTTATTGCAGAGCAGGGGCTCTAGGCACGCAGGCTTCAGTAGTTGTGGCACACGGGCTCAGTAGTTGTGGCTCGCGGGCTCTAGAGCGCAGGCTCAGTAGTTGTGGCTCATGGGCTTAGTTGCTCTGCCGCATGTGGGATCTTCCCAGACCAGGGCTCAAAACCACATCCGCTGCATTGGCAGGCAGATTCTTAACCACTGCGCCACCAGGCCCTACTTTGTTGGTTTTACTCTGCCTCCTTCTTTATCTCCATGGTGTTTGGTCTTTGGAGCTCTGAGCCCCTTTGAGTGTGAGATGAAGGACAAGTGTACATAAGCATATCACCCAAATATTTGTGTATGACTTTGGGTGGCAAAGCATTACCAACTCCTTCACCCTATCATGGCAGGGGAGCAGGGGGCTGGGGGAGGATCACTGAAATGGGTCCAGGAGGCTGAAGGACTGTATGACTTTTATTGTTGGGCTGAGGGGACCCATCTCTGGGGAGCCTCAGTCAAAGGGGTCCTGGATCACTGCCTCCATCGTGAGACCCTCTGCTTGTCTCCAGCACCCATCCCTGGGCTCCTCCTTAGGCAGGGGCCCCTCCTCTCCTAGCATCCTCATCAAGATCACCTGACTCCAGCAGGGGCCAAACCCCTGGGTAATGCCAAGAGCCTCCCAGCCTCAAACGGGTTGGCCAACATTCACTTCCCGGTGCTGTCCTCCCGACCTGCTCAGTCATTAGGAAATGCCTTGGAGGCAGCAGCTGTCACAGTGACAGCGGCAGGAGGACGTGTCGCCCGCCCAGCACCTCTGGGTGGCTCAGATCTGCTCCATGGAGGCCCCGGGTGGAGAGGCAGATGCTGCGCGCCCTGGTCCCAGCTAAAGTGAGTCTGGGGGCCGGGCTGGGGGCACGGAAGGAGTGGGATCCAGTCGGAGCTTGGCAGGGCTCTGCACTGACACTGGAGTGATGCCAGGGTGTGAGTGTGTGTGTGTGAGTGTGTGTGTGTGTGTGTGTGTGTGTGTGTGTGTGTGTGTGTGTGTGTGTGTGTGTGTGTGTGTGGTGTCTAGGGGTGAGGAAGTGGTCAACAAAGCCTTGCCTTGGGAATCCAGGAGGGAAACCCGGTGCCCACAAGTCTCACTCTGCCTCACACGATCACCGTCCCAAGGTGGGGGGCAGGGATGGTCTGGACTGGTGACACCCCCCCACCAGTCCTCGAGGTGGGCTGCTGTGGGTGAAGCTAGGCACTGGGGCTTCACGAGGACGGCCCCCCCTGAGCTGGCCCTCGTCCTCCCCTGCTTCCCAGGCGGCTGAAGGGGCAGCCCCGTTTACAGTCACTCTGAGGAGGGAAGTTTGGGGAGTCATTTTCCCATCCAGGCTTCATCTATTCCTTAAAAAAAAAAAAAACAACTTTACTGAGGTGTGATTGACATACAACAAGCTGTACATATTTAACATATACAACTGGATTCTGGAGCTCTTGTGAGGTATTTTTCATCCCTGGATGTTTGTTAGATCAGTGTTTCTGTAAAGAAACATTCTGTGAGGGCTGGGACCTCCAATTCTGCCATCTTGCTCTCGATTCTTCACCTGCCCCTTGGATCAAGGTCTGGGACGCCCTCCATGGAGGCATCCGAACCCTCGCTAGAGGAGGTGGTACGCAGCATGGGCCATATAACCAGACTGACCTGGCCTCGAATCCTGGGTCTGCCCTGAACTAGCAGCCTGACTTTGAACAAGTGACTTAAGCCTCACGGTTCCTCATCTGTAAAATGGAAATAACATCCACCTCCCAGAGTCGCTGTCATGATGAAATGAGGAAGGGATGCAAAATGCCAAGCACATAATTAGTGTTCAATAAATAGTCGCTGTTATAATTATTTATTATTAGCTCAACACTAGTCCCATCTCACCTAGGAAGACTTTTCAGCCCTCCTTCCCTGAAATTTCCTGAAGCACCAATGGGGATGCCTTTGGCAGATAACGTCTTGCACTGTTATTTAGCTAGTTTGTGCCCAAATCAGAGCATTATTCCTTGCATTTCTTCTGCTGCCCTCTCCCCTGCCCCAGCACCAAGACAGAGTCAGGGCCATAAGAGGAACTCAAGGATGGAGAATGAAATGGAATTAAGAGAAAGGGAGGGATGCAAGGAGGGCGGCATCAGGGAAGCTGAGAAAGGGAGGTGAGAAGGTGGGGATGGAGGGCGGGTGGCATTGTCCAGACGTGAGGGACATGCCTCTCCAGAAGTACACGATGGGGAAGGGACTGCACAGAGAAGCCACCAGTGGGGACCTGGGATGTCTTTTGCATCCCCTGCATCCTTTTAATTTTTCCTCAAACTCAGTCCTCCCTGCTCCCCTTCTCATCCCAAGGAGGAAAGTGCTTCCTGATTTGGCTAATATCTACTCACCCACCCAATCTATCAACTGATTCTAATGTTTTCTATACTATCTATGAAATCTCTCTCTCTCTCCCATCTCCCTCTCCATTCTCCTTCCTAGGTGACCTCAGACAAGTCACTTCCCCATCTCTGGACCCGGCTCTGCTCACCTATAAAACTAGATTTTCCTAAATGGCCTCAGAAGTCCTTTCTTCCTCCAGCATTCTCTTATCTATCTGCTTTACTTCTCTTTTTTAAAATTTATTTATTTATTTTTGGCTGCGTTGGGTCCTCATTGCTGTGCGTGGGCTTTCTCTCGTTGTAGAGAGCGGTGGCTTCTCTTGCTGTGGAGCACGGGCTCTAGGCACGCGGGCTTCAGTAGTTGTGGCTCGCAGGCTCTAGAGCACAGGCTCACTAGTTGTGGCGCACGGGCTTAGTTACTCCACGGCATGTGGGATCTTCCCAGACCAGGGCTCGAACCCATGTCCCCTGCATTGGGAGGTGGATTCTTAACCACTGCGCCACCAGGCAAGTCCCTGCTTTACTTCTCTTGCCTGTCTTGATAACTTACTTCTCAGTTACCCAAACAACTTAAGCGATTGATCGTCATTCCTCCTTTTAAAAAAATCTTTTTTCAAGAAAATTTATAAATGTCCCCTAGGCTCTAAAGTTTCATGAAGGGCTTTCTTGAACACTGCCTATCTCCAATGCCTGGCTCAGTACCTAGCCCGCAGCAAGCGCTCAATAAATATTTGTTGAATAATTGGATGGATGGATGGAATTGCCACTATGTGCCTGTGGGGAATAATGAAATGCAGGGGGACAGTTGGTTGGCTTAAGGAAATCAAGGTCATCCTGAGACTAACCCCAGTTTAGACATTTGCAAGTGTGTTATGAAACAAAAAAGTTAAAAAGTCTGAGAAACGCTGGAATCACCATCTTAATGATCTATTGCCCATCACTGACATAATCTATTGTTATCTTGTTCAGTTATTCTAATTTGAGGGGAGCTGCCCTCTGTCAGGAGTGTGATATTCTTTAGTCACTTACGTAATAAGGAACATCTGGGGAGGAGAGGGAAGGCCAGAAGGCAGATGCCAGGAGGGGAAAGGGCTCGGCCTGCCTTAACAATGACACCTACCGTTTATTGAGCACTTACTGCGTGCCAGACTCTTCACTCATGCTACCTCACTTAATACTCTGGACAACGCTGAGAGGAAGGTGGTACGATTATCATCAACCCCCCCTTAGAGATGGGAAACCGAGGCTCAGATAGGTTATACAGACAGTAATGGGTATATCAAGGATTTGAAGCCAGCTTCAGAGTCTGAGCACTTGAACCCTCACTCCCAGCCTGGAGGCCACACTGACCACTTCAGAGACCAAAGCTCGAAAACCCCTGCAAAGGCTTTGGTGTTGCCACCAGGGTCCCCAGTCCCCTACCCCTCCCTCTACATATTTTTGCTCTTTCTTGGTTATGGGACCAAGTTTTCAACTTGGCAAAATGGACTTGGAACCAAGCCAGGAGGGGGGAGAGATTCCAGAAGATTTGTGATTGAACCAACTCTAGTTTGTCCTTCCTGTTAACTAATCTTGTTCTCGCTACGTCATTTCTCAGGTCTGGGGGCTGCTACACAGCTCTAGCTGTCAGTGTGTCCAGGGGTCTTTTGTCTATGTCACTGATGGAAGAATATATCAATAACAGGTGATCACGGTCCTTCTAAAGAGGCTGTTCTAGATGAGTTTAAATGACGCAGCTGTGATACTGGGGACACGTAGAAGAATGAGAACACCTGGACCACATCACATACCCAAAGAGGTGTTTCCCGTCAAGGTTTACACCTTGGGAAACTGGACTAAATCCAACAATGTTGCCATTGCTGACAGCATCCTTGGAGCCTCTCTTGAGCTCTCAGATAATGTTAGAAACCCACCTGTTACATCAAGGTGACTCCTTATCTTTGATTTAAAACAATCTCATGCCACTTGAGCACTCATTT
This sequence comes from Balaenoptera physalus, assembly GCF_965194825.1. Classification (NCBI taxonomy): domain Eukaryota; kingdom Metazoa; phylum Chordata; class Mammalia; order Artiodactyla; family Balaenopteridae; genus Balaenoptera; species Balaenoptera physalus. The sequence goes on along the minus strand of NC_138901.1, from coordinate 56,914,322 downwards.
GCTTTCTCACCAGAATGGGCACCCGGTGACTTCTGGCCATTTCCAAATACCAGACGTATCCTCGAAGGATGAAAATCTGCCTTCACAGAGGTTAATCAGAAGGTTCTCTCGCAGCCTCGGGCAGGCCTCTGGGAAGAGTCTGAAGGATGAGTGAGCTGTGATGGGCAAAGGAAGGAGCCCACAGCTCCCTGACGCGACCGCGCGGCCGGCCAGCCGGCATTTGGATGTGTAAGTTCTGAGTTTCGTTTTCAAAACCCTCGTTGCGTCACAGCCACACGTAGCACACAGGGATGCGATCCAGGGGCTGAGCACACTCCAGTGGGTCAGCCGGCCCGAGCGGGGAGACGGAGCAGCGGCAGAGGCTTTTCTGGAAAACGGCCACTCTGGGCACACGCCCACACTGAAGCCTGCACTGAGGCCGCGGGCGCATCCGCTTAGCCACCTGCTTCCCCCGGGAAATGGGTCCTCCGGCCTCCACTTCGGGCATGGAACCAGGAAGGGGGAGGGGGTGACCTCACAGCGAGTGCCCGTCGGGGTGGAGGTGGGAGGCTACACCTTCCCCCGCCACCCACCTCCTTCCAGAGCCCAGCGTGGCTGGGATCTCTCGTTGTCTCCCAATCCCCCTTCCGGAAGCGGCCCCTCATCGCCTCCGGAGGGTCCGGGTTTACTTCCGGTAGACCTTGGAGGAGGAGCAGCGGGAGAGGACCGGGGAGGAGGGCGTGGAGGCAGCGGGGCGGCAGGCGGCCCGGAGGGGTCAGGCAGGGGAGCGGAGGAGGAAAAGGCCCTGATGCTTCGGCCCTTCCCGCCCACAGCCGGGGCCCTGCCCTCCCGTGCGGCCATGTCCGAGGGGGAGAGCAAGGAAAGCTCGGGCGGCGAGTGCCCCGTGTGCTACGACAAGTTCTGCGATCTAGAGGGCGCCGGCCGGACGCTGTGCTGTGGCCACATGTTCTGCCATGACTGCCTGGTCAAGTACCTCCTCTCCACGCGCGTGGACGGGCAGGTCCAGAGGACCGTCGTCTGCCCCGTCTGCCGCTACGTCACCTTCCTCGGCAAGAAGAGCTCCTGCTGGCCCGCCAAGCTGGACAAGAGCTCTCAGACCCTGGCCGTGCCCATGGGCCTGCCGCCCGTGCCACCGCCGGACACCCTAGGCCACGCCAACCCCCTGGCCCTCTCCCAGCCTTTCTGGAGGCCGTCCCCGAATCAGGGCGGCCAGCTGCCCTTGGACCCGCCGCCCGGCCTGCCCCGGGAGCCGCAGATCTTCATCATCAGCCGCTACGGGGTGCCCCTGGGGGAGCAGGACAGCATCCTGCTCGGGCGCAGCCTGGCCGAGTTCTCGGAGGCCCCCCGGGGGCCCAGCTCCACCTGGACGTTCTGCAGCCGCTCCCGGGCCCTCCTGCTCATCACCCTCATTGCCGCGGTGGCCGTGGTGGCCATGGTGGCCGCCATCCTGCCCTGGGTGCTGCTGGTGAGGAAGCGCGCGTGAGTGGGGCACCGGCCCGAGGGCCGCTCTGGAAGCCGCCCGCTCACACAGCCAGGCTGCCTGGGCGGGGCCAGCCGAGCCCTGAGGGGTGGCCTGGGGCAGAGGGGGTGTCAAGGCGGTGCTGGCTGGAGGTGCAGTGGCATCTCCCCACCCCGGGCTCCTCGCTCCCAGTGCGTCTCAGACAGAACAGGGAGGCCAGGGCTGGGCTGAGCAGCCAGGCTCTGGGCTGAATGAAATGGAAACTCCAGGCTCCGGGCCAGGGAGGAAAGCGTGATGGACACCCCTGCTCAGAAACAGCAGCGGGGGGCATACCCTCAGGGGATACTGGTCCTTCCTCTAGGCTAGAGCCAAGCAAGGCAGGGAGATGGGCAGCTGCTCCGTCCTGTGGGCTCGCCAGCCCCGAGGGGTAGTCCTCATCTGCCAGGTGAACTACCTGAGGCCAGCTGGGGTTCTGCGTGGGGTACATCCTGGAGGGGGCCCCAGGGCAGGACTCCTCCAGGTCAGAATTCCCGGCCAGGGTCCTCCAACCTGCTCCGAGCAATAAACAGAAGGGGTGGCGCAGGGGCCAAAGGCACTTGTGTTTCCCGGAGTCTCAGCCCCCATCCGTGACACCCCACAGCTGGGCAAGGGTGCCAGCCTGGAAGGTCTTCCCTGAGGGAGAAGCTGATCTCAGGGAGCTCCTGGAGGAAGGAACAGAAAAGGGGAGCAGAGACCACAGCAGGAGTCAGAAGTTTGTTGACAGAGGCTGAGGCCAGCAGAATGGCGCACAGAGCCAGAGGTCTCCCCAAGCCTCCCGGGCCCAGGAATGGTCCAAATTTTGAGTCCTGGGGTTTTCAAGGATAGCCTGGAAGGTGGGCAGTGCAGGGGAAGCCTGGTGGCCGGGACTTGAGTCAACTGAAAACTATGTGGGCAAACGAACCCCTGGGGGCTCCCTCCCAGCCCAGGTTCTCCTCTTCCTCATGACCAACCACTCATTAGACGCCACACCAGCTGGGCCAGTTCCCGGGGTGGATTCCCAGGCTGGGCTGGGTGAGGAGGGGTGGGGAAGAAAACAGCTGTGCTTGGCAGGGACGCTTCTGTCTCAGTGAACACTGGAAGCCAGCTGTTGTCGGCTGCTGGCCAAGGTCACATCACCTGGGGACGCCGCCTATGCTGGGGGTCCTTGATGAGGACACTAGAAAAAGCTCAGGTTGGGTCTTGTCTGGGGAGCGAGCCATTCGGGGACAGCTATTTTCTGTTTACTAAGGCCCATAAGTCAGTGGGCCATCATCTTAATTTTAGGGCTAAGAACAGCAAAAACCTCAAGCTGTTTTCTGAAATGGGTGGGTGTTCAGAGCCCAGGTGTGCCAAAGGCCAAGCTCTCCGCAGCCTCTGCCTCTCTCAGCACAGTTCGCTGTCTGTGGGGAAAGAAATAGCGCCCTCTTACCTAGTTCCTAAAAGCCTGTAGTGGTGGTCATTTGGGGACCATTAGGGGATGGGATCCACCTGCAGGGGATATTGGGACACAGGGAGGGTTGATTTAATGCACTTATGGGCTTCTTCCTTTCAAGACTAGAGAACATAGGTGCTATTGGGGGAGGTACAGGTGGATTCATGGGAAAAATGTTTATTATAGGAATTAAAATGTTAAATTTACAAAGACTCTACTGAGTCAGGTTTTTTTGTTTGTTTGTTTGTTTTTTTATGGCTGTGTTGGGTCTTCGTTTCTGTGCGAGGGCTTTCTCTAGTTGCGGCAAGTGGGGGCCACTCTTCATTGCAGTACGCGGGCCTCTCATTATTGCGGCCTCCCTTGTTGCGGAGCACAGGCTCCAGACGCGCAGGCTCAGTAATTGTGGCTCACGGGCCTAGTTGTTCCGTGGCATGTGGGATCTTCCCAGACCAGGGCTCGAACCCGTGTCCCCTGCATTGGCAGGCAGATTCTCAACCACTGCGCCACCAGGGAAGCCCCCTACTGAGTCAGTTTTAACCACAGCCAGGCTGCTTCAAACAGTGTCATGAATTTCTGGGGACCTGCTTTTAGCCTTTTCAGATTCTGTTGTGTTTGCCAAAAGTTAATTTCGAAATACCTGTAGTGTTTCCATATTGTTCAGTCGTGACTTGTAGATGGCACTTCTTTTATTTTCAAAGAATGTCAAAAGCTATATATTTTCTCAAAGATTCCAGACACATTGTAAATGCATTTGGGAAGCGCTGAGCTTGGACTTTTAGGATAACTCATTTTAAATGAAAAAGGCCATCCGAAAACACAAATGCAAATGGCTCTTAAACATTTACTCAGACACACTTGTGAAAGGAATGCAAATTACAATTCTGCTGGCATCCCATTTTTCACCTATTAGCTTGTCTAAACTCACCCTGCTGCCAACGTTGAGGGAAGCAAGTGAGGTTGGTAGGAAGGGATACTGATAAAACCCCTAGGAGGGGAAATTTGATATTATCTATCAAATGTCCACTTTGACCCAGCAGTTCCCATTCTAGAAAGGTATCTGACAGATACACTTGCATATTGCGGTATTGACATATGTAATTGCAGTGTTGTTCCTAAAAACAAAGAATTGGGAAAACCCTACATGCCAGTCAGAAGGGGCTGGTTGTGTAACTTAAGATGCAGGGACTGTCATGCAGCTGTAAAAAGAACAAGGAAGGACCTGCAAACTGACTCTGAAAGTCTCCAAGATCCAGTGGCCGACGGGCAGAGGCAAGGTTTGGAACGCTGGGTATCCGATACTACAACCTGTATAGAAAGTGGGAGAATAAGAATTTACTTTCCGGGACTTCCCTGGTGTCCAGTGGTTAAGAGTGCGCTGAGAATGGACTTGAGGACACGGGGAGGGGGAAGGGTAAGCTAGGACGAAGTGAGAGAGTGGCATGCACTTATAAATACTACCAAATGTAAAATAGCTAGCTAGTGGGAAGCAGCTGCATAGCCCAGGGAGATCAGCTCGGTGCTTTGTGACCACCTAGAGGGGTGGGATAGGGAGGGTGGGAGGGAGGTGCAAGAGGGAGGAGATATGGGGATATATGTATACGTATAGCTTATTCACTTTGTTGTACAGCAGAAACTAACACACCATTGTAAAGCAATTATACTCCAATAAAGATGTTAAAAAAAAAGACTGCGCTTCCACTACAGGGGGCACGGGTTCGATCCCTGGTCAGAGAACTAGATCCCACATGCCGCGTGGCGTGCCCAAAAAAATAAAAAAGAATTTACTTTCTGATTTGTGCGTAAAGCAATTGGGAATATTCGAAAAAAAACTAGTAAGAGTGGTGAACTGTGGATGGGGATGAGAAAATGATGGAATGGGAAGGGAACTTCTCCCTTTACCTTTGGTATTTTGGGATTTTTGAACCAAATAAATGTAGGTATTATTCAAACATTAAATTGAAACATTATATTAGAAGCTAAAGATATCTGCAGTGTACACACTTGTTGCCTGGTGAGGAGTCGGCCGCAAGAATATCTGCGAGCCTCCAGGCTGCTTGTCCTGTGGTTCCAGAGCGTCAGCTGATGTGTCTCGTTCGAGGTATGACATCTTAGGCTTAACAGGCACCCAGGAAGGAAGGTAGAAAGTTTAATATTCTCAGCGTTCCTAAGTTCCTATGGATTTCTTTGGGCCCCACCATTTAATGTGCTCATTTTGATTCCCTCTTGTTTTTTTTTTGGCCACGCTGCGCGGCTTGTGGAATCTCAGCTCTCCAACTTCCCAGGCCCCTGGCAGTGAGAGTGGGGAGTCCTAACCCCTGGACTGCCAGGGAATTCCCTGTTTTGATTTCCTCTTCTCTATCCTTCCTTTTCTTTCTCAAATAAAATCTTTCGCTTTAAGCAACCACCCTGGGGTCAGGGCACTACAGGAAGATAACATAGATAGACAGATAGGTAGATAGGCAGACGGATGCCCCGAGGTTAAACATAAACTGTCACTCCTCTCTTTCTCCCCTTGTCCAGAGGCACCCCCCACCCCGGCCTTTACACTCACACACACGCTCTCACACTCTCACACACTCACTCACTCCCTTTGCCACCTCCCATCACAATAACCTTTAACTCTCATACACAGTCTAGGCCGACCCAGCGTGCTAAAGGACCCATACTTCACTGGCGGGCCCCAGGCCAGGGCTGCCAGGAGCCTGGGCAGGCGCATCAGAGACCTCTCTGCCCCTCGGGCCCGTGACCTCTGCCCTCAGTGAAGCCTGATGACTCGGGCAGCCCTTCTGCAATCACCACTTGTCTCTCTGACCTCCTTCACAATCCAAATGTCCTTTCTTGACACAAAATAAACAGTCTTGGCCCACCCTCTCAACTTGTCCCTTTCCTTCATCCTCCTCAAACCCAGAACAAAGGAACGCCACAACTAATTCTCAACACAAACTACTGGCAGTTCCTACAAGCAGTGCTGGTGCAGGCCTCTGGGCTCTCGTTTGGGCAGTTCCCTCCACCTGGAACACGCTTCCCCCGTTGTCTACCTGGAAAACTCCTACCTAGCTTTCCAGAAACAGTTCATGGGTTACCTATAAAACCTCCCCCAACCCTTACCTTGGTTAGAATTGGCCACACCTATGCTGTGTCCCCCGCTGCATCCCACCATCTTCCCGAGACACTTTATAATGCACGTTTGTTGACAAGTCCGTCTCCTCCTTCTAGACAATGTGCTCCTTGACGAGAGGCTAGATCTTAACTGATCTTGCTAAGATCATACCAAGTGTCTGGCACAGAATTTAGGAAAGAGTCGAAGCTGGATAAATATTTGAAGACTGCATGAGTGAAGGAATGAATGGATGAACAAATGAACAAGTGAAAACATGCTGGTTTGTGGTCCAGAAAAAAAGTTTAGTCCAGGGATGTAGGCACGAAGTCTGGATAATACCTACTTTGGTGTGTCTTAGGGCTACACAAAGACCACCCTCAAAATGACCCTAAGGAGCCAATTTAAAAGGACTCACGTGGGGACTTCCTTGGAGGTCCAGTGGTTAAGACTCAAAAAAAAAAAAAAAAAAGGAGTCACATAAGAAGAATGTGGAGAGAGGGCAGCCAGGTGAGGTGGCCAGAGGTTCATGTAGGGTGGAGCCATGACGCCCAACAGACACTTGTGAAGATAAACAGACTGTATAACTAGGCTAGCAGTCATCTGCATCTGTGGGTACAATTTCCAACGATCTTCACACTGTATAAAGCGGTTATGCTTCCACATGGTGGGTGGGCTGGAGTTTAATTTCGATGACTCTGTGTTGGATGGAGGGAGGGAGGCCTGAGAGGCTTGGGTGACAGCAGAGAATGATGGGGAGGCTGAAGAAACAGAGAGGACCTTTGTGGGAAGAGAGAAAGATGATGGGGAGGCCTGAAGAAGAGGCGATTAAGGAAACTAGTAAAGACAATAAGAGGAAAGAGAAGGTGAAGACCAGAAAGGAAGGCAGGAGCCTTCAGCAGCTCCCTACGACTTTTCAGCGTCCAAATCAAACTCAGCTCAACCCCAGAACCCCATGGGCTCCGTCTCTGAATCCCTCTCATGCCAAGCACAGGGACCTGGCACCTGGTGACAGTGCGTCATGGGCTTCACACCTCCACGCCTTCCCTCAAGCTATTCCCTCTGCCTCCTGGAGCTAATTTTAACATTCCTCAAAAGTCACTAAAGGGTGACTTCACCCCAGGTCTTCCCGGACCCCAGAGTTCTCTTCTCTTCCCAAAGCACCCAGGCACCAAGGACAGGCAGGCTCAGCGAGCACTTCTCTGGGGTCCTGTGGTTGTTGATTTTGTTGTTTATCTCATCTCTTAGACAGTGAGCTTCCTGCAGGCAGAAACTTTGACTAATTTCCTTTTGTAGCTCCAGGGTGCAACCTGGCTGGCCCATGAAAGATATTCCATAAACATTTGTTGAAAAGAATTGCAGCAGAATTCTGCTCTAACTGAATTTTTGAATAACAAATAAAATCCGGGGCTATATCTTCACAGCATATTTAAGAACACAACTATTTTTAAATCATGAAAACACATGTTCTTGACTGACTCCACTCTGGGCCCTCAAGGATATGGTTTCTCACTCTCTGAGTTGACCCCAGTGGGTTCCTACAAATTGGGACCATATAGGGAATTATCAGAAGGGGCTGGGAAGCCAGCCTGCACGGGTTCGTCTATAACCTATGGGTTCTGTATAAGGTTGCACGAGCTCCTCTCACTTCTCTGTGGCTCAGGGTCCTCATCTGTAAAACGGGACAACAATACCAGGATGGCAAGGCTATTTGGTGGATTAAAGGAGCTAAAAAGGCAGCGAGTAGAAGAGTGTCCCTAAGACTCTGCAAGCTTACTACGTCTTAAGTATCATGAAACGTGTGTCTTCCCCTAGTATGACACCTGTGTTATTCATTCAACAGAAACCAATCGCTTACTAGGTGCGCGGCCAGACACGCGGCGGGCGTTCACCCCGCACTGCAATCCTTCTTCAGGAGAGCGCACCCCCTTGCCCTGCTTCCATCAGATCCTGAACTGAATGAGAGCAGGCAGTAAAATTAAGAAAAGGGCACAGTGGTTAAGAATCCCCCTGCCAGGGCAGGGGACACGGGTTCCAGCCCTGGTCCGGGAAGATCCCACATGCTGCGGAGCAACTAAGCCCGTGCTCCACAACTACTGAGCCTGCGCTCTAGAGCCCGTGAGCCACAACTACTGAAGAGCGCGCACCTAGAGCCCGCGCACCGCAACGAAGAGTAGCCCCCGCTCACTGCAACTAGAGAAAGCCCGCGTGCAGCAATGAAGACCCAACGCAGACAAAAATAAATAAATAAATAAATAAAATTTATTAAAAAAAAAAAAAGAAAAGGGCACAGTTCTCTACGTGGAAAGGCTTCCTCACGCGCGCTCCTTCAAAGTGTGGTCTCGGACCAGCACCCTCGGCATCACCTGGGAGCTCGTTAGAAACGCGGGTTCAGACCTACTTCCGCGGGGTGGGGGGCGGACCCACGGCCCCAGTCCTCGGAAGGCCCCTCGCCGGCGGGAGCCGAATCTCGGGCGGGCCCCACGGAGCAGTCAGCACACACACCGGTGCTGGGGCGGCTGCGGGCGCCGGACTGGAGCTGGTTACCTGTCAGGCACACTCGACAAGCCCACGCCCTCGGCCCAGGATGTCCAGGTAACCGAGGTGACCGGCCAGCCGGAGTCCCGGCGCCACCTGGCGGTCAAATATAGGACCTGCCCTTTCCCGGCTAAGGGAGTACCCGCTGCCTGCTGTTCGAGAGTGAAGGGACACGGGTTCCTGGGGCCGCTCTCTCCCTCAACACCCGCCGGGGCAGTCAGACCCCAAGCAGCCCCCGCCACCTGCCTGGGAACCACCGTTCCCAGACGACGCAGCTGTAGAACCCAGAGCTCCCACGGTAGGCACCAGGACCTGGAGAAGGGTTTTGCAGTTCCCCTCCGAGCCACGAGATGACGCTAATTATCAACTTCTTTCCCAGTTTTCCCTCCGTGTTCAAACTCTGCGCCTCTCTCGCTCCAAGAAACATCGGTCTCGCGAGATCTCTCGGAAACTTACAAAACCGGAAGCTGTGTGTGGATCTCTTTCCTTTTGTGGCCATCGCTGGATCGCTAGCGGGTGAGTTTGCCGGGACAACGCGTATAATCCGCAGCCATCCGTTCACGGGCCTGGTGTATCTCGACCCCGGGGGCCCCGATACTGTTCCGGTGGCCGAGTAGCAGCCGGGAAGGGGGGCCAGGATGGTCTCGGCCTGTCTTTCTCCTAGCTCAAGGACCGCCGGGGTGGGGAAGGGAGGAGGAAAGAGGATTTGGGGACTTGGAAACGGGAGCTGAAGGGGAGGCAGCTGAAGGGGAGGGAGCCTATGGTGATGGAGTCTAGTCTGGACAGTGTAGTTTCCTAAAGAGTGGTCTCAAGATAGCCTCTTGGTAAATCTACCGAACTTTCAGACGGCGCTCGCCCATTGTAAGGCTTTTTGGACCCGAGTTCTGTGCATTTTCCAGGTTCGGGATGAGGGCCTGATTTCATTCATTTGGGATGGGGCTAAAGGTGTTCACTCTCAAGTTCGTAGATTAACGTTGGTTGGTCTTTCTAAAACGTGATGTGATGTTTGAATTGTCAGTCTGCTTTGCCCTAATTCAGCGGAAATATAAGTGCTGTTTTAGCTTCCTTACGCAGTAGTTATGCAGTTTGAGTGTGTAAACAAAAAGTTTAATTACAACAGGTGTGTTGGTAATGGAACGTTCTTCTGTTCCATAAGCAAATACAGAAAACATCCCAGTAAAGCAATTCACTACAAGCAGTTTTTGATGGAGTTAAAGAATGTGACAGCTTTTGTGAGCATTCTAAACTTTCAAGATGAAATTGTTGCAGTTTCTTGTTTGTAAACTGAGTGAGATTTGGTCATTTAAGGATTTACACCTCTTTTTAACTTTTTATTTAGCCGAAATGAAGTTCAATCCCTTTGTGACCTCTGACCGAAGCAAGAACCGGAAAAGGCATTTCAATGCGCCTTCCCACATTCGCAGGAAGATTATGTCTTCCCCTCTTTCTAAAGAACTGAGACAGAAGTACAATGTCCGATCCATGCCCATCCGGAAGGATGATGAAGTTCAGGTATGTGCCGGGTTCAGGTCATCTTGGCGAATATCCCGCACATTAGGCATAGACGATGGATTGCATTCTGAGAGTGATACATCTGAGACACTGGCTCCCAGAAGAGGACTGCAAAAGGAGTTGAGCTGGGGACTAAACAAAAAGTATGCTGCTTTCTTCACCTTTACACTTTGGTGAAAATCAGTTGTCTCAAGCATCAGATGCAGTCTTAATGAAACAGAAGAAAGGGGGTTTGGAACCAGAATCTTAGTTTGGAGTTACCATTTTCTGGGTATGTTTGGGCATTGGAGAGGCATTTGAGGACCAGTAAACAATTCTGCGTCTGAATCAAAATCCATATATAAGTTACAGCTGAGCTGTAGTTTCATATGATTGTTTGAGAGTACCAGTAAATAATGTATCAAATCTATTTAAGTGAAAATTTCTATTAATGTTTCTTAGCTGTAACTTGCAGCTAGTGATTAAGATTCAAGCAGTCTCTAAAGCAGCCTACATGTTACCAGCATTTCATGACGTGAATAGCCATTTGTCGCTCCTGTGCTGGTCCTAAAATTGCCAGTAGGTTTCGGAGGCAGTCTTCTCTGCTTTCTGCGACTGGGAAGAAACATCTGTTCAGAAGCACTTTGGCAAGCTGAGGATGGTTGGGACTTCCGGGTACAGAACGATGTTAGTTAACTTCAGGGAAAGAAGTGGCATGTTCCCTTAAATATTAGCTGCTGCCCATTCTTTGGCACTTAGTTGGGCCCTTTAATGGGTTGTGAATTTAATATTTATGGCCTGTTGTTCCCTTTGAGATGGAGTGACAGTTTCCTTGTCAACTTGGTACAAAAAACCAAGGTGGGCTTGTTCCTCGTTTTTAACCTTTTAACAAGCCCACCACTGCTGGTTGACCATCAGTTGTAGGATGCCCTGTCCATCACTGTAGATTTATATGGAGCACAGTTTATTTCCAGGTTAATTGAAGCCAGAGATAGAATTATTGGCACATTTCCATTAATGATTAGGTCCTTCAAAATTGGAAGATCCTGTATATCTGATAAAGTGAATGGTGTTTACCTGATTCATAGGTTTCCTGACTGTCAAGTTTAATATTCTTTTAACCACATCTTTTATTTCTGAATTTGCATTTAGGTTGTACGAGGGCACTACAAAGGGCAGCAAATTGGCAAAGTAGTCCAGGTTTACAGGAAGAAGTATGTCATCTACATTGAACGAGTGCAGCGGGAGAAGGCTAATGGCACAACTGTCCATGTGGGCATTCACCCCAGCAAGGTGGGTGTTTTTAAGAATGCTTGAGAGGGGAGAAGGAAATTTTAACAGTTATTCTGTATGTGTATTTAATGTACCTTGTCCTTAAAAGCTATTAGTAAGCTGATCGATCAATCTAAAAATGAATAGATCTTAAAATCTAGGAAATTGGGTAATTTTTAGATGATATGGAGCTGATACCCTGTGTATTAAACAGAATTGAGTAAACAGTAAGGCACATTTACAGCCCTGCAAAGTAGGTATTAAATCATTTGCAGATGGAAAAAATCTAGACCTCAGAGTCTAGATCCCATTGATACTGGTATCTAAGCCAAAATAGAAGATAATGGTCTGATTCTCATGTCCTGGACTTCAATGTGAATTCTCCAATACTGCTGTCTAATTTCTCTCAATTAAAAAAATATGTTTAATATAAAGGTAATAAATGTACTTGGTGCCTATTCAAATAATGAGGTGTTCGTTTTTTAAGATCTTGAGTTGGCACCACAAATCTAATCTTCAAACTACAGGGAAGTCGAAAGACTAGTACAGCTGTTGGATATCTTTCACCTAGAATTCACAACTACCATTTTCTTTGCCCTTTTCCCTACCCACCAGTGGATTACAAACATCGTGGCACTTCACCTCTAATTACTTCAGTATGTATCTCTTAAGAGCGAGGACTTTCCCATTCTTTACTACAGTCTAATTTTTGCCCCCAACTAGATCAGCCGTTGTCAAGGTCACCAATCCAGTGACCGATCTTAGTGTTTTCTGAACTTAATGCAGCATTTGACACAGTTGATCTTCCTCTTTATGGCTCATCTTCGTCTCTCATTCCAGACAAACCTCAATATCCAGTTGACTAGTTTGCATGTCAACTTAGATATCTAATCAATATCTCAAACCTGACATGTTTAAATTCCTGGTTTTATCCTTGAACCCTCTTGCAGTTTGTTACCGTCACTGTGTGTGGCAGCTTTGTCCTAATTGCTCAGGCCAAAATATCATTATTATTATATACCCCACATGAGTCGATAAGACCTGTTGACTGCTGTCACATTGTATCCAGGTATTGTTACCATCAGAGTGGCCTACAAGACTTTTGGCTGCGTTGGGTCTTCCTTGCAGCGTGCAGGCTTTCTCTAGTTGTGGCGAGCGGGGCTACTCTTCGTTGCGGTGTGCGGGCTTCTCATTGTGGTGGCTTCTCTTGTTGCAGAGCATGGGATCTAGGTGCACAGGCTTCAGTAGTTGCAGCACTTGGGCTCAGTAGTTGTGGCTCATGGGCTCTAGAGCGCAGGCTCAGTCGTTGTGGCGCATGGCCTTAGTTGTTCCGCGGCATGTGGGATCTTCCTGGACCAGGGCTTGAACCCGTGTCCCCCACAGTGGCAGGTGGATTCTTAACCACTGCGCTACCAGGGAAGTCCCATCACCAGCTACTTTTTTTTTTTTTTAATTTATTTATTTATTTATTTATTTTTGGCTGCGTTGGGTCTTCATTGCTGTGTGCAGGCTTTCTATAGTTGCGGCGAGCGGGGGCTACTCCTTGTTGTTTCGGTGGCTTCTCTTGTTGTGGAGCACGGGCACTAGGCATGCGGGATCTAGTAGTTGTGGCACGCAGGCTCAGTAGTTATGGCTCGTGGGCTCTAGAGCACAGGCTCAGTAGTTGTGGCTCACGGGCCTAGTTGCTCCGTGGCATGTGGGATCTTCCCGGGCCAGGGCTTGAACCCGTGTCCCCTGCATTGGCAGGCAGATCCTTAACCACTGCGCCACCAGGGAAGCCCTACCAGCTACTTCTTTTTTTTTAAATAAATTTATTTGTTTATTTATTTATTTATGGCTGTGTTGGGTCTTCGTTTCTGTGCGAGGGCTTTCTCTAGTTGCGGCAAGTGGGGGCCACCCTTCATCGCGGTGCGTGGGCCTCTCACTATCGCGGCCTCTCTTGTTGCGGAGCACAGGCTCCAGATGCGCAGGCTCAGTAGTTGTGGCTCACGGGCCCAGTTGCTCCGCGGCATGTGGGATCTTCCCAGACCAGGGCTCGAACCCGTGTCCCCTGCATTAGCAGGCGGATTCTCAACCACTGCGCCACCAGGGAAGCCCCCAGCTACTTCTTGATGTCACCTTGTTCCACTCTCCGTGTTCTAGTCCACTGGCCTCTTTACTGTTCTGCAGCCGTGCTCCTCAGTGTGTCTGCTGGTGGCAGCATCACCTGGCAACTTCATAGAATTGTACCTTCTGTTCCCAGGTCTACTGAAGCAGAATTTGGGGGTGGGACCCAGGGGTCTATTTTAACAAGCCCTCCAGACACACTCAAATTTGAGAAACACACCTGTTAAACTTAGAAGTTCTTCTGCCTCTGGACTTTTGTGCTTGCTGTTCTGTTTGGAATACTCTACCCCCTCTAATCAGGTCTCTGTTCAAATATAGACCTTTCCGTGAGGCTTTTTGCCTGATCTCAATAAGATTTAGCCCCTGTCCTCCAGCATTCCATCTCATATTAGATATAACCTCCATGGCGGTGGAGATTGTCTTTTGGTCGCTATGCTATATTTCCAGACCTTGGTCAGTGCTGTCTTTGCCTTCCCTCACCTTCCTTCCTAAGACTAAAATTTATCATAATCTGGGTGTCTTTAGTGACAAATCTGTTGGAGTAAGGTCTGTTCTGTGACTTCACTAAAGGTTTTGCAGGTTGAAGCATGTGTGAAGGCTACATTTAATTTCCAACCTTGTGGTATTAACGTTACTATAGAAACAAAAATGTGTATGACTTTGTTAGCTTATAAAACTATGAGAGGAGTGAAATAGTTGAAACGTTTTGCAGTAGAAAAAGAAGCTGATTTTATAATAAAGCACAGAAGAGGATGTGAGAAGAACCTCCAGTGCCACATTGCCTTCTCCTTTGTTGGCTGAGCATTAGTGAACATTTAAGCCAGGTTTGGGGGTAAAGAATCATTTCTGGCAGTGTTCACAGTGTTTACGTGTCCACTCCCACAGGTGTGGGGAATGGCACTGAATGTTGGGCCTTCCCCACGTGTTCTGTGTTGGTAATTGTTTAAAGCTCAGGAGCATTTTTTCTTATTTGTCTGCAGGTGGTTATCACCAGACTAAAACTGGACAAAGACCGCAAAAAGATCCTCGAACGTAAAGCCAAATCTCGCCAAGTAGGAAAAGAAAAGGGCAAATATAAGGAAGAAACAATTGAGAAGATGCAGGAATGAAGTAATCTTGTATACAACTTTCATTAAAAACTGTTAAAATGAAGAGTCTTTGTGTATGTGTGGTGCTTTGAGACGCTGACTAGATTTCGGTGGGTCAGTTTTCAGGGAAGTTCAGGTTATGTTAGCTATCTAGGTAGGGGCAGACTACCCTTGTGGCTTGATTCCAGTAATGAAAAGTACTGTTTAGAGAGAGTTGTTTTTTTAACCAACTTTGAGCATCAGTTCTTTTTTTTTTAATGTATTTATTTTTAGCTGCGTTGGGTCTTCGTTGCTGCGCTTGGGCTTCTCACTGCGGTGGCTTCTCTTGTTGGGGAGCACGGGCTCTAGGCGCGCAGGCTTCACGTGGGCTCTAGACCACAGCCTCAGTAGCTGTGGTGAAGGGCTTAGCTGCTCTGCAGCATGTGGGATCTGCCAGGACCAGGGCTTGAACCCGTGTCCCCTGCATTGGCAGGCAGATTCTTAACCACTGCACGACCAGGGAAGTCCCAAGCATCAGTTCTTTAATGATTGAGATGCTTTCTAACAATATTCCGAAATGGGGACTAATAGTGATTTTTTTTTACAGCAGGCAGCAGCACTTTGGGGTAAAGCTGAATACCCGAGGACCCCCTTTACCACCTTGTTTTCTGCACTGATGTGTGAGTGCTGTTAGACCAAAATGAATCTTTAGCTTACAATCTGAAGCAGAAAGTGCTCACCTAAAATGCAGTTTCTCCTAGAGGATTAAGCGATACCATGCACACAGTAATTGTTGGCAACACCTTCCTCACTTTAGACTTAAGCATTTAAACGTGTAGGACGATGAATGCGGTTTACCTTCCAGGCTGGAGGCGAGCACGCATTTATCTTGGAGCCTTTACGACAACGTGGGGAAATAGGTGACCAATTTTGCCGCCGCCGGAGACCTGAGTTAGTGGCTGGCTTAGCCAAGGTCGCACCTGAGCCGGCCCCAGCTATCACCTCAGTGATCTCACTCACCGCAGCTTCCGCCGAGCACGTTGCAGGCTGGGCAGGACCCCGGAACACAGCCTCCGTAACCGAGAATAGGAGTAAGGTTCCTTCCCGCCGCGGCGTCTGCAGAGGGCCCCTCGGGAGGGGCGGGGCTTCCGGTCGGCGCGGAGCCGCTTCCGGCCGGCACGGCCGGCCTCCGCCGCCGCGGGCCCACGCGGGCCGGGGGGGACCGGGCGGCGCGGGCGGACGCGGCCGTGGGTGGGGCGGCCTTCCGACCCTGCGGCCCTGGCGTATTCCTTTTACCTTCCGGACCTCCCTCTCCGGCAAAACCACCCGGATCGGCCTCTCTTCCCGCTGGCTTGGCTAATTCATTTCACTCCTCCTCCGGAGTTGGCTGCCCTCGGAGGAGTGGGCGGGCCCGACTAGCAGGCTGAACCCGCGTGGAGCCGGGCGCGGTGGTGCCGAGACCGCGGGACTCAGGACGGCACAAAGGACTTGATGCCCGAACCAGGGTTTCGGGAATAATCGGGAGTTTGTATTGTGGAAGGTGCGGGGACACTGCACTAAGTGCATTATCTGCATTATCACCGAGTCTTCCCAACAACTCGTTGTGATGGAGAGTGGTATTCTCCCCATTTTATAGTTGCGGAAAAGGAAGCCTCAGTAACTTTAACCCAGCCTACTCACACAGTAAATGATAGCGTCAGAAATTGACTTACCATGCCTCTGCAGTGTCTCTCTTCTATACCTGTAAGCCAAGTGCTTGACAAATGCCCTTTGAACATCTTTCGTCTCAGCTCTGTATTCATCGGCTCTCTGAGGGGATACAGCGAGGCAGAAGCCTCAGCCCGTGCCTTCTAGATTTGTACACTTGAACCAGTCGACTGAAAATGCAGAGCGCTCCATGAATGGTGCGGGCTGTTCAGAGGCGGGAGAGATGGCAGTCAGCTGGAGCGCATCAGGAAGGATGCTGATTTGAGCTGGGTGTGATTTGGAAGAAGCTGTTCCAGGTCCGGGACAGCCAAAGCAAAGACTCGCAGGTGGGTGAGGAAGGAAGATCTTTCCAGTTTTCTCTAAACAAGCTCATTTATCAGCCCACCAGCACAGATCACACCAGGAAGTTGGCCATCTTTCTTTGGGGCCTCGTTTCTTTCCTTTTGCTTTAGAACAGGTGTTGAAAACTCAGGTAACTACAGGGGTGGGCAGCTAAGGTGAATAGTTAGTAGCTGGCTTAAAGACTGTGGGAAACAGAGTGTAGACTATCTAAAGGGAGTGGCTGCCTCCCCACTCCAGCCAGTTGTTGCCAAGTAGCAAAGCTCCCAGTATGACTGCATCGTCCCATTTTTCATGAAAGCCAGAAATCTAGATTTTTACATGAACTCCCCAGTCTGTAAATATAGGTAAACCATTCAATTTTTAAAGCACAAACACTGGGTAGACTAACCAACATCTGTCTATTAGCCAAATGTGACTCTTGGGCTGTGCTTTAGAATTTCATGGTACAGGGTAAGGACCATTTCTCATATTGAAGACTGAGATTTTTCCATCTTTTGATTATAAACTATTTCTAGCGTGTCTTCTTCATTCTTTTATAGGATGGAGATGAGGCCTTTCCTTCCCATGTAGTTCCCTGAAGGGCCTCAAATAGCAGCCAGTGCAGCCAATTTCTGAGAGATGCTGGTTTCAGTGAGAAGTCTGGAAGGTGCTTCTCCTGGATCCCATTGAATATCTTGTGGTTTCAAGTCTCTTCTAAGGACTGTGGGATGATAATACATATTCCTTGGGAAACAAAGCCCCGTGTCAATGATTATATGGGACTGGCGGATGAAACAGACTGGTTTATTTACTGCAGGACTTCTCAGAGCCTTTAAAAATGTCAGTTTGCACCGAGGGTCTTGAGCTCAGGCTTAAAGAGCATATTATAAACATTCTGTTTCTTCGATCCTGAAATGCATATTTTTCACCTTTAAAAAATCTGGATGTGTGGGCAATTCCCTGGCAGTTCAGTGGTTAAGACTCTATACTTCCATTGCAAGGGGCACGGGTTCAATCCCTGGTGGGGGAACTAAGATTCCGCATGCTGCGCAGCGTGGCAAAAAAAAAAAAATCTGGATATGTTCATTTAATATAGGGCCTCAGTTTTTCCTCTCAAAGGAAAATTGTCATTATGTCAGTGGTTTTACAGTCAGCAGTGTCTTTAGAATCAGGAATGTTCCATGGTTAACCAGTGATGCCAGTCGAGGGAATTCGAAGCCTTTTTAGTGGAGGACATTCAGGATCTGGAAGCAGGCTCAGCTTAACTGAGACTCTTGCTCAGAGCTTTTAATTGTTTGCATCGGGACTTCCCTGGTGGTCCAGTGGTTAAGACTGCACGCTCCCAATGCGGGGGTCCCGGGTACCATCCCTGGTCAGGGAACTAAATCCCACATGCATGCCACAACCAAGAGCCCGTGTGCCACAACTAAGACCCAGCACGGCCAAACAAATAAATAAACATTTAAAAATATATATATTTTTTAAAAAATGTTTCCATCTTTCTCTGCTTCTCAGGATTCTGCCCTACCCCTCAGCTCTTCATCTGATGGTTGGCATCTCGGGGATCTTGTTTTCCTAAGATTATTGGAATTCCTGTGATCATCACAGGAACTCTTCCCCTGGCCTCATCACCATCCTGTGTTCCAGAGTTGTTCTAACTAAGGAACCTCGGTTTAGACACCTGAGTATCAAGTTCTCTTCCGGAGGAATTCTCCAATCTTGGTGGAGTGTGGACTCCATTTTGGGTATCTCTTTGGCATGATAATCTCCTGACATATCTCTATGTCCCTAGATGTAATCTTTTCATTTCTGGAAACAGGCCCTGCTGCCTCTATTCAGAACCATCAGGCCTGTACCTGGAAGTGTCTCCCGGCCTTGGAGTGCTCAAGTTCTCTTGGACTCTCTGCTTCATTCTGGAAATATGTGGGCTCCAGCTCAGGCAGTGTCAAAACAGGTCAGGCCTACAGACCTCCCAGGAGGACAAAACCCCTCTTCCTCACCCACGTAGCTGGATTCATCTTGCTGGATATGAGACCTTTCCTCTCCCTCTGTTATCTTTTCTTTGTGTAATACTCACGTGACTGACATTCAGTCATGCATGTGGGCGCGCCTTTGTTCCCAGTACCTCCACTGTCTCTTTCCCAGTCCTGCTGCAGCTACTCCTTAGCCCAGGACCCGAGACAGAACCGCCCCTGTGGCAGCAGCTGGCATCATTTCAGGAGGCTGTGACATTTGAGGATGTGACCAGAGATTGGAAGTGTCAAGAGGTCTCTCAGAAGGATTGCAGCAGGGACACAGTGCTGGACAGTTGCAAGAAGACAGTCCCTCAGGGTAAGGACTTGTCTTCATTTACTAATCCTGTGTACAATCAATGGGGGAAACCACCATTTAAAAATATCCCAGGAATTCCCTGGCCGTCCTTTGGTTAGGACTCCGCACTTCCACTGCAGGGGATCCGGGTTCGATCCCTGGTCGGGGAACTAAGATCCCCCCGCCCTCCCTCCCCAACCCCGCTGTAAGCCACGTGGTGCGGCCAAAAAAAACCCAAAAAAATCCCACCACGTTCTCCTTGAGTCTCCTAAAATGAGGACTGACTCTTCAGCCACAAGAAATTAAGTTGATTGTGGGAAAGCTTAAAAGTCCTCTCTGGCGCTAACTTCAAGTTCACAATTTACTATTGTTATGTGGGTTCCTTCTAGCAACGTTCTCCCATTTGTATTATTTTGAAAGGAATGGAGGATGAGATATCAGCCTATTATTGCCGTAGGCATTTCCATTTATCCTCTCCTCTTCAGTTAGCAAAGACAAGTTAATTAGGTTTCACTGTTTGAGCTAACAGTTTTATTATTTACTCTGTTTGCCTAAAGTCAAAAATTGCTACATATTTGTATATATATCTTGCTGATTTAAAATTCTGTTGACATGCTCTGGTTTTGAATGGGCCCAGTGGGCCCGCTAGTTATCTTTATTCTTTATTTATTTGGTTGTGCCTGACCTTAGTTGCGGCAGGTGGGCCCCTTAGTTGTGGCATGCGAGCTCTTAGTTGCAGCATGCATGTGGGATCTAGTTCCCTGACCAGGGATTGAACCCGGGGCCCCTGCATTGGGAGCATGGAGTCTTAACCACTGTGCTACCAGGGAAGTCCCTCTAGTTATCTTTATTCTGTTATTGCTTTATACCATTACCTTAGTAATCTTCCTTCCATGTGTTCAAAAATCAGATGAAAGAGTTAATGAGGAACTTTGGAGGGAAGGTCTTCCAGATGGAATATCAGCAAACTTATTAACCTTGTTCTGTTTCTTTCTGCCTTTCTTAGGATCCTTCTTACAGTTCTCCATGATGCCACAGAGAGCTGGAAATGATCCCCCTGGTATTTCAAACCCAAGTGAAATGGAAAAGGAGATAAGTAACATGAGAGAAAAGTTTCTCATCAGCGTGACAAAGTTAGTGGAAAGCAAAAGTTACAACAGCAAGGTATTTTCCAAAGAAAAGTACTTTCAAACAATAAAGGAAGTGAAAGAAGCTAAGGAGAAGGGGAGGAAGTCATCACGTGATTATCGCCGTGCAGCAAAATATGACGTGATCTCTGTACAGGGCACAGAGAAACTAATAGAGGCTACTCACGGAGAACGAGATCGAATACGGTATTACGTACACAAGGAAGAGCTGTTTGATATTCTTCACGACACACATCTCAGTATTGGCCACGGCGGGCGGACACGCATGCTCAAGGAGCTGCAAGGAAAATATGGGAATGTCACCAAAGAAGTCATTGTCTTATATCTGACTCTGTGTAAACAGTGCCACCAGAAGAACCCAGTATCCAAGAGAGGGCTCGCACCCAAGCCCATGCCATTTAAGGGCATTGACTCCAGATGCCAAGTTGAAATCCTTGACATGCAGTCAAATGCTGATGGTGAGTTCAAGTTTATTTTATATTACCAGGACCACTTGACCAAGTTTATTATTTTACGGCCATTAAAGGCCAAACAGGCCCATGAGGTGGTCGCTGTCCTGTTGGATATTTTCACAGTTCTTGGTACACCCACCATGTTAGAATCTGACAGTGGCTTGGAGTTCACAAACCAGGTTGTCAATGAGCTCAATGAGGTATGGCCAGACCTAAAGATTGTCCCTGGTAAGTACCACCCTGGCCAAGGCCAAGGCTCCCTGGAGCGAGCAAGCCGTGATATCAAGAACATGCTAAGTGCCTGGATGCAGAGTAACCGTTCACGTCACTGGGCCGAAGGCCTGCGATTCATGCAGATGGGGAGGAATCAGGCCTTTGATGTTTCCTTGCAGCAAAGTCCATATGAGGCGATGTTTGGTTGTAAAGCCAAATTTGGACTCTATTCCTCACACTTACCCCGGGAAACCGTGGCTGTTTTACAAACAGAAGAAGAACTAGAAATTGCTGAAGAACAGCTAGAAAGCAGCCTTTGGATCAGGCAGGAAGAAAGAGCTGAGGTCGGAGCAGACCGATCTGACATGGACGAGGACGTCAATCCCACTCCTCCCGAAGCTGCAGAGCCCAGCACCTCCCAAGGGGCCCCAGGTCTCTTCTGCTGCTGAACAGACACCTGCCTCTGGGCACCATGTAGCCACCTGAGAACTGTTGCCAAGGCCCCAGATGCAAGGAATGAAGGCCACACTCTCAGGAAAGCTGTCCATAGTAGTCCTGGCTCACAGGGGGAAAGCAACTTGGGTCTCTGATCTCGGCTGCCATAAAAAATTACCACAAATGTGGAGGCTTAAAACAACAGCACTTTCTTCTCCCATAGTTCTGGAGGCTAGAGGTCTGAAATCAAGGTGTTGGCAGGGTTCGTCCCTTCTGGAGGCTCTGAGGGAGAATCCATTCCATGCCTTTCTCCTTTGGTGGCTGCCGGCAGTCCTTGCATCCCTTGGCTTAGAGTAGCACAAATCCGGTCTCTTGCCTCGTCTGCACATGGGTCTTCATGTGGCCTTCTCCCTTCTGTCTGTCTGTGTGCTCCTTTTCTGTCTCTTACAAGGACACTGTTGGACACCAAATCTATGTCGTTGGACTTAGGGCCCATCCTAATTGAGGATGATCTCATCTCAAGATCCTTTTTTTTCAATTAATTAATTTATTTACTTTTGGCTGCGTTGGATCTTCGTTGCTGCGAGTGGGCTTTAGTTGCGGCGAGCGGGAGCTACTCTTTGTTGCAGTGTGCGGGCTTCTCCTTGCCGTGGCTTCTGTTGTTGCAGAGCACGGTCTCTAGGTGTGTGGGCTTCAGTAGTTGTGGCACACGGGCTCAGTAATTGTGGCGCACGGGCTCAGTAATTGTGGCACATGGGCTCAGTAGTTGTGGCTCACAGGCTCTAGAGCACAGGCTCAGTAGTTGTGACACATGGGCTTAGTTGCTCCATGGCATGTGGGATCTTCCAGGACCAGGGATCGAACCCGTGTCCCCTGCATTGGCAGGTGGATTCTTAACCACTCTGCCACCAGGGAAGTCCCTCAAGATCCTTGATTTCATCTGTGAAGACCCTTTTTCCAAGTAAGGTCACATTCACGGGTGCTAGGGGTTTGGACTTGGACGTATCTTTTTGAGGGGCTGCAGTTCTACCAATTACAGTCAGTGGAAGAGTATGTTTGCCTGCAGAACATGAACTGATGGGGTCTGAAGCCTGTAGAGCTGGTGGGACTGCCCTGCATGTATCTAGTGCCTGTTCCTGCTTCTAGACACATAACCCAAAAGATGGGGGCATAGAGAAAAAGATGTCGGTGAAGGACAAATAACGAGAAGAAAAGAGGTTGATCTAACATGCCCCAGAGATTGACTGCCCCACCAGGCAATCAAGTTTCCTGCTTCAAGAGAAATCTGATGTACCATGCCCACTCTCAGAATGGCACCCACAGGGATTATTGTGTGATGTGTCTGAAACATATTTTAAAAATAGGTCAAAATTAAGGCATGGCTGGGATTTGGGTCTGAGTCTGCCAGTTTTCTATGCCTCAGGCACAGCACAACATGTATTCTTGGAAAGGGTCAGTGCATTCCAGGAAGTGACCAGTAGCAGGGAAACAACTAAGGACTCCGGAGCAAAATGCAAAAGTTGGCCTGAGGTCACTGCTCCAACCAGAGAAGAATAGAGCAAAGGCCAGTCTGGGTCATAGTTCAGAGTAAAGGGAAGAGTAATACCCAGGATCTGTGCACTGCTGTATTCTCAAGGCCTGGAACAGTACCTAGCCCATCGGCGGTGTTCAGTAAGAATTTGTTGAGTGAGCAAATGATTCTTCAGAGATGGACACTGGGAAGGAGAAGGGGCCTGCAGTCCCTTATTCTCCCGTTCATTCTTCCTGCCTATCCTAGAGCCGTCTCAAAACCATTCTGATTGCCCCTGGCGCTGGTTTCGTCTTCTGAAAGAGGCAAGAACAGTCCTGATGGCGCCTACCTCATGGGGTCATTGTGAAAGACAGTGAGATAATGCATGTGAAGTTCTAGATGTGAGTTGTCCTTGCTGTCAGCAGATCTTATCCTCCTTGTGAGAGTTGGAGATCTCTGTCCGTTGCCATTCCTTTGCTGATTAAACAGTGTTAAGCTGGATATCCAGGAAGGCTGCATTATTATTAGAAAGGAGATGATATCACTTTCCAGCTTGTTTGGGGGGACCAGAATCTTGCTCTATCCTTGGCCAGCACCTCACGTTCCGTCCTTTCTGTATCACTCAGGCTAGCAGGGCCTTGGAGGCCCAACTTGACTGATGGTGCCAGCCCTCCCCCCATGCTGACTTCCTGGTTGCGGAGCAAACCAGGAACCACATCATCAACTCGTGTGGGTGAGAGGTGAGATGAGGCACGACACTACTGCCTTTCCCAGGGGGTGGCCACAAATAACCTAGGTTTCCGGAGCTGCTGCATCAGTCTTCCTCCTTTGCTCCTTAGGGTTGGCAGTGGAGAGAGCTGGAGTGGACACCTAGACCCAGTCCAGCCTTACTCTGCATTAACACATTTCAGCATCTGGAACAGAACTGACTGCTTTCAATTTGCAAATATATTTTGTCCACCTAATGTTTTTTAAATGTAAAAAAATTAATTGCCATCACTTTCAAAACAGAAGATTTCATATAAAAATCTGGATGTCCAGTACCTCTTGAAAACTTGGAAGATCTGGCCCCGCGCATTTTTGCAGGGCAGCAGAGGACCAAGTGGTAACCCCCAGGAGGCAGGCCTGCGTTCTACACTTGGCCACCATCTGGGCCATTCCTGTATTTTTGCATATGCATTTCTGTGGCCTGTTGCTAGAGAAAGGCAAGTGAAGTCAGAATGTGAATAAAGGCCAGAAACAGACCCATGCCTCTAGGAATTTATGACAAAAGGGGCATTTCACAACTGGGAGGGGTTGTATTATTCAGTTAATGGTGCTGGTCAGTTATACCTCAATTAAAAAAAAATAACGGTGCTGGATCATATAGCTATCCAACTGGAAAAAAATGAAGTCTGATCCCTAAATATAAAAAACAAAACTAAAAAATATTGGGGAAAAAGGAGATTTGGGGGATCTTGGAATGGAGAAAGCCATCAAAGAAAAGGTTACTATACTTGGCTACATAAAAATTTTAAATATCTATGAAAAATAATACCTTTAAAAAAGTGAGAAAAGGTAAATGACAGGCTGGAAGAAAATATTTGCAACATCTAAAACAGACATAAGGGACTGTCAACTGAAAAAAAATGCATAACCTAAAAGTTGAGAATTATGGTTTATTCAGCAGACTTACTGAGTACTTAAGCCCGGGATACAGCTTCTCAGATAGCTCTGAGGGACTGGTCCAAAGAGGTAAGGGAGGAGCCAGGATATATAGCAGTTTTTGCAAAAAAAAAAGGAAAGAGAAAAGAAAAACCCAAAACAGGTAATCGAACATCAAAAGATTACTGCTAACTTTTTAAAAAAACCAGACATCTCAAGTTAATGAATTTAGCACTTTTCTGTGTATGGGAAAATGCAAGAGTCTGGGCTTATTGAAATTATCCCTTTGATATGCATCTTAACTAGGGACCAGTATCCTGTTTTTCTGCATCCTGACTCTCCTCAGGGTGAGCAGTCGTGGGCAGCTGCAGGGGCTCATGACTTGATGGTCACAACATCCTTTGTTTACTGATATTGCAGGCGACATTCTTTGTCCACAGAATCTAATTTTTAAAAGAGCACTTACAAATTAATGAGAAGAGCAGCCAATAGGAAAGAGCAGAGGTTAACTGCAGAAGAAAAACAAACAGGTAGCTGTGCCCTGGTGCAGCTGTGGTGGGATGGAAGCATGCTGGACTTGTTATCAGATCAGGGCTGTCCATTTATATGAAACAGATTCAAGTTATTTGAGGGTTTTTATTTTTTCTGCCATGCATGGGGGAGAGGAGAAAAATGTGTAGTGGTACTGTCTTGTTTTAACAGATATCTGACTGATAAGGAACTATAGTAATGGTTATACTCTATTCAGGACAGCAGTTTTCATTTCCTGGGGCTGCTGTAACCAACTGAGTGGCACAAAAATCTATTGTGTCACAGTTCTGGAGGTCATAAGTCTGAGACCAAGATGTCAGCAGCGTTGGTTCCTTCTGAGTGCTGTGAGAAAGAATCTGTTTCGGGCCCCTGTTTTAGCTTCTGGTGGCCTCAGGTGTTCCTTGGCTTGTAGATGACATTCTCCCTACGTCTTCACATCATCTTCCCTCTGTGCATGTCTGTCTCTGTGTCCAAATTTCCCCTTAGCATAGTGGATTAGGGCCCACCCTTAATGACCTCACTTTAACTTGATCATCTGCAGAGACCCCATTTCCAAATAAGGTCATATTCACAGGTACAGGGCAGGGGATGGGGGTTAGGACTTCAGCATCTTTGGGGTGACACAGTTCAACCCATATAGCAGCAGCCAATCAGTATGACAGTTTTTTAAGAGGTAGTTTTTATGAGGTATGGCAACAACTTCCAAAGTCTTAGAAGACTTACAAAACCCCCCTATTTAAATGATACTTACAAGGGCAGATTTATTTTAACAGAAAACAGAAGAAATGAGTTACCAGTTACAAACATTCATACAAATCTCCAATATCAATTCTTGAGAAAGATCTTAATTTAATACCTTGTCTGACTAGATTATTTGGCTTTGTTTTGTTTGTCTTGGCGGGGTCCTAACCACTCTATGGCCAGGGAATTCCCCTTGGCTTGGTTTTAAAATGCAGAACAGTGTCTCTCCTTCCACATCGTCCGCAGGAGAGAGGGAATGTTGCCATATCTTTCTGAGGCTCCTTTTGTTAATTATGAAGACTTACATTTTTTAAGGCTCATCTCTGGAATTCTGTTATGTGGCCTATGGAACTCAATTTTACTAGGAAACGTAAATGGAGAATGGGCTAAAGATGATTTGACTTAACAGTGAAGCAAGGATCCTGCAGCATTTTTTTCCCACAGGCTCAAGCCTGTAAACTTGATACGTAACCTTGAACAAATCCCCTGAGCTCAAAGCTCGCCTGTAAAATGGGGACGATGATAATAATAATCCCAATTGGCGGCTTCCCTGGTGGCGCAGTGGTTGAGAATCTGCCTGCCAATGCAGGGGGACATGGGTTCGAGCCCTGGTCTGGGAAGATCCCACATGCCGCGGAGCAACTAGGCCCGTGAGCCACAACTACTGAGCCTGCGCGTCTGGAGCCTGTGCTCCGCAACAAGAGAGGCCGCGATAGTGAGAGGCCCGCGCACCGCGATGAAGAGTGGCCCCCACTTGCCGCAACTGGAGAAAGCCCTCGCACAGAAACGAAGACCCAACACAGCCATAAATGAATAAGTAAATAAAATTTAAAAAAAAGAAAAGAAAATAATAATAATAATCCCAATTGTGATAAGGTGTGTGAGAGAGGATGGGCATGGGGGGAGGGGCTTGTTTTCCCTCCAGTTTAGGGAGCTTTCACAGAGCTCCGTCTCTACCCAGGATGACCAGCCAAACTAAGGCAAGTCCTTTCCTCCAAAAAAAAAAAAAAAGAGAGATTTGGAGGCAGGAAAGTAGCCAACGTGGGCAAGTCCTATTCGAGTCCACGCCGGACTGGGTCCTCCCTCCTGGCTTCTGCCACTGGCACAAGGTTCAGTGCCCTCTGCCTATTCACACGTCCAGCCACATTCCAAGCCCTTCAAGGTTGAATGCACCTCGGTTCTCCATCTGCCCCCCCGGGGTGGTTCAGGAGTGCAGTGGACAGAGCAACTCTGTTTTTCAAACACACTTCTGCTGTGGTCAGAACACTTCACATGAGATCTACCCCCCTTAACAAACTTGAAGTGTATTGTTGACTGTAGGTGGAGTGTTGTATAGCAGATCTCTAGGATTTAATCATCTTGCATAGCTGAAACTATATACCCCCTTGAATAGCAACTCCCCATTTCCCCCTCCCCCCCAGCCCCTGGCAACCACCATTCAGTCTCTGCGTCTATGTGTTTGACTGTTTTAAAAAATACTTCACGTGAGTGGGAGTGGAATCACACAGTGACTGGCTTATTTGATCTAGCATAGTGTCCTCAAGGTTCATCCACGTTGTCACATATAGCAGGATTTTTTCTTTTTTAAGCCTGAATAAAATTCCCTTATATGTATACCACATTTTCTTTATCCATTCATCTGTCAGTAAATATTTAGATTGTTTCCACATCTTGGCTATTGTGAATAATGCTGCAGCAAACATGAACGTGCAAATACAGATCCTGATTTCAATTCTTTTGGATAAATATGCAGAAGTGGGGTTGCTGGATTATGTTTTTTTAATTTCTATTTTTAATTTTCTGAGGAACCTCCGTGCTGTTTTAATAGCAGCTGCATCATTTTACATTCCCACCAACACTGTACCAGAGTTCCAGTTTCTCCACATCCTTGCCAACACTTAGCTTTTGTTTGTTTTTAGTAATACCATTCCTAACAGTTGTGAGGTGGTATCTGCTGTGTGGTATGTGGGATCTTAGTTCCCCAACCAGGGATCAAACCCGTGCCCCCTGCAGTGGGAGCGCAGAGTCTTAACCACTGGACGGCCAAGGAAGTTCCCCTTTGTGTATTCTTTAATTGGTCTATTTGTTTTTTTGCTTTTGAGTTGAAGGAGTTCCTTAAATACTTTGAATATTAACCCCTTATCAGATATATGGTTTGCAAATATTTTGAGAGAAGATGGGAGACTCAGAGATTGATGCTTTAGTGAATATTTTCCACTTACGACTTTATCAAAACTAGCCTAATATTGTGGAATAGAATCTGCTTTTTTGCAGCTGTAGGGGAAGAAAAAACATTTTCTTTTGATATTTCTGAGATTCTATTCCCGGTAGTTTTTTGAGGCTACACATTGGAATGTCATTAGTTAGCTCTGAGACAGGAAGGGGGAGGTGTCTGAGAAGCTCAGACTTAAACTCTTGCTTCCAAATTATTCTGCATGCTTTCTGGACATTTGTGCAACAGACCATTTAAAGCATGGTTTGCCAAGGTGAGCTTCAACACTGTGTGGGCCAGTTACCTCTGCACAGTTATTTTAACCTTTTCAGATTTGGTGGCTTTGGGTTGTATCAATAGAATTTTAAGGGGAAACATTTTGGTGGGGAGGGGAGCCCTTTTTAAATATGTGATTTACACATCTTTCCTTTTGTTTTGGAGAAATTTTCCAGAAATTGATTTGAAACCTGAGATACTTTGAAATATACAAGAGTAAGAACCCTCTGTTGTTCACAAGTTAGCCAATGGCAGAATAAGTTTGTCCCTGGAATCTTCTTCTGAATTTTATCCAAAATTCTATTCCTTTGAATTATTGAAACTTGGTTTCTTTTTTTGGTTCCTGGTTCCACTTTATCATTGTTATCTTGGCACTAATCTTTGTTTACCCAGGCTCTGACATTTTTACCCTGGAATTAATTACCCCAGATGGTCTGCTCTGCTGTGTTTTCCTAGCAAACAAAGTGGACAGGAAATCTGAGCTTCCTGAGCCAATTGGCTTTCCGCTTTAATATGAGGCTTTGCGTTTTACAGAGGCATTTATCTTATGTCTACTTTTCTTATTTATAATTGATTAAATATATGTATTTTTTGGTTTAGATCGAATTATATTTTCTCTTTTTCCATTTGAAATTTGGTCCTGACATTTTGTCTTTTGCTTCCCCAAGTCTCCTTTGTAGAATCTTCCCGTTCTATTTAATTTGAACTGGTACATCCTTTCTGTCGAGTAGCTCCTTGTTCAGAATAACTTCTCCGCTGGTCTAGGATCTCTTTTCACTTTTAGACACTTCCCTTGACATAACTAGCAGATGAGCCTCTTATCAGCCTTTCCTCCTTGGGTTTTGCGCAGGTGGGTCATGCAGTGACCAGGTGTTTGCCCCCCTCTTTGCTCTTCTTTGGAGGATGTCCCCTTTCCCTATGCCTTTCTCCTGATGCAGTGACAGGAATCCTGGAAATGGCTGCCTTAATTGCAGGGACCCCTAGGATCTTGCCTCAACACTTAACGCACATCACCAGTAATAACCCTGAAACACTGTCTCTGCCCTCAGTGGAGTGGAGGGAGCCAGTCCTGACACCTGGCAGCTGCCACCCTTCCGCATCTCCAGATGCAGGTATTCTCTGTACCAGGGAGAGAGCCTCCTTGAAATCTATCAGTCTTGGCTTTCCCTCTTCCATCTCTCCTCACCCACCCACTTCTCTAGCCTATCTCTTTCATCCATCCATTTGACATTTATAAACACCAACCATGTGCCAGGCATCATGCTGGTTTACCATCAAGTCATCGGTTGTGATAGAGAGTGCTAAATGCTGAAATAGGGCACAAAGCAAAGATTTACAAGGGATCCACACAAAGGTCACTTAAGCTGAGTTTTGAAGGACTGTTTGCAGTTCACCAGTGAACATTCTCCATTCTGCCTCCTTTGCATCAGAGGACTTCTTACAGGGGAAATAGACTTGGTAAGATCCTCAGTAGAAAAACCTGGCAGATACCACCTTAACGCAGTGATCAAATGAGCATCCCCATTGTTGGTACAACTACTGGTGCCTCCTGATATGATGCACTGAGAAGAACACAACGACATTTCTCTGATGTTTCTACCAAAAATGCATCACCTGAATGTAATTATGAGGAAACATGAAACCAACCCAGATAGAGGGGCATCCTACGAAATAACTGGTCAATGTTAGGAAGACAAAGAAAGACTGAGAAACTGTTGTGGTTAAAGTAGGTGAAAGAGACATGGCAAATGAATTCAGTGCGTGATCCAGGACTTTCTTTTCAGTGGACATCACTGGGACAATTGGCAAAATCTGATGTTATATTATTATATCAATGTTAATTTCCTGATATTGAGACTTGTGCTGTGGTTATGGAAGAGAATGTCCAGAATGTTTTTAGGAAATACACACTGAAGTATTGGCAGGGAAAGGGGCATCATGTCTGCAACTTAAATGGTAAAGAAAAATAAGTGTGTGTGTGTGTGCATGTGTGTAGAAAGAGAGAGGGAGGGAGGGAGGGAGAGAGAAAAAGCAATGTAGTAATGTTAACATTTGGGGAAATCTGGGTGAGGAATATAAAGGAATTCTTTGTACTGTTCTTGCAACTTTTCTGTAACTCTGAAATGATGTCTCCACCCCACCACAAATTTTTTTAATTGTCAGAGTCCCACCAAGAGGACAGACAGCTTTGCCTTCTTGTGACCAGTCCTTAGGTCTGGGGACCTGTGAACATGGGGATACAGGGCAGTAACTCTTAGGCTTGCAGAAGCAGGATTCCATGCAAGTATGGCCACGTCATGCAGCTTGGGGAATCTTAGCTCCCCGACCAGGGATTGAAACCAGGCCCCAGCAGTGAAAGCTCAGAGTCCTAACCACTGGACCACCAGGGAATTCCCATGCAATCAGTCTTCATCGCCCAGGTTGCAGATCCCAAAAGGTGACTGAAAGTCCCCAGCCCCTGTGCCATTTTCCTCTCTGTACATAAGTATATTTCAGGGATTCAGTAGAACGTAGTGTCTGACAAATCCCTGTGCAGATAAACAGACACAGAGCCAGAATTCTCACAAGTACCACAGACAGTTTCTATCCCACTGACCAAGCTTCACCCTCAAACAGTGGTCCCCCACAGAGAACAATTCTTCCTTCCCGGTGGTTGAATCCTTCAATGACATTCCTTGCTGTACAGCAAGGGTTCTCAACCTGTTTCTGTGAAATGCTCTGTGGAGGCAGGAAGGTATAACCCTTGAGTTTTCTCCATTGTAGAAAATTAAGCTCTATATTCTCTCTTTCTTCACACTTGGTTTTTTCCTTTTTAAAAAATTAATAGAATTTATTTTTGAGAGCAGTTTTAGACTCACGACAAAATTGAGCACGAAGTACATAGAGTTCCCACCTACCACCACCCCCCATACACACACACAGCCTCCCTCACCATCAACATCTGGCATCAGTGTGGTATGTTTGTTATAATCGTTGGACCAACATTGACACATTATTATCATCCAAAGTCCATAGTTTACATAGGGTTCACTCTTGGTGGTGTACATTGTATGGGTTTTGACAAATGTAAAATGACATGTGTCCACCATTATACTGTCATATGGAATAGTTTCACTGTCCTAAAAATCCCGTTGGCCCTCCCTCTCTACTCTCTAATGCCTGGCAACTGATCTTTTCACTGTCTCCATAGTTTTGCCTTTTCAAGAACGTCATATAGTTGGAATGATAGAGTATGTAGCCTTTTCAGACTGGCTTTTTTTTTTTTTTTTGGCTGCGTTGGGTCTTCATTGCTGCGCGCGGGCTTTCTCTAGTTGCGGCGAGCGGGGGCTACTCTTTGTTGCGGTGCGCGGGCCTCTCATTGCGGTGGCTTCTCGTTGTGGAGCACGGGCTCTAGGCACGCGGGCTTAGTAGTTGTGGCACACGGGCTTAGTTATTGTGGTGCACGTGCTTAGTTGCTTTGCGGCATGTGGGATCTTCCCGGACCAGGGAGCAAACCCGTGTCCCCTGCATTGGCAGGGGACTTAACTCCCCCACTCACAACACAGCAAGAGTCTGGACTTTCAGCTGGTTGATGCTGGAATGGGATGAGACGCTTGGGGACCTTGGGATAGGTGAGCATATTTGGCATGAGGGAGGAATGTAAGTAATTTGTAACCAGAAGGCAGACTCTGGTAGTTTTAAAATATACCCACAAATTCCTTTTTTGTTTTTTTGGGTTTTTTGGCTGCATGCAGGATCTTAGTTCTCTGACCAGGGATCAAACCTGCGCCCCCTTCAGTGAAAGCACAGAGTCTTAACCACTGGACCACCAGGGAAGTCCCCCCACAAATTCTTGATACTCTTTCCCTCAATAAGTGAAGCTTAATTCCCCTCGCCTTGAGTGTGGGGTGGACCTAGTGACTTGCTTCCAACAAATAGAAATATGATGAAAGTGACAGTGTTTTTCCTCCAAGACTAGGTCACAAAAGGCACTGGAGCTTGCTCTCTTAGATGGTTCACTCTGGGGGCAGCTAGCCCTGAAGCAGCCCATGAAGAGGCCCTTGTGGCATGAGGCTTCCTGCCAGCAGCCCAATGAGTGAACCATATTGGAAGTAGATCCTCCAGCCCCAGTCAAGCCTTCAGATGACATCAAAAGACTTCAGATGACCCAGCTGACACTTTGACTATCACCTCATGAGAGAACCTGAGCAAGAACAATTCAGCTAAGCTGCTCCCAGATTCCTGACCCCAGAAACCATGTGAGATAATAAATATTTATTATTTTAAGCTGCTAAATCTGGGGTAATTTGTTATCCAGCAGTAAATAATATACCAGGTCTTTATCGAAAGAGGAAAATTACATATAGACTGGAAGAGTGGCCCCTTTATTTATTTACGTTACTTGCCTAGCTTCTGTAAGCACTTGAGTTTATGACTCCTACAGAATTACAAAATCACTTTCTCTAATTAGATTTTATCTATATCTAAGGCAGAAGTCATGACATCCCTATGTTTTGTGTCCCTTCCCCAGGATGACTGATTCAATAAGTCCGCCAATAAAACCTTGCTAGCTACCAGTGGTAGGAGCATAAGGAGGACATTGAATAGGGATTTGTGGAATGTCTGTTCTGCCTAATTTTCAAGACCCTGTATTACGTCCTTTGCTCAGAATATTTGCTTGTAACTAGGTTAGAAAATCCACAACTGCTGGTCAGGTATGGTAAGGATAAGAATCTCAAAAAAGACTCAAATAAAATAGAAATTAGTCATATATATTAAGTTGAATCATATGAAATTGCCAATATTTAACTGCTGAAACAGCAATATCATATGATTCAGCCTAATAATACATACATTTTTAACATATCCAGATCCACTCACAATTTGTCCCTGCACTCCTCCGGCTTGCTGGCATCATGGCTCTATCTGGAGGGATATTACCTGATACAGATCAGTCATGGGAGACCAGCCTTGCTGTGCAAGATGCCTGAATCCCAATAGTCATGGCTAGCACCGCCCAAGCCAGCTGTCACATGTCTTCATGTAACGTGTCTTTTGACCTTATGGCCTGATTTTACTATTTTCCTTTCTTGCTCTGTTTTAGTATGTTGTTACAGAGTGGAGGACATGGGAGATTGAGTAGAAAGCTGTAGCAGCCAGAGAATCAAGGCAGTGAAGTTGGGGGTGGTGGTGAAGGTGTTGGAGATGGTGGTGGTGGAGGTGGAAGAGTTGCAGCTGGTGATGGTGAAGGTTTTGGGGATGTTGGAGGTGGTGGAGGTGTTGGAGATGGTGAAGGTGTTGGAGATGGTGGTGAAGGTGTTGGAGATGGTGGTGGAGGTGCTGGAGATGGTGAAGGTGGTGGCGGTGCTGGTGGTGGTGATGATGGTGGTGGTGGAGGAGATGCAGGTGGTGGTGGAGGTGGAGTTTGAGTTGATGCTGGTGGTATCCAGGCACAGAGCTTTGTGAGTTCTCAGTCATCTGAGCTGGACGCCGAGGGTGGGATTGCTCCTGGGCACCCGGTACAGCCACACCCCCTACTGTGCTCTCCTTGTGTATCCTGCTTCTTACCCTGGAGCCATTTTGCCCTGAACCCTTCACGATAAATAAACCAGCAGGTTCATTAGTTATCTCTCTCTCCTGATTACTCCCCCACCTACTAATAACGAATGCTGGGATAGGGGAAACAAAGTTTAGAGAGGCTTAGCACTCCAGAGGTGTTTGCCTGTGCACAGTGTGCTGTGAGAGAGGTTGGGCAGGTTTGGGGACCAAAGGGCCCCTATAGGCGGGAAGAACTGGGAAACAAACTTGTTCTTTCTCCCTTCCTCTCTTTCTTCAAGTTATTGTCTTGTCTCAGCAACTGCAGGACGTGATAAACAAGAGACAGACAATTTATTCCACATCATCTCAGCTGTAGGCAAGGCAGGAACAAGGAAGAGGTGTGCAAAGCTGGCCTAAAATCCTCCCTCTCTAATTCCTTGCAGTCATGAGGGCCAACCTACTCAAGAGTTCAGGGGGAAGGATGGGGAGAGGGATTCAAATGAATGGACAGAACTTGGCGCCAGTTCAGAAAAGATTACAGAGATGCCTCCTTTCACTCAGGGTCCAGGACTTCCTCCTGATCGACAGCCGTGTTTGAGGCTACTTGCTCATTCACAGATTGGTGTACGGAGCTGCTGGAGGACATGGTGCCAGAGGGATGGCTCAGAATCAGACACCAGGACCTTGTATGGTTGAAGTAGCAGAGCGCCGCTGGGAAAAGACAAGGGGATGGGGGAGAGTGAAGTCGGAGAGTGCGAGGAAAGTGGCAAAGCAGGGTGAGGCCAAAGGGAAGAAGAGTCTCTAAGAACCTATCCCTGGGGATTGACAGCCCCTCCCTCCACACTTTCTCTTCCCTGACCCACCCGTGTTCCATGCTTCCCAGGGCCCTCCAGGCCACTCACCACAGGTGACATATAGGATAAACACCAGCCAACCAATGAAATAGCTCCAGCCGATGGGGATTGATAAATTCTTCTTCAGCTCGAAGATCCAGACGTTAATAGGGAACAGTATGAGGGTGAATAAAGTGAAGAAAACTGGGAGACAGGAAGCAAAGAGGTCTTATTTTCACCCAAGAATCCCAGAGGGACTCTTCCTCATCTGTTGAACTACAGCCACAAACCACAACTCCCATCAGTTCACACAGGGCATGCAGCCCCAGAGGTTCATGGGAATCAACCCCTCCACCTCCACCTTGCCAGTGACCAGGAAATGATGGAACTCAGTTCTCAGTCAACGACTACCAGTTCTGTTCTCCCACCACCCACAAAACCCCTACCCCACTCCCAAAGAAAGGAAGAGGGAGAAGCGCCAGGAAGATGTGTTAGGTGAAACTAAGGACCGTTTCCAGAGCTCGGGGGCACCTTCAAAGAAGCTCATGACAGTCCCAAGCCAGCCAAAGAAGGGCAATCTCTGAAGACCAGGTATGTACGGCAGGTGCAACCAGATGGTGAAGATGAAGCCCAGCCCCAAGGCCAGGCAGAAGGTTATCTTGGCCACCCCGAAAGCTGGGTGATTTGTCCACAGCTTAAAACTGTCTAGGGAAAATGAGAAAACAGGATGAACTAAACAATCACAAAAGACAAAATATAATCGAATGAGCAAATAAGAGAAAACGTTCAGGGCTGTAGATAACCAAAGAAATGCACATTTGAGATAACAGTAAAATATCACTTTCACTTATTAAATAGGCAGAGATTCTTGATATGGAGATTGTGCGATAATCCCAACCATACGAAAATAATTACCTCAAAAGAAAAACTGGACAGAGGACTTGAACTGCAAGTCTCAAAAGAACACGAATGTCCAATAAAGACATGAAACTCAACACAAAGAACTGCAAATTGAATGTGATTTTTTAATCTATCGAATTAGCAAAGATCAAAACAAAATTGATGATATCCAGTGTAGGAAAGGATTTAGAGAAAAGAGGTGCTTTCACACACTGCTGGTGGGCAGCATTTCTGATGGGGACCTGGCACAAACTGTCCCCCCAACACCTAAATTGTTAAAGCCCTTTGACCCAGCAATGCATCCTCTTGGAATTTATGTTAAGGAAATAATCCAAGATATGCATCAAAATTTAAGTACAGAGATCTTCTTTGCAGAGTTATTTGTATGTCTAACAATAGATTTGTTAAATAAGTTATCAGGTACTCACACATTAGATTGTTATGTGTTCACTAAAAATGAGGATATGATAGATCCTTGTCTCTAAATAGAATGTCTCTAAGAAGAAACTAAGGAGGGAACCTGGAAGCCAGAGGTGGGAGGCTCACTTCACTATGTAATCAGTTGTATTTTTTGAATTTTCACTGTGTTTGTATACTATGTAATCAAATTTTTAATATAGGTGATGTTATAGTATAATTATTTTATGATACAAATAAATGCTTACCACTGAAAGATGGAGTTTGCAACACAGAGCATGAAGAATGATTACAACTTTGAAAAACTAAAAATATATATTTGTTAAAATAAAAATAAAGATATATATTTATTTTATATAGATACACAAAAGATTGGAAGTAAATCTGTTACAATGTCAACTGTGATTATATCTGCGTGGAGAAATTTTAGGTGGTTTTTATTTTATTTCTTAAATTTTCTGCATTTCCAACAATAATTGTGCAACTTTTTTTAATAAAAAAAAGTATATATTCATGTATTTAAAGTTAATAGTCATAATGGAAAAGAATATGAAAAAGGGGCTTCTCTGGTGGCGCAGTGGTTGAGAATCTGCCTGCCAATGCAGGGCACACGGGTTCGAGCCCTGGTCTGGGAAGATCCCACATGCCACGGAGCAACTGGGCCCGTGAGCCACAATTACTGAGCCTGCGCGTCTGGAGCCTGTGCTCCGCAGCAAGAGAGGCCGCGATAGTGAGAGGCCCGCGCACCGCGATGAAGAGTGGTCCCCACTTGCCGCAACTAGAGAAAGCCCTCGCACAGAAACGAAGACTCAACACAGTCATAAATAAATAAATAGAAGAACGTGAATTTCTAAAAAAAAAAAAAAAAAAGAATATGAAAAAGAATATGAAACTGAATCACTTTGCTATGTAGCATAAATTAATACAACATTGTAAACCAGCTGTACTTAGATAAAATAAAATTTTAAAAAAGAATAAAGTTAATAGTCATTGCTGGCAAAGGTACAATGAAATAGCCTTTTCATACATTGTTAGTGGAAGCATAAATTATCATACTTTTTGAAAGCAACATGGAAAATTTTATTAAAAACCTTAAAGTAGTTATACTTTTTGATCCACTAAACCCACTTTGGGAAATCTGTTCTGAAAGATACTAAACACAGAAAAAACTTCATGATTAACAAACTCTGTTGGTCCTTTTTTCTCAAGTATGAAACTGGAAATAAATTTGCCAAGAATAGGTAAATAAAATAGTCAAGTAAAAGGTGATAAATCTATTAAGTTGAATAGTATAGTCATAACAGGGAAATGTTTATTATAGCTGATAAAGATAAATTTCAAGATAATATAAAATAGATAATAAAGATAATTTAAAAGATATAAAATAATTTATGAAGAATGACTATAACTATGTAAAAATCATTCAAAACTTGTTCAATTTTAGAAAAAGAAGCCTGGGAATTCCCTGGCAGTCCGGTGATTAGGACTCCACGCTTCCACTGCAGGGGGCACGGGTTCGATCCCTGGTCAGGAAACTAAGATCCCACATGCCGCATGGCGTGGCCACAAATAAATAAATAATCCTGGAAAAAAATGAGTGCTAAATAAATAGCCAGTAGTGACAATCTTTGAGTAGCCTGTAGAGCAAAAACGCATGTAGGTGCTTACATGAGTTTTTGAGCCAGACACACCTGAGTTTTAATTGTAAACCTCCATTATTAGATTGATACGTATGAATTTGCTCTTTTTGCAGGTGAAAAGAGGTCAAAAATTGCCCATGTCATGTGGTTCAACCTAATAGCTTTATGGCCCTGAGCAAGGTAACCTCTCAGTTTTCACATCTGTAATATAAGGATAGTCATCCCTAGCTCTTAGGATTGGTGGAGGGTTAAATTAAGCAAACAGAATAAGGGTGCAATAAATGATAGCTGTTGTTGCCCCAAATTTATTCAAATAAGGATGTGTTACTTTCATAATGGAAGTAAATAATAGCTGTGTAACTTAAAAAAAAAAAGTTAACGAGGTAAAGAAGTGGAATTGAGGGGTCAATAGCTCTTGTTTTCCACAGGTGCTGAGCAAGGAGGCCCAAACCTGGGAGGTGAGGGAACAGCAGACATGAAATTAACAACAATAGGGAATGAAGTAGCTGCAAGAACTCCAGGAAGGAAGGAGCAAGGTAACCAGACATGGAAACCCAGAGCTGGCCCAGAAAAGCAAAGCCTGAGGCCGGACGGAAGAACAGTGGTGAGAAAGTGGGCCTGGGGGAGAGCTTTCTGGGGACTCCTCAAGCTCTGGGTATGCAAGCCTCGAGGAAGGAAATCCCCACCTCCCTGGGGCTCTTCTCCCAGGATAACAGTGAATTGTGTCATTACTGAGTGATTCACGTGCCCCCTCATGCATTTCTGTAAGCACAGACTTGGCTGCGAGACTTAACAAAAAGCGGCGATACTTTCCATTGGGTCAGGAGAGTCAGTTTGGCCAGACTGGGGAGGAAAAAATGATCCTTGGGGGTCTCAGGGCCAGCGGAACCATCTTACCTGCCAAAAACGTGGGGATGACCAGAGGGAGGGGCCTAGAATACCGGGGTACAGATGTCGAGGCCAAGGCAGGCTAGAGCCCTGGGGTGGGTTGGGAGAGCAAGGGTCTCACCTTTCCCATTCTCTGAGTTGGAACAGCTCTTGGATTTGCAGATCTGCAGGAGCCCCAGGGACATCATGTGAACCGACGTGTCGATTTTGGTGCTAACATTCATGGGCCAGTGCTGGTAGAAACGGATCCTCGAGAGGTACAGCCATTTCTTGGAGAAGACCATGACCAGCAGCAGGATGAAGGCGATCAGGCTGAGCTCTGAGGCCAACACCTGCGACATCCAGCGAGAGCTATGTGTAATCCTCCACTGCAGGGGCATCGGAGAGACCCAGCGATGCTCCACGTGGTGGCCCATGGTCACCTGCCTGTTACTGTCGGGGGTGGAGACGCAGTTCGGCACCCCTTCGTCTCGTCCCAGGCTCACCTCCACCCCCTCCTGCTTCCCAGCCCTCCCAGCCCTTTCCAGGCTTCTGATGCTCATCGCTTTCTCCTCCTGACCCAGGGAACTCATCCCTAATGTCCCCTGTCCCCATCTTGAGCACCCCCTGACTCTCCTTCTATCCTCCACTCCATCTCCCCCTTCCCTTGCCAGGGTCAGTTGTCCCTCATCATTTAAATATTTTCATCAGGCAGAGCAGTGGCCACCACAGGGCCTGGGATCTGGGAAAGAACAACACATTCAGCAGGCCAGGGCCCCTAACTGCCATGGAATATTCCTGGGGTGGGGGGACGTCAAATGGGGGAGGGGGCCCACAGCTTCACCTCCAACTCTTTCTGGAAACCCTGCTCCCGCGGCCTCAACTCAGAACTGTGGGTTTGATGCCGCCCTTCGTCTAAGAGCAGTGGTCGCTGAGGGTCTCCTTTTCTCTTCCCACGTCCTCTGCCCTAACCCCACCCCCAAGTGCTCACTGATGAAGCAGGAGGAGGGAGAGGAGCTTGTCCCCAGGGAGACATTTGGAAATGCCTTCCACGGGTGTCACCAACCTTCTCCCTACTTCCCCCACCTCTACTCACTTCTGGTCCACAGTTGCCATTCCTTCCCCTCTTTTGACCTTTTTCCCTTCTTTTTTTCTCAGCACCAGAAGGGAAAGGACATAGGATGAGGAGAGGACATGGGGGTGTCACACGGTCTGAGAAGATTTTTCTAAGCTCCCTTTCAAGCTATAGCAAAATAAATCTGAGTCACCCGCGGCAGCCTGGTCACCGCGCCTTCCAGACCTCAGTCAGCCTCTGGAATTCTCACGACGAAGGAGCCTTTCAAATCTGGGATGTGAGTTTGGATCCCACCAGAGGTGGTTCACTTTGCAAAGACAGTGATACATGAGGTTAAGAACGCAGGCTTTCGGGTCCAGCAGGCAGAGGCATGGATAACGGGCCTTCCTCTTAATGGTCTTGTGACCTGCAGGATTCATATAGCTTCTTTTCTTTTTTTTTTGGTGCAGCTTGTAGGATCTTAGTTCCGTGACCAGGGATTAAACCTGGGCCCCGGCAGTGAAAGCGCCACGACCTAAACCACTGGACCGCCAGGGAAGTCCCCCTATAGCTTCTTTATGCCTCAGTTTACTCATCTATAACACAGCACAATAATACTCATCTAGATTTGGTTTGAGTATGGAATAAGATAATGAACAAAAAGCACTCTTTGGTAAATTCCCAGAAAGTGGAGTTATTATTGTTAAGTTGTTTTAACTGTTTTGCCCTCTTCTACTAGCAAACAGAGAAGGAGCAAAAAACACAGAGGTGTTTGGCAGGCATCCTTGCCGATGAGTGGCTGCAAATGAT
The DNA here is from genome assembly GCF_965194825.1 of Balaenoptera physalus. NCBI lineage: Eukaryota > Metazoa > Chordata > Mammalia > Artiodactyla > Balaenopteridae > Balaenoptera > Balaenoptera physalus. The sequence continues at coordinate 56,874,304 of NC_138901.1, read as the reverse complement.
GGAAGGGAACCAGAATTAGTTTAAGCCAAAGGGGAGTTAATTACAGATTGTGAGGTCACGTGCCCAGCTGGACCTCAGAATAGTAGGAATCAAGAATTCAAATCCTAAACGTATGGACACCAAGGCGGGAATGTGGTGGGGGGTTGGTGATGGTGGTGTGATGAATTGGGAGACTGGGACTGAGATACATACACTAATATGTATAAAATAGATAACTAATGAGAACCTGCTGTATAAAAAATAAATAAAATTAAATTAAAAAAACAAAACAGAATTCAAATCCTGTGAGGACTCTTCCTCTGTGTCTTAATCTGTTCGGACTGCTATAACAAAATACCAAAGACTGGGTAGCTTATAAACAACAGAAACTTATTTCTCATAGTTTTGGAGGCTGGAAGTCCAAGATCATGGTGCCGTCCATCATAGCCGGCATGGTCGGGTGATAGCCAGATTCGAGGTCATTGAGTTCTTGCTGCATCCTCACGTGGAGCTAGGGAGCTCTATGGGGTCTCTTTTATAAGGACACTAATCCTATTAATGAAAGTGGAGCCGCCTAAAGGCCGACCTCCTAAAACCGTCACCTTGTGGGTTACTCTCCCGACATATGAATTCGGGGGACACAAATATTCAGACCGTAGCACTTGGACTCTGGTCTTGCTCCTCCCTGAGTATCTTTTTTTTAAATTAATTAATTTATTTTTGCTGCGCTGGGTCTTAGTTGTGGCATGCGGGATCTAGTTCCCCGGCCAGAGATCAAACCCGGGCCCCCTGCATTGGGAGCGAGGATTCTTACCCACTGGACCACCAGGGAAGTCCCTTCCCTGAGCATCTTGCTCTTCCTCTGCAAACCAACCTCCTCCTCTGGTCCACATGGTGAGAAATGTGGCCCTTACATCGCGGGCTGTCCTTAGCCACCAGAGCCACGGGCTGTCTCTCTGTCCCAAGCCCAAACATTCTCTGGCCCTGCCAGGGACAAGTGCCATCCCATCAGCCATGGTCAGGGTCACCCGGGTCTGGAGGCTGACCTATGAACTAATGACAGATAGGGAATTGCTGGGCAAATTCCCTAGCTTCCCTGGCTGCAGGTTGGGATGACTCTGATGCAAAACTGAGGGAGCAGTTTTGGGGGGATGGGGGCTGGGCCTACCGGGAACGTCCCTCATGCAGAACTGGTGACCATCAGCACTGCGTTTTCTTCCTTGGATCTGTTTTAGTTTTTCCCGGAGTTCCTAAAAGTGTTTAATCACAGTAAGCCGTTCTAACAGCAACACAAAACAATATGGAAGAATCTTGGAAATAGGTTTCCTGAAGAATGTAACTCCCAGAAGACTGTACCATAAATATGATTCCATTTTTATAGAGCTCATAAACAAGCACAACTAAGCAAAACATTGTTGAAGCGTACATACTCTTATGACTGCATGGCATGTTTTAAAAAGCACTGGAATGATAAACATGAAATATCGAATCGTGGCTATTGCTCAGGGGAGACAGGGAAATGGGACAGGGAGGGTTACACTGGTACATAACATGTTATTGGCAATAGGTAATTTGTTCCTGAGTTGGGTGATAGGTACACAGGTATTCATTATATTCGAATCATTTATAACTAACATATATTTCATATAACCCTGTGAATGTATCAAATATTCTTTTTCAAAAGGTAATTAAAAGTAGTCCAACAGCATTTCCTCAAGAAAGGAAATATAATGTTAGTGATTACTAGCTCTGCAATGAAAGATATTTATACAGTCACAGTATGTAAGGTAAACACTCTTCATTGAGTTTCAATTTTTGAATCAACAGATGGACAAAACACGGAAAACTTAACTACAGCTATGAAAGTAAACATAGCTGTTATCAGCCTTGATGTTGCCACAGTAAAAGCCTAGAAGAGGTAAACTAGAAGGCGGAAGGAAGAGAAAGAGCCGAAGGGAAATGTGGGCGACCTGACAACAGAGTCTCCACGTAAGGTTGTGCAGGATGGGCACTGCACAAGAGCACGCAGCAAAGGAGGTGAGTGAGAACTGAACTCCAGTCAGCATTCTGCTCAACAAGCCGTGCCCCGCCAAGGGGGCTCCAGTGGCCTGGAGGAAGAGGCGCTTTGTTCTGTATCTCATAAAGGTGCTGTTCTCTGCCAAGTCAACTACCCCTACATCTATTCAGAAGGGCTGCCTTTTAACCACAAGGTTAAAGGCACAAAGACCCCTTATGGGCTAGCAGCAGTGCTAGCCAATTATCTTTTTTTTTTTAATTAAATTAAATTATTTTTTAGCTGCACCGCGAAACATGAGTGATCTTTCCCTACCAGGGATCGAACCCGTACCCCCTGCAGTGGAAGCACAGAATCTTAACCACTGGACCGCAGGGAAGTCCTGGCCAATTATCTTGTAAGGTTTTGTATCAGTGAGAGTTCTTTGGTTGCAAGCGCGAACCCAGACGAAGTAAAGAAAGAAGGAATGTATTGAGGCGATACTGAATAAACACAGATCAGGGGGAAGCAGAACATCCAGGCCTAGAACTAAACAGACACCAGGGGAGCATGGACGTATCATTAGCATGAGCTGGTCTCTCTTCCCACTGTTTCCCCCCAGTTCCCCCCAGACCTCCATCCTTGTCTATTCCTGGGCAGGGTTCCAAATCCCAAGAGTCTGATTGGCCTGGATGCCTTGACTGACAGCCCACCAGAACCGCATGGATTTGGGGAGGGATCGTTCCCCAAAAGAAAGGAAGCTGAGCAGTCAGCAAATAATGATCACTTGCTCACACAGGTACAGAGATGCAGCCAGAATGGAGTGCAAGGCTGGGAGCTTTCTGAGAAGGAAGGTGCCCCACTGTTCCATCCGTAAGGGCAGGTGCTTAGACATCCTTAGGAGACAATAGCCTCTCAGTGCCCATGGGCAAAGCCGACCTGGAGAACATGGACTTGGGCTTAGAACATGGACTCGAGAACACAGGCTTATTGGTCACTCCTTGACTGTCCACGTGGACGTGCTTTGCTACCTGCATTACACTCAGAAACAGTCCTACCCCAGGCCAGCTCATCCCGGTACAAACACCAGCATGAATCTCCTTTGTGGTGAGCTCCCAGACCCATGGCATTGCTAGGACATTTCAGTGGCCAGAATTCATTTCAGTGGCTGCAATGTTCCCTCCCTTTCACATCTATGAAATATGCATCCTTCCTTCATGTGGGCCTGTCGTTGCTGGTGTTCCTCAAACTCTAATGTGTGTACTCCTGGCCTGGGCATCTCATTAAAATGCGGACGCCACACTTCGGACAGGCTCCCAGGTGGTGCCCATGCTGCCAGCCCAAGGATAACACACTGAGTAAAGAATGAGTCTGTAAAAGATCTGGGTTGCTAGGTCCACTCTCCTCCCAGGATGCCTTTGACCTTGAGGCTTTGGGCACATGGGAGAATAATGGGCAGACCCACTTGCCAGTGTGTGTCCTGCTTGCTTGGTTCTGCCCCTGTGGGACATTCCATCGCCTTCTATATACCAACTAAACAGAAGTAGGAAGAAAAAAATGGCTGCTTAAAACAAAGCAAGAAGTGACTGCAGGGACTTCCTTGGTGGTCCTGTGTCTAAGACTCCATGCTCCCAATGCAGGGGGCCTGGGTTTGATCCCTGGTCAGGGACCTAGATCCCGCATGCCACAACTAAAGATTCCATGTGCCACAATGAAGATCCCACATGTTGCAACTAAGACCCAGCACAGCCAAATAAGTAAATAAATAAATATATTTTTTTTTAAATGACTGCAAAATAAAGAATTTCTGCTCTTGGGAAAATGCAGTTAGAAGAATGAAAATATAAGCCACAGACTGGGAGAAAATATTTTCAAATCACATATCTGATAAAGGACTAATATCTAGAATATTTAAAGAACTCCTAAAACACAATAATAAGAAAATAAACCCACCCAGTTATTTTATTTTTTTTTTACCCACCCAGTTTTTAAAAGGCCAAGATATTTGAACAGACACTTCACCAAAGAAGATATGTGAATGGCCAATAAGCACATGAAAAGATACTCAGCATCATTAGTCATTAGGGAAACACAAATTAAAACCACAGTGAGATAGCACCACACACCTAATAGACCGGCACGCAAAACAAAAACAACAAAACTGACAATACCAAGTACTGGCCAAGACACAGAGCAGGATACCAACCAGGACTCTCATACATCGCTGGTGGGAATGTAAAATGGTACAGACGTTTTGGAAAACAAACGGTCAGTTTCTAATTTTTCTTTTTTTAATTAATTTATTATTTATTTATTTATTTTTGGCTGCGTTGGGTCTGTTGCTGCGTGCAGGTTTTCTCTAGTTGCGGTGAGCAGGGGCTACTCTTCGTTGTGGTGCGCGGGCTTCTCGTTGCAGTGGCTTCTCGTGTTGTGGAGCACGGGCTCTAGGCGTGAGGGCTTCAGTAGTTGTGGCACGTGGGCTCAGTAGTTGTGGCTCTCGGGCTCTAGAGAGCAGGCTCAGTAGTTGTGGCGCACGGGCTTAGTTGCTCCGCGGCATGTGGGATCTTCCCCCACCAGGGATTGAACCAGGGCTAAGGTTACAGACCTAATAAGTGGTAGAGCCAGCATTTGAATCTGGACAGTCTCACTCGAGAGTTTTGGGTATATTCAAAGCATCCTGGAAAAAAAATCAGCAATATTAGCTTTATGGAAAATCAGTCTCTGGTCCTGCTCCTGAACCCAAGGGCTCTTTGCCTTTGCAGGCCAGAATCTGACCCCTGCATTACAAGCCCTCCCTCCTACGTTTCTTCTCTCTCCCTCTCTCTCTAACCCACTTTGTCTTCCTCTTTCTCCAGTCCATCCTCCTTTTGATTTGGGCACTTAGCTGAGATTCAGGAAATGTTTATTGGTTTTAATTGACATTTCCCCAACACCTGTCAGCACTTCTCTCTGATTCTCACCTCTTCTCAGCCTACTTTGTTTCTTCTCACCCCAAATATGAATAGAAAACAAATTTTCAGAAATGAATCGGTTTCCTCCCCAAGAGAAAATGCTTCTGAGCTCTCTGGACCAGGGCTCACGGTAGTTCTGTGGTCTGGGCAATAAACTGAAGGACACAGACAGGCTGCCTCTATGCATTCTTGGTTTAGAGTCGGTTAAACTCAAGGTTGCCTCCCTTTGTGAATCTGGAAAAGCATCAAGGCAAGGCTGAGTTCCCAGTGACAGAGGTGCGTGCAGGGACCGATGGAAAATGCCAACCCGGCCTCCGAAGCTCGGGAGCTGAGCGCCTAGGTGACCAGTAGGGTCCGAAGTTGATAATCTGCTAAACGCCTGCCCTGGGAAGGCGGGGCGACAGCAAGAGTTCGGCGGGTCAGCGCGGGGAGGGGGCGGCGGCGTGCGGTTGACTGCAGACGAAGAGCTTGCGCCTCAACTTCGTGAGGATTCCTCCGTGGGGGGAGACGGAGCCTGGCCAGATGTCCTGCTAAGGCTGGGTGCGGCCTGGAGGCGGGGCCAATCCCGGGGGCGGGGCCATGGAGGGTCCTGGCCACGCCCCGGGGTGAGGGGAGTCCGGGTTGGGTCCCAGTGAATCCTCGAGGAGTTCTGCCCCTCTGCTTCCCTTGTTCTGGCCTGGGGCGCTCTCGGGCCGCTGGAGGGTGGAGAGCGGGTAGTTTGGGGAGGACGTACTGGGGAGCCAGGACGGGGAGGCCTCCGGGAGTTCGCTGGAGACGCTGTCGGAGGAGAGGTACTCCTGCGCCGGGATGCTATGCCTGCCTGGGCGGCTGGCCAACACGGAGAACAGGAACCAGCAGATACCACTGTAGCTGACGAGATGCGAGCCCTGCGAGGAAGGAGGGAGAGAGAAAAGCTTTCAGGGATGGACAGAGAGCCAGGCTGAAGGGCTGTGGAATGGATCGCAGGAAGTGGGCTGGAGGGGTCGGTGGGGCTAAAAGGAGAGGAGAGAACGCTAATGAGCAGGCTGTGGGGAGAAGCGGGCTCCTCTCAAAACACCTGTTGCTTGAGGTCATGATTGCAACCAGCCTCACCTGCAATAATGGCCACAAGGATGTTGACCCAGAGCCCATAGAAGGGCCAGCGCAAAGGGAGGTCGGAGCCCTATCCTATCAGCATTATCGTCGACTCCCCAAATATGGAGGCCACAAATATGAGGAGCAGGGCTGTGAGTGGAGAGAGCACATACTGATTCAGAGAAAGCCTCGCAACAAGAACCCAGCCTCCCCAGTCTGTCTCTCCAGTCACCTCCGCCAGGTCTGAGACACACGTGAGCCTTTCCTAAGCCTGTGAAAATGTTTGTTTCTTCCACCTCCCCAGAATGATAGAATATGAAGGAATGGGGCAATGGCAGCTCCAGGATGCCCCAAGCCAGTCAGTGTACCTCTCTACCACCTGGGATGTTAGTAACACCACCATGCCTGGAATGCCAGACAGGGCAGCACTGAGAGACACTTCTCCTCCCATGGGTCCTCATGCCACACCTACAAGGAAATTGCAGAAGGCAGCCAGAGGGGCAAGAAAGGGGAGGAGCCACACAGGATGGAGAGGATGATGGACATCAGGAGGAGGCTGTACACAGAGAAGTTGATGCCTGGCAGAGGGTGTTCAGGAAAGGGAGGGAGAGAACTTAGGGGAACTAATACTAAGTGACTTACTGCCACCTGTACCCCCTCCCTTTTTTTTTTTTTTTTTTTGGCCACGCTGCAAGGCATGCTGGATCTTAGTTCCCCAACCAGGGATCAAACCCACGCTCCCGGCAGTGGAAGGGTGGACTCTCAACCTCTGGACCGCCAGGGACGTCCCATACCTTCCCCCGCCCCCACCATCCATTATTCCATTTTCTCTTTCTTACCAGGGCCCCATTCCTTCTCCCATCCACTTTCTCCATGCTGCTGGTGGTCCTCGTTCCCTCACATCTGCCTCTTTCATGCCCCTCTACCCTCTCCGACAGGCCTGCAGAATGCAGACCCCTCCAGGACCACACACACACACTCAGGTCACCCCAAAATGGAAAGGGGCCTCTGAGATAGCAGAAACATGACAGTCCCCTTCCCTCCCTGTCTTTCCGTCTCTTTGGAACATGCGGTTGTATTTTGTCTTTACTTCCCCCAAACAATTCTTCACTGGTCTCCATCTCCCCATCATCCCAATATTAGAACCTCTGACTTGGAGCCTGGAGGCTTCCTTTAGTGGCAGGACTCGGGGAGGGAGTGAGGAGTTGAGACGGAACATATATGGGGCACATGTGCAGCTTTGTGTCTGCCTCTGGATGTGTGTCTGTCTGTCTCTGACTATGTCAGAGGAAGAGGGGAGTTTGTGTGGAGGAACTCCCGCACCAGGAAAGGAAGGAGCCCGTAGGCCAGCTCCCTCCCCATGACCGCTGCCTTCTCTTTCTGGACTTCAATCCCCTTGCGACCACCCCTAGAGTGCCCTCTGCCCAGATCTTCCCAGATGCTCCCTTCTTGTCATTTGGGTCTCAGCTCAATGTTACCTCCTCCAGGGTCTTCCCCAAAGCCACATACACACACACACACACACACACACACACACACACACACACACACACACACATACACGGCACTCTGTATCATAGCCTTTGCTATATTTTCTTCATAGCATTCACTGCTACCTGATCTTTTCTTACTTACTAACTTGTTCACTTAGTAACTTCCCCCCACCTGCTCCCCCAGAATGTAGGCTCCTTGAGGTCAAGGCCTTTGTCTGTTTCATCTCTGTGTCCCCAGATCCTAGAAGAGTGCCTGGCACATGGAAGGCACTCAATAAATAGGTGTAGAATTGAAATGAATTAGACACAGAGATGCTTGCTGGTCAGTAAAGGATCTTTATTGCTGACTGATTGCCCTTTGTGTCCTTCTTGCTGCATCTTCATCCCCTGCCAGAGCCCCATCCATATCTGGCTCTGCCTGTCCTCTTCCCCAACCTGCAGCAGCTCTCTGCTTCAGCATCTGCAACCCTCCTCTCATCACACCGCCATAGATCCCTCAGGAGCTATGAGTGCGCCAACACACCTTGCACCTGGTCTCCAAGCCCCAGTTCCCAGCAGAGCTGAGCCCTGCTCTCAAAGGATCCCTTTTCAACCAGCCCCTCCCCCCTAATAAAGTCACATTTGGAAACCACTGCTCCTTTAAGCACATGCTCCCTGGAGAGCCTCAATGCAGCTCCACCATTTATTGAGGGTTTCTCATATGTCAGGCACTGTGCTAGGTGAATCTCCAAAGTCATAGACATGCCAAGTGCCAGTGCCTTTCTCCCTCTCAGTCTCCCAGAGTCCTTGCACCTCCAGTGGTCTGCGTGGCGGTTTCTGTCCTGGGCAAGTTGCCATGCATGAGCTGAAGGGAAGGTGTGATGGCTCAGCTCAGGGACGACCTTGTGCCAGGCCTGGGACCCCAGGTGCCAGCAGCTGTCTGCTCCGCTCTGTCTCCATTCCTCACCTCCTTCTGGCATTGTGCGGGGGCAGTTTCTCATCTGGAAGCAGATGCTCTGGGTGGGATTAGGCAGTAATGCTGGTTCTCTGTTCTCTCCCCACTGCTTGGCCCAGTGTTTCTGTGAAAGGACCAGGATGAAGGCAAGAAAGCCCTAGAGGCTCAGCTGGCCCGAGATCCACAGTTCCTGTTTCTTCACTCAACCCTGGGACCCAGAGCCAGTTTGAAGCCCGAGGCTGAGGCTGAATGGCTGGTTATCGTTCAGGTTGGAGGATCTGCAGGCAGGGATTATGGAGGCCAAGCTTTGGGCAAGGAGAAGGGCCTGCAAGCTTCAGGAGGCCTCGGACCCCAGTTACTGGCCATCTTCAGCCCCTTGGACTCCTCTGCCAGGCTGCTTGGCTGCTCTACAATATCATCCCCCAACTGTCATGGGACCCTGGCCTCCAAGAGACCCAGAACCCAGGCCTCTCATCCCCAGCTCTGGCCTCTGCCTGCCAACCACACCCAGCACATTCTCCACTGGAGCTCAGACCTAGTGTCTTTCTTGAGGAGACTAATAGGAAAAATGGGGAGTGAGGGGAGAAATAGAAGATTCAATCATCTGGGAAGGGGGCAACACCACACACACATCATGTTCAGCAGAATCACCTTCCTTGATACATATACAGACATAGGCACACACACACAGATTCTCTGAGACACACACTCCAGATTCTTCTAGAAGAGAGGAAGTGGCTTAAGAGGACACCGGAGGCACCCCAGGAATGGAATCTAATACTTCCCAGACTTAAACGGCAAGACGGTCGTTGCTATAGCACCAAGCAGGGTTCCTACTGGTCTCTTGCACCCAGATCACCATCTTCTTTGGCTGGATGTGTCCCTACTGCTGGCTATTTTATCCTAGGACTTTACCTCCAGTGCAGCCCTCTTTTAGCTGCACTGCCCTAGCTTCGCTTTCTTGGCTGTGAGCATAGCAGGGATATTCACTGGCCAGAGGCTCAGCCAGCTCAGCACCCACTGGCACTGAGCCTCTGTCTCCACTGGCAATCCACTCAAGCCATCTTCATTCTCCCTCATGCGTGGGCTCAGATGGCCCTGTTTTCATTGGCTGCCCAGTCTTGAAGCTCGGTCCCTATTGGTTGCCACTGAGGTAGCGTTTCCACTGACAGCAAATCCAATGGATGGATGGGCTTTGTCTCCTCTGTGCCAGGCTGCCCGCTGTCCCAACTTGTGCCGCCCCCCCGCCCCCCCGGCCTGCATTAGGGTTGGGGGGCACTGGGGGAGCCTGAAGAGGGCCCAACAGCCTCCAGGAGCCTCTGGTGCTGACGAAGGTGCTTCCTCCTTTCGTGTTCCCCCGTGACTTCACACACCAACTGCGCAGGGAAGGCCCCAGGAAGCCCCTTCAGCCAGCCTGGGGAAAGAGAGACAAGGGCCTAAGTGGGACCGGGGCAGGGGGCAGGTCAGGACGGAGAGGAGGCCCAGTGGGGTCTAATGCCTGAAGGTCATGGCGGCTGCGGGGATTAGTGGAGAAGCCTTGGAGAATTGGTAAAAAGGCCATTAGAGGTGGAGGAAACATCATCATCAAAGAGGGTCGGGGTCCTTCTGCTCAGTGTTATGTGGCAGCCTGGACGGGAGGGGAGTTCGGGGGAGAAGGGATACAGGTATATGTATGGCCGAGTTGCTCCGCTGTGCACCTGAAACTATCACAACATTGTTAATCGGCTATACCCCAATATAAAATAAAAAGTTAAAGAAAAAAAAGAAAAAGAGGATCGGGCTCCCTCCTCTGTCAAGCCCTGCGATGACTGCTCATCTCACTCAGAGTGAGAGCCAGACTCCTTACAGGAACCTACGAGGACCCACGTGATCTGGTCCCCGTTTCCCCTATGATGTCATCTGCTTCTCCCCGTTTTCCTCACTCCCTCTAGCCACACTGGCTTCCTTACTGCTCCTCAAACACACCAGCCTGACTCCTGCCTCCCTCTGGGACACTCTTCCCCCAGACACCACGTGCCTAAATTCCTCACCTCCACCAAGTCACTGCTCGCAAGGTGCCTCCTCAACAAGATCCCCCTCGACCTCCCTACTTAAACATGTAAGCCTACCCAACCCCGGGACTCCTGACCCCCTTGACTCTGCTTCACTTTCATTTTCCCACAGCACTTACCACCTTCAGACAGTATAATTTACTTATTTATCTTTTTTTTTTTAACATCTTTATTGGAGTATAATTGCTTTACCATGTGGTGTTAGTTTCTGCTGTATAACAAAGTGAATCAGCTCTATGTATATATATATCCCCATATCCCCTCCCTCTTGCGTCTCCCTCCCACCCTCCCTATCCCACCCCTCTAGGTGGTCACAAAGCACCGAGCTGATCTTCCTACTAGCTATCTATTTTACATTTGGTAGTGTACATATGTCCATGCCACTCTCTCACTTCGTCCCAGCTTACCCTTCCCCCTCCCCGTGTCCTCAAGTCCATTCTCTGTCTGCGTCTTTATTCCTGTCCTGCCCCTAGGTTTGTCAGAACCTTTTTTTTTTTTTTTTTTAGATTCCATATATATGCGTTAGCATACGGTATTTGTTTTTCTCTTTCTGACTTACTTCACTCTGTAATGACAGACTCTAGGTCCATCCACTTCACTACAAATAACTCAATTTCGTTTCTTTTTATGGCTGAGTAATATTCCATTGTATATATGTTACTTATTTATCTCGTTTATTCTTTATTGTTTCTCCTCCACTAGAATGTATAGTCTAGCAGGGCAGGCATATCTACGTGTTTGGTTTACTGGTGCCGAGAACAGCGAGTGGCACCTCATAGGTGCTTAATAAATATTTATTGAATGAATAAGTAAAAGAATCTCTCACCTTCGGGGCTCTTGTGTAGGTGCTTGTGGGGAGCCCTGGACTCCAGATTCCGTCCCTCAGTCTTGGCAGGTGTGGAAGTCTCTGAACAGAGTTCCTGGGAACAGTCTGGTCGGGGCGGGTGACATTACAGTGGGATCCAGACTCTTTTTAGCTTCTCTCCATATTCCCCTGAAGACTCACTTTTCCTTCCCTCCTCCCCTCTAGGGAACACTCACCACAGTCCTCATAGATGGTGCCCGGGGAGCAGGGAAGGGGGCCTGGGGTAGGGAAGGCTCCCAGCCAGCGCTGCATGTCTGATCTGGTGGGAATATAGGGAAGGGTCACAGTTGGCCCGGGAGATCCTCCTGGGGGTTAGTTAGGCAGGGGCTTCGGAGGAGAGAGATTAGGGAGGAGGGTGGTGGACTCGGAGAGGTCAAGTGAGGGTCCCCAGGGTGTTTTCTGAAGGAGACACAACTCACAGGGATGAAGCTTGGAGTAGCCGGTGGGTGGGACGGCCCTGGTGGTTGCTGAGAAGGGAGAGGCGGAACGTAGGTGGTCCAGATGGGTCCGGGACCTGCTGGGCCTGGACCAGGGAGCGATGGGCATAGTCCAGAACCTGTAGCCGCTGCCCACTGCCCAGGGAAGAGGAAGTTCAGAGGGAGAGCAGAGGTCCAGCGGGAATCCTGCCTGGGCTCCCTCCCTCCCTGAGACCCACCTCTTGGGCTGAGTGATGAGCAGCAGGTCACTGAAGAGCAGCAGGCAGAGGGGGGTGAAGCGGGGGCGGGAGGCGAAGAGCACACCCCCCCTCCTGCATCCTAACTCAGTCAGCTCCCCCTGCAACTCCAGGCGCCTGGACCAGGAGACCAGGGGCAGGGCCTGTGAGGAAGCAGGGGGGAGGTTCTGACTTCCCTGCAGCACCAGCACCGCAGGGAAAGGGAAGCAGGGAGCCTGGGCAGGATCTAACCTTGACTTTGTGGAAGCGCAGCCTCTGCGTGAGCCGGATCAGCTCCTCTGTCTGCTTCATGCGCCCCACCTCGGCGCTGCACCGCTCAATGATCTGGGTAAGGGGAGCCAAGTCACCCACTCCTACTCCCTTCCACCCCTTCCATCCCTCCCTACCGCCTCCTCACCTCCTCCAGCCCCAGCATCCCCCTCCAACCTTGCTGACAGCACCCAGAGCCTTCTGGGCATTCTCCTGGCGGCTGGACCCCTCCTCTGTCTGGCGCAGGATATTCTGGGGACGAGGAAGAAGGGTAATTGGGCCCCTGCTCTGTGGCTCTGGGATTCAGAGGGGCTGCAGCTCAGAGGACCCTGCCTGGCTTGGCATTTGGGGGTTCACAGGGCTGGGGGACCAGCCTCACCACTCGCTGTCTGCATAACCCTGAGCAAGTCAGGTTACCTCTCTGAGTCTCAGTTACCCCATCTGTAAAATGGGGATAACTCCCACCTTCCATACCATTAGCATTGTTGTGAGGATTCTGCAAGCAAATATACGTAAAGTACTTAGCATAGTCTTTGGGACATAGTAAATGCTGAAAAGAGGGTTGCTATTATTTTAATAATTATTAACCACAGCTATTAGTACAAACAATATAGCGTGGGGTTAAGAGTGCCTGGATTTAAAGTTTGCCTCCATCAATTATTATCTGTGTGACCTGTGGCAAGTTATTTAACCTCTTAGAGCCTCAGTTTCCTCATCTATAAAGTGGGGTCAATAATAGTTCCTACCCTCACATAGTCGTTGGTAAGGTTAAACAAGCGTATTGCACTTAGAACCATGTCTAGAACAGACACCCAAGAGTTGTTTAGCTATTATGATTAATATCATCATTATTATGTTGTTGTTGTTGTCTACACTGGGGATATATAAAGCTGAATAAGACAAGGGCACTGATGATCTAGTTGGGGACTCTTCACATTGAGATCCCCACATCAGGCAACCTAGTTTAGGGAGAAGTTTCTACTCTGTAACAGAAGAGTGTTTCTCACCCCTTTTTTCAGTATCAACCCACTAAGGAATCTTTTTAGACATTTTTTCCCTAGTTGTTGCCCCCACCCCCATCAAATTTTAATACCACAAATATACTGTATATCTATTTATACACCCTGGCCCTTTGGAGTACCACAAACCATTGGAATAGTGAAGATTTTTTTGCCCCCCAAAGAACGAGTTTTTGCCTCCTTGAGGGTGATACCACCCCACTGGGAAGGCATACGGTCAAAGACAGGACTGAGAGGACCTAAAAAACCCCTCACCACATTCCCCCTGAGACCTGGAGAGAGAAAGGGACTTGCCCAAGGTCGCTCAGCCAGTTAGTGGCAGAGGTAAATCTAGAATTCAGGTGTCTAGCCAGAGGCTCTTTTCCTGCACCCAGACGGCTCCTTGAAACGTTTGGGTAGCTCCAGGTAGGGTTTGGTGGGTCCTGGATGGAGAGGCCCCGATTAGGAGTCCTGACTTAGGGGATTCTTGTGTTTGTGGTGGGGTGGGAAATGGTGATGGCGGGGCAGGCGGCCCCTGCGGAGAGTTCTCCAACGGGGTTGGTGGGGCCGAAAAGGGCCCAAGCCAGGACGGCTACCTGCAGCAGCATGCGGAGCCGCGTGATGCGCTGAAAGGGCAGCAGCAGGAAGGACGGCAGCGGGAGCCGCTGGCACTTGGGGAGGCTCTGCAGCCGCCGCAGCTCCGCGGAGAAGCGCACGTTCGTGTCCCTGTAGAAGCAGGCGCAGGCTGGCGTCTGCCTCGAAGCCCCGATCTCCCCGCAACCTGCCCCGGCCTGGATCCCGACCCTGCTCCCCATCTCCCACCAGCACTGGTGGCGTGGCCCCGCCCCTGGGACGCTCACATCAGGCGGCTGTACGTCTCCTCCTGATACTGCTGGTTCCGCACGTAATCCACGTACACGGAGAAAGGCCCCACGGCGTGGGCGTGCACCACGTCGCACAGGTCGCTGATGTGGGGGGAAGAGCGCACACGGGACAGTAACTTCCCTAGAAACCTGGGGGAGTGGGCGACAAGCAATGGAGCGGGGCAGAGAGCCAGGTGTCCCGGCTTCTCGAGGGACGAGCTGGGCACTAAGTGGGCCCTGCAGGGGAGGCCCGGGGACAGGAGAGGGCTGAGGAGTGCCTCCTCCCGAGGCCCGCTTTGCGGAGAGGTGGCGGCCCCACTGACCGCTCACTGACTCCCTGGACGCGCTGCACGTTGGAGAAGAGGGTGTGGTGATCCCGGGGGGTGAGCGTGTCCCGGAGCGCCTGGCTCAGCACAAAGGTGTCGGTCAGCAGCCGCAGGGAGCGCAGGTACGAGGCCTCGGATGTCACCACCTCGAACAGGCTCTGAGGAGGAAGAGCAGGGCGGGAGTGGAAAGCCCAGCTCCCACGCAGCCCAGGCGCCGGGTCCCAGGCTCCGCCGCCCCGCCCCCCCGGACCCCAGGTGCGTCCACCTCCTGCATGCGCCTCTCCTGGGGGCTGAGGGTGTCCAGGAGGCCGCTGGCTCGCACAGCCGGAAGCTCCTGCCACAGCGTGTTGCGAGGCCCGGGGGGCCGGGCGAAGTGGGGAGCTTCCCCAGGATTTGCTGAAGAGGGTCCCCCATCCTCACTGACCCCCCACAGCTCCTCTGACAGCACGGCTGCGCGATAGGTCTGGTACAGGGGCTCTGGAGAGCAGATGTCGCACATCAGCGAAGTCCAGTGCCCCGGAACCCTCGCCCACTGCTGGATGGTCTCAGCAGGGACCCCCCGGGGCCGGAGGCCCTCACCGTCCTGCAGGGGCAGCTCCCAGTTCGGTTCCTTCAGCTCCTCCAGCTCCTCGTCCTCCCTGTGGAAAGAGAGAGGGATGGGGTTCCATCAGAACCACCGCCGGTGCACACCTCCAGGGGGCGCTCCTCACGTGACAGTGTAAGGGGGTGCACGACCTGCATGCAGGTTGTGTGCAGGGACTGTGAACAAACCCCGGGTCGTTTTATGTGCCTGTTGTATGTGACGCCCTGTACTAAGTGCGCCCCAGCCATTCCTGCAGTCTCAGCTACTGTGCACCGGAGACTTCCAAGCCTCCATCTCCAGGGCTCTCATGGAATGACCATTGTCTGGAATGTCCTGTGGGTGCCTCGGTACAACTCAACCTGGGCAAACCCAGCTCTTATACCTCCCCGCTCTGTTCCGGTCATCAGCACCACCATGCACCCTTTCACCCAAAGTAAAAGCCCGGGAGAATAAACTCCAGTAAATGTTTGTTGAATAAATGGATGGCCTCAGATTAACTCTGATAATGGTGGTGAAACGATTAACAGGCCCAGATAACACAGGAGAGATGTTCCTGGTTGATACATGGATTCACAGACAATAATTTCGATAGAAGCTCAAAGTGGGGGAACTAAAATGGTTTATTATGGCCCTGGCTCGTCACCAATATCCGACCCCAACAACTTTATGAAGTACTTGGTATGTTTACCCCCATTTCACAGGTGAGGAGGCTGAGACCCAGAAAGGTTAAGTGACTTGTATAAGGTCACACAGCTGATAAGGGACAGAGCTGGGCTTAGAAACCGGCACTGCTTGTCCCTAAAGGCCTAGGCCTTCTTCACTCCACACTTGTGGGGGTGGGATTCAGGTGGACCGGAAGGTTAGTCTGCTCTCAGGTAGGAATAAGGGTGGGAGTGTTCGGTACCTGCCCTCCATGGTGGCTGGAGGATTGTTCTGAGGGGCGCCATCGGGACTGTCCCCTAGAGAGAGAATCCAGAGAGAAGAGAGCAAGCTTCCAGGATCCCCAGCCCAGGACTCCTGACTCCCGCCCAGCAGAGACTGTTACTATAAAAACTACAACTCCAGTCAGTCCCAGAGCAGCAGCTGGCAGAGGAACAAGAAGCCCAGGGCCTGCTGGGGGTTGTAGTGAGTTGGTGTTCAGAATGCTTCACCTCCACCCCGTGGAGCCCAGAGGCCCCTTCCCAGCCCAGAGGTCCACTCCCCAGGGGCCCTGTACCTGTTTGGATTCCATCTTCAGAGGGCAGATCGAGATCTGGCTGTGGGGCGTCCCCAGAGCTGGTGACGTCCTGTCTGACCCGAGTTGGTTTGGGGGGCTTGAGGGGTGGCAGGAGTTTGCGCTCGGCAGTGGAGCGGTAGGACGTGAGGACGACTGGGGGCTGGCTTGGAGGGCTGGGGCGGGAGCGGGAGGTCCGCAGTGGGGAGGCCCGGCAGAGGGCCCTGGGGCCGTCCTCATAGCCCCCCGGTGGCACCCATCGGAGCTCCAGGCCGGGCCGGGCCACGTGGCAGACACAAGGGCAGCAGGGAGGGCAGGCCAGCGCAGCATCTGTGGGAGACAGGGGCATCCTTAGGACACCCACTCTCCCCAGGCCTCCTCCCTCCCCTTAACCTGCCCAGCCTCAGGAACATGGAGGTCAGCCCTAGGCATCTATCACCTCTACCTTGACTCTCTTCAAACCCCCAGAAATCTGAAAACCAGATTTTCCAAACATGGAATCCAGTTTTTAAAAAGTAACCCCTTAGGGCTTTCCTGGTGACACAGTGGTTGAGAATCTGCCTGCCAATGCAGGGGACACGGGTTCGAGCCCTGGTCTGGGAAAATCCCACATGCCACGGAGCAACTGGGCCCGTGAGCCACAACTACTGAGCCTGCACGTCTGGAGCCTGTGCTCCATAACAAGAGAGGCCGCGATAGTGAGAGGCCCGTGCACCGCGATGAAGAGTGGTCCCCACTTGCCACAACTAGAGAAAGCCCTCGCACAGAAACGAAGACCCAACACAGTCATAAATAAATAAATAAATAAATAAAAGAACGTGAATTTCTTTAAAAAAAAAAAAAAAAAAGTAACCCCTTAAAGTACCCAATCTTAAAGGCCTGAAAACAAAGAAGAGGAGCCGGATTGAGCCAGCCCGGGCTTACCTGGAGTGCCGTTCTCCTGGGACCCACTCCCAGTGAGGATGCCCTGGGCGGTCTCTCTCTCCCCATTCACATCCAGTCCCCCTGGAGGACCCGGCTCCAGGGCATCTGGAGCCTGGACCCTGCCTTCAGCCCCCCACTCGAACCTGCCAGCCAGTCTCCGCACGGTGCCTGTGGCCGAGGCAGAGCCATCCTGGCCAGGGGCCCGGGTCGAGTGGAGCGGGGGCAGAGCTGTTTGGGGTGACCCGGAGGGTTTGGGTGGGGGCACTGGAGACCGGAGAGCAGGTTCTGGGGAGATGGAGCGCCGGGACACTGGGCTGGGTGTGCCGGAAGGCGAGTCTGGGGAAGTCTGGGAGTCAAGGCTGGCTTTAGAAGCTGACGGGGGCAGAAGGGCTGGGGGCTTGAGGGACGGGGCTGGGGGCTCCCAGAAGATGGGGGTGCACATCAGGCTTGGCGCCTCGTTGGCAGTGAGGGGAGGCTCTTGTGGAGAGGAGCCGTTGTGGTGGGCCCCCGGGGACTGGGCAGCCCGGGGGCGAGAAGGGGGGCGCGGCCGGATGATCCGAGGGGGCTTCTGAGTAGGGGGTGTTGCTGCAGGAAGAGACTGAGCTGACATCTTCCTCTGAGCTCTTCCAAGGAGTGGGGTACACTGCTGGAGTCATCCCCTGAGGAAGAGGGGCAGAAAGAGAGACCCTTAGTGCCCACGAGTAGACCGAGGCCGTGAGCAGAAATGTTTGCAAGTAAATGAGCCAAGATTTCAGAGTCAGGAGGGAAGGCGGGTACACTTCCTCTCTTCCCATTTCCACTGTCTTCTCCCTCTACCTCTCACCGCTCCTTATTCCATTCCCTGAGGACTCTGAACCCTCCCTGGCACCCCCAGCCTCCATTGCGCTCTGTCTTTCAGCCTCTGCTGCCCCAATCAGGCCAGAGGAGACAGTGAGGCCAGAGTTGGGGCACCTGGGTAGAGACCCAGGCTGGGGGAGGGGTACAAGAGAATTGGATCAGTAAGGGAAATGGGGTGTGCTGGTAGAGCCGCTATGTGTCTACCTGATTTATTGTGTTTTGTGTCTGTAGTGTGTGCTGTGGAGGTTTGTGTGTGTGGTTTAAGCGTGAGTGGACATGGTGTGTTTCTAGTGCTACATGAACGGGGTGTTGGCTGCTGTGTTTCAGAGTGTATCTGTCATATGCGAGTGTGCAGTGGGAGAGTGGAGTACACAGTGTGTGTGGTGTGCTGTGTGAGATGGGGCTGCAAGGGTGTGTGTGTTCCGTGCTGTCGTGTGGGGCGTATGTGCGGTGTGCGTCTGCCTGCGCGCCCGCCTGTGCCTGGACCGTGAGGGATGCATCACTATTTCCCTGCTCCAACGGGCCCTCCGCCCCCATTTCCCAGTTCCTCTCTCCGGACTCTCCCTTTCCGGATTATTTTTAGTCTCCTTTTCCTGCCATGAAGATTCCTGGAGCCTCTGACCCCAAGAGCCCAGGAGGCCCCGGCATGGTCTCTCCTGCCCCATCCTCATCCCTGCCTGTCTCCCAGCCCCCCACCTGGTCCCGGAGAGAGGCCCCGGTGGAAGCCTGGGTCCTGCCAGGATGCCTAGAGGGTGGTCAGGAGGCCAGAATAAAGGTGAGGACCAATGGGGCCAAGACGCTGGGACCTGGGCTCACTTCCTCCCGCCGGGAAGGCGCTGTAATCCTGAGAAGGCAGCAAGGTCCGGGCTGGGAGACCTGGCGCCCCCAAACTCCCCTGTGGAGTCAGCAGGAGAGTCAGATCCCTCCAGGCCCCAGATTGGTTTTTGAGAAATGATGCAGGGTGGGGGCTGGGAGCTGTAGACTGGGAGTCTTGCAGCTCAATGGCCTCTGTGTTCTGGCAGGAAGCTCCTTAGGTGACCCCGGGCAGTAGCCTCGCCAGCTGGCCAGCTCCTCCCCAGCCCTGCCCCCCTCAGAGATCCCTGCCCCCCTCAGGTACCTGCCCTAATTTCCTCCCCCCGCCCCCCACTCAGGCCTCTCGCAGGGATCCAGGTACTCGGCCCAAGCACTCACCCTCGAGGCCTCTCCACTCTCGGTCACCTCCCGGGGCCGAGTGAGTAGGGGCAGGAAACAGGAATCGGATCCTCCTCCCAACCGGACACCCCCCCCCCAAACCACACCACACTCCACATGCGCACACTGGGGCTCTGGAAGATGTGAGGGACCCCGAATGCCAGGTTTCGGAGGATAACAGAGTCTGGGGAAAGGATGTAACTCAGCTGTGGAGAGTGGGCTGTTTGTGCACGTTGTATGTGCACCTTCTGTCCTGGGTCCGCATTGCTGTGTGGACAGCGGCCAGCGGTGGACAGGGGTGGGGGTGAGGGCAGGGTGGCAATGGCACCGGCTGGGCTGGCGGGAGGGCGTGGGCTCCAGACACCTCTGGATCGCTGAGGGATGCGGTGTGCGTCCCTCGACGGCGTGTCTGACCATCTCTTCCACAACTCGCATGACAGCCTGTCCCTTTCGCATCCAACCTGCCCCCTGGGGGTGAGTCAGCCCATTATTTCACACCAAGGGACCCCACCGCCCATCCTGGTTTCCCCCTCCCTAAATTTACCTTTATCTTTTTGGAAGCAGTTTCTATTTTCAGCCCGTGCTGCCTGCCCCTTGGAGCAAGGAACGCGGGGCCAGGTCTCTGATGGTCTGTTCCTGTGTTTCTGGGGCGGGAACTGAGGGCCCAGATTGAGATCTCCGCAGAGGAAGCCAGTTCCTCAGCCCCACCCGCCCATTGTGTCATGAGAGTGTGTGTGTGTAGTGGACCAAGGGGTCGGTGTGATATCTCGGTGCACCCCAGGTGGATATGCCCTTTGCTGGGCCCCCTGCCTGCTCCCCATTCTCAGTCCCTGTCTCTCAGGGTCCTAGCCCCTGACTCTCCCTGTCCCCCTGGGAGGCTGTGATGTTGATTGGCTGGGAGTCAGTACCCCTGGGGGCGAGGGCAGTGGGCAGGGGTCCCTCTCACCTCTAATTTGCTCTGTGATTGAAGAGCTGAGTTCCCAGGGCTCAGAGTGTGTCATAAAAACAACTGAGGGGGCGGAATGAGCCACACCCCAGCCTGGGAAGTAGGGTAATGAGAGGAAGATGCAAGGGCAGTTAGGAACTCAGGGGGCCTTTGCCCACGCCCAGGTGCCTGCTTTTGCCAGACTTTCTCTCATACACACACACACACACACACACACACACACTCCAAACAAGACGCTAAGACGAAAAGCCAGAAAACTGGGATAAAACATATGTTTTAACTCATTTTTCCTCAGAGTAAAAGACAAAGTCCAGAGTAAAAGACAAGGTCCAACAATGAACCTAAACCTCTCCTCTTAGGCACATTCCTGCCCCAGGGCCTTTGCACTGGCTGTGTCTTCTGCCTGGTGACCCCCTTCCCAAGACTTCCGCATGAAAGAGTCCCTCACCTCATTTCTCAAATATCACCTTCTCAGTGAGGCTGCCCTACCACTCTTTAAAATTGCATCACACCAAATTCCTGACGCGCCTTTTTTCCCATAGCAATCATGCCTTATAACATAGCATATAGTGTATTACTATTAAATTGACATAGTATGTTTATAGCTATATACACATTAGAAAGTAAGCTTCCTGTCAATAAATAAATGATGACATTTTAAAAAGAAGAAAGTAAGCTTCCTGGAGGCGTGATCTTTATCTGTTTTGTTCACTGATATACCCTAAAATTCTGGAACAAGTTCAGGCACATAATAAGAGGTGCTTAATATTTTGATGAATTGAACAAATTGAGTTGAATCCTCCCCACAGCCCACTCACTACTCCCCTGGCTCTCCTTTCCTACAGACCATTTCCATAATTCTGTTGATCCCACCAGTTTCCCATCTCTCTCTCTCTCTCTCTCTCACACACACACACACACACACACCACCCCCAGGACCAGACATCCAATCTCCCAGCCCTCACCTCTAGATCCTTTTCGGCTTCCAGGGAGAGTAAATCTCTACAAGAGTGCCTCAGGGACCCTATCAAGAAAGCTAGATACATGTGTGTAGCCAAACAAATCCTGTTTTTTGTTTTTACTAAAATAGGAATGTCTGTATTAGTTTTACTACTTACAAAAATAACATTTAAAAAGATAACTGGGACTTCCCTGGCGGTCCAGTGGTTAGGACTCCACGCTTTCACTGCCTAGGGCACGGGTTCCATCCCTGGTTGGGGAAGGAAGATCCTGCAAGCTACACAGCACGGCCAAAAAGAAAAATAAATAAACAAAAAGATAACTAACCCCAAAGTGCTGGCTGTTGGCTGCAGACATGTTGGCACTTGGTACTACATGAACCACCCCAGCTCTGCATGGGGGTATGGGCACAAAAAGAGGAATTAGGTGGGCTGGGCCGCCCGTGCACCTTTACCTGTCCTTCCTGGCTCGTCTGAGCTTATTTCCTTGTCCTCTCTCTGTCCTTATCAGAGACCCACCTGAAGGCTTTTCACCTGCCTGCCTGGTGGGGAGAGACTTCCCCTACTCCCAAAGGCAGGATAGCATGTTTTGGGGAACTAAAGTTCACTGGAGCTACACTGAGAATGTTCTAACACTCCTGACAAAGAGGTTCCATTGGGCTCCCTGCTCAAAGCAACCACAAAGATGAAAAGCATGACATTTCAGATCTATACAAATCACCGTCTATTTATGCCCCATCTCATTCCAAAAAGAAACTGAGCTCTGAAAATTGTATCATGTGATATGTGCCAGATTGTTTTTGCATAAACACCTTTTATTTATTGTACAAATACCTTTGCAAAGGTACTGAAGATTTTTATTTTATTTATTTATTGTTATAAATTTATTTATTTATTTATGGCTGCGTTGGGTCTTCGTTGCTGCGCACAGGCTTTCTCTAGTTGCAGCGAGCGGGGGCTGCTCTTCATTGCGGTGCGCGGGCTTCTCAGTGTGGTGGCTTCTCTTGTTACGGAGCATGGGCTCTAGATGCGCAGGCTTCAGTAGTTGCGGCACTCGGGCTCAGTAGTTGTGGTGCACGGGCTTAGTTGCTCCATGGCATGTGGGATCTTCCCGGACCAGAGCTCGAACCACCCGTATCCCCTGCATTGGCAGGTGGCTTCTTAACCACTGCACCACCAGGGAAGTCCCAGAAGATTTTTAATATAATGATACGTTCTTCCACCACCCCGACAAAGCAAAAGTTTTCCCTTTTTCTACCTTCCAAACGTGCCATCATAGTTTCAATTCTGTTTTCCGCTTCATAACTATTTGCCATGTTACTACACACATGGACTTTGTAATTATAATTTTTCCTGGAGTGTAATATTGCATCAACTAGATTTTGTCACCCTGGTAACAGCAGTAAAAGTCTTCTGGGAAACTCTCATCCACCACCCCACTCCATGTGGTTCCAGCGGGACGGTCAGTCACAGCAACCTCCTCCTGGCCACCAGACCCAGATTCAGCCAATCACAGGATCCCATTCCTCAGGCCACAGAGACTGGCCCAGCAATGAGCAAATCACCCATGCCAGGATGTCCTGCCCTGGGTCTCTGGGAAAAGGCATCTTTCTCTTTCTTCCAAGGTCATAAAGCAGGAATAATATAAGTCTGGAGCAATCTGTGTCTCGGCCTCCCTTTCCCCACAATAGAGGAAACTAGTCAATAGTGAGAGAAAATGAGCCCCACACCGGAGGGAAGCAGAACCAAGAGATGGAGGGGGCCTGACATCATTTAAGCCCCTTGGACTGCTCAGTTTCTGGAGCCACTGAATTCCCTTTAGTGCTTAAGCTAGTTTGAGCTGAGCTTCTGTCACTCACTGTTGAAAGAATCTTAAACGCTATAATTCATTCTCGAGTGCAGGGCATTTGGGCAGCTTCCAGTTTTTGGCATTACAATTAATGCTGCAGTAAACATCTTTGTGAAAAACAAGACAAAATACTTTCAATTTAAAAATGATTAAGGGGAGTTCCCTGGTGGCCTAGTGGTTAGGATTCCGGGCTTGCACTGCCATGGCCTGGGTTCAATCCCTGGTTGGGGAATTGAGATCCTGCAAGCTGTGAGGTGCAGCCAAAAGATAAATAAACATTTTAAAAAATAAAAATGATTAACAAAGTAGCCCCAGAAGCTTCAATGTGGTTGGTCTTGATCTTGCCCAAAGATTCTTTGCTGGAAGGTTGGAGGAGTCCTTAGGTCTTTCTATCTCACCCCTTTACCTCCACATCAGGTGGCTTCGACCCTCCTTCAGTCCTCCTTACGTCACTCACCTGGTTGTTAGGAAAATCAGGTAAAGTTTGGCCAGGCCACGAGGCGAGGTATGGGTGACCATGTGGGGAGACCATGGAAGTGGAGAAACAGTGAAGAGGAGAGTAGGCCCATCTGGAGAACTGTGAGAGGGAAGCTTAGCTGATATGAAAAGACGGGTATGAGGCTGGAGGAACATGTAGAGGCCACCCCACGGGCAACCGGACAGGGCAGAACAGGCACTGAGGTTTCTGAGCAGGTGGAGGAGTGGATGGCAAGAGTTGTAACCAGTTCCCCACCCATTCCCCCTCTTCGGGTACCAGCACCGAGTTTTCTTTTGGGGACCCGCCCTTCCATCATTCGAGGTCCACATGGCCCATTCTTGGGGAAATGTACGGCCCAGAAGCAGCCAGTCAGCACATTTCCTCTTCCCTGGCTACTGAGATTGGTTCAGGGGTGAGCGTGTGACACAAGCAGGGACAAAGCTTAATTCATGCAAAAAAATCCCTTCCAATGGGAGAGGCGCTCATGATGAAGGAAGTGCTGAGTCCCACTGGCCTCTGATGGGGCCAGGACCTTGAACTCCAATAGAATCCTTCATGGAGTACAAAACACCTAGGCCCTCTTTTCTGTCTAGAAAGCTATTAGGGGTAGGTAGCCTGCCTGTGGTGTGCGATAAATCAGGAAGGGGGCAGTGAGGAAACGCTGGCCCGCTCTGGGAATCCGTGCAGGTTCTAGTCTATGCGAGGACGGAGGATTCTGTCCAACTGCCACCAGGTGGCGTGTGAGCACTTCAGGTGTGGGGCCTGGCAGCCAATACGAAGCCATGGGTGTCTAGGCCACCCCAGGTAGAGGTGCCGAAGAGGCACAGCTCCGTGCCTTCCAGGCCTCTGCATCGTTCACCCTCCCCTCTCTGTGGTTTCACCCCTTCTCTCAGACCTGGGGCCATCTTCGTGCTTCCCCTCCACTCCTCTCACACGTGTCTCAGGACATTCATACCCAGGGGGATAAAAAAAAATGATAATAGCCTATGATAATCAACACAGCATGGTATTGGTGAAAAAACAGACACATAGATCAATGGCAATGGGCCAACAGAAATATAGTCAACTGATATTTTTTCAATTTTTAAAAAATTGAGGTATAGTTGATTTACCGTATTATATTAGTTTTCGGTGTACAACATAGTGATTCAAAATTTTTATAGATTATATTCCATTTATAGTTATGATAAAATATTGGCTCTGTTCCCTGAGTCAACTGATTTTTGACAAAGGAGCAAAAGCAATTCAGTGGAGAAAGGATAGTATTTTCAACAAAACTTCCTGGAACAACTGATATCCATATGTAAAAAAAGACACAGACCTTACATCATTCACACTCAAAAAAGATCATGGACCTAAATGTAAAATACAAAGCTATGAAATTTCTAAAAGAAAGTACAGAAGATAATCTAGGTGACTTTGGGTTTGGCAATAAGTTTTTAGATACAACACCAAAAACATGATCCATGAAAGAAAAAAATTGATGTTAGACTTTATTATAATTAAAAACTTCTGCTCTGTAAAAGACACTATTAAAAGAATGAAAAGACAAGTCATAGACTGGGAGTAAATATTTGCAAAACACTTATCTGATAAAGGACTGTTATCCAAAATACACAAATAACTCAAACTCAATGATAAGCAACCCAGTTTAAAACAAAACAAAACAAAAAAAACAAAACAAAACAGGGAAAACGGCTTCCCTGGTGGCGCAGTGGTTAAGAATCCGCCTGCCAATGCAGGGAACACGGGTTCGACCCCTGGCCCGGGAAGATCCCACATGCCACAGAGCAACTAGGCCCGTGAGCCACAACTACTGAGCCTGTGCTCTAGAGCCCACGAGCAGCCATAACTACTGAGCCCGTGTGCCACAACTACTGGATCCCGCGCACCTAGAGCCCGTGCTCCACAACAAGAGAAGCCACCGAAACAACAAAGAGTAGCCCCCCGCTCTCCGCAACTAGAGAAAGCCCGCGCACAGCAACGAAGACCCAACACAGCCAAAAATAAATAAATAAATTTTTAAAAAAATAAAAATTGAGCTTCTTTTAAAAAAATAACACTTTAAAAGTTGTCTATCTGTAAGGCATCTGGATATTAAAAATGAAAGTCTTCAGCAGTGGTTCTAAAACTTTAGCACATATCAGAATAACCTAGAGGGTTTGTTAACCCCTGTCAGGCCCCCACCTTCAGTGCAGGAGGTCTAGGGGGAGCCTAGAGACTCTGCATTTCTATTGAGTACCCAGGTGCTGCTGCACTTTGAGAATCACTGGTATAAACTCAAAGATTAAAACAATGATGAACTCTCATCCTATAAGCAGATAGGGTAGGGAGCTTGAGACTTCAGTCAACTAAAGCTTGGACTCTAGCAACCTTTGCCCCTATTCTATGCTGATTCCTCTTCTGCTCAAGCCCCTTCACGAATAAGCATACACCACCCAAACCCATTCACTAATATGCATGTATCCTTAGCTTAAAACGTCTCCAATTTTGCTGTTTGGGAGACACTGCTTTGGGAAAGATCCCCTGTGTTCTCCTAACTTACTTACAAATCCTTCCTTCTCTCGCTCTTTTGCTTGGTTGTGTCTTTTGGCTCGCCACTCACCAAGAGATGAATTCAGTTTTCTGGGTGTCAATCCCAGCCAGCAGGTGGAGGCATTTGGGGAGCATTCCTTGGAAATTTTCAGGGGACCCTTTCAGAACCTCTCCTGAGAAGCCCCGTTATCTGCTCCACCCCTCCTGCCTAACCCAAAGGCTCAATGATTTAGCAGTACACTGGGGAGATAAGACCCAGACTCAGCACCCCAGCGCCGGGGACACCCAAGAACTTCCAGAGTACTGGAGGACTCAGAGTAAATGACTGCTAATCAAATGAGAAACAAAGGTAAATGCCTGAGGAGCAAAGCGGGATGGAAGTGGCTAAAAAGCTTCAAGGATCAGGAGATGAAGCTCAAGATGAAGAGTGATTTGGAGGTCACCAAAATAAGGGTGCAAGGACTTTCCCCGGCAGTGGGAACAGGATACACATGGGCACAGGGAGACTGATAATTGAGCATCTAGAGAAAATGCAACACTTTCACTCAGGTTTGTGCAATAAATAATTATCATTCCCATTTTACAAAGGAGGCTCTGAGATGTTAAGTAGCTTGCCCAAGGCTATCCAGCTGGTAAGCAGGAAGACCCAAACTGGAACTCCGAAGGCCTCTGAGTCTAAGTTTGGTGGCTGCCTTACACACAGGTGTGCCCCCTTGCCTCCTCCTCCCGCCCCAGAAAACATCTGCTATCCTCCTGCCATCTTTCTCCAAGCCTTCCCCCCTCAACCCCTTCCCAGCTAGCTTCCCGAGTCTCTTTTCTCAGAAGTTCTTGCGTAATTAACCATTACCAGGCTCATGAACTAGGGTAGGAAGGAGTCCAGAGTCTCAGGACCTCTCCCACCACTTGCTGGCCCTGTGTAACCTAAGCCCAGCGATCAAAACCCCGCCTTACTTAGCCTGTCTGGCCTTCTCCCTGGTTTGCTGTGAGGATCAAAAGAGCGTAGGGATGTGACTTTGTTCCCTCGCCATCCTTCGGGACCCCTTCCTCCGCGCCCGCAGCCACCACACCCCCGCGCTGGAACCTAACAAATATTTTATCAAGCCTAAGGAGATCTGTCCCGTCCAGCAGGTGTGTCCCATCTGCCTCGCGGGAGGAGCCGCAGTTTCCGGGCTCTCCTGGCGCCTGAACCGAGAGGGAGTGGACCTACAGTTTGGCAGCCCCACCCGGCGATGACCTGGGATACAAGGCGAAGGAGGGGAGCCCTCCGCCCGCAAGACCAGCAGCCCCAAACAGGCAGATGAGGGACTGCTGCCTCCGTACTCGGCCTCTGCGTACAATAACCCAGGGTCCAACCTCTCCTCCCCGCCAGTGATAAAACCTCTGCTCCCTGGGGACCCCTCCCAGTACTCCGAGTCCGCAGCCCAGGCACTGGTACCGGGGTGGCGAGAGTTAATTCCAAACGCCTCTCTGTGGATTCCGGAGGCCGGGTCGCCGAGAGCACCTCCCATTGGCCGCAGAGCCGGCTCGGCGCTGATTGGCTGAGGCTCTCGGCTAAGGCTCCCCATTGGGCGCCGCTCTCCAGTGATTGGAGTGTGGCGGCCCGGCCTCCGCAGGCTACCTGGGGTGAAGCTGCTGCGGGCTCCGGCAGCTGCCTGAGGGCGCTCATCCCCGGCCGGAGCCTCGACTTCCTTCCCCGATACAGACCTCGTTGCTGTCCGGGGACGCCACCGGATCTTCTCCTGGATCCTTTCCCTCCTTAACCTGCTGATTTTCTTTTTCCTTCCTCCCTGGCTCCGGTCTCTCAGCTCCGCGTTTCCCTCACCTACTCCCGGCCCCCACAGCCGGCCATCCTCAGCATCCCACCTGCCGCCCTCCTGGCTTCTGCCCCTCCTTGACCTCAAATCCCTTGATTAACAAGTCCCTGTCATAACCTTCTCGCCAGACTCTCCTAAACTCATATTTCTTCTCTCTTTGCCATCTCCTGACTCCCAAATTCCAGCTAACCCTTGACCTCTTGACATTTGACCCTGACACTCTTGACTCCAGACCTCTGCATTTCTACCTCCTGCAGCCTGGACTGCTGGAACTGAGGCTTTCCCCTGATTTTCTGACTCCGTTTCTGAAGCTCATTTTAACTTTCTTACCCCTGGGCCAGTTCCTGCTACTGCTGTCCCACCATGGACTTCTTGATGAGCGGCCTGGCAGCCTGCGGGGCCTGTCTGTTCACCAATCCCCTGGAGGTGGTGAAGACCAGGATGCAGCTGCAGGGAGAACTGCAGGCCCCCGGGACCTACCGACGACACTACCGAAACGTCTTCCATGCCTTCATCACTATCGGCAAGGTGGACGGCCTGGCAGCCCTGCAGAAGGGCCTGGCCCCTGCCCTCTTATACCAGTTCCTGATGAACGGCATCCGGCTGGGCACCTATGGGCTGGCTGAAGCTGGGGGCTGCCTGCACACGGCTGAAGGCACCCTCAGCCCTGTCCGCAGCGCAGCAGCTGGAGCCCTGGCTGGGGTCATGGGAGCCTACTTGGGGAGCCCCATCTACATGGTGAGAAGAAGGGTCTTGCTTGGGGCCTTCAGGGCAGACCTTTGGTGTAGGGTGGGTGCCTGGGCCTTCACAACCTGATACTGAGGTTGGAAGTGGATTTGTGTAGGGGAGGGTGAGGAATTTGATTAACATACATCAACGAGTGTGGGGATCAGGGGAAGTCCTGGGCATTACAGAATTACTATCCCACAGTCTGCCCCTTTGAGTTAATCTGGTATCGGTGAAGGGTCAGGAACCTGAGGCCCAGAAAGGGGAAGTGACTAGCTCAAGGTCACCACAGCTGCTTGTTGCTAGGACTTGGCCCTGCTTAGCACTCTTTCTGCAAAGACGTTGGGAGGCAATGAGTTCTGTAGAAGGAGAGGCAGTCTGGTCTCACTCCCAGGGTATGAGATTCAGGGACAGTGACTTCTCCAAAGTCAGCTGGACACATGCCCCCCACAGGGCTTGGGGGCCAGAGAGCAAGTTTTGCCAATGACCCCTCACAACCTGCCCCAGAGTCTGATGGGGAGTTGGTCATGATGGTGGCCGAAGATCCTGTCTGCTGGTCTGGGAGTAGGAGCTGGCATGAGAGGCTGGACACCAGGTCTTGCCTAACATGAACAGTCCTAGGAATTGTTGCCATTCTCCAACCTCTCCATGCCCGCCCCTTCCCCCAAGGGAAGAAGGATGCAGAGGGGGTGGGGTGTCTTGCAGCGCTAGGAGAGCCATCCCCCAGGACTGGAGCCAAGGGACACAGTCTCATGACCAGTTTATTAGGTGGGAACAACAATAATAATCAGATTAGAAGGATGTTCATTGCCGAACACCGCAGAGGAAGTGTGAAGGGGTCAGGCATTTGGGTGTCTGAGGTGGGAGGCTGGCCGCTGGGCCATAGGCTGTGATACTCTCTTGTCTCCAGGTGAAGACACACCTACAGGCACAGGCAGCCACAGAAATTGCTGTGGGGCACCAGTATAACCATCAGGTGAGGGTTTTCCAAACTGCTGGCGTCCCTGCCCATTCTCTTCCATTTTCCCCCAGGTTTCTGCCTGCACCCAACAGCCGCAACCCAGCCACGGCTCTGCCCAGCCCATCAGTTCGGCCCTACCCTGCCCCTGGAGTCCACCCAGACCTTCTTATCCCCATGTTTCCTGTTCCTCTAGCTTCTGCACGTGTTTCTCTTGCCCCATTCTCCTGACCTGCTAATGTCCTCACTTGCATATACCCTGCCCTGTTCTGGGGTGGCGAGGGAGGGAAGGATGGGTTGGCGGACAAGTGAGGGCCACATTCATGCTCTAAGCCCACATGGCACTGGTTGCCTAGACATCGGGTGCCTTTTATGGACCCATCCTTGGCACTGTTAGGAGGTGGCAGCCCCTGATACCTGGGTGACTGAACCCCGCCCCCATGGTCTTTTCTCTGCCCCCCCCTCCCCCAACCAGGGCATGTTTCAGGCGCTAATCAAGATTGGCCAGAAACATGGTCTGGTGGGGTTGTGGCGTGGGGCCCTGGGCGGCCTGCCCCGAGTTATCGTCGGTTCCTCCACCCAGCTGTGCACCTTCTCGTCCACCAAGGACCTCATGACCCAGCGGGAGGTACTGCCTGGGAAAGGGGCGGGGCCACCCTGGGAATGTGGGCAGGGGGAGGGCAAGCTGAAGTGGGCTCAGCTTGAAGAGGGACAGTGCCAACATTCAATGTGAGGGAGCGGCAGGAGGGCTTGGGGGGTCACTGTCTCTTTACAACCTTCCCACAGGTCTCTTGTCACTTCCTCCCAGGTGCACCTGAGTCCTCAGGGCCTTCCGCTCTTCCTCCTTCACAGTGTTATCACCGGTGGAGTGGAAGCTCCCTGAGTTACCAGCTCTCCACTGTATCCCCGGCGCAGGGCCTGGGCTTTCCGAGGGGTTGAATGATTGGCTGACTGACAGAGCTCTTCCTCCCTCCGCCTCTTAGATATTTCCACCCCAGAGCTGGAAGGTGGCTCTGGTGGCCGCCATGGTGAGCGGCATTGCGGTGGTCCTGGCCATGACACCCTTTGACGTGGTCAGCACAAGGCTCTACAACCAGCCCACAGATGCTCAGGGCAAGGTAAGGGAGTGCTCTGGGGTGCAGGCAGGCAGGAAAAGCCAGGCGGGTGAGGGAAGCAGATTGTGGGTGCAGGTAGGAAGCCTAAAATGCAGCCTGCTGAGGTGAGGCCCCTGGTGGCCTCTGACAAACTCTGCTCTTCCTCTTCAACCTTTCAGGGCCTCATGTACCGGGGCTTGCTGGATGCTCTGTTGCAGACGGCTCGGATAGAGGGCATTTGGGGCATGTACAAGGGTATAGGTGCCTCCTACTTCCGCCTCGGCCCCCACACCATCCTCTCCCTCTTCTTCTGGGACCAGCTGCGCACGCTCTACTACATGTACACCAAATAACAACAGCCACTCTTCCAACACTCCACCAAGTCGGCGCTCCTTGGACTCTTCTGACTCCATTGTTATGACCTGGTGACTTCTGACCAGATGATCTTTCATCCGTCAGAGGGGGAACACCAACCCCACTCCCTATCTGTTTTCTCAGGGTTGAATCACTACAAGGGATCGTTTCCCTCCCTTCCTTGGGTGTCGCTTTAAACCTTCCCTACCCGTACCCCTGTGAATTTCACACCCCTCTCTCAGGGCTGAACCAATCACTCCAAAGTGTATTTCCTCCCTTCCTCCACTGCTGGCCTTGGGTCCCTTCTGATCCCATGCACAATTTGAAACCCCACCGTCCAAGACCAAAGGGAATTGGGGGGACCCAGGTGTTCTGTTAGATTCAAAGGCACAGAGATTATATTGGTTATAAAGCAAGTTTATTTCTGCAGAGAGCAGGTGTCTTATGTTTATGCACTGGGAAGGAATTAGGGGAATATATCCAACCCTTTGATCCCCTTGCAGAACAGAGGCCCCAAGTCTTCAGAAGCAGCATGCAGCATTTCAGCGTCCTTACTGGGGACCAAAGATGTTGGGATCGTGAAGGGTCAGACTGGTCACCAACTGTTCAAAGTCACCCAGGCTCCAGGGCGGAAGTGAAAGATTTTCAGGGCCAAGAGATGACCTATTCTCAGGGCTTGGGGTGGGGAACAGATACAGAGAGAACATCATCTGGGCCTTGGGCTTGTAAATTCCCATTTCCTGTTTCCCAGAGAACCTGGTTATCTGTGACCCCAAACCCCTGGCCCTCTCCCACTTCCTTGGAGGACCCCCCAGCCAGTCTCTCTACTCTGCCCCTCCAAGCCAATTCTCCTGGGGACCCAGTCATGAGCCATGTACCCTTTCCGTTCTCCTTACGGGGGCTGATTGAAGGTGAGCAGGAGATCAGTCTGGTACTGGGGCAGCCGCAGCAAGGCCTGGTACAGTGTCACATACTTTGCTACCTAAAGTGATCAGAGTCAGGATGCTTACCTGATTCCCTAAAGCCACCCCCTTCACCCCTCCAAGACGTCTCACACTCCCCTGGCCCTCACCTGCTGGTTTTCTTTAGCTACCTGCTGCTTGCCAGAGAGGATCCAGGCTTCTTGACAGCAGCCCCTCAGGGCCAGGTTCTCCAAAAGGAGGGGCTGCACAGCCTCCACTTGCACAACCCTAGCCTCCTGCACCCCGCCAACGTCCTCAAAATGGTACCTGGAGTTGGGGGAGCAGGGTCAGGGAGGGGCATTTCTCACTGCCCCTTACAAGCATCTCTTATCCTAAACTTCGCTCATTTCTGGTGATGTGGTGTAACCCTTGGAGTTCTCATTGCCCAGATTAACCGTCCCGCCACAGGCCCCGCCCACTCCTTCGGCTCTGGTCCTCCCATTGGCCAGCCGCGGGCCCGCCTCCCTCACCGCGCCGCCTCTTCGCCCTGCACGTGGGCCTGCAACTCCAGAAGTTCCACGATCAGGCTCTGGTCTGTCACGCGATGGCAGAAAACTTCTTGATTGTCCGGGACCGGTCGGAGGTCGCTGGAGAGAGGCGAGGCACACCCTGGTTGACCCCGGCTACTTCCCGCAAGCCACCTGGTCAGCCTCCTTTGGCGCCCGGGCCTTCTTACCTTACGTCGATGGCCCCCGGAGGGAGAGTGGCGGAGAAGGCGCCCCCGAACAGTGGGTAGTCTCGCGTGGGCTCCATGGGCCTGAGACTAGGGTATGGGCATTAAAGATTTAAAAGAAACCCACATGGGGCCACTTTGCATCACCTCCGTTTCGCAGCAGCCACAGCCCCCTTCAGGTCTTCCTCTGCTCCTGACCCTTTAGGATTTGGCCCCGCCCCGCGATCACGCTGGCCAATTGGCGCCCACGCCTTGGTGGGCGGTGCCCCAGCGGAGCTCCTCCCGGAAGCCAAGCTCTTAGGAGGGCGCGGGTTGGGACCCCGGGGTCTGCTAGGAGCTGAGACTTAGGTTTAGGACTTGTGACACTCTCGTGGTTACTGGCCCGCGCCCGCCGGTCTCCTCCTTCTAAAGGGGTCGCACTTTCTAAGAGTGTTGCCTGAGACCCTCCTTAGGGGCCGTTGCTCGTCCAAGGGACCGATGTCTTGTGGGGTCTCCTGAGTTGGTGGGGATAGTTTCAGGGTCTCCCATATCACTCTCCCGGGCCTCTTGACAGGGAATGAGCTGCCAGCCAGATCGCTAATTCCCGGATGCAGGGAATTAGGGGAACAATGGGGCCAGGTGTGCGGGGCCGGGTTAGGATTCAGGACTCACCTCACGCCTTCCTGAAAGCAAGACCCAAACCGGGGATTATACATCTAATTCCCCTCAAATCTTCACCTTGGGAACTGAGGTGAGGCGAGGGGATGGAGGGGTGGGGAGGGAGGCGTTGCCCACCCCTCACACACACGCCTGGACGAAAGCACAGATAAACTGTTTTTCTTTCATAGATTTTTAGAGTGTTCTTAAAGTTTCAGCACAAGTGTATCCTCCCAGCTAATTGCTCCATTCATCTTTGATCCCCAGCACCTGGCAGAGTGTTTAGAGCATAACAGACCCATGATGTACTGTTGAGTGATTGAATGAACCCAACAGGGTGAGTTTTGGAACCCAGGGGACCACCCATACTCTCAGGGGTTCTAGATGTCATCTACTTACAAGCCAAAAAGTGAGCAAGAGGATTCTCATCCTGAGGCCATCCTGTTACTGACCAGGGTTCTTGGCCTCCTTAATTAATAGAAATTGATCAGAGGCCAGACAAGAAATTCAGGCAAGGTTTTATTGGGGCCCCTGCTGCAGCAGGGGGAAGTGAGAGCAAACAACAGTTTCCCTTGCTTGCTGGCTCCCTGAGGCGGTGGTGAGCTTGTTCTTTATGTGGGTGAGGGTAGGGGTGTGTCCAGGGGTCAGGCCGGAAGGGGGGGCTTAGGTGGTTTTCCCACCCCATAGGTGGTGTGTGCAGGAGGCATGCGCAGTACCCTGCTTTTGCTCCGGGCTCTTCAAGAGTGGCAGTTGGGTTTTTTGGTCTCTTTGTATCTTTTAGCAAGGATTTGCCCCGACTGCGCATGCGTGCAGTTATTTTTAGTCCCATACAATTTCTTTGTATTTTGTTGCTGGAGGAGAGGTGTGCCCAGGTGCAAGCACTGCAGCACTGCAGCAAAGGGTCCCATGTTGCAGCCTGTGTCACTAGAGCTGGCTATTTCTGAACGGGAAAAGAATACGGGACAAAGTATGGCCTCAGAAGGTTTGCGGAAGAGGAACAGTGAGAAAAGAATTTTGTATGTGATCAGGATTTTCTAAGGTTGGATTTTCTAAGGTTGGATTAAATTTAATTAGGTAAATAGACTTTATGAAGATCAGGCTGATGCAAGACTGGATTTGGTTTCTGTCTCTCAGAACAAAGTTGTCCTGAAATGCTGCTTTTGATAACAGATCGTGTGAATTCCTGTGCCTTTAAATGATCTATATTTACTTTTGATTTTTTTCCCTACCTTGGCTCAAGGAATCAATATTGTTTCACAGCAACCTATGAGCCTATCCAACCCGGTGTTTTAAAACTTTTAAAAATTTTTGACAGACTTCCCAAATACATCATGGCTATTCTGGCCCACTGTTGTACCCCGGATGAAAAGGAGCGTATACTGAGGAAGTCCAGGGAACACTCAGATGGCCTACTGGCCACCAATCCACACCACCAGATTTATCAGGTGGATGGGGATGCAATCCCAGAACATGACCCACACTGGGACTATGAATACCGTGTAGGCCAGGCTAGGATGAGACATTATATTACTCGTTTATCAGAAGGAATGAAAAGGTGTATGGTGATGCCTGTAAATTATGATAAGGTCTGAGCGGTTACACAGGAAAAAGATGAAAACCTGGCAGCCTTCCTGAGCCGGTTGACAGAGGCATTCAGGAAGGACACCAATACAGACCCTGAGTCTGCAGAAGGGAGGACACTGTTGGCCGTGCATTTTATCACCCAGGCTACTCCTGATATCTGGAGAAAATTACAAAAGCTTGAGGCTGGGCCCCAAATCCCATTGTCAACCCTGGTAGAGGAGGCCTTCAAGGTCTATAACAACTGAGACTTAACGGAGGAGGCCAATAAGGATAAGAGGCTAATGAAGAAAACGCAGCTTTTGGCTACTCTTGATTCACCCACCACCTCGAGGGGACCCTGGAGGGACGAGAAGGCAGGACAGACCACCAAGAAACCACCTGGGCCCAAACCAGTGTGCCTTTTGTCTGAAGGAGAGCACTGGAAGGGGGAATGCCCTGAGTGCCCTCCTGTGGGACCCCGAGGGGCAAACCCGACTGGCCCCAGTTCCTTGCAAATCTCTCAGATGAGAGATTCCCGCACACTGACTGACGGCCCGAGCGCCTGGCCAGCTCCAGATCCCACTCCATCCATCCTCATTTCTCCAGTGGAGCCTCGGGTCACCCTCCATGTGGCAGGTAGGAGAACTGAATTTCTTGTAGACACTGGAGCTGCCTGCTCTGTTCTGACTTGGCCAGCCGGCCCCTTCTCCAACCATGACTGTACTGTGACGGGAGTTGATGGACAGCTAAAGGTAAGGCAATTTACGTCTCCCTTTGTCTGCGGAATCGGGTCCGTTATTATTACTCCTTTTTGTACATGCCAGAATGCCCTGTCCCTCTCTCAGGAGAGATTCGCTAAATAAGTTAGGAGCTAGTGTATTCTTAGGACAGGGTGAAGTCCAAGGAGGTAAAGAATTCAAACAGAGAGTGCATCTATTAGTAGCCCCAGATGACCCACCTGTTGGGCATCAAAATATTCCCCAAGACATCCCTCAAGAAATTAGAGAACAAGTAGATCCTGCAGTTTGGGATACCTCGGTGCCAGGAAGGGCAAAATGTGTTCCCCAAATAAAAATAAGGTTAAGGCCTGGGGAAAAATACCCCTGGAAGAGATAATATCCTTTAAAGCCTGAGGCCCTGAGGGGAATTCAACCTAAAACACAAACTCATTAGGCCCTGCCAATCGCCTTGCACCACCCTGATCCTCCCCATTCAGAAGCCTAACGGGGAGTGTCAGTTTGTGCAAGACTCGTGAATGTGGGAGTCATCTCTATTCACCCTCTGGTGCCAAACCCTTACATAACCCTCCTCACCCAGGTGTCAGGGAGCGCCCAGTATTTCTCTGTTTTGGACCTCAAAGATGCATTTTTCTGTATTCCCCTACACCCAGACTCTCAATACCTTTTTGCCTTTGAACGGAGGGACCCTGACCCCCTGGAGGTTACCCAATATACATGGATGGTGCGTCCGCAGGGTTTTCGGGACAGCCCCCATCTTTTTGGAAATGCGTTGCCAGGGAACTGAAGGAACTGAGCCTTGAGAAGGGAACTCTGTTACAGTATGTTGATGAGTTACAGATAAGTAGTGAGACCAAACAAGATTCAGGTCAAAATACTGTTAGGGTCCTAAATTTTCTGGCGAAAAGAGGATATAAAGTCTCTCCAACCAAGGCTCAGATCTCACAGCAAGGGGTTCAATATTTAGGATTTGTTTTGACCCCAGGGGCATGAGTCCTGGCCATAGATCGAAAAATAGCAACTAGTGCATTACCGTCTCCAACCGCAAAGAGGCAACTCCGAGGCGTTCTCGGGATGGCTGGGTTCTGTCGTATCTGGACTCCAAATTATGGCCTTGTAGCAAAACCTCTGTATGACGCTCTAAAGGGAGGAGAAAGGGAATGCCTTCAATGGAATAAGGACCACCAGCGGGCCTTTGAGACCCCAAAGCCTGAGTTGATCAGAGTACCAGCACGGGGGCTTCCACGTTTGGACAAGCCCTTCACCCTATACGTTCACAAGAGGTCAGGGAGAGCACCAGCAGTCCTGACCCAAAAGCTGGGACCAGATCAGAGACCAGTGGCTTTCTTTTCAAAACAACTGGACTCAGTTGGCCTGGGATGGCCTAGCTGCCTGCGGGCAGTAGCAGCTACAGCCTTGTTGGCTAATGAGGCTTCCAAGCTCACCCTGGGACAACACTTAGATGTGTTGACCCCTCATCAGGTACAGTCTGTGCTGGAGGTCAGAGGACATCATTGGTTGACTAGAGGAAGGTTAACAAGCTATCTGTCCCTCCTAATGGACACCCCCGACATTACCTTAAAGATGTGCCAAACCCTGAACCCAGCAACTCTGCTTCCAGCAGTGGAGAGTGGAGACTTACTGCACCAGTGTATAGAGACCAGAGAACAGACTTACTCCAGCAGGCCTGATCTTCTAGATGAGCCTCTTGACAGCCCTAAAGTCAAATGGTTTACTGATGGGAGCAGTTTTCTAGAAATGGGAAACCGAAAGGCAGGGTATGCCACAGTTAGTCTAGATGAAGTCATAGAAGCCAAGGCCCTGCCACCCCCTGTTTTTGCTCCAGGCTCTTCAAAAGTGGCAGTTGGGTTTTTTGGTCTCTTTGTATCTTTTGTCCAGAATTTACCCCAACTGTGCATGCACACGTAGTTATTTTTAGTCCCATACCGTTTCTTTGTATTTGGCTGCTGGAGGAGAGGTGTGTCCAGGTGCAAGCATTGCAGCACTGCAGCAAAAGGTCCCAGGTCCCAGCCTGTCAACCCACTGGGTTCCAAGTGCCTATCATTCCTCTGGACCATAATAATTTTGTGACACTGGGGCCAAGGGGCACATATTCTTTGGTCCCTCACCTTACCAGGCCTTAAGCAAAAGCCTGGAGATATAAAGGCTATTAGGACAGAGCCCCTGCCTCACCAGGAGTATACAAAGAACAGTAGAGGACACTCTGAGTCTTAAAGGTTGACTCAGAATTCACCAGGGCAACCTAGGGGTATGCTAGCCAAGGGGAACATCGGGAGCAAAGACTTGGAAATGAGAGGGCCGTGTTTTGGGGAATGTAAGTATATCAGTTTGGCAAGGGTGCCCTGGGGAATGGATGGCAGGGAGCTGTGAGGCTGGAGGGTTGGCCACGGTCAGGGTGTGCTGAGGAGCGTGAACTCCTCACTTCTGACAGCCAGCATCAGACTTCTCTCTGAGCCTCATTTCCTCAACTCTAAAACGTTGTTAGAAGTAAAGGAAGTACGGATGTAGTTGAATTGAATCTGTTTTGGGGCAAAGAGAGCGGACTAAGTTTGATCCATAAGCAATTAGAAAGAAGAGGGGTGTGTTATAGACCCCCAAGGGAGAGAAGGAGCCTGGACATGGGGAACCAAGGGAGCCAAGTCTCAGGGGTCAACCCCATGCTGCCTCCCTCACGTAGGGGATGATGTACCTCTCTATCCCTCCCCCCCCATTTCTGCTGGCTTGCCATCTGCTCCCACCTGGCCCCCGCTGGCAATACTGGCTCTGGCTGCTTGGTGAGCAGTCAAGCAGATAGGGAACCCTTGGAAAGGGACCTGCAAGGACATAGAAATTAACAGGGCCCTGGCACCGGGCACAAGGGGTGGGGGCTTATTCATGGGCCAGGAGGAGGTCAGACTAGATTAGGGAGACTGAGGAGACTCCCCCCAGCTTCCTCATTTTGGGTCTCTGGCACGTTAGGCGTCATGCTCTGCTGTGAGCCTCTTGTGCATCTCAGGATGCCTGGCCCTGCACAGTTCTGGAGCTCTTGGGGCACAGGTTAGGTGGGCTCTTCCAGATGGTAGGAAGCAGACCTCCAGGAAGTGACAGAGGTGCAGGGCGGGGCCTCCTCTGGGGGAGTGGGGTGAAAGGAAACCCTAACTTGGCAACTTCCTGCTCTTGACTCCACTTCCCTCTCCCTCACCCTTCACCTTCTTCTCTGTGTCTGTCACTTCTTCCGGCCTTCCCAACCGCTGACTCCCCCTGCGTGTTCAAGTTCAAACTTCCCAAGAGGCAGGATCAAATCGGGTCAGTTAGTCACCATCCAATCTGAAAGTACCTATTTGGCCAGCTCTCCTGCCTGGCCACTAGCCAGACACGGATGAGATCCCTTCCTTGTCCAGCTGGCTGTGGCTAGGCTGACCAGTATCATGGGAGAGATCTCAGAAGGCTGAGATGGCCCGAAGCTACTTTTCTCAAGAGGATGTGAGGGTGTGTCCAGCTCTCAACTCACTGGTTTGAAGTAGGCCTGCAACTGATTGATTCTGTACCCCTGGGACATTCCCTCTTCCAATGCCCTGCATGCAGTTGATGCAGTTATTTATTTATTTATTTATTTATTTATTTATTTATTTATTTATTTTTGGCTGTGTTGGGTCTTCGTTTCTGTGCGAGGGCTTTCTCTAGTTGCGGCGAGCGGAGGCCACTCTTCATCGTGGTGCGCGGGCCTTTCACTGTCGCGGCCTCTCTTGTTGCGGAGCACAGACTCCAGACGCACAGGCTCAGTAGTTGTGGCTCACGGGCCTAGTTGCTCCGCGGCATGTGGGATCCTCCCAGACCAGGGCTCAAACCCGTGTCCCCTGCATTGGCAGGCAGATTCTCAACCACTGCGCCACCAGGGAAGCCCCTGATGCAGTTTTTTTGCTTTGGGGACAGTTGTCTCAGAGCCCCCACCCCATCACCTTTGAGGGCACCAAGAGGTGGAAGTGATGGACTCGGACCAGAGAGGTAGCTCAGTGCACAAAGTCAAGCATCCCTTTGGGAAGAGTAAGGACAATATATATTTCTACCAAGCAGGGTTTTTAACTTTTTTGCTTCCATGCACCCCCTTGGCAGTATGGTGAAGCCCATGGACCACCCCCCTACTCAGAATAATGTTCTTAAATTCGTAAGATAAAATATATAGGGGACTTCCCTGGCGGTCCAGTAGTTAAGACTCCGCGCTTCCACGGCAGGGGGTGTGGGTTCAATCTCTGGTCTGGGAATTAAGGTCCCACATGCTGTGTGGCCAAAAATAAATAATTAAATTAAATTAAATGGATAAGCAACAAGGATAATATGTACAGGGAAATATAACCATTATAAAAAAATAAAATATATAGGAATACAAAGAAAATTAAACTATTTAAATACAGTTATCAAAATTAAAAAACAAAATTGTAAATGGAGTGTAAACTTTAAAAACTGTGTGTGTGTGTAAATTGGTATATATATATGTATATATACACACACACATATATATATATATATATATATATATACACACATATATTGGACTAAATGTAGATGTCTTCAATATACTTTGTATGTTTTTAATATTTGAAGAGAATTTTTTGAATCTGTGCATTTTATTTTTTCAATCTTATTTTACAAATTCCTATTCTGTAAATAATAGGGTATTTCAGATAGAGAAACTTAAGGCACCTTGCCATTTGGTGATGAAATGAAGGGCAGAAGATTTAGAAAAGTCCATGTACCCAAACCCACAACAAACCAAAATTATAAACTCATGTGTCCAGTGGTCAGAGACTTTATACTGCTGCCAGAATTGCCAAATAATTTTAATAAAAGTGGATTTGAACATAAAAAAATTGGTGTATATATATATGTATGTGTGTATATATATACATATATTGGGGTGTATATATGTGTGTATACACACATATATGTGTGTATATATATATATATGTCTGTATATATATATATACACACAATTGGTAATTGTGTGTGTGTGTGTATATATATATACCAGAATTGTGTTATAGTACATCCAGTTGGTGTCAGACCAGTTGGGGGTGAAACAGAAGAGGTCATTGTCATATCCCAAGTCTGGGGTGATGAGGGTCTGCACTAAGCTGGTGGAGGTGGGAGAGGAGGAGATGAAGCCCGATAAGCAGAAAGCAAGGGCGGTAATACTATGGATGATCCACAAGGTATGGAGCAGAAAGAGCAGGTTCAAAGATGGAGACTTTGCCAAGAAGAGCGGAGACACCAATGACAGGAATAGGGCTTCTGAGGCAGGGTTTGATTGTGGATAGGGCAAAGAGGAGAGAGGGCTCCTGTTCTGGCCCCCAAGTCACAATTTGGGCACTTCACCCTCTGTCCCCCGCTCGCCAACAGTGGAATTCTGCGATGCATCGCTTTCCACTATGGGATTATCATTGGCCAGCAAAGCAGGGATGACCGCACCATATGTCAGTGCTCTGTACCATTTCTTCATAAGGCCCCTGTGTCGGGAGCTAGTGAGCTACACACGTCCCCACCACCCTCAGAATGAGTTACGTATTCTTCCGACTCAGTTCTGGCAACTCCCGGTGTTGACTCCTTAACCTGCCCTCCTGCATCTCACACCTGTTTCTCAGCCTTTATTCCAGAAGTGGGAGGAGGAGGCAACTTGGACGTGGTCAGATGGGAGAGGTGGTGTGTGGTGGTGGACGTCCCCCTGGTGACCTGCTTAGCGTCTGAGGGAGGTGGGGGTGAGGGGCTTGGGGGTTGGTCCCATCACTGCGTGTCGTCATCTGATGGGTCCTCCTGGAGAGGGGGATGCCCATCACATCCTCAAGGGTAAGGAGAGGTTTCCTCGGGCTGTGACCCAGGCCAGGATCTTTGTGTCCTT
Source organism: Balaenoptera physalus (assembly GCF_965194825.1). Taxonomy (NCBI): domain Eukaryota; kingdom Metazoa; phylum Chordata; class Mammalia; order Artiodactyla; family Balaenopteridae; genus Balaenoptera; species Balaenoptera physalus. Next base: position 56,832,930 of record NC_138901.1, on the reverse strand, counting down.
AACCCAGCGGGGATGCCCCCTGTTCCTTCCCTTGGAACCTCCTATAAGGTGCCGTTGGGAGTCCACGGGGCCGCAGCCTCCAAAGTGCCACATAATTTAGCTCTTTTCACCTGCTTTGTTTAGCCAAGCCATTTCCTTGTAACCTTCTGCAGGTGAGGTGTTTGGGAGTGGGGAGGGCTGTCTGTACTACGTTGGGAAAGGATCTAGGGGAGAGAAGGGTTTGCCTCGCTGTGAAGGTGGGGTCAGCAGGGCTAGGACTCAGTGGTGAGGAGAACACGCTGACTCCCTAGTTCCTTCTGTTGCCCTGGATACCTTCCCAGGGGCATCCCAGGATGCTCCAGTGACTTGGGCAGTGGGAAGCCACTCAGCTGGTTAGACTGTAAGGTTAGTGGTGCCATTCCTTCTCAGCCTCCTCTTTTGCTGCCAACCCCTTCAATGTTGGGTTACCAGGCTCTACTCACTCCTCCCAGATCACCTTCCCCACGCATAGATCAGTGCCTCCCAAACCTTCATCTCCATCCCAGATCTCTTCTGACTACCTGGGGGACACCTCCATTTTTGTGTCCCACTGACACTTCAAACTCAACACGTCCTAAGCAGAGCACGTCATCTTCCTCCCATGCATGTGCCATCTCCCGTGTTCCTATCACAGTTAATGAAATTATCACCTACCCAGTGGTCCCAGCAAAAAGTCTGGGCTTCATCTTCAGCTCCTCTCTCTCCTCCCTTCACATCCAGTGCCTGGTGATTCTACCTCCTGACGTCTCTTTTCTTTTAATAAATTTATTTATTTATTTATTTTTGGCTGCGTTGGGTCTTCGTTGCTGCACACGGGCTTTCTCTAGTTGCAGCGAGCGGGGGCTACTCTTCGTCGCGGTGCACGGGCTTCTCATTGCTGTGGCTTCCCTTGTTGCGGAGCACAGGCTCTAGGCGCCTGGGCTTCAGTAGTTGTGGCGCACAGGCTCAGTTCCTCCGCGGCATGTGGGATCTTCTCGGACCACAGTTCAAACCCGTGTCCCCTGCATTGGCAGGCAGATTCTGAACCACTGCGCCGCCAGGGAAGTCCCTCCTGACGTCTCTTGAATCCTTTCATCCCTCTCCATCTCCACTGCCGCCACCCTAGTCCTGGCCAGCACTATTTCTGTCTGGAGCGTGCAAAGCCCTCTTATGGGACTCTCCACATCCTCTCCTGTCTTCCTCCTCTGCAGCTGGAGTGATCATGTCTCTCCCTAATATAAACCCATTCGGGTGGTTTCCCATTGCTCTTAGGAGAAAAATCCAGATTCCTTGACATGCTCTGTTAGGCCTTTAACTGCCTGTTCTGTTTCCCATTGTACTTAATGTTCCAGACAGACTCATCTTTGTTCAGTTCCTTAACTCGCCTTATTGCTCAACTCGGAGGCTTTGCAAATATCTTCGGCTTTCCCTCCCTCCCCTCTCCTGTGACCAGCTGCTAGGCATCCCTCAGGTGTCAGCTAATCCCGGGAATCCTTCCCTGATCCTGAGACTCTGGGCTGCATCCCCTGCTGTGAGCTCCCACCTGTACCCCGAGCTTCCTCTCAAAGATGTTTCATTGAAATTGTCTGCTTCACGGCCCTCTCCCTCTGTGTGTGCACCCGCCCAGGGAGGAGGCCCTTGACAGTTTTCTTACCTGAGTATGACAGGTGGGGCGGGGCTCCCTGTTTCACACCCTTTGTCCCATTCTCTAGCCACGGGCTTCTCCTCCAGCCTGAGCAGACAGATGAAGCTGCACAAAGCCACCCGTCCTGGGGGAAAACGGCCCACAGTCGCCGGCACTCCTAGTAGACTGCTCACGTAGGAAGGTCTTTCCTGAAGCCCAAGACAGGTCTCTAACCCAGGCCCCACCACAGCAGCGCCCGAGGCGCCACCATCTGGCTGTTTGCTGCCCCCAAATGTCTAATGACAGGCTGAGGATTTCTTTGATTTCTGCCCCAGGGTCTTGAATGCAGCAGGTGCTGGGGAAATAAATACAGCTTGTGGGACCCCGGGGCCTCTGAAGGCTCAGCTGCTTTGGGGGACACCCTCCTCCCACAGGCTCACAACTGTCTGGCGTCCACCTCCTTTTTTCCTTTCTACCCCCGTTGTCCACATCTGGGTTTGGGCGGGGTGTCCCAGGTGCTATTTGGAGGGATGCCCAGGGGTGCGCTGGCCTGTTGGAGAGGCTGGGAGCCTCTCTGGAGAAAGTGGTCTTCTCCAGGGGTCCCATCCGGACCCCTGCACACACGCCCCCCTTTCTGTGCCCGGCCCTCCTGGAGCCCTCCTTCCAGCACATATCAGGCTGAAAGGGATGAACGCATGCTCAGTTCAGGGCCGTGTCTTTTTCTGTGAAATTGAAGGCCCTGTTGGCTGCCAGGCAGGTGTTAAGACAGAGACAAGACTTACTGGTTCTCCCTGTCTCTCCACACCCCGCCCCCGCCCCGCCCCAACACATGCATACACTGTCCTTCATTTGACATGAGGACAAGAGCTTGTAACTTTGAATGACTGGAGGAATGAAGTAAAAAAGGGAAATGCTTGAGGACTTGCAAAGCAAAGCCACCCATAAGCCCAATTCACTAAGTTCACTCTTCTATTAAGGAAAAAAAATGTGTATCAACCTTTACTAATTTTAACATTCACATTTATTCACTTGTTCAACATATATTTATTGAGCACCTTGTAGGTGACAGGCACCATGCTAGGTGGTAGGATGCAGTGGAGGGCAGAAATGGAGTTCCTGCTCTCATGGAGTTCACACTCTACTGAGGAGACGGCTCGTGGAGCAAAGAAACACATCGTTCGATGTAAGATTGCAATGGTAAACAAAACAAAACAAAACAACAACAACGAAAGATTGCAATGCTGCAAAAGAAATTACAACAGTGACTTGGGCTAGAAAAGGAGGTGTGTGATGCTACCGTAGGAGCCTCTGGTGTCTAACAAAGAATTTGGTCAGAGAGCTGTTGACTGATGAGACCCAAAAAAAAGACAAGACTTAGGTTTGGACATTATCGTTAATGGTCTTGTTTCAGACCTCAGGTGTAGTGAGCTGAGGTCACCATACCCCTTCTGTTCATGATACATTATTATCATTGCTCCACTTGGGTGCCCTCTCTTATTACCTTTGGTCTCTGTTTCTCATTCCGATTCCCCATTTCCCCCATAGGTGGGTAATGCCGAATTTCTAATGGGACAATCTGCCCTGTTGTCTGGCTTTCTCTGGGAAAGCTGATGGGTTGGGATTTTGTCAAATGGGAATGATGAAAAGATACTGGGTCAAGTTGAAGAGCACTGGAAAAGCTGTTACTGGAAGTTGGATAAGGAGGGAAAAAGAGAGAAGAAATGGATTGGGGGAAAGATGTGATTGAGCTGGAGGTCTTGATGACTTTGAGATCCGAGTACTGAAGAGGAAGATGCATGATGGAAGGAAGGGAGGTTATGGTCAGAGGTAGGGTGCTTGAGTGAGTGTGGAAATGAAGCACATCTGGGTGATGACAAAATTCCATGGCCGAGGTAGAATGGAGGAAGTCATTGGAAAAAAGTTCAGGTTGCACCCCTTCCTTTAAGAACACGTAGAAGTTGTATACATCATTTTCTCTCCTACCAATCAGAATTTAGTCACAGGGAATTCCCTGGTGGTCCAGTGGTTAAGACTCCATGCTTCTACTGCAGGGGTCACAGGTTCAATCCCTGGTCAGGGAACTAAGATCTCACATGCCACGTGGCATGGCCAAAAACAAAACAAACAAAACAGAATTTAGTCACAGTTGTAAGGGACACTGGGAGATGTCATCTTTATTTTGAGCAGCCACAACCCCTGCTAAAATACTGGAAGGTCCTATTTCTAGAAAGGGGAATCAGATATCGGGGAACAACTGGCATCCCCTTCCACAGGGAGTGATGGGGAAGTCAACAGAACACAAAGTAGGGGGTGAAGGTGATAGAGAATGGCATGAACCTAAAATGGGCAAGATTTTCTTCGAAGGGGGTGGAGAATAATCTGGGAGTGGTACAGAGAGGAACTCCCTGGCCGGAGGAAGGTGAGATGAGGTTTGAGAATAAACGCCACCACCTGGAGGGGCTGTGGAGTGGCTTTCAGAGCAGTTGGTTTCCTGGCAAGGCAAAGAGAGGCAGAAAAGAGCTAGCCGGTAGTTTGCTAGACGGCCTTTGGGAGAGGTGGGGAGATAGAAGCTGGGTCGGGACCAGCAAGGACAGGGTTGTGAGGCTTCTGGATAAAAACAAGCTCAGCTGACTTGGTTTTGGTAGTGTCCAAGGGTGGGTCTTGCTTGGCCAGGGTAATCTAAACCAGAAACCGCTCCAACTCCAAAATGCATGAATTTACCTATCACAGCCAATCAGCAGGTTACCTCACATACCGTCCTTCTACTTTTGCGTCAAGCGCTTATAAACTTGACATCCAAGACTTGGTATCAGCCCTCAAAATTGTGCGTTTGAGATTACCTATATTTTATACACACACACACACACACACACACACACACACACACACACACACGGCTTCCCAGCATCAGGGAGGAATATTGAAATGCCCAAAATGACCCCTACTCCCCCAAACTGCTCAGGGTAGGTCCGTTTGCAAATGAGAAAAAGACCTGAAACAGTTATTTTCTCCATAGCCGTGATTCAACACTGTTTCATCAGTCTCTCCTTAGGCTACTCTATTAGGAGTACACCACTCAGCCTCCCCATTCCCCTCCCCCCCCCCCCCCCCCCGCAGGTCCAACGCCCTCAGGGATCTGAAAGTCCAGTCTCCATTCTCAGGGAAATTTCTTTAACCAAGATGTTGAGCTATTCAGGGGGCAAACTGACTTGAGCCTTACGACAGGACAGTCACAGCGGTCACGAGGAAGTGGCCTTTACACACACTCCTGTGAGCAAAGGGAGCAAGGACAGCTGTCAGCAAGAAGTCCTGACAATGCTGCCTCCCGGAAATGTGATTGCAGGGCAGTAGGAAGCAAATGCTGCCATTTATTTAACCTTAATTCTTCCTTTGTTTTAAAAAGGGAGGGGGGCTATCAAGTACTTTGCTGAACTCTTATGAAAAATAATTTAGTTACATATAAAATGCCTAGCACATGCTTGGTTCATGGTAGGTGCCATATACAGATACTATTTTTTTTTCAGCTTTATTGAGATATAGTTGACATATAACATTATGTGAGTTTAAGGTGTACAAAGTGTTGATCTGATACACTAGCGAGTGATTAACACCATACCTTACACCTGCATCACATCTTACGCCTGCAGCACATCACATAATTCCTACTTCTTTTTCCTGGTGAGAACATTTCAGACCTACTCTGGTAGCAGCTCTCAAGTATACGATACGGTATCATTAGCTATAATCACCATGTTGTACCTTAGATCCCCAGAGCTTGTTCATCCAATATCTGGAAGTTTGTACCCTTTGACCAACATCCCCCTTTCCCCCATCTACCATTCTAGTCTCTGTTTCTGAGTTCAGCTTTTTTTAGATTCTACATATAAGTGAGATCATATAGTACTTGTATTTCTCTGTCTGACTTATTTCACTGAGCATAATACCTTCAAGGTCCATCCATGTTGTCGCACACAGCAGGATTTCCTTCTTCCTTGTGGCTGAATACTATTCCGTTGTGTATATATATATATATATACATCGCATACAGTTATTACTTTATTTTTTATTATTTATTTATTTATGGCTGCGTTGGGTCTTTGTTGTTGCACGCAGGCTTTCTCTAGCTATGGAGAGCGGGGGTTACTCTTCGTTGCGGTGTGTGGGCTTCTCATTGTGGTGGCTTCTCTTGTTGTGGAGCACAGGCTCTAGGCACGTGGGCTTCAGTAGTTGTGGCTCGCGGGCTCAGTAGTTGTGGCTCGCGGGCTCTAGAGCGCAGGCTCAGTAGTTGTGGCACATGGGCTTAGTTGCTCCGTGGCATGTGGGAGCTTCCTGGACCAGGGCTCGAACCCGTGTCCCCTGCATTGGCAGGCGGATTCTTAACCACTGCGCCACCAGGAAGTCCCACAGATATTATTTTAAATACTATTAGACCATAAACTCCCTGGTGGCAGCGACAGTTCTTGGCACTGTAGCAAACCATCAAAAATTAATGGAATGAATGAATGAACGAATGAATGAATGCATACTAAAGGCTCAGTGCTAGGGATAAGGAAGGGAGCTGCTAAACTAGAAGCAAAGATTAGGAATATTGAGTTCAGAGGCCAGCACCAGGGCAGTCGTATGACTCAGCTGGAGACACTGTCACAGAAGCTGCGAACAACTGCTTACACTTAGCACAGTGCTGCATTTAAAAAGAAGAATCGAGAGAGCAGGACGTTCGGTTTGTGAGCGGGAACCTCTTAGTCGTGCACGGAGAAAGAACGATTTAAAAATGGGTGATGTTGAGAAGGGCAAGAAGATTTTTGTTCAGAAGTGTGCCCAGCGCCATACTGTGGAAAAGGGAGGCAAGCACAAGACTGGGCCAAATCTCCATGGTCTGTTTGGGCGAAAGACAGGTCAGCCTGTCGGATTCTCTTACACAGATGCCAACAAGAACAGAGGCATCACCTGGGGAGAGGAGACACTGATGGTGTATTTGGAGAATGCTAAGAAGGACATCCCTGGAACAAAAATAATCTTCACTGGCATTAAGAAGGGAGAAAGGGCAGACTTGATAGCTTATCTCAAAAAAGCTACTAATGAGTAATAGTTGGCCACTGCCTTATTTATTATGAAACAAATGTCTCATGACTTTCTATGTGTACCATATTTAAATTGATCTCATATACTAGAATTCAGATCATGAATGGATGATGTAGTATTTCTGTCCTGATTTGAATAAGATTGGCTTGTGGCTAAATGAATATGGTCAGCTTTTTGAATTTTGATAGTAATTCTGGTTCAACAAGTACTATCACTGTTTTCCCCTTCTAAAGAGATGATTAAACTTGAATAAGGAATGTGAAACTTTTCAGGGATATGGTGAATGCCTTCTCAAACCCTATAGGAGATTGGTTTTATATTTAGATTTCTGTAACTGGTTATATTAATATACTTAAATATTGAGAAGCTCCCTTCACTGTCTCATAGACCAGCAAAATTCACCTGTGTTTCAAGTTGTGTTCATTTGCCTGTTAAAGCAAGGGCTGAAGATACACTGACAATGTCCACTTTATCTTTCTGGTCTTAACGATGCCAATTTAATTAAAATTCTCTATCTAAAATTTAAAAAATAAAATAAAAATAAAAAGAAGAATCCAGAAAGCTTCTGCTGTTTTCCAGATGAGCACGCCGAGGTCCTGACTTGCTTGCTTTTGTCCGCCCCCACCCCCTTAAACCCCGACGAGGAAGGGGGGCATAGGACACCCCTCCGAGCTCAGATAAGTGACATGAGTGACGTGGTGCAGCGTAGCAGGGCAATGGAACCCCCTCCCCCCACGCATCCTGACTTCCCACCGCAGGCTCTATTCTCTGAACCGCATGTTGCTTCTCGGGCCCACAAAGGACAAAACGTATTAGAACAGAACTGAAAACGGATCCAACAGCGTAAGGCATAGACAGATTCATAAAATTAGCCAAGGTTTTTTTGGGCATTTTGGTCCTTGTCTGTCCAAGACGCACAGAACTAATATGAGGTACTTCTAAAGACACCGTGGGTAAAAACCACAGGGCCCAGGGGAGTCTCCCCGGCCTGCTCAGCAGCCTCCTTCCCGGGTCCAGTTTCGGGCATTGATGAAGAGCTGGAGCCAGGGGGAGGTGGTCAGAGTGTCAAATGGAGGGGGTCGCCACGCCCACTGCCAAGGCCTCACACACCGCTCAGGGTGAGGCATGAGAGCCAGGTGGCGGCCATCGGGGGAGCAGACGCCAGCCATGCCCCCTGGGGACCCGTTGGGATTCAGGGGGTACTGTTCCGTGGGGTTGCCGTCATCGTCCGCCCAGTGCAGCGGAGCCAAGCCCCTGGCCTCAATCTGGGCTTGGAGTTCCGGGGAGGAAAATGCCATGTAACCTGGGGCAGAAGGAGGGACGAGGGACGTGAGAGCAGAGCTCCTTGGCGTCCTCCCCCACCCTTGCCCTCAGGCCCTCCCCGCCTCCCCGGAGCCTGACCTTCCCCGTGGGCGCTCCACACGGGCAGCACGGCACCCTCCATCCCGCGCAGCATCAGGGCCGGCCCAGGCCCCACTCGCACGCTGGCCCAGCGCGACTCGAAGCGCCCAGACCTGTTGTGGCGCAGCAGGAGGCCAGGCCGGGCCGGCCAGGGCTCGTGGCCCATCTCTGCCGCCTCCTCACCAGGACTGCCTCCCACCCAGCCCAGCAGGGCCAGCAGCTGGCAGCCGTTACACACGCCCAGGCTGAAGGTGTCTGGCCGCTGCCGGAAGCGCCTCAGCTCAGCCCCGGCCTGGGGGTTAAAGGTCACAGCAGCTGCCCACCCTAGGAGGGAACAGGAGGCTGGGGTGAGCACCGGAATGAGGGGGGACCGTCGCCTTTCCATCCCAGCGTGCCCCATTACACTCGCCCAGGACCTCCCCCCTTTGCAGAGCTCAGGGCAAACGCCAGGGAAAAAAGCAGGTTTAACTGATTGAAGCAGATGTTGCCAACTCCTGGGCCTGAGACGGCCCATGATGAGTTTTCTGCTTAGGCAGCAGAGCATTTTCAAAATTTTTTATTCAGTTGCCTAACATTTAATCAGGATTTGTGGCTTCTCTTGAAAAACAGAAAGATCTGGCTGTGCCGAGCCTGCTTTCTGACAGGACAACCTGCTGGAGCTGAGTAGCAGCTGCCGCTTCTGACAGGGCACATGCCCCCGGTGTTGGCACGGCGCCACCCAGCCCACCTGCCTCACAAGCCACCTGCAGGGGGCTTCCCTGGTGGCACAGTGGTTAATTAAGAATCCGCCTGCCAATGCGGAGGACAAGGGTTCGAGCCCTGGTCCGGGAAGATCCCACATGCCGCGGAGCAACTAAGCCCGTGCGCCACAACTACTGACCCTGCGCTCTAGAGCCTGCAAGCCACAATTACTGAGCCCGCGTGCCACAACTACTGAAGCCCGCGTGCCTAGAGCCCATGCTCCGCAACAAGAGAAGCCACCACAACGAGAAGCCTGCGCACTGCAATGAAAAGTAGCCCCCGCTCGCTTCAACTAGAGAAAGCCTGCGCGCAGCAACGAAGACTCAACGCAGTCAATGAATGAATGAATGAAAAAAAAGCTACCTGCAGGCCTGCTGGCGGCTGGCCCAGAATGAATGCGCTCATGCTCCCCCGGCCAGCCTCGTGGAGGCAAGAGGCCAGTTCTCAGTCAAGGGAGAAGGGGGCTAAGGCAGCTCTTCAGGAACATGCGGGGAGCGAGTGGGCAGGGCCGCACACCCACCTTTGGCAGAGCCCAGGACGTCCGCGTAGCTGAAGCCGCCCACGAAGGCCATGCCTTGGAACGTGTCCAGCCTGACTGCTCCAGAGCAGAGGTCCTGCATGGTCACGTCCCACACCTGGCAGGAGGGGGAGGGCAAGTGTCAGAGGGCCCATGGCCCAAAGCCCAGCCCCGGCTCTGCCAGGCAACCTGCTCACCTCAAACCCAGCCAAGTGGAAGGCATCGGCCATCTCCCGGTCTCCGTTACTGCCTTCTTCTCGAAAGATGGCAACTCGGGGGGCAGGACCACCTGGGGGGAGAAGGAGTGTCCTTGTGCCAGAGGGTTACTTCTCCACCCCAGCCCCCCAGACACTTTTTCCAGGGCAGGCCCCCGCATCCAAGCCTTGGGCTCCTCCCCAAAGTGCCCGGGCAGCCAAGCCACTACACACATTCCCTCACCAGGCTCATGAGGCACGGAAGCTTTGGGAAAGGTGGGGGGCAGGCAGTAGGTGGGCCCCGTCCGCTCCCTCAGCCCCTCTTCTTCCTGGGCCACACAGTGGGGCTCTGCCTGCAGCCGATCCAGCTGGAAACTGGTCTCCTCCCAGAGGGCTCGTAGCTGCCCAACGGGCTCCTCCAGAACGACAGCCCCGTTCACTGACACCCGGACCTAGAGAGGGGAGCAGATCTTTCAGGGGCTGAGAGCAAAGATGTCCACGTTGGGCCCCCTCCGAGGCTGGCAGAGGCAAACCACGACCTTCCCGCTGCAGGCCTGCCATTCCTCACTTCCTCACCATGGCGTGGGGCCCGGCGTTGCCCGTGCGGCCCAGCTCCAGGCAGTGGAGGCCAGCCTCCCGGTAACGTGTCAGCACTTGGGCCAGGTCTGGCTCTTGCACCTCCAGCACCAAGCCTGGCTCCTCAGCGAACAGTACAGGCAGCGCTGGGAGAGTAACAGAGGGGTCAAGGTGATTAGGGTATTGCCAGGGACTCAGAGGTGGAGTCAGGTGGCTATGGCTAAAGGAACGAAGGCAGGGGTCAGGGATGGGGTGAGGCCTGGGAAAGCAGGACCAAGGATGTGGCCTCAGGGTCTGCAGGAGGTTTCAGAGGTGCCACCTGGCTCAGTGGTCAGAAAAGACAGCAAGGGACTCAGGGGAAAAGGAGTTGGGGACGTTCCACTCTTTAATAGGACATGGGGTCCGCAGGATGGGGCAGGCAGCCCAGGCTGGAATCTAGACCTCAGGCTCCTCACCATTGACCCCAGAGGCAGGGACGGCCACCTCTATCCCACAATTCCCAGCAAAGGCCATCTCTAGCAGGCAGGTGATGAGACCTCCGTCGCTGACATCGTGGCCTGAGCAGAGGAGGCGGTCTGGAGGAAGGAATAAGATGCTCAGCAGCCTCGGGACCCAAACCTGGAGGCCCCGCCCCACTTCTGGACAGTCGGGAGAGGGCGGGGGCGAGAGTGGGGGCTCACTCAGAGAACCCGAGAGAAGGGCGTCGGATCCCTCTTGGCCCACCCTCACATGCTCAGCTGGTCAGTGCCTGCCCCGTGCCAGCCACAGGCACCGTCTCCTCCAGGGCCTCGCTCACCTTTCAGCAGCCCCTGGGTGATGCCGAAGGCTCGCACCAAGTTCTCCGGAAGGTCCAGATCGGGAGGCTGCTCGCCGAGCTGGGAGAAGCACTGGGCCAGAGCCGTGCCCCCGAGCCGGTGCCGCCCGGGACTCAGAGGCACGTAGAGCAGGTGGCCTGGGGAGACAGGGAAGGGGTGAGGGGAGGTGGGAGGCTCAGGAGAACCCCTCCCGCCATGCTCACTGAAGTTCCCGGGACGTGGTGAGACACCCAGACCACCAGCCCCAGAAGGCACCACGGCCCCAGTGCTGAACGAGGGGGCCCAGCACTCAGGAAGCAGACCCCAAACAAAGGACCCGGCTGTGAATCCCCAGTGCACCGAGGAGAGGGAAGAACCCCTACCTCTCCCTCCGGGACACTTGAGGTCTGGGGTCACAGTGGCTGTAACGTCTGGACAGACAGCATAGGCTGAGATGACCAGCGACCCTGCGGAGCAGGGAGTGGAGAGTGAGGCGCAGCCCGGCCCACAGACCTGCCCGTCGCCCTTGGGCGCCCAGAGCTCACCAGGAGCCCGCACGGTCTCAGCGCCAACCCGGGCGGCCATGCTGAGGGAGTCCTTGCCGCCGTCCACTGCCACTCCCAGGGCCGCCATCACGGCCGCCACAGCCCCACAGGCGTCGGCCAGAGCCGCGCCCTCCCCCTGGAGCTTGGCCGCCCACATCCAGTTCCCGCTGCATTTCACGTCCTGGGAAGCGGCAGAGACTCGCGTTAGGGAGGGAGGGCGGTGTGGAGAGGCTGGGGGCAGAGGGGTGAGCAGGCGGTGGTTGCGTCTGCGTCCCAGAGGCCTGGGGCTGCAGGGCAGAAGCTGCAGGGGGCTCACCCGGAGGTCGGTGACCAGAGCAAACACCAGGTTGGTGAGGGCTTCGGCCACGGCCAGCCGGGCAGCAACCTTGGGGTCCAGCAGGCTCTTGACTGGCTGCTCTCCCAGGGCTGTGGCAGCCCCTACGAGCTCCTGGTGACTCAGTGCCACCACCGCCACGTCTGCCAGAGGGGTCTGCAGGGGTCCCACACACTGCTGCTGCGCCACCAGGCCGCCCACGGAGCGGTCCACCTGTGGAACCAGGTGGAGTTGGCAAGAGGCCAAGGGACAGGGCCAAGGGCGTGGGAGGCCTGGCTCACCCTGAACACAACAAGACTCGGGGCGGACAGCAAGGGCTCAGGCCATCGGGGTAGCTGCCCTGCCCCTGCCACGTCCCCCTCGGGCCCGGGGGGCTCCCACAGCCATCCCCTGGGCTGGGCAAGCAGAGGGAAGGGCGCAGAGGGCTGAGGGGGCGGAGCAAGGTGCGGGGCGGACCTTGCTGGTGAGGTAGCGCTTGCTGGCCACCGCAGGCAGCCTGAGGACCCGTGCCAGGGCCTGGCGCACGCTCAGCCCTGGGGGCAAGGCCAGGGGCCGCAGCACGGGGAAACTCCTCTGGAGGAAGAACTCCTGCAACACAGGTGGCAACAGTGGTGTGAGCGCCTGGGGAGGCGCTGGGCACACAGGTGACAAAGCACGTGTAGGGCAGACGATGGTCTGAAGGGCTGGGCCAGAGAGGGAGAAACCTCCCGCCCCCCACATACCTTCCGGGGCATCTTGCCCAGCACCCAGTCCAGATCCAGGTCGACAGGGGTCGGGGGAGGTGTTGGGGGGGCATCCCCCTGGCCATCTCTTCCCATAGGACACTCCCGATCATCCACCAGCACTATCTGTAGGCCACAGGGACACCGCCCAGAGAGAACGAGACTATGACCACCAGCAGGGAATAAACACTTCTGGAAAGCCGGCAGAGATGCTCTGTCCACCCCATCTGGCTTCTCCTGTTGAGGCCCCCGGCCCCACGCTGGTCCCCACAGCTCCCATCCTCTCGTCTCTTTCCTGAGACAGCTCTCCCTCCTAGGCAGCTCAAGCCCACTCACAGCATCTGTTACCGACTCCCTGAGCCAACTCACTCTCCTGTCTCCAGTGATGGTGCCCACAAAGCAAGCTGGGCAGCGTTCCCGGGCGCTGACACGACTCAGGAAGTCCCGGTCGGGGGGCCTCAGCAGAAGTGCATTTGACTCCTGGTACTCGGCCCCCCAGATTTCCAGGGCGTTCAGGGTCGGGTCCCCGAGCTGCACATCCATGGGGGAGGACGAAAGGGAAGGGTCAGCGGGCACTTCCAAGTCTCATGTTCTTGCTGGGAGTGGGGGGACAGATGGGTGGGGCCGGCTGGGACTGGCAGGGGCAGGGAGACAATCAGACTTCAGGGAGGAGACCCACCTGGAAGCGGCTGGTATAAATGACGGCTCCGGCTGGGTCACTCAGCTCCTTCAGGACGTTGCCTGGTGAGAGGGTTTCCGGGAGAGGCTCTCACCTGGCCCTGGTCAGCACCGGGCAAACAAAAGGCCGTTCCCAGCCTCCAAAGGAGCCCCTAATTCTGTGCATCCCTGTTTGAACCGCTACTGCACCCTCTCCAGCAACTAACCCTGAGCCTGTCCAGAATGTGTAGTGGGTGGAGAGTGGGGCCCAGAGCTAGCTGGTTGGTTGCAGATCCGCGATACCTCTCCCCAGACTGAACCTGGCAGGAGACCAGGTAGGCCTGGTCCCCTGTCCCACCCCCTCCTCTCACCATTGCCACCGGCGCCCTGGTCATGAAGGCTGCAGATGGGGTTGCCCCCGGGGGCCTCCACGCAAGCCCGGATCACACGGTTCATCTTCTGTTCCATCTCCGGGTCTCCCCGCTGCACAGCCCCAAAGTCCAGGTCGCTGGCGTTGTCTCCCTGCACCTGGGAGGACAGATGGCACATCTCAGCTCAGGGGGGCTGGGAGCTCACACCCCACCCATGCATGGGGCCCAGAGATGTCATGGAGTTGGCACCTGAGCTATTTGCACTTGCCTGCACGGACGAAGCAGCTCCGCCCCCAACTCCAATCCTGTAGACAGGACCCCCAACCTTCACAACGTCCATGCCTGCGAGGAAGGAGGGCAGAATCAGAACACCCGGGAAGTGACCAGACGTGTGAGAACGAAGCAGTGTGAGGATAAAGGGAAGCTGGTGTTAGAGCTGAGAACAATCAAAATTCTTTGATTGGGTAAATACACTTTGAGGAATTTACCCTCCAGATTTATTCTCACAGGTACAAAGCACCTACGTACAAAATTAAACACTGCAGCATTATTTGTATTACCAAAGACGAGAAATAATCTAAATGCTAACAACAGAGAACTGGTTAAATAAATTATGGTATAAGCCATATAATGAAAAACTAAGCCACCGAAACAGAGAATTTTTTTTTTTCGTTATGCTGCACGGCTTGCAGGATCTTAGTTCTCCAGCCAGAGATTGAATCCAAGCCCTCAGCAGTGAAAGAATGGAGCCCTAACCACTGGACCGCCAGGGAATTTCCCCGAAAAAGAGCGTTACATATGAATATAATGAAATAATCTGATCTCATCAGTATGAAATGATCTCCAAGTATATTGCTAAGCTGAAAAAAAGCAAGGTGCAGAAGTATGCATACCCACTTAGAACAGCATCAACAAGAATAAAATACTTAAGACTTACACACTGAAAATTATGAAATATCTTAGGAGGCCTAAATAAATTGAAAGAGATCTCATGCTTATAGATTGGAAGACTTAATATTGTTACAATGGCAATACTCCCCAAAGTGAACTGCAGAGTCAACACAATCAGCCACCTTTTTCAAAGAAACTGACCAGCTGATCCTAAAATTTATATGGAAATTCGAGGGACCTAGAACAAAGCCAAAACAATTTTGAAAAAGAAGAACAAAATTGAAGGACTCATACTTTCTGCTTTTAAACTTACTGCAAAGCTACAGTAATCAAGACAGTGTGTTACTAGCAGAAGGAGACAGGTAGATAGGTCATTGGAATAGAACTGTGAGTCCATAAATGAACCCAAACATTTATAGCCAACTGATTTTTGGCAAGAGTCCCAAGACAATTCAATGGGGGTAAGAACAGTTTTTTTCAAAAAGGATTGTTAGAACAACTGGATATCCACATGTGAAAGAAGGAAGTTGGATCCCTACTTCATACCATACACAAAAATTCAAAATGTATCAGAGACCTAAATGTAAAAGCTAAAAGCTATAAAAGTATTACAAGAGAATATATGAGTCAATCTTGGTGACCTTGGCTTAGGCAGTGGTTTCTTAGTCATGACACTATAAGCCAGAAGCCACAAAGAAAAAATATATAGATAAATTATACTTTACCAAAATTAAAAACATTTGTGCTTCAGGGGACACCATGAAGAAAGTAAAAAGACAACCCACAGAATGGAAGAAAATATTTGCAAATCATTTACCTATTAGATAAGGGGCTAGTATCCAGAATATGCAAAGAACTCTAACTTAAACTCCAAAAAAAAAATGACAACCCAATTTAAAAATGGGCAAAGGACATGAATAGATATTTCTCCAAGGAAGGTATACAGATAGCCAAGAAACATAGGAAAAGATGCTTAACATCCTGAGTCATTAGGGAAATGCAAATCCAAGCCACCGTAAGATACTACTTCACATCCACTATGATGGCTATAATCAAAGAGACAGATAAGTGTTGGCAAGGATCTGGAGAAATCGGAACCTTCACACACTGCTGAGGGGAATGTAAAATGGTGCAGCTGCTTTGGAAAACAGTCAGGTAGTTTTTTCAAAGACTGAGTACAGTTACCATGTGACCTAGCAAGTCTACTCCTAGTTACCTACCCAAGAGAATTCAGAACATAAGTACATAGGAAAACTTGTACACAAATGTTTATAGCAGGACTTCCCTGGTGGCGCAGTGGTTAAGAATCTGCCTGCCAATGCAGGAGCCCTGGTCCGGGAACATCCCACATGCCTCGGAGCAACTAAGCCCGTGCGCCACAACTACTGAGCCTGGGCTCTAGAGCCAGCGAGCCACAACTACTGAAGCCCATGCGCTTAGAGCCCGTGCTCCACAACAAGAGAAGCCACTGTGATGAGAAGCCCGTGCACCACAACGAAGAGTAGCCCCCGCTTGCCACAACTAGAGAAAGCCCGCGCGCAGCAACGAAGACCCAACGCAGGCAAAAATAAATAAATAAATAAAATGTTTATAGCAGCATTATTCATAATAGCCGAAAAGCAGAAACAGCCCAAATGTTTACCAACTGATGGAGAGACAAAATGATACAGCAACATGATGGAATATTATTCAGCCATAAAAAGGAATGAAGTACTGATACATACTATAATATGGATGAACCTTTAAGACATCATGCAGAGTGAAAGAAGCCAAACACATTTACAACAGGGAAATTCATCGAGACAGGAAGTAGATTATTGGTTCCCAGAGGCCGAGGAAGGGGGCATGGGGAGTGACTGCTCATGGGTGCAGGGTTTCTTTCTGGGATGATGAAAATGTTCTGGAATTACTGGTGATTGACGCACAACTTTGTGAATATACTAAAACCACTGACTTGTACACTTTAAAAGGGTAAACTTTATGGTACATGAATTACATCTTAATAAAATGGTTATTAAAAAAATAGGTGGGGAATTCCCTGGTGGTCCAGTGGTTAGGACTCGGCGCACTCACTGCTGGGGCCCCGGGTTCGATCCCTGGTCGGGGAACTAAAATCCCATAAGCTGCACAGCGAGGCCAAAAAGAAAAAAAAGGTGTGCACACATGCTATTTGTTTAAAAAAGGGGGGGGTTTTACTTTAAAATGTATATCTCAGAAATAACTTAAAAAAATAAAAATAAAAAAATAAATAAATAAAAAAGGAGGGGCAAATATACACATGGGTCTGTTTATGTATGCAGGAAAAACCTCTGGTAGGGTACAAAAGTAACCAATTAACATTGGTTATCTCTAGGGAGGGAAACTGGGTGGCTGAAGGTCAGGGGAAGGAGAGTTTCCCCTGTATAACCTTTCTCTGCTTTTTAAATTCTGAGCCATGTGACGGGTCACCCATTCAATAAATGGTACCTGGCCTTTATCTTGATTCCACCACAGGTCCTAGCATGGTGCCCAGCACCCGATGGGCGCTCAGTAAATGTCGACCGATTGAACTGAGCTTGCAGATAAAAACAGGCCCTGGGTAAACACTGGCTGCCTTGACTTAGCAGGGTGGGCCCCTGCCATGCAGAAGTCAACCCGGGAAGAAACAGAGGCCACACAGACTGAGCCTGCCCCACTGGCATAAAGCCCTGCCCTGCCTTGAAAGCCTGTACTGGGGAGAGGAGACATGAGCTGGGAGATAAAAAACAAACCACTGAAGTTCCTCTAAATTCCACTCCTGCGGCTGCCACGTGCTGGGGAGAAAGCTGGCTGGACCTGGTAGACAGGTGGCGGGCTCTTACCTGGCTCTGGGGGCTCCTTGCTCACATGCTCAGCTTCCATGGACCCAATGCCTCCACTAAACATGATGGGCTTGATCCACTCGCGCCGCTGGCCGTCTGGGAGCTGGAGGCCCAAGGAACGGGCAAAGCCTGGAGCGTGGACGGCACAGGGAGAGGGACAGGGTCTAGTCAGCCAGGCTCCTCAGCGCTCACTGGGTCACACACCTCACCCCATCCCGCCTCTGGGACGGTTATCCCCCATGCCCCCTCAAGCCTCACCAGCCAGAACTGGTTCTCCAAACTTGTTGCCGTAGTCAGAAGCCCCATTACTGGCCTCGATGGCAATCTCCAGGGGTCGGGCAAAGTTCCCAGGATACTGGAAGCTTGGATCCTCCCAGGGCATACTGTAACCTGGGCAGGAAGGAGAAAGATGGATGGACTGTAAAGATGGAAGATGGAGGAGTCAGGGCCCTTCAGGAAGAGTCTGACTCTTGGGATCAGAGTTCTTAACACTTCCCAAGAAATTGGATTTTGGGACTTCCCTGGCTGTCCAGTGGTTAAGACTTCCCCTTCCAATTTGGGGCGGGGTGGGGGAGGGTGTGGGTTTGATCCCTGGTCGGGGAGCTAGGATCCCGCATGCCTCGCAGTCAAAAAACCAAAGCATAAAAGCAGAAGCAATAAACAAATTCAATAGAGACTTTAAAAATAGTCCACATCAAAAAAAAAAAAAAAAAAATTGGATTTTGGGGGCAGTTGATGGCCATAAGTCCAACCCAGTACCACAATTCTTTTTGGCTGAGTAGATACTAGTTTATAAAGAAAATTGTGGTTCTGCAAAGCCAGATCTGGGTCCTCCTTGGCCTACTGTCCTCACAACCACGGTTGGCGAAAGGCCAGCTACTCTAGAGCCCTCCCTCCCAAGAAAAGGTACCCATGATGACCCTTTGACCTAAGAGATAAGTGTCCAGTGCCTGCCAGGACAAGGGATCTGGAAGGGGAGATGGGTAGAGAGGAAAGAGACGGGACCTGGGATGTGCAGGTTTCCAAAGCAATAGCCAGCAGTGCCAGCCACCACGTGGGCCCCGCGGCCTGTGCACTGGACATCTCGGATCCGGCCCCCTGTGCCAGTGGTCGCACCGCTGAAGGGGGCTACTCCTGTGAAGAGAGAGGGAGGGTATGGGTACTGAAAAGGCAAACTCCACCTCTGACCACCCCACTGATAATAAGGACATGCAGCCAACCTGCTGGTCCCCAGGTGGGCCTGGGGCCTTTGCCCTACCCTATACTCTGACCCTGCCTATCCCTCCTGAGGGCTCATCTCACCTGTGGGGAAGTTGTGGGTCTCTGCTGTGAAGACGACATGTCTCAGCCCCTGACGTTGCCGGAAGCAGCTTGGCCGTGAAGGGTCCTCGGGACGCAGGAATCGGACTTCCTTCCCCTGGATTGCACTGTGGACACATCCGTTCGGAGTCTCACTTCCTTCCTGGGATCTGCACTTACCCCACCAGAGCCTGGGGCCTCCCGTTCCCTGGGTCTGAGGTCACCCCAGCTGAGGGCACAGCCCACCTGCTGTTGTCACAGAACTTGAGGACGTTGTTGGGGTGCGAGGATGCCTGGGTGCTCATGATGGACTCAAACAGCGAGTGTGCCAGCTCCTGCCCATCCACGTGGAGTCGGCCCTTGAAGAACCAGTGTCGGCTGTGCTCACTGCAGGGGGTGACGTGGGGAGGGGAAGGCAGGGTGGAAACATGGGTCATTTCTCAGGCCTTGCCATGTCTTCTCATCAGCATAAACGGCAGAGTTACGGCCACAGGTCAAAATAGATTCCAGAAGTCATAAGCTTCCAACAGTCTGTCATTGTGGATGGTCCAGATCCAGCGTGAAGATAAAACCAAGACGTGAATGCAGACTACTGGATGGATGGGGAACCCAGGTACTCAAACAGACTCAGGGAGGCCCCTAGGCCAAGAGAGAGCCATGGAGAGTCCCTGTGGTCTTCCCTTCCAACCTCCACGGGCTCAGACATCAGAATGTCCCCATTCCTCCCCACCTATTGGACTGAGCCAAGTCGAAGGCCTCCACAGTGCTGGGGTTCCGCTGCAGCTCCTGGAAGCGCTTGGTGTAGAAATCCAGGTCCCAGGAGTCTAGGGCCAGACCTAGGAGACAACCACCAGAAGAGCTGACTGTGGGACTCGGCACCCCTACTAGCCTGGCCTGGGCCTTCCTGCTCACCTAGCTCCTGGTTGGCTTTCTCCAGGGCAGACCGGCCCTCGGTCAGTATGTCAATTGGGCCGCCGAGGGGTGCTGGGATGCAGCCCAGGGAGAAGCTCTGGATGGGACAGGGGAAGTGCTGCTCCGTCATCCGGTCATGCAGGGTAGCCAGGGCGACGGCCTCCAGCTCAGCCGAAGGCGGGTGGGCAAACTAGGGGTGGAGACGCACACAGAAGGCGAGGGGTGCGGGGTTGAAGAATGGCCAAAATGGTCCACCCTCGTCCTCCAGGCCACACAGGACCAGCCCACTGCTAGCCTCTCCGGCACCTTTGTTCAGATTAGAAAAAGATGCTCCTTCCAGGCATGAGTCCCTGTCAGCATGCACAGATTAGTAAGGGGAGCACAGGCTGGGTTTCTGTCCTGTTCACTCCTCGACCAGGTGGCCTCAGGCAGTGAACAACCTGCAAACAGGGCAGGCGTCAAACCAGGAACTCCTCCCCCTGCTTCTCATCATTTCCTTAGAGCTTAGGACCCAATCTCTTCCACTTCCTCCTCCTGATCCCCCCCTGGCTGCCTACTACCTCACCGAGAGCAGGTAGCGCCGGGTCGGCTCCACGCGGTCCACAGCCCCCAGCCCCGCAGCCTGGCACACTGACACGATGTTGCTGGATGCTGGCGTGGAGAAGTTCAGCCTGTGGATTGGTTAGGACCAGATGGTTAGAGCCCCAGCTGAGAAGGCGGATCCTGCCCACTGCTGTCCAGGCAATCTCCCAGCTCTACTTACCACCCCCCCGCACCTGCCCACACCACTGGCCTCCAGCCTCAGACCTGGGCACCGAGAAACCTGCTTTCAAAGGTCATTCAAATCAAACCATAACTGTTCTTGTAGCAACAAAATGCTTCAATTTCAACTTCTCAGAATACAACGTGTTATATTCCAGAACATGCCTGGCAGCTGGCTCAGTCTTCAAAGGTATCTTCCCACATGGGGAAAGCATGTGCACAGCTTTCTAGGCGGGGAGTAGGATGAAGGGAAAACAAGTCTCCCAAGGACCACAAGAGGAGGAAGAGGAATGAAAGTGGAAGGGGTGGCAGTGTGTGTTTGGAAAGGCTGACGGGCTCTGGACCATGGAACGAGCTACCCGAGGCTGAGACACTTGCCTGGGCCCGACCTCCAGCAGCAGGTCAGTGGAGCCGGGAAGGAGCCAGGACTCCGGAGCGACATCGTCCAGTAACAAGGGGCAGCCAAACAGCCATGTCAGCTTCTTCATCTCCTCGGCGCTCGGGGAGGACTCAGCTGCAGGGAGACAGGGCAAGGACACCTTGAGACACTGCCCCTGGCACTTGGCACCTCTCCCAAAGGATCCAGTAAGTGGCCCAACCTGTCCAGTTCACGTTGTAGCACAGCTCGGTCTTGACACCCTGCAGCTCTGGCAGTTCCCCTCGCAGCTTCCTTTGAGTATATTCAGAGGCTGCCCTCTCGTGGCCAGAGGGACGGACATAGAAGTGAAGGACTGAGGACATCTCTGTAGGTGTCCTTTGCTGGCGAGACGAGTTAGAAAAAATAACATTCACTAGAGCCTAGCTGTTGAACTGATTTCAAGTTTCAAGGACAGCTGAGGCTTCGGAAGCGTTAGGGATGTGGTGGGGGAAAGCAGTGGGGGCACTGGGGCATAAATGTATCCAGACATTTCCCGTCCAGTGTGGTCAAGGCCACAGGACTGTGGGTACCAACCTAGCACTTTAGGAGTGGGAAAGACTTCCTAAGGGAAATGGCATCTAAGCGTAAACCTGAAGGATGAGCTGGACGGGGCTGGCCAGTGAAGTCAAATGATAGTTCCTCTACTTCACTGTTTCAAAACATTATCTCCTGGCTCAAGGTAAATCCAAAGCCTTTAGCCTGACAGTCAAAGGCTCTCCACATCTATTCCCCAGCGACTTCAACTTCTGGTCCCAGTGCTTCTCAGTAGGACCCTGGCTTTACTCACTAAACCCTGCCTAGCCTCCTCGCCATTCCTTTGCCCCATCCTAGAATGCCTATGCCTATCCCTAACCTGTCCAAAGCTTTCCCACTTGTCAAGGTGAGTACAGGTCTCACCAGCTCTGGGAGGCCTTCTTCACTGCTCCAGTGCTCAGGGACACCTCCCTTCTAGCAGAGCTGAGGGCTTCTGATCTGTACCACTCATTCAGCTCTGATCTCTCTCTCTCTCACTCTCTCTCCCCCTCCCTCTCTCTCTCTCTCTCCCCCCCTCTCTCTCTCTCTCTCTCACACACACACACACACACACACACACAGGTCTCCCAGCTGTACACGGCCTCTTCCCAAGGAAGTGGGAGGAAAGGAAGCTCATTGCCTCGCTTCTTCACTTGGACAACTCATAGGCATCTCAAATCTAACTTACTCAAGGCTGACTTTGACTATTCTGTCAAGGTCACCAAAGACTGCAACGTTGCTGATCTAGAGGTCACTTACCTTCTTACCGTATTCGGCCTCTCAGCAGCATCTGACTTATTCATTCTCTACTTCCTGCAACACCCTCCTCTCTTGGCCTCCTGACACCACTCTCCTGATGCTCCTCCACCTGCTGGTTGCTCCTTCTCAGTCACCTGTCTGGCTCCTACTCTGCTGCTCCACCTCTAAATGGTGGGTGCCCAAGACTGTGCCCTTTGTTCTCTTCCCTCTAAATGTTCTTCCTAAGAGACTTCATCCAGACCTGTGGCTTTAAATACAATCTATTAGACTGAACCAATGAAACCGCCAGCATTCAACCATTTTTGACTCAAAATGGCAATTTCACATGATTCGAGTTACTATCTGCCAACAGATTCCATAACTTTATCCAACTCTGACTCTCCCTGAAACTCCAAACTAGTACATTCAAATGCTTAGGTGACATGGCCATATAGATGTCTCATAAACACAGATAGCCTGTTTTGGCCAAAACAGAAATTTTGATTTATCGTTTCTCCAGACCTGCGGTTCCCACCATTTTCCCCATGTCGGTTAACACCACCATCATCCAATCTGTTGCTCAAGCCAAAAACACAGGAGTCGATCTTAATTTTTCTTTCCCTGAGCCCTCTCTATACCCAGTCTGCCAGCGAATCCATTTCCAAACATATCCCAAATCTGTCCACGTCCTTTCCTCTCTGCTACCATCACTCCAGTTCAAGTCAGTACCAGGACTCACTTGGACTAATGCATCAGTAGCCCTCCTGACCAGGACCCCTGATCCTACCGCTGCCCCAACCACAATCCACTTGCCACAAGTTAGCATAAATGAGATCATGGCTTCTCATCACACACGGTAGAACATTCCAACTCAGTACCCTGCTTTATGTTGTCTGGCCATTGCCTACCTCTCCAACCCTATGTCACACCGCTCTCCTTCTCACCTACAATGCACCAATCACACTGGCTTCTTTTCTATTACTGTTTTCTAACTTGACAAGCTCAGTTCCGAAAGGCATTTTTCTCACCCTGCTATTTGCATGGCTAGCTCTTTCTTGTTTCTTAGATATCAGGTAAAATTCACCTCCTTGAAAAGGCCTTCCTTGACCAACTGCTCTGAAGTAGCCATTATGAGATGGTCTTATATTAATCTCCTATATAGTATGTATCACTCTCTGACATTTTATTTTTAGCTCTGCGTTCCCCACTAGAACAAAATCTCGATGAGGGCATGAACTGTAGCTATTTTACCTCCATCGGATTACCAAGGCTTAGAACAATACCTGGGGCTTAAAAACCAAAAAATCTCAAACTTGTAGACTGACAAGTTCCAGGCCAGGTCTCATTTCAGCAACCAGTGTTCCTGCCAGATCTTGATTCCTCCCTTTCTCAGCGGCCCCCACCCAATGCTTATGACCCCCTTTATTTTTTTTTTTAATTTATTTTTTCCTTTGGCCGCACTTCGTGGCTTGTGGGATCCTACTTCCCGGACCAGGGATTGAACCCGGCCCTCGGTAGTGAGAGCGCTGAGTCCTAACCACTAGACTGCCAGGGAATTCCCCTTATGACCCTGTTTAAAGTTAGGCGCCTCAGTTGTCCTCCATACCATAATTCCTTCACAGGAATTATCACAACCCGAAATCATTTTGTTTACTATACCAGTTGATTTTCGTTTATCATTCCCAGTGAAACAGAAGCTCCAAGAGCACAAAGACAGCATTGTCTACATCAGGGCTGTCTTCCCAAAGACCAGCATGGTACTTGACATAAAACAGGCTGTCAACGGATTTTTTCTTGGTTGAATGAATGAATTGTCAGAGAGGGGATGAGTTTACGTGGGGTCTCCCCTGCCGGGCGTCCAACAAACGCGAACGGACACCTGCACTAAGGCGGGCACGCAGGCACCCGCTGGGCGCAGCTCGGCCTGGTGGGGATCCCGCAGCGGCCTGGATCAGGCTTTGGGTGGGTGGCTACGGGGTGCAGCATGCAGGGGCATCCGGGTTTGCGCGCGGTAAGCATACGCACGTGGCAGCCGTTCTCGCAGTCCCTGAGCTCCCGGAATCCTGGCGCGCCCATGTACGTCATCCGCGTGCGCCGCAGGAGGAGGCGAAGCCTGAGAACGCGCCCGCCCACTCTCGCCTGCCGGGGTCAATTAACTTTTGTGAAAATACAGTCAGATCCGTGCAGCCAGCTTGAGCTCTGACGGAGACCTTGCATGCGGGAAACGGACTGAGAAGCACCTTACCTGTCCAGGACTCGGTTTCCCTCCCCCTACTCCCTTGGCTTTCTTTCTTTCACTTTGATCTTTTCTGAATGAATTCATTTATTTAATTCTTAGCAGGGTGGGAGGCATATATATATATATATATATATATATATATATATATATATATATATATATTTTGTGGGGGGCAGGGCGCACCCCGATCGCCATGCGGAACCTCCCGGACCAGGGATCGAACCCATGACCCTTGCATTGGAAGCACTAAGGCTTAACCACTGGACCACCAGGGAAGTCGGGGAGGCATATGTTTTTCACTTCTGTATTCTGGCTAGTTACGGTGACAATAATAATGATCGGAAGCATTTATTGAGCACCCATTACATGATCTCAGTCCATCCTCACAAAAACCCTGTTTTACAGAAGTGGAAGCTGAGGCTCATAGCCATGCTCTCGTTCCTTAGTTTTGTAGCTCAAACACTTAGCAGCTTTGTACTGTTTTTTGGCACATTTTTTAAACTCTCATACTATATACATATACGATCGTGATAGGGACAGAGTAAAAAGACAAATTAGGTAATTAAATAGTTAATCCCACTAGGGGATTGCAAGTAAAGAAAAAAGTATGGGAGACCCCTGTAAGTTAATGATCACTCAAGAAAACAGGTTTGCTTAACCACAAAACCAAGCAGGCCTGCTTAGCAACAAACCATGCAACAGAAGCATGAGACATGCCCCAAAACAATAAAACCCTGCTGGCATGAGACCCACATCCTGCCCAGTGAGCTCAGTAAGTTAATGACCCCTAGGACATGCTCTCTGCACACATAAAAAACAATAATTTATGGAAAGATCACATGTCAAAGTAAAAGACCCTCATTGTACTGAGACCTGAAATAATTTTTCCATAGTACCGTGACAGTCCTGGCTTGACCATGTAGGGACAAGAAAAGTGACTTCCAGATTCATCAGTTTGTCCCTGATCCTTCTCCTGACTTGGGTCCTATACCTCCCGCTGCCCCCTGAACAAGTGTGGCTTATTCAAAATCACTGGATCTGAGACAGCTCCCAATCCTCCATACTTACCCCACTCTTTGACAGACCCTGTGGCCCTCTCATTTGATCCTGCATGCTGCCACAAGATTAAACTGCTAACCTGACCTTTAAATCACACCAACGAGGGTGGTGGTGGATCCAGTTCAACTTACAGTCTGATCACTGTAGCCTAAACTCAACTCTCCCTCCTATGAACTAGCAGAGGTAAATTCCAGGATATAGGGCACACCTTCATGGACTTGGTAAACTAGAGCTAATCAATGGATTTGGTAAAGTAGCAGGATACAAAATAAATGCACAGAAATCTCTGCATTCATATACACTAATGATGAAAAATCTGAAAGAGAAATTAAGGACACACTCCCATTTACCACTGCAACAAAAAGAATAAAATACCTAGGAATAAACCTACCTAGGGAGATAAAAGACCTGTATGCAGAAAACTATAAGACATTGCTGAAAGAAATAAAGATGATACAAACAGATGGAGAGATATACCATGTTCTTGGATTGGAAGA
Source organism: Balaenoptera physalus (assembly GCF_965194825.1). Taxonomy (NCBI): domain Eukaryota; kingdom Metazoa; phylum Chordata; class Mammalia; order Artiodactyla; family Balaenopteridae; genus Balaenoptera; species Balaenoptera physalus. The sequence continues at coordinate 56,807,207 of NC_138901.1, read as the reverse complement.
ATCAATATTGTGAAAATGACTATACTACTCAAAGCAATCTACAGATTCAATGCAATCCCTATCAAATTACCAATGGCATTTTTTACAGAACTAGAACAAAAAATCTTAAAATTTGTATGGAGACACAAAAGACCCCGAATAGCCAAAGCAGTCTTGAGGGAGAAAAACGGAGCTGGAGGAATCAGACTCCCTGACTTCAGACTATACTACAAAGCTACAGTAATCAAGAAAATATGGTATTGGCACAAAAACAGAAATATAGATCAATGGAACAGGATAGAAAACCCAGAGATAAACCCACACACCTATGGTCAACTAATCTATGACCAAGGAGGCAAGGATATACAATGGAGAAAAGACAGTCTCTTCAATAAGTGGTGCTGGGGAAACTGGACAGCTACATGTAAAAGAATGAAATTAGAACACTCCCTAACACCATACACAAAAATAAATTCAAAATGGATTCGAGACCTAAATGTAAGACCAGACACTATAAAACTCTTAGAGGAAAACATAGGAAGAACACTCTTTGACATAAATCACAGCAAGATCTTTTTTGATCCACCTCCTAGAGTAATGGAAATAAAAACAAAAGTAAACAAATGGGACCTAATGAAACTTAAAGGCCTTTTCAAAACAAAGGAAACTACAAACAAGACGAAAAGACAACCCTCAGAATGGGAGAAAATATTTGCAAACAAATCAATGGACAAAGGATTAATCTCCAAAATATATAAACAGCTCATGCAGCTCAATATTAAAAAAACAAACAACCCCATCCAAAAATGGGCAGAAGGGGCTTCCCTGGTGGCGCAGTGGTTGAGAATCCGTCTGCCAATGCAGGGGACACGGGTTCAAGCCCTGGTCTGGGAAGATCCCACATGCCGGAGCGACTAGGCCCGTGAGCCACAACTACTGAGCCTGAGTGTCTGGAGCCTGTGCTCCGCAACAAGAGAGGCCACGATAGTGAGAGGCCCGTGCACCGCGATGAAGAGTGGCCCCCACTTGCTGCAACTAGAGAAAGCCCTCGCACAGAAACGAAGACCCAACACAGCCATAAATTAATTAATTAATTAATTAATTAAAAAAAAAATGGGCAGAAGACCTAAATAGACATTTCTCCAAAGAAGACATACAGATGGCCAAGAAGCACATGAAAAGCTGCTCAACATCACTAATTATTAGAGAAATACAAATCAAAACTACAATGAGGTATCACCTCATGCCAATTAGAATGGGCATCATCAGAAAATCTACAAACAACAAATGCTGGAGAGGGTGTGGAGAAAAGGGAACCTTCTTGCACTGTTGGTGGGAATGTTAACTGAAACAGCCACTATGGAGAACAGTATGGAGGTTCCTTAAAAAACTAAAACTAGAATTACCATATGACCCAGCAATCCCACTACTGGGCATATACCCAGAGAAAACCGTAATTCAAAAAGGCACATGCACCCCAATGTTCATTGCAGCACTATTTACAATAGCCAGGACATGGAAGCAACCTAAATGCCCATCGACAGACGAATGGATAAAGAAGTTGTGGTACATATATACAACGGAATATTACTCAGCCATAAAAAGGAACGAAATTGAGTCATTTGTAGAGACGTGGATGGATCCAGAGACTGTCATACAGAGTGAAGTAAGTCAGAAAGAGAAAAACAAATATCGTATATTAAAGCATATATATGGAACCTAGAAAAATGGTACAGATGAACTGGTTTGCAGGGCAGAAATTGAGACACAGATGTAGAGAACAAACGTATGGACACCAAGGGGGGAAAGTGGCGGGGGGTGGTGGTGGTGGTGGTGGTGGTGGTGTGATGAATTGGGAGATTGGGATTGACATATATACACTAATATGTATAAAATGGATAACTAATAAGAACCTGCTGTTTAAAAAAATAAATTAAATTAAATTAAAAAAAAAATGGTGGCTGGGGGTCTTCCAGAGTTGAGAAATATTGAATGCAAAAGGAATGATTAGTTTTGGGATTTTGACTAGGCTCTGACTGGTGTTCTAATTAGGGAGCCAGTGTGGCTGGAGTGGAGTAGGAGAGAGGTTTCAGCTTCTCTGGGGGAATCTCTCGTTGCTATTGTTTTGGTGAAAAGGGAAGGAACACATCTCTGATGTAATAATGGGAAATAACTGCAAACAAAGATTTGCCTTATAAATAACTTAGCACCACAGTGCATAACTAGTTCATGCAATAAGGAATAGAGAGCTTGCATTGAATGAAGTTGAATTAGGGGATACCATAATTTGTAAAATTAAAGTCTTTATTCTCCTGTTATGACTAGAGCATTCTTATTGTCTAAAGTGTTTATACTTACTATATTATAGTCAATGTTTATTCTATCTTGCTCCAAAAACAATCTGAAGCTCCTATAAGTGTACTATGGCATTAAATGCCTCTCTTTTACTTTATGTCTTTAATTTCCCCTCCTCCCCTCCAGCCTCACTGACTTCTTGCATTTCTTTCCACCGCTGGGCCTTTGTGTTTGTTGTTTCACCTGCCCATTCTTTCTCTTTGATCCCCATCATATGAATCCTTCATCTCTTTCAATTCTTTAATATAAAGTCACCTTTTCAGTAAGGCCTTCTCTATATAAAAGGGACACACCACACCACCCCCTGCATTCCATAGCACCTATTACTAACATTCTACACATTTTACCTTTTTTTTTTTTTAACTGTCAGCCCCCATGTTCTAGAATGTAACCTCCATGGGAGCAGGGATTTTTGTCTGCTTTGTTCACTGCTGTATCCCCAAAGCCTAGAACGGTGCCTGACACATAGTTGCATGAATTCTGTGCACTCAACTGCCTATTAAGCCATGGATTGATTGGTTGGTTGACTAAATTAGGGAGAGCAGAGGCTTTTATTAGTAGATCCACAAAAATTTATCAAGTTCTTATTTAACAACAAGCACTGTTCTAGGCACCAAATACAAAGAAGAATAGAATAAAGGTTCTAGGTACTCACAGTCAAGTGGGGAAAACAGTTAAACAATTACAGCAATGAGTTAAGGCCACAAAGCAAGTATGAATGATGTGCTGCATTAAGGAGGAAACACTTCTCTCTGCTTGGCACAATCAGGGAGATGGAAAGATGCATAGGAATTACCAGCCAGAATGGCTGTGTTTGAGCTCCTGAGCTCCCCCACCCCACGGATGCCAGACAGGATATCACTGGGGAAGAGGTTGGGGGTGCCAGAGTCGGAGTGCCAGAGTCGGAGTGCCAGAGTCGGAGACAGGTGGCAGTGGAGCAGAGAGGTCCTGACGCTGAATGGGGAGAAGTTGGCGGTGGAGCCAAGGGGGCGCCCGCCGATGACGTCACGGACCAGCCCGCCTTCGAGTCTCGGCGCGCTTTCCAGAGGGTGGAGTCGCCGGAGCATCATGGCTGCCTGCCGGGCTGAGGCTTCTGGCTCCGTGAGTGCTGTTCTCTGTCCCTCGTCCCTTTTTTCTTGCCTGTCCCAAATTTTCTTTCTGCTCCTGTAAGCTCCACCTTGCTTCTTTGCCTCCCTGACTTAGCTGGCCGCCCCCAGGCGAGGGGGGACGGTGAGGCTCTTCGTCCCGCCCCTCTCACTGGTTCTGCGATTACATTTATTCCATCATGGCTGTGGCGCCGGCTGTGAGCCATAAATACACGTCTGTCCACTCTTTAGGCTTCAAGCCCAATGGGAAGCCAGGAGCAGACGAACGGCTAACTGTGGGGCTGTGGATTCCTGGGGGAGACCCCTGACGCAGCTGTATGGGAAAGGGGTAACCGATAATCTGGAAAAGCTTCTGAGACCCGAAGTGTGTGCAGGAGTTAGCAAGGAAAAAAAAAAAAAAAGCGCTAAAAGAAGTTTCAAGGCGGAGACAAAAAACGTGTTCAAAGGCAAGAGATAGAGCAGGTGTCTTTGAAAAACTCAAAAAGTTCAGCTGGGTGGTGGTGGAGGGGGTCAAAGGTGACAGTCTCGTAAGTCTTGGTAGGCAGTGATTTCAACCGGAGGATAATTGGGAGTTATTGAAGGGTTCTAAGCAAAAGAGTGGATGAGTTTTGTTTTCGTTTCCTGAGGTTGCAGAGTAGAGAGTGGACTGCGGTGGTCCCCAACCTTTTTGGCACCAGGGACCGGTTTCGTGGAAGACAGTTTCTTTTTCGGGGGGGGGGGATGGTTTCGGGATGATTCAAGCACATTGATTTATTATGGTCTCTGTGCAGTCAGACCTCTCTGCTAATGATAATTTATTTGTTTTTGCAGCTACTCCCCAGCGCTAGCGTCACTGCCTCAGCTCCACCTCAGATCATCAGGCGTTAGATTCTCATAAGGAGCGCACAGCCTAGATCCCTCACATGCGCAGGTCACAGTAGGGTTCTGGCTTCTATGAGAATCTAATGCCATCGCTGCTCTGAAAGGAGGCGGAGCTCAGGCGATAATACGAGCAATGGGGAGTGGCTGTAAATACAGATGAAGCTTCGCTTGCTCACCGCCCGCTGCTCACCTCCTCCTGTGCGGCCTGGTTCCTAACAGGCCACCGACCGGTACCGGTCCATGGCCCGGGGCTTGGGGACCCCTGGACTAGAGAGTATCAGTCAGAACGCTGTGGTTTAAATGTAGTAAGAGACGGTAGTGACACCGACCATGGCAGCAATGTTGAGGTTCCAGAGGTGAAAACAGTAAAAAGATATTGAAGAGATAGAATCTAAATTAAGTAAGCTCCCCAGATTAATACTGATATAGGCCGAAGTTTGAGAACACTGTACACTTTCTTCTCGACCTCATCCACTGACTGCATGGCTTTAATAGCCAGTGATAGATGCTGATTTTTGCTAAATCTCTACTTTGGCTGTGATCTCTCTCCTGAGCTCTAGTTATATCCATCTGCCTGCCAGATTCTCCATCTGGCCAGCCTACAGGCACCACATATGCCCAACAGTGAGCTTTTCAGAAAATCCACCCCTCTTCCAATGTTCACTAACTTGGCAAATAGCACTCTCAACCGAATAGTTCTGCCATGAAATGTGGATGTCCTCTTTCACTTCTTCCTTTCCCTACACAAGACCCAAGTTCAAAACACACTCTGGAGCTAACTCCCCCCACCCCACCCACTCCTGGATTCTGAGTCAATAGACTGGATCACCTAAAAATCAGTTGCATTTTAAACAGAGCTTCGGTGATTCTGAGGCATCAGTACCACTTTGAGAAACAGTAGTATTCAGTGTGCCAATGGACAGGTCCTCAGGAATAGGAGCTAAAAGAGTAGATCAAGAGAGGAAGGCAAAAAGTGTAGGAGTCTGATGTTGGTGGGCAGTTCTGAGTGATAATCTGGTCCAATTTTGACAACACTGACCATGAACAAGAGTGTTTGACTGAGGTGGGGTGAAGGTGAAGGTCAATGATAGGGTGATAGGGCCATCCACAAGGACACTGAAGCCATCTAGAACTTGAACACTGGTTTTTCAAGCTGTTTTCAAGCTGCTAAAGGTTAACTGGATGTGGAGGAGTGACTGGAGGAGCATTGGAGGAACAGGGATAGAGCTATAATGGTTTTGAATTATCACTGGGGATAAGAAGGATAAAGGTCATTAAGTATTGTTGAACTCTGTCGGAATTTTAAAATAAATCTGCTTAGCACTAGGAGTAAGCTAAGCTGGCCCCCTCCCCTAGAGTTATCTGTATATAGAGGCAACTATGTCCCCAGAATCTGGTACAGACACGAAGATGGTTCCTGTCCTCCTTAGGAAGCCCACATCTTAGCTACAAAGACAGAACAGGAAACAATTCCAGTGGGATTGTATCTCATACATATTTAGCTTATAGGCACTCAAATGTATACACTTCACTAAAACAAGAGGGGGATGATTAAAAATTATACTCTGCTTATGTCCTTTTATGTAATGTCTACTAGGCACATTTCCATTTCCGTATACATATTACTGTACAGTGTTATGTACTATTCCTTATGAGCAATTTAAAGGATTTTTTTTGAGGGTGACCTTAGACCAGTCTTGTTTTTCAACTTGCTGGCTTTAGAATCAGACCGCATAGAAGGTGGGCTGCCACTGTATCTGGTGGTCAGTGCTCCATGTGCAAGGTACTGTGGGAGCTCCAAGGAGGGAGCAGCGTTCTGCCGGGGATACTCAAAGAAGGGTTCACAAGGAATATTTATTCTACTTGAGCACTTTCAGGATTGGTACAGGTTTGTTAAAGAAAGAGGCAAGACCAAAGCTGGATGGCCAGTTTTCTAAGTTGATTGGCTGAACTAAGACTTCTAAGGTTTCTTCAAGCTCTAAACTCCTTTACTTTACATCTTCATTTTTTCCCGCTTGATTTTTTTTTGTTTTGGCTGCACTGGGTCTTCGTTGCTGCACACAGGCTTTCTCTAGTTGCGGCGAGTGGGGGGGGGCTACTCTTCGTTGCAGTGCGGGGGCTTCTCCTATTGCAGAGCATGGGCTCTAGGCACCCGGGCTTCAGTAGTTGCGGTGCGCGGGCTCAGTAGTTGTAGTTCACGGGCTCTAGAGCGCAGACTCAGTAGTTGTGGTGCACAGGCTTAGTTGCTCCACGACATGTGGGATCTTCCAGGACCAGGGATCGAACCCGTGTCACCTGCATCTGTAGGTGGATTCTTAACCACTGTGCCACCAGGGAAGTTCTCCCTCTTGATTTTAAAAAAAAAAAAAAAAAAAAAAAAAAATCTATTCCTTTATTCTTCCCCAGTTTCCTTGGTGGGCAAGATGGTCAGGAAGGTCTATGAACTCGCTTCACTTTCCTCAGGAGCAAGCCTGGCTGGAGGCTGCCCAGGCCTTCATCGAAGAGACCCTGTGTCCACCTGGCAAGGAGCCTGATGTCCAGTTGGCTCAGCTGGTAATTGACTGTGTGAAGACTATCTGGTTGTCCCAGGGAAGGAACCAGGGTTTGACACTGCCCCTCAGCTACAGGTAAGGAGAAGTGAGGTTCCCAGCAAAGTTAAATTTGGGATTGAAAAGGAAGGACTTATCATTTGAGTTGAGTGAGGGGAAACTTAAGGGGAGGAAAAGGTGGTCTAAAGAAAACCCCTTCTGCCGGTCTTTCTCATTCTCCATCAAGCTGCTTTCCTTTTCCTGTAGTTCTCCTTAATTGGCTCAAGTCAAGTTTAGAGACAAGGAGAGGGGCGTGAGAAGATAGAAAGAAAATACGGAAAAAGAACCCTCAGAGTGGGGAGAGAGGCTGATACTATTTCATTTTGTGCATTAGGAAGCTAAGATACAGACCATGATCTTTCAGCAAGTGTAGATCGTTGTTTTTGGAAGACCTGAGTTTGAGGTCTTCTGAAGGTGTTTTTTTGTTTGTTTTGTTTTTGTCCTTTTTAACACTATACTACCATTCGTAAACCGTTCTAGGCAATGTTAATAAAGTACTACAGGAAAAGGGTTCCATGGCCAAATAAGTTTGAGAGACATTGGATAAGATAAACTTCTCTAGGAGAATCATGAGGCTCATTGACAGGTTAAAGGCTCCGAAAAGTTCTGCAAAAAGAAACCTGCTTACTCCTCATAGAAGTAACTACTATCTGAAGTATGAGGGTATATCATTCTTGTGAATATCTTTATATTTTTTTCTATCCATGCATCTATTCCTAAGCAATATACAGTAGTTTTACATACCTTTAGAGTTTGTATAAATGGTACCATACCTTGTATATCCTCTGCAGTTTGCTTTTTTGTGCTTAACATTATGCTTCTGAGATTTATTCACATTGATAGCTCTAGGTCATTTATTTTAACTGCTGTATGGTATTCTGTTACGTGAATAAACATATCACTGTTCTTTTTTTAAAAAAGGTAGAAATCTGTTTAGCTTTGTTTATTTTGTTATTTCCCAATAATAACTGAAAATCCAAAAAGAATAATTGAAAAGTGGTAAGTCAGCAATTTTTAGAAAACTTGCAACCTGTTTAAGTTTCTTGTTATTCTTCAAGATAAATGTGGACTAGATAGCACAATATGTAGAAGATGATGGATGAGGATAGAGTAAAAATTATTTGACAGGTATAAATATTCATTCATTTTTCCATTTCCCTTCACTGAGTGCCTGCTGTGTGCCAGGTACTGTGGTGGCCTTGAAAGTTAGAGGGCAGTGGCCCATGCAAAAGGTCTGCGGTTATCACCTTCAGCTTCCTGACCCAAACCCTGAAGAACCTGAGAAAAGTGACCCCTATCCTTACTGTTTTCTGTCCTGAAGGTGCCTAGGGTAAAGGCACAGTTCCCTCCAGTTGTTTTTTCCTAGGCTTTTGTAGAAGTAGGGAAAGACAAAAAGACTTTTGAGTGAGACATACCTGGCTTTGCCACCTACATCACTGTGTACCTGAACCTCTGTAAATTTCCTCACTGGTGTGTTTCCAGGGGTTTTTGGTGAAGATTCAATGCAGTATTGAGCGTGAATGGACCCAGTACAGTATGTGTATAGCAGGGGTGCAACGATGTTAGTTTCTGTCTTTGCCTTTTATCTGCTCTGAAGTCACTGGGGAAGAATGAGGCAGATGCGGAAGGGGAGTGGGCCATCTAGAACAGCATTTCTAATATTTAGCACTCACATGTGGCTTATGTTTATGAGTGCAACAAGGAGGATAAATTGTCATGTTTTGTAACCTTATCGTGTTTCTTTTCTGCTGAAAAAACCATGGGAATGGAAGTGAGTGAAAAAACCATGGGAATGTAATAATGGTATTACAAAAATGTGAATCTATCACAACTTTGATAATTTAACTTGTATCACATTCTCTGTGATATACCTCACAATTGGTAGTGACTCAGCAGTGTTGCGGCACTTTGCTTAAGAATGGTTGATCTCGGACTTCCCTGGTGGCGCAGTGGTTAAGAATCCGCCTGCCAAAAAAAAAAAAAAAAAAAGAATCCGCCTGCCAACACAGGGGACATGGGTTCGAGCCCTGGTCTGGGAAGATCCCACGTGCCGTGGAGCAACTAAGCCCGTGCACCACAACTACTGAGCCTGTGCTCTAGAGCCCGCGAGCCGCAGCTACTGAGCCCGCGTGCCACAACTACTGAAGCCCGCGCACCTAGAGCCCATGCTCTGCAACAAGAGAAGCCACCGCAATGAGAAGCCAACGCACCACAATGAAGAGTAGCCCCCGCTCGCCGCAACTAGAGAAAGCCTGTGCGCAGCAACAAAGACCCAATGCAGCCAAAACTAACTAAATAAATAAATACATGTATTTAAAAAAAAAGAATGGTTGATTTCAAACATCTCTTGAGATTTGGGAGCTTGTGATATCAACTCCCACCTCAGCCTCAGCTTCCCAGCCAGTCTCTAGTACCGTGATACTCCAGACTAGGAAGGAAACCTGGCTGGGGCCAATGAGGTTGAGCCATTAGGCAGATGCCTTAGTGCCCCCACTGAAGTTCTCTGTGGAGCTGAGAGCTGAGATGCTGTCAAGGGAGCAGTTTGTGTTGTCTCTAAAATGTTCTCCCCACGTGCTCATCTCCTCAGGCTGCTCTTACATTCCCACTCCACTTCTCTGGGTCCTCTCCGTGGCACTGTCTTGTTCAAGATATGATTCAGCACAGACTTTCTTCCTGCCTTCCCTAGGTACTACCCAGTGTTTGGACCCAGACCCCATCCTCATTTTCTTAGGCCCTCACTCCCAGTTTTTTCAATCAATCAAACTTTCTTAGTCCAGGTTCCCCACTGATCTTTCCTTGGGATCTTGGGGGATTGTTGGGGTTGAGGATAAAATTCCTAGGCTTGGACATAGCTTTACAAAACTTCTGTTCTCTTCACTCTGCAGCTTTGTCTCAGTAAAGGACCTCAGGACCCACCAACGTCTTCCGTGCTGCAGCCACTTGTCCTGGAGCAGTACTGCGTACCAGGCTTGGGCCAAAGAGGCTGGACCATGTGGGGTCCCCCTGCCCCGGGAACGGCTGTTACTTTTAGGGACACTAACAGACCTATCAGGGGACTTGGAACAAGAGTGCAGGAATGGAAGCCTCTATATAAGAGATAACACTGGTACCCTGGGCTGTGAGGTGAGTAGGAAGGGCGCAGTCAGATCCCTCAGATCCTAATAAGAATGGTGTCTAGGGAGCAAGACAATTAAGTCTCTGAGGGAACAGAGATGGAGGGGGGGTTGGACTGGATGCTAGGGTCCTGATTAATCCTCGCCCTTGGTCTTTTCTAGCTCATAGATCTGGACCTTTCTTGGTTGGGCCATCTCTTTCTGTTCCCCAGCTGGAGTTACCTCCCTCCTGCAATGAAGTCCTCAGGAGAAGGGCACTTGGAGCTCTGGGGTGCCCCTGTGCCAGTGTTTCCCTTGACCATCAGTCCTGGCCCCCTCACCCCCATCCCTGTTCTCTACCCAGAGATGGCTTCCCGCCTGCTCAGGCACAGGTGATTCTTCCGTGTAGGGGAGGGGGCAGCACTGTAAAACTGGGACGATGATGGTGGGTCAGTGGAAGGAGGGAAGGAAAGGCATCGAGAGTAATATAGGTGGAATGTTCCAAATCGGGAACAATGGGGCCTCTCAGAAAGTTAAGAGCCAGATTCTTCAAGGGAAGTGTGCCTTATCTAAGGGCAGGTAGAGTTTGAAGGAGGTTTTTAGAACAATGGCTTTGAGGTATGGAAATTTTACATCACTACTAGATTATAGTGGAAAGGAAGGCATTTGTAGGGGAAAAAAAAAAGAAATAAAAATGACTTCTCTCTACTTTTTTTAGAAGCAAGCACAGAAATGTGCAGCCAAACCTTGCTGGGGAGCTGGTTCGATTGAGCGCTCTGGTGCAAAGTCGAAAGAAATCGTACTTCATCCTGTCTCTTGGTGGATCATCCCCAGTTGGCAGCCACGTGTCTGTCATCGTGCAGGTGAGGATTACGGTCAATTCAGGGGTGTGGAGGTGTGGGAGCGGGGTACGAACTCCTAATAGGAAAGATAACATCATAGGAGGAACCAGGTAGGAAAGGAGGACAGCTGGGGAGAGTTGTTTCTGGAACAGTGCTGTTGAGGGAGCAGTGTGAGTGACGCCTTCCCTACATACAGGAGGTGGGGAGTAGACTTCCCTGCTGTGCAGCTCATTCGAGGAGACAACTTTTGTATCATGTGTCCTGTTTTGAAAACCTGCCAGAATCACTTGTTTTTCCCCTGCATTAGAAGAATGACCAAGGAAAGTATTTATCTTAACACCATTAAAACATGAAATCCATGTACTTTTAGTAAAACTTGGTACGTATTGTTGAGTCTTTTTATATCAACTGGTATGATTTTATTTATTTATTTATTTTTTAAAAAATATTTATTCGGTTGTGCCGGGTCTTAGTTGCAGCAGGTGGGCTCTTTAGTTGCGGCTCCCAGGCTCCTTAGTTATGGCTTGCCAGCTCCTTAGTTGTGGCATGCAAACTCTTAGTTGTGGCATGCACGTGAGATCTAGTTCCCTGACCAGGGATCGAACCTGGGCTCCCTGCATTGGGAGTGCGGAGTCTTATCCACTGCGCCACCAGGGAAGTCCCTGGTATGATTTTAAAGTCATTTTTTTTTTATTTTTTATAATTTTTATTTATTTATTTATGGCTGTGTTGGGTTTTCGTTTCTGTGCGAGGGCTCCGTGGCATGTGGGATCTTCCCAGACCAGGGCTCGAACCCGTGTCCCCTGCATTGGCAGGCGGATTCTGAACCACTGCGCCACCAGGGAAGCCCTAAAGTCATTCATTTTTATACTGATTATTGTTATACGATTTATACAATTATCTGAATAACGTTTCAGAAGCATTCAAAACAATTAAAGGATGAACGGGCTCTTTAACATACATATCGAAAAAGGAAACTGAAATTTACTAGCACTATAAGAATTCTTAACCTGTATCTGTGTGTGTCATGAGCTGGAGTAACAGTAATTAGAGTATAAAGAAACTAAAAAAGCTTACAAACCACCCAAATTTCTAATCTTGTTTTTTCCTCTTGGGTTAAAGAGGAGCTTATGTATATTGTTTACATTAGAATGTTTTAAGTCTCCTAGAGCATTCAAAAATTCTGGGCATGGTAGGATTGGCTCATTCGAGGGGGAAAGCTCTGAAATGCACTTGAATTTCTGCAGGGCAACTAAAGTAGGTCAAGCCCTTTGGGTAGTTTATAATCTTATTGTAGATTCTATATCGTATTGATTTGTAAAACAAGCAGAGAGTAATACAGAACAGTGTGTAAATTCCAAGGTGTGTGGTATAGTTGTAACTGCTATAGCAGGTTAGCTAGAGTTTATTATGTGGAGAGAAGCCTAAGAAGGGAGAGTTTAGACTTGATCTGGTTCTTGAAGGTGGCTAGGATTTGAATCCCTAGAAGAGAGGGAGGGCTGTCTGGGACTAGAGTATCACCTGTACCAAGATTGGCCCTTTATTGAGCATGTGCTGTATGCTAGGGGCTTTGGTCATTTCAGAGGCACAAAATTGAGTAAGATGATGGCTCTTGTCCTCTGGAAGCTCTCAGCCGGATAAGTGAGTCAGTGATTACTGTTCAGGGTCATAAGTGCTGGGGTAGAGACATGCACATGCACAAGGCACTGTGAAGGTGCAGAGGTGGGCTTTGGAATAAGTCTGGGAGGTCAGGGGAGGAGTGACCTTGGTTTGTTTACAGGCTGCTGAAGAGACACGTTGGAGAAATACTGTCACTCTAGATGATCCCAGTGAATCTCCTCCATGATAGAGGAGTGAGGTCATGTCTAGAAAGACAACTCTGAAGAGAGGAGTAAAGGTTCAGGGTAAACTGCTGTGCCAGGCAGTTGAGGATAAGAGATCGCTAAGCAGTGACAGAGGCGCAGCTGGAGAGGGTTAGTGGCAGTGTTTTGCCCTGGGGTGGTATGGGTCTGTCTTCCTCAGTAGGGTTTTTGCCTTCGAAGAAGAGTTGAGGAAAGAGAGGGCTGTGATGCTGTAAACTCAAGGGTGAAGTGTGGGTAAAAAGGGCAGGATTCAGGGGATAGGTATTCAGATCCTGGCATTTGGACAGAGGAAGGGAAGGACCTCAACGTCTGAATAAAGGAGACGTGGCTGCAGTATTGGGAGGTCCTAGTGAGAGGTTAGAGGAAGTCTAGTGAGCCCAGGGGGAGCAGGGGAGAGCAGAAGCACCAGTATTCAGTCATTCATTTGTGTGTTCAGTCAAATCATCATTAGCTACTTGTTTTGCATAAGCAGTAAGCTTAAGTGAAAACTTAGCAATACCTTATGATGAGTTGTGACGTCCAAGTTCTGACTGGTGGTACCCAGCTGGTTTTAGAGAGAAATGGGGGTCTGTGAAGCGGAGCATAGGGGACCGTGAAGTTCAAGTATCCAGAGCCATCAGTGTGTTGGTTTTTTTTTTAATTAATTAATTAATTTATTTTTGGCTGTGTTGGGTCTTCGTTTCTGTGCGAGGGCTTTCTCTAGTCGCGGCGAGCTGGGGCCACTCTTCATCACGGTGCACGGGCCTCTCACTGTCGCGGCCTCTCTTGTTGCGGAGCACAGGCTCCAGACACGCAGGCTCAGTAGTTGTGGCTCATGGGCCCAGTTGCTCCGCGGCATGTGGGATCTTCCTGGACTAGGGCTCGAACCCGTGTCCCTGCATTGGCAGGCAGATTCTCAACCACTGCGCCACCAGGGAAGCCCCATCAGTGTGTTTTGAAGCCCCTGAGAATGGCAGCCGTGCTCTGGGAGGGACGTGCCCTAGAAGATCGTTACATTTATTAACGGTCTCATCGGTGTAACTTTTTTCCTTTTGCTTACATTTCTTCAACAACCACCTTTCTCCATTCCCTATGAGACCCTCTGCCGTTCATTTTTACTTTCCTACTTGGATATTTCTCCCTTTCCAACAGATTGAAAGTCTTCAGCATGTTATTTCTGGGTTTTTTCTTCATCTCAGCCCTTCCGTCTTGTCTCTGGCAACTGCCAAGAACGTTCCTCCTCCATCCTGGCCAGGGTTTTCACTGCCTTGCTCATTCTGAGTTCTGAACATTTCTGTGTTGTTGCCTCTTGCTTGAATCACCCTTCTCTCTCCTCACTACTTCAGCAAAGCAGAGATGGCCTTCAGGACCCTGGCAAGTTCAGCTTCTTTCACTTGGCCTTCCTGATCATTCCACCCCATCCTGACCTCTTTCTTTCTCTGAAACCTTACCGGATGTATATTGTTTTTGCCACTTGATCATACATGGCTCCATGTTATTACTTGGGTTTGTGTCTGTGTTTCCCAGTGGTTTGAAATATGTTGACGATGAGAGAAGTCTGTGATATTTCCCTTAACATCTGTCCCAATACTGGATACTTATGTACCGTGTGCATACTGATTAAATAAGTGAATGTTGTTTGTATGGCTGGTTTGTATGTTGGAGTGGGATGGGGAAAGGGCAGAATTTTCTGAAAGGAATATTTATATATTTTGGAGAAAGTTGTAGGGGTGGTTTGTGCCTTGGGGGAGGGATTAGGAAGTATCTGCTGTCTCCTATGAGAGGGGAGAGATCCTGAGAGTTCTGTGGCTTAAGATTTAATTGGCGAACAGGGAAGATGAAGAGGCAAGGAAAGGCTCTCGAGGAGCAGGTCTTTGAGGTCACATTGTGATGGGAAGGGACCCTGGCAGAGGGGCAGCATCATGGGAAGCCCCTCACGTACCGTGTTGCCTGCTTCCGCACAAGCCAGGTCCCTGCCCAGCTGGTGTGGCACCGAGCCCTTTGGCCTCATAAGGCCTATGTGCTGACGGAGCTGCGAGTGTCCAAGCTCCCTGGTCACCATTGCCGGATTTGGATGACCAGTCCCTCCTCCCAGCTTCTGCCACTGAAACCAGAATGTGTGCGAGAGCTGGAACTGGAGCTGGAAGGAGCCCCCTTGGAGACCAGCCCCCAGCCACTCCCCATACCCGGCAGTCCCCAAGGCAAGAAGGATCCAGGTCCAGACGGTCTCGTCCGGGACTCCAGGCTCTTATCATACACGGTGAGCGTAAGGGAGAGATCCTTGAGTCCGAAGGGCAGGAAACGTGGGGGTCTCCCAAGAGGAAGGGAACAGGGATCACCTGGCCCTTTGGCTTCTTTGCAGGGAACGGTCACTGGCACGCTGAATCAGCCTGCGGGCCTCTACGAGCTGGACGGGCAGCTGGGGCTCTGCCTCGCCTACCAGCAGTTCCGTGGCCTCAGGCAGGTAGTGCGACCAGGAGTCCGTCTGGAGGTATGTGAGGGGCCAGGGCTGGTGACAGAAGGAGACCCTTTCAGTAGCTTCTCTTACCTTTACGGGCTGGTCCTTCTTTGCAGCAGGTCGACACCTCTACAGCAAGATTATGAAAATAATAAATGTGTGTTGGGGCGCGGGGGTGCTTTTGTTAAGAATGATTTGGACGAGAGCTCAGATCGGAAGGGAGTAGAGAGTGGGGCTCTGGGAGGAGCGGTTAGGCCCAGAGCCTCTCCTTTCCAGAAGGGTCTTCCAACTGGAGCTGAAGTGCAGGTGAGCAGCCAGGGCCCCGCTGGCCAGGAGCCCCCTGGCCCACAGAAAGGCTGAGTGAGGCTCCTGGGAGATGAAGCCTTACCGCAGGGGAGCGGCTTGTGATGGAAGGCGAGGCCTAAGGGGCTGGAGGGAAACAACCTGTAAAGGAGAAATTGTATTTCTCCTGGGACCCAGGCAGTGGAAAACTGCATTTAACTCTGCCTGGGGTCACTGAGTTGCTTTTTCCCTTCTGCCTCCCCAGCTCCAGGATGTTCACCTCCTGCAGTCAATGGGTGGGGGGACGAGAAGGCCCATGTTAGCCCCCTGCCTCCGTGGCGCCGTTCTACTTCAGGGCTTCTCTCGTCTGATGCCTGAGACTCAGTCTTCCCACCGAGCCCCCGGGGCCTCCCTGTATGAGCAGCTGGTGTGGGAACATCAGTTAGGACTTCCCCTCTACCTGTGGGCCACCAAGGCCCTGGAGGAGCTGGCCTGCAAGTGAGGAGGACGAGGGTCTGGGCTGGGGAGGCGGTGGGAGTGGGACACTTGCTCTGTCAGCGAAGCCGGATTCTGGGAGAGACAGGGTCTTTGGGGGAAGTGACTCCGCTTCTTTCCATGGCCAAGGCTGTGTCCCCATGTGCTGAGACACCACCAGTTCCTGCAGCATTCCTCGCCCGGGAACCCCAGCCTGGGACTACAGATCCTGGCCCCTACCTTGGAGGTTCTCGTTCCGCCTGGCTGCCCCGGTCGGAACACACACAACGAGATCCTTGACGAGCCGCATCGCTGTCCACTGCAGAAGGTCTGAGGATGTGGGGGCACGGAGCTGGTGGAGCTCACGCCCCGGGGGACGCCCCGGGCACAGGGGACGCGTGATCTCATGTCTCTTCTCTCTGACAGTATGCTCGACTGCAGACCCCCTGCTCTTTCCCTACACTGGCCGCCCTGAAAGAGGAAGGGAAGTGCAGGGCCTGGGCCTCCTTTGACCCTAAGACCCTTCTGCCTCTCCCAGAGGCTTCTCACCTGCCCAGTTGCCAACTCAATCAGCGCCTGGCCTGGTCCTGGCTCTGCCTGCTGCCCTCTGCCTTCCACCCGGCCCCGGTAAGTGCGGCTCCAGCGGGACTCAGGGGACTTCCTCTTTTTGCCATTTCCACTACCACTACCGTAGTCCTTTCTTGTCATTTTGACCACACTAGCCTTCTAACTAGAATGCTCCATCTCGTCTTGGCCCCCTCTAATCCGTTCTCCTGCAGCAACTAGAAGGGGGTGGGGTACAATTGAACATCGATTATAAAACTCTCTTAATTTAAATGCTTCTCTTGTTTCTACCAGTGTGTATAAAATCAAACCCAAACTCCTTGTTATGTCTTGGGAGGTCTTCCATGGTCTCTTACCTGTAACCTCGATTTGTATACTTTCTCTCTGGCTACTAAATGTGTGAATGCAGGTGCGTTTTTTCCACATCTGTCTACCGCACTTCAATATAAATTCTTTGAGGTCACAGACCATGTTTTTGTGGATCACTTTGTAGCTCTAACAGTTAACACAGTGCCTGGCACATGGTAGATTCTCAGTATATTTGTTTAATAAAACTTGATGCCTCGGCCAGTATATCTGTTTAATAAAACTTGATGCCTCGGCCTTCATCTCCTTGTAGGTTCTACTTGGGGTTCTGGTGCCTTCATCTCGTAAAGGTTGTCTGCGACTTCAGGACCAAAGTGGTTCCCTCCGCTGCCTACTCCTGGCCAAGCCCTCGCAGCCCCTCACTGACCCTGGGCTCATAGGTTTGGAGTTCAGAGGTGGAGAGAGATGGTGGTGGGGTAGAGGTTCTCTGAACTGGGGGCTTGGCAGAAAGCACTGCTGGGATTTACTAGAGATGCTGGAGTGGCTTCTGTTGATCAACCAGTCTGGCGGGAGGTGTAGGAGGCTGGTATTGGCAGGTGGCGTAAAGGAGCAAGGGGTTCCCGGCCAGAAATACAATTCCCAACATTCACTTCTCCCTCCCTAGGCACACCAGGATGACAACTTCCATTTCTTACCTTCTTAGTGTGGAAGAGTAATGGGCTTATTTGGGCTTACTGAGGTTTGTAGGCAGGGAAACCCCGGAGAGGAAAGCTTTTCAGATCTCGGAACAGACGTTTTAGGGATTTATGAGAAAGTAGAATCAAGGCCTCTCAGCCTAGGTGGCCAGGGGTGGGATTGGCCCTGCAGGTGGAATGGTTTCTCCCTTGGAGGTATGACTCCTCCAAGATGGGGCTCAGGCCTAGGCCTTCACGTTGTGTTAGGGGAGCAGCTCTGGCCTGAGTTAGGCAGTGAGACCTGCAGGGCAGTCAGCTTTACTGCCCATCCCACAATCCTCTCCTCCTGCCAAAATAGAAATACTTTCTTCCTCCAGGCTGCCTGGTGCGGGCAGAGAGGTTCCAGTTGGTCGTAGAAAGGAATGTCAGAAGCAGCTTCCCATCGTGGAAGGAGCTGAGCATGACAGGCTTCATCCAGAAGAAGCAGGCCAGGTTGGTCATTAGAGTGGTGGCTGTCCTCTGAGTCTCTGAGGGGAAGGGGAAGGGGAAGGGGAAGGGCCCGGTGCAGGTGGTAGGACTCTGGGGCCCACAGCATCCGGTGCCTGCATCGCTAAGAAACCTATTCCTTGTCTCTCCCAACAGAGTCTATGTCCAGATTTTTCTGGCTGATGCCCTGATCCTGTCTGTGCCCAGACCTGTCCTTCACTCGGCCACCTCCTCAACACCTCCTCAGACAGAGCCCTCCCTCCCAGAGGGTCCCCACATAGGACAGAGCCGGCTGTTCTTGCTGTCCCACAAGGAGGCTCTGATGAAGAGGAACTTCTGTGTCACCCCAGGAGTCAGTTCGGAGGTGCCCAAGCCCACCCTCAGTTTCCTTGTGTTAGGGAGCTGGCTTGGGGGCACCCAGAAGAAGGAGGGAACTGGATGGGGCCCACCCGAGCCCAGGGAAGATGAAAACTCAGATCAGAAGGTAAACTGGGGCCTGGGACCTGGGACCTGACCTCCTGTGCCCCAGCTCCTGTCTGAGGGACCCTGCTCTCCCCCTCAGGTTCTCCTCATCTTCCTCAGCTCCTCGGTCCGCTGGTTTGAGTTCTTGCACCCAGGGCAAGTGTACCGACTCGTGGTCCCTGGCCCTCCCGTGAGTGCCCTAGTTCACCATGCCCTTCCCCAGAAAGCTTTTTTTGGCTTGGGGTCTGGAGAGGAACTTCTAGGTCTAGAAGAAGGGTGGATTTAGATCACATAGAAGGCCTGTCTGTGTCTGGATCACTTCCTTCACTAGGCTCCAGAGAGGAAACAAAACTGGGTTGTAGTATGTTAGGAACCTCTCTCTGGACCAGGACACACTCAGAGACGATCATCTCCCCATTTCCTGGCAGACACCAATGTTGTTCAAGGAGGGTGGTTCATCCTGCGTATCCCAGCGTCCTCCGGAGCTGGCTGGCTGTGCGTCCTGCCTCACTGTCCAGGATGAGTGGACCCTGGAACTTGCGAGCTCCCAGGACATCCCAGAGGTGCTGGGTATCAGCAGGGCACTGCCTGAATCCTCGCTGACTGACCTGCTCAGTGACAAGTAAATGTCCCCCAGCTTCTCCAGCTAGTTTGGCTGCTCTCTCTTCCTCTGCCATGGTTGCGTCAGATGAACAGCCCATTCTCTGCTACAGTGTGTGTTTCTTGCATGTGATTTAGCTCCTAGAGGAATGATGTCAGTGTAAGATGCAAGTTGTGTTTCACACTTGATTTCCCCCCAGTATGTTACTGTTCTGAAATGACTGTGAGCAGGCTTTCTCACAATTCAGGAAAAGCTTTAGCAATAAAAGGAAATATAAGAGACAAAAAAACAAGGACAAAAGCTGAAAAGCTTTAGGGAACAACCTTCCTTTTAGTGCAAGAAGTGGCTGGCTTATGGCTTCAGGAACAGCTATACTTTCCTCGTGTAGGCTTTTTCGGGGTAGCTGCAGTGCAGTTGAAGAAGCTGCAGAGATACTTCCCCCCTGTGTAAGCAAACAAACACCCTACTGGATTACATGTGTAATTTTTACAAAATTGATCACTGTCAGAAGTGAAAGTTTTCAAGGACCTATGATTTGAAGGGAGGGGGCATGGGCCCCAGCATACAAAGCTGTGAACAGTGGACTGACAGATTCTGGGTGTAAATGCAAGTGGAGATTCACCTCTGCTGGGGCGTTTCTTGGTGAGGCCTCTGGGTGCAAGGCTGTGTGGATTTTGAGTGATCTGCACAACCCTGCTTTTCCCATGAACCCTGTTACTTTTAGCATGTGGTTTGAGACAGTGCAAGGCTTTCCAGGGCCTCATAGATAATGTTCCGGCAGATACTGTAACTCCTTTCTGTCCTTGGATCTGACTCCATTCTCTGCTTTCTTAAGCCTCCATTCTCACTGTATTTCTCTGACCTTCCAGTTTCACAGATTCCTTGGTGTCTTTCTCAGCTGAGATTTTGTCACATCTCTGGATGAAGCCTGGTAATGACACGTCTTTTGGGGAAAGGTATGAAATACAGTGGTGGGACCTTGTGATCCTGAGAGAGACCACTGACCCCTCGCCTCTCCTTCTGTAGGGAGCTCTGGGGCCACGAGACGGTGTGTGAAGCTCACCGTAGCTCTGGAGACGGCCGACTGCGAATTTCCCCCTCACTTGGACATATATATCGAAGACCCACACTTGCCTCCCCCACAGGGACTTCTTCCAGGAGCCCGAGTCTACTTTAACCAGCTAGAGAAAAAGGTTTCCAGGTGAAGATCTGTGTTGATGTCCTTGCCTCCCCTTCCTACTGATGTGGTTCTCTTGAACGCTCGCCCCTACGTGTGTGGCAATGACAACTTCTCTTTGGTATTACGTTTACTGTGTTTCTCTGGCGTTTATGCCCTCTGCCCCTGCGAGATGTTCCAGACCAGTCCTTCCCTTATTCTTCCCTCTGCTCCAGTGGAGCCGGGGTTAGGGCATGTCCCTTGGGGGAGGGGCCTGGCCTGTAACGCAGTCCCAGCTCCTCCTTCACGTGGACTTCTTTCTCCTCATCACTCTTCCTCCTCCCCCTGCAGATCCCACAATGTTTACTGTTGTTTCCGGTCGTCTACCTGTGTGCAGGTCCTGAGTTTTCCCCCGGATACCACAATCAGGTCAGTGGCCCAGACCCCGATCCCTAAACTTCACAGCCTCACATCTGCATACCGTACTTGTTCCAGGGTCTGGAATTTTTGTCATAACTACAGTCTTCTCCACTCCTAGCAAAATATGTTGAGTTGCAAGGATTTCCTCTGCTTCAAATAAAAGATGTCCAGTACCTATCATTTTACCCAGAAAGATTTAGTGTTCTAGGATTTTCAAGGCTTTTCAGTCCAAAATACAAATCTTTCTTGGCAACATCTTGGTTTTTCAAGACTGAGAAATAACTGATGACAATCAGAGATCAAGAATCAAAATGGGGGGACTTCCCTGGTGGTCCAGTGGGTAAGACCCTGCGCTCCCAATGCAGGGGGCTCAGGTTTGATCCCTGGTCCAATCCCTGGTCGGGGAACTAGATCCCGCATGCTTCAACTAAAGATCCCACGTGCCGCAACTATGAGCCCACATGCTGCAACTAAAGATCCCGTGTGCCGTAACGAAGACCCGGTGCAACAAAAACTAAAAAAAAAAAAAAGAAGCAGCAAAATGGGGGCCATGGGGCTTCCAGGAGAGCACGGAAGCCGCTACTGTCCCCATCTGTATGCGTGCTGAGTCCTTCCAGACACATCCTGCTTTTAGAACCCTGTTGGCTGTTTCTTGACCCCTTTCTCTTTAGTGCCCCCCTGCCCCACATCTACCTAGCTGAACTTCTGCAAGGTGACAAGGCCCCATTCCGGGCCACTGCTTCTTGCCATGTCGTTTCGGTCTTCAGCCTTCAGCTCCTCTGGGTGTGTGCTCATTGTACCAGCATCTGCCCGCAGGTATGAGAGGGAACAGGCCGAGCTGGGTGCAGGGTGCCAGAGGGATGTGATGGGATCCAGGGGATTTTCCCAACCACTTTCTTCATCCCAGGGAAGGTGTACTCGTCAGAGCCCTGCTTGCCCCACTCAGACGTCTATAAGCCAGGCCAGCATCAGGTGAGAGCAGAGCACAAGGTGGGTGCCCGTCCCACCACTTACGTGACTTTGTGTCTGCTGTCCCAGTGTTTGCACAATTCCTGGCTTGTGGGAATTGCTTAATATTTTCAAATCAACGAATGAGAATAAAGTGAGCTAACAGCTGGAAAAGATGGAGAGGGAGTCGTGTTGGGTCCAGGTGACTGGCCACCTGGGTTCCCTGTGGGAGTTGCTATTTCCTACTCCCCATTCCCCACCCCCGCCCCCAGGCTCCTGGTGGAGGATGGGACTGCCGAAGCTGTGGTGACCTGCAGAAATCATCAAGTGGCAGCAGCACTAGGACTGTGTCCTAGTGAGTGGACCTCCCTCCTCGAGTTCGTTCGAGGGCCGGGGAGAGTGGCCTTGCAATTCACAGGGCCTGGAGCCCAACCTGAGGTGGGTGAGATGTGGCTGGGAGGCGGGGGCTCAGATACCCAAATTCCTGGGGGCTTGGTAGAGAGCGTTTAGAAACTTGAGTTCTGTTGAAACCTGAGTTTTCCTTCCTAGTCCTCAGACAAGACTGATGAGCCCTTGACCCTCTTCCTCTGGACACTGTGTACCAGTTTCTCTGTCCTCCGCCCTATTGTGCTTTCTTTTGAGCTTGAGAAGAAACCCTCCAAGATCATCCCATTAGGTGAGAGTGGAAGGGCAGGGGTGTAGATAGATGGGTCCCAAGAGGAAGGGGGAGGAGGGATTGATAGGGGGTTTCAGGAGTCGGGGAGGAGAATGGTGGGCGAGGACTAAAAACCACATTCATAGGACACGTGTTTTCCTCTCTTCCCATCTCAGAACCTCCTCGACTACAGCGGTTCCAGTGTGGGGAGTTGCCGTTCCTGACTCGTGTGAATCCCAGGATCCGGCTGTCATGCCTCTCTATCCAGGAGCCTGAGCACCCCAGTGCCCTGGGGGCCTTAGCCTCCTCCTGCTAACCCGAACTGCAGTGGCCTGAAAGTTCTTCCTGCCCTGCTGGAGACCTTGAGGCCTGGGCTTCAGCTCTTCCCCCTTGTTGTGGCTCTTACCTTCTCTGTGATTGAACCAGGACCCCGGATCCCTGGATTCACAAAATGCTACCCTACTGTTATTTCTCCTATATTCTAATGCCAGCCTGCCTTGAGGAAATTGTGGAAACAGGCAAATCATGGTGCTGTTGCTGTTTCCTCTCCAGTTGGTGTCAGGGCACCTGTGCTCACAGGTGGCCCTGAGCACCTGGGTTCTGTCTTTGTGGCAGGGACTTGCCCCTTGTGGGGTGCTCCTGACAGGCCCCTTGCTCTACAATAAAGCTCTGGGGATGTTTCTCACTTGTGCTCACATGGGTCTCAGGCCTCATGACCTCCCGGCAGCTGGCCCATCGTTTACCATCATTTCAGCCCTTGTTTGCCACCAGTGCCAAAACTGGTTTGGAGAAGAGCTTCTGGTCCAGTCAAGTCAGGCCCTAAAGGGAGTAAATTGGGGTGTGGGGTGCAGGGTAGACAACATTGCCATGATGGCCTCAGTCAGCAAGGTTGGGCCCAGGAAGAAGTCAAGCCTGGAGTTGTTGCTAAGTATTGATAAAAGGTGGTTATGGAGAGAGGGAAGCACCAAGCATTAGGAGCGGCGTGGGAGGAACTCGTAATGTGGAACCCCAGTCAAGGGGTCAGTGCTGTGGGTGTCCTGTGGGTCAGGCCTAAGGCAGATACTTGATCAACACCATGAGACTGGCAGGAGTTCCTAGTCAGAACCTACAGAATTAGGGGTTGCAGGAGCAGTTATTTGGAGATGCTCATGCATTTGGCTGGTGTTCTGTCGTTTCTTTCCTGGGAGCTGCTTGCTAGATAGAGGGGTAAGGCCTAGCCACACCTCCAAGCGCTGTACAGAGCACGTTCCTTCCTTTGCATTAGGGATCTCTTTTAGTTCGTATTTGAGAGGTCTTTGGATCATGGCTGCTGCCACACACCAAGGATTTTGAGGACTTGAAAATGGAGTTATCTCTACTTCAGCGATACATATGTGAAGCTTCGAAGATCCTAACTTTTTAACACCTGGCCGGTTAGCTCAGTTGGTTAGAGCGTGGTGCTAATAACGCCAAGGTCGCGGGTTCGATCCCCGTACGGGCCAGTGGGGTTGCTTTTATTCCCTCCCGTAGCCGGAAGTTTCCGACTGGAGCTAGTTTCTTTCCCAATCACAAACGACAGCGAACCCACTACTTTTCAAAACCTGAGTTGGTCGCTCACTCCAACGCTCGGAAGGGCGCTCCCTGGGCTGGGAGCGGCCGCCATGTCTACTCTTCCCTGGGAGCGCACTGTTGGAGGCTGGCGAGAGAATGGGGAAGATGCCGGGACAAGGATACCAGAAAGATGGGGCGGGGCCGCGAGGGGAAGGTCGATTACAATTCTGTCCTCTGGTGTTCTCGCTGAACGGTCTCCTAACCCTGGAAGCGCGAAATTGTAGGAGGGATGGTGTTTGCGGAGCATGGAGACTAAGAAAGGCTTAGAGCGAGAAACCCAATTAGAAGCATGTAGTCGTGGCCGAGTGGTTAAGGCGATGGACTAGAAATCCATTGGGGTCTCCCCGCGCAGGTTCGAATCCTGCCGACTACGCGTCCTTTTCCTTCTCCGACGCGCACTAACTGCATTCTTTCTGTCCTAGATCTCACGGAGGATTAATCCGATCGGTGCTGCAGACATCCTCCAACCACGCGCATCTAGCTAGGGTTGAGGTCTTTCATTTACATCTTTCAATATCCGGGGCAGCTCTTGAATGGACGTTTGACATCAAACATAATGATTTGTCAAAATTAATTTTAGAAAAATCTAAGTTGTGACCAACCTCCCGGCGGTATAGTTGTGTATACCCCTTCAGAAGTTTTTCTCGCACCTTTGGCGCCGTGGCTTAGTTGGTTAAAGCGCCTGTCTAGTAAACAGGAGATCCTGGGTTCGAATCCCAGCGGTGCCTTTAATCATCCGATTCTCGGGAGAAGACCGTATCTGTTTTGTCTTTGAATCCTTACACTCTAATGAATTTATCAACTGCTTTTAGACTAGAGTACGCAAGAGTTCCAGTTCCGCACTCATTTCCTGCTGAGAGGAACAGCCAGTTCCGGTAGACTGCTCCAGAAGCTTGCGCCGTGACCAGGGCGGGAAGCCAGCGCAGGGCTACTCCTTCCTTTGCAAAGCGGATGGCACCCCGCTGGTGCTGGTGGGCCAGCCCTAGCAGCTGTCCCACTGCCTTGGTCCTACCCCAAGAACATAAGTCGGTTTGTTTTGTTTGGTTCTTTATTATAGTTCTTTTGGTTTGGGGCCTCAGAATTATATATGTATATATATTTTTACAAATAATTCTTAATTTAAAAAATCGAGGGAGGGGTGCGTCTTCTATACGCAGTTCCTGTACCAGGCCCTTCACGTATAGCTGTCTTCACGAGCTGGTAGTCAGGGTTAGGAATTAGCAGGAGATACCGCCTGGCATTGCACCATCTGGTTTCCTGCAAGAGGGCTCGAAAGGGCTGGGACCCTGCAGACTGAGTGGGAGTAGAAGAGAGCATAGTCCCGGTGGGGCCTCCAGAGAGCCCGGTGTGGAAGGGCAGAACACATTTCTGGAGCACTGAAGCCGGGCGTGTGGGAGTAGAAGTAAATGCTGCGGAGAAGGAGGCAAGAATTAGGATCCGTGGGCCGCTGACAGGGCCTAAACCTCCTTGGAAGTTAGACAGAAAGGTCTAGACACCATCCTTTGCCCGGGAACCACTGCAAGATGTCTGAGCACAAGTTTGGCTTGAAGGAATTGGTATATCGAGGTGACAAGTCGAGTAAGTGACACAGCACCACCGGGACCAGCTTTGTGCCAAGCACTGGGCTGCATGCTGTGCATTACCAAATGAATAAGGCAAACCACTTTTCTCATAGGAAGGCACAGTCAGCCACAGTGCACCAAGGGCAGGGATAGGGCTCTGTGAGAACACGGACAAGAGAAGTGGCATCTCATCGGACCTGAGAGTGGAGAGTGATCAGGGGAGGCTTTCTGGAGGAGGCGAGCTACGTCTTAAAGACCACATGGAAATTTGCCTGTGTTCCATTCAACAACTCCATACTCTGTAACAACCATTATTCTAGGCCCTGGGAATACAGCAGGGAACAATAAGCACAACAAAAAACGTTTTTAAAAGTAAATTATGTCATATGCTAGATAAATGCTACACAGAAGAATAACATAAGGGATCAGTATAGGAGGGGAGAGAACTTTGGGGGGTTGGTTATAGAAATGTCAAAGACTTGCACCTGTGCAGCTACAGAGAGGTGGAGAGGAGGGGAAGAATTCGAGACATGTTTAGTATAAAAAACACTACAGGATTCAGTAACTGATAGGATGTGGAGTCTGAAGAAAAGGGAGAAGCAATTCAGGATGTTGCCAGGGTTCCACTTTAGGGAAGTGCTGAGGGGAAGGGTTACTACCTTCTCAAATTCACTCTTTCTCACCCTATCTCTTTCAAACAACTGTGATTGCCCAAAGTTATACCTTAGAACTCAGTGTTTCCGTGTAAAGCTTTGACTCCTGTTAAAATGTAAAATACTTGCACCAAGGTAGAAACAACATCAGTTGTTTACGTCTTAGTTCTTGGATTCTAAAAGTGGGGTCCATAGATATTGTATGGATTTTTCTAGAAAAGGTGGCCACAGCTTTCATCATGTTCTATAAGGAATTTAGGCTTCCACCTCTGTGCAGATTAAGTGCGGGAGACCAGGTAAGACAGAGGTGACTAGAGACTTGGGGAAGGCTGGCGCCCAAGAGGAGGGAGACGGGAAATGGAAACGGGTGGCAGGAGGGAGATGCCAGATCAGCCCTGAGCGCTCCTCACGCACCTGAAAGGCCTGGGACGCCGACAGGAAAGGATAGGCTGTTCTCTGCTGCCCTCCCCCGCCGTCTGGCCAGGGACACCTGGGAAAGAAAAGGCAAAGAGCTGAACCCTTCGCTGAACTCCCCTCCACCAAAGTATCTGTGGGTAGGGCCTTAAGAAGGGATGGGCCCACAAATCACACGACTGGGGTATGGAACAAGATGGTTCAGCCCAGAGATGCTACCGGGGGGTCGAGTTCAGGGGCCGATCAGAACCCTCCTGGGAAGACTCTCCAGAACAGGAACCGACCTGAGGGAACACGGTAGCTGGCAACTGACCCCACCAGATCCTGCCAGGACTCTTGGCGGCCCCCATGTGAGAGCACGGCGAGTGTATAAAAAAGCTTAGAAGCTCGCACAGTTTGGATAGCCCATCCCCCACCTGACCTCGCCAGCCACTCATCTCAATGACGCCTCCTGCGTGGGTCTTCTTGGCCCCAGGAATTATTCCCTCGCCTGGGCACTACCCTGCGGTCTAGGGAGACTGTGGGCTATCGAAGTGTCGGTCACTCCAGAAGGATGGACAGACGCAGGGACAGAAAGAGGGGCTGGTGTTCCCAGAGAGATCTTAGGACTCATTAATTTGTCCCCAACCAGGCACCTCTACCGCTCGTCTTCAAAGCTCTGCGCCGGGGGCTGGGTCCGAGGACGGCGGGCGGAGGCAGGAAGAGTCGAGACTCCGGACTACGGAGTGGCGCCAAGACAGTGACCGTACGGAGCGGGCACACGGGTGCTCGAGGCAGTCCTGGAGGGCTGCTCGGGGGCGAGGCCGAGACCACTCCCTCCCACTTCCCCGACGTTATTTCCTGGGAGGAGTCGGAGCTCGCGGCTCTGGAGCCGAGAGAGATTCCCAGACCCCAGCACCAGAGTACTGTGCGTCGGGGCGCGTGGTCCCTGACCGCGTGCCAGGATCAGGTCGCAGTGAATCACAGTCCTAGGACTGCAGAAAGCCTGGAACGACCTCTAAAGTCGTCCGCGATCTTTACTATGTGTCGGCTCGTTGGTCTAGGGGTATGATTCTCGCTTCGGGTGCGAGAGGTCCCGGGTTCAAATCCCGGACGAGCCCGGCCTTCGAGTTTTGCGGAAACCAGAGCCCAATGTGGTTGTTACTTGGAACGGCGCTGAGGAAGCTCGACTGGAAAGGGATCAGCATGAACTGAGGGCTTGAAGGAGGTGTGCCGGGAGCTCTTTTGTTCTGAGTGGACACCCGGGTGGCAGGAAGAGGCTCGCAGCGCGCAGTCCTTCCCAGAGTGCCAGGAAGAGGGCAGGCACCTCCTGACATGGGCAAGACGCTCGCTTTCTGCTCCCCTCCTTCCCACTTGATGCTACTCCTCGGCCGCCAGAGCCTGGTTTCGGTTTGATTGATGTCCGTCAACTTACAGTAGTGGATGACAGTGAAACGGGTTGGGACCTATTTAGGGTTATGTCTGGGAGAGCCCCCGGACTGTCAGAATTCAGGTCTCTGCAGGCTTGGAGGCCGTCTTTCTCTCGGTCACTCCTGCTCGTTTTCGCCCTTCTGGGGCCTCGCGCTCAGTTATGGTCTAGAACATGTATAGGTTTGGGTCAGCATTTTTTAGTGGACGGAGGGACAGCATCCACAGGAGCCTCGCCATTAGCTCGCCGCGTTCGGTGAAGATAGCAGATCAAGCATTTGGAGTAAACAGCGTTTGTCTCATTCCTCGTTAGTATAGTGGTGAGTATCCCCGCCTGTCACGCGGGAGACCGGGGTTCGATTCCCCGACGGGGAGAAGGGCTAAATCCTTTTTCTCACAGCCACTAAATCTTAACTTACTTCGGAAGTACCCATCCCGGGCCCTAGGATGAAGATAAAAAGGAAAGCAGAAGGAGAGGGATCGTTTGTTATGACTCTCAAGCTGACATTCTAAATTTCATGTTTGTTTTATTTCAAGTAACTCTTATTTTAAATGTGTGGCTAAATTAATTATTCTCTCCATTCAATAGGTTTATTAGCCATTATTCTCGCCGTTCAATAAGCTTATTAGACGCGTTCATTGACGATAATTTAAAAAACACAAGAAGGCAAACAGCAAAACACTGTCACCCACGTAATTCGGGGGCAAGAAGAAAAGCTTAACTTTATTATGCGTTGGCCGGGAATCGCAACCGGGTCAACTGCTTGGAAGGCAGCTATGCTCACCACTATACCACCAACGCCACGCTCTCACTGTTACTTATTGAAGTTCCTAAATACTGAGTTAGGTCTACAGGGTCGTGGCTTGAGTTATAATGAGTCAGGGCCTAGGCGAGCAACGGACGAAAGCGACGCCGACACGGAAGTAACGGGTGCAGTGTGCGAGGCACTCACGTGTGAGCGGCGCTTGCCTCCCGGCACCGCCAGTGAGCTCCAGCCACCACGCGAGGGACTGTTTGATTATACCCAGTCTACAGACGAGGAAACCAAAGTCAAGAGAAGCCAAGTAGGGGAAGAGCTGGAATTAAATCTAAGATTTATCCAGGGCGCCAGATCTGCACCGACACTTTATTAACCCCCAAAATAAATCTCAAACACATGAAGTAATTTCTCTGTTGAGTGAGCTCGGTGTGTACCGAGGTTAAAGAATTGGGCCTTAAACCAAGTGCGTCTAAAGCCAATTTGTCCAGAGGAGGATTGTTAATCCCTTAGTGCGCGCGCATCTTGCCCACTGGCGGCGCGGAGAACCGCTCTGACAAAGGGCCGGGCGGGGCCTGAGAATAAAACTCCGCCCCTTGTTGCTGATGATGCATCTGTTCACGAGGTCCGTCAAACGGCGGCTTCGGGAAGGCCTCGTGGCGCAACGGTAGCGCGTCTGACTCCAGATCAGAAGGTTGCGTGTTCAAATCACGTCGGGGTCAAGGGGTTATTTTCGGTAGCTGGATAGTTTTGCATGTGAGATTCTTTTTCGGGAAAGAAAGAAAAGAACCTTGTGTTATTATACGAAAAAAAAAAAAAAAGGAACCTGAGTGTTTCTGGGATTTTTTTTCCCTAAAGTATCTGAGTTTTCTACTAAAATACAAATTTTGGAACTTTTATTTTCATCTTACCGTTTCCATTAAATCAACCAATTAAAATAATAATACCTTTAATCTCATAGATATTTTAGATATCCTAACACAGAAATTGTTCATAAACAGTCACCAATTCTTGTTCCAAAAATGTATTTTGGAACAATAAATGTTCTTTATTGAAAAGAATGTAGCAATAATGAATAACGTTAAAGTAATAATGATAATTCATAATCCTCCTAAACCAGTGGTTTAATTTTTGGCAATTTAAGTTCCACTTGCCGGGGGTGTCCATAATCTTGTACTCCAGTATTTTCACTTATCATTGTAATAGGAATAGGATTCTATTATCTTTATAATTTTAATGAACATCTGACTTCAAGGACAATGCTGTAAGTTATTAAGCAATTCTTCTAAAGTTAGACATTCTGGTTGTCTGGTGGTTATCTGCATTTTTTTCTCATTATTTAAAGTGTTACCACGTACATCCTTTTTTTTTTTTGGCCTCTATTGAATTTGGTCTATGACATGAATTCCTGAAACTCCAGTTCCAGGGTTAAAAGTTCCCCTTAGCTGAACAGCTAACTGTACTGCTGTCCAAAAGATTGTTACTTTTTCAACTGAAAGCGATCTTTCTTTTTTTCTTTCGTTTCCTCTCTTTTTAAAAAGCAATTATGTTTCCATTACCGTGTTCTTGTATTCAGTTCAATTTCTTTTTTTTTTTTTTATGGCTTTAATCATCTCTGATGTTCCCTCCATGCGGTGGAACATATAGGGGTATTAAATACAAATATTTTGTATTTAATTTGCGTTACATACAAATATTCTCCAGACTTCACTGCCGTAACTAGAAGCCCAGAGCTATGTGTATTTTTGCTGCTTCTGGTATACTGGGAAAAAAAACAACGAAGAAATTTAAGCCATCACTCCACAGGCCTTGTCTTTCCCAGTGGGGAATTTCTTCCTTGACATCTCTTTCCTTAACTAATAGCGCCTTTGTTAGTGTCACAGGCTTGGGCTGCAGGAGAGGAATTTGGGCTGTCTCACCACAGCGCACAAAGAATCTGTGCCTTGCCTTCCCCACCTCTCCCTAGTCCCAGGACCGCCTTCTGCCAGAGTGGTCACTGTGTTACGTGTGTCAAGACTGAGGCTGACAGTCTGCCAGCCTTTGCTGCAGAAGCCAAGTGTGCTCGATTTGAGAACCGCTGATGACTTAGCAAGGGGACAGACAGCTCAGGAGCGTTGGTAACCTAACGGGGAAGGAGTGTGAAGCTGGCAGTCGGTAATCCTGCATCCCCTCCTCGGTGTCCACCCAGAACAGGGCCCCTTTAAGGAGATACAAAATAGTAATTTTCTCATTCTATCTTTCCTTCTACATTAAAAAAATTTTTTTATTCGAGTATAGTTGATTTACAATGTCGTGTTACTTTCTGCTGTACAGCAAAGTGAATCAGTTATACGTATACATATATTCACTCTTTTTTAGATTCTTTTTCCATATAGGCCATTACAGAGTATTGAGTAGAGGTCCCTGCGCTATACAGTAGGTCCTCGTTAGTTATCTGTTTTGTATATAGTATTGTGTATATGTCAATCCCCCTTCTGCCCCCAACCATAAGTTTGTTTTCTACGTCTGTGACTCTATTTCTGTTTTGTAAGTAAGTTCATTTGTATCATTTTTTGTTAGATTCCACATATAAGCAACATCATATGATATTTATCTATTGCTGCACTTTTTTTTTTTTTTTTTTTTTTGGCCACGCTGCCCTGCTTTCAGGATCTCATTTCCCTGACGAGGGATTGAACCCGGTCCAGGCAGTGAAAGTGCCGAATCCTAACCACTGGACCACCAGGGAACTGAGAGACT
This sequence comes from Balaenoptera physalus, assembly GCF_965194825.1. Lineage (NCBI taxonomy): Eukaryota > Metazoa > Chordata > Mammalia > Artiodactyla > Balaenopteridae > Balaenoptera > Balaenoptera physalus. The sequence continues at coordinate 56,775,934 of NC_138901.1, read as the reverse complement.
TACTTTTAACTAGTCTGTGTAAATTTTATCATGTTCATGTATATTTAAAACCCAATACATCAACAGAATGGATAAATCTCACAAACATAATGTTGAATGAGAAAAGTCAGGCGCCAGAGAATATATACTGTGTGATCTCATTTGCATAAAGGTCAAAACAGGCAAAACCAGTATGTGGGTTAGAAGTCAGGACAGTGGTTACTCTTGGGACAGGGGGGGAGTGACTTGAAAAGAAGGCTGGGGGTCCTTCTGGGGTGCTGGAAATATTCTGTTTCTTGATCTGGGTGCTGGTTACCCAGAGGTGTTCACTTTGTGAAAATTTGTCCAGCTGTACATTTTCCATTATGTACACTTCAATAAAACATTTTACGATGCATCAGAAGTGTCGTGTAGAGGCTTCTTGTCCCGCCACATGGGCAGGGGCACTGTCCCTGCTGATCCAGTCCCTGAGGATGCACACATGGACCTGGAGGGGGCCTCAGGCCTCAGTCTCAGTGGCAGGGATGTTTGGTCTAGGCCTGCAGTTTGTACCAAAGACGAACACTTGGGCTCTAATGGCCAAGAGCAAACCCCAACGATGATGTTTGACCTGGGAATGCTCAGGAGGAGTCTGGATGGAGGAGAGCAGCCAGGTCTTGATGTACCTGCTCAGCTCATCAGCGTTGCCTCAGGTTTACCTTGAGGAGGACAACTTAGTGGGGAGACATGGGGAGTATTGGCTAGGCTCCTCCAACAAGGCCCTTCCAGAACCTTCTGAGTCTACTACTCCTCGTCCCTGGAAGGGGCTTATTGGCTGATGATGAGATTTCATGTCTTGAAATTTCTTTGTGGGGGAGGGGGGAGAAGGGAGAGGGGAGAGAGGGGAGAGGGGGAGAGAGGGGAGAGGGGGAGGGAGGACTTCCCTGGTGGTCCAGTGGTTAAGGCTCCACGCTCCCACGTCAGGAGTCCCGGGTTCGATCCCAGGTCGGGGAAATAGATCCCCTCATGCATGCTACAACTAAGACCCGGCATAGACAAGTAAATAAATTTCCTTGGGGGATATTCCATTATCAGAAATAAAAGGACTGACATGTGTGCCTAACAAACATTACAGTATCCCAGCCATCCAGCCTGACCTTTGGAACACGCTACATTTTGACCCTTCCCAGTCACTGGAAAATTCTATTCCCACAGCTCTGGGAGTAGAATAGTGACAATTTCCCCTCAAGGACACCTCTCAATGTTCCTTGGCCAGTAGCCAGAATCCCCAATCTAACAGGAACTGGGAGGCAAAAAGCAAAGCAAGAGGAAAGAAGAAAAGAGTTAGACCTGGGGGAATTTGCTGATTTACATCTTTATAAACCTGGGGAATCCCTGTGGGAGAGTGGTTGCTGAGCTTACCTCACCAAAGAGAACAGACCACAGTTTTGGATGGGGCTGCACTGGAGGTAGATTGCTGATACTCAGTGTGGCCCACAGAGTGGTGCCACTTCATGAACTGTTACTTTTATGTCCGAGCTGAGTATAGAATTTGAGAGCTACGTATTTAAAAACTCTTACAGCATTTGTCAGAGTACTTTTATAAACGTTGGTTATAACCAAAAAAAAAAAAAGTGAGCTTGTTATTTTTATATTTTTTAGATTTCATTTGTCAAGGAACTCATTTTTATTGTATTTTATAAAAGTATCAATCTGTGATAGATTAACAATAATTAAGGCTGGTTCTTCCCTACAGATCGTTTGAGGAGCACTGGGGTAAATAACAGAGTTTTTGTTCACTAACTTGAACAGGCAGCTGATAGTTGCCTAGCTGCTAGAACAGATAGGTTTTGTTTTGCTTTGTTTTTTGTGAATAATGCAAATCTCAATTTTATGCTGGCCCATCAACTATTCCTGAAAGGCCAAATGTCTTCCGACATAATGTGCAAGTGGGAATTTAAATACTCCAGGGGACAGAGATACTGTATGGGATCTAACAGGCATATCCCACCCATGCACTGTGTCCCTGACAGGTTCTAGAAAAGTCTCCCTTCACTAGATTATGAGGCATAAAGTATACTGCAAGTGACAGGATTTTTGTAAAGCTCTTCATTAGCTAGTCACTCTATGCCAAATATGTTGATAAAGGCACAGAAATTGAAATGGGCTCCTTGATCTTGGGAAGTGGGGTTGGGCTGACCCTGAGTGAAAACAGCACTGTACCTCCAGTGGCACATGCCTATTTCTACCACCACACCCCCGATCTGCTTTAACTGTAGGGGCTGGAATAGATACTCACGGTTACCAGCCTCCTTTGCAGTAGTCATGTGACACAGTTCTCGGCAAGGAGATATCTACTGTGAACTTTTTTTTTTTTGGCTGCTCCTTGGGACTTGTGGGGATCTTACTTCCCTGACCAGGGATCAGACAGGGTCCCATGACAGTGAAAGCACCGAGTCCTAACCACTGAGAAGCCAGGGAATTCCCATATTGGGAACTTTTAGAAAGGCTTCTGCTTTTCCTGATAAAAGAGACAGAGACTGTTGGAATCCATCTTGCAATCGTAAGGGAAAATGTTAAGAGAATCACGGAGAGGCCAATTCAGACCTCTAACATTGTTCAGTTCCTGAGCCAACTATCTACTTTCTGATTTCTTGTTATGTAAGAGAAAATAGATGTCTACTGTTTATGCCATTGTTAACTGAGTTTCCTGTTACTTGCAGTCAAAAGCATTGTGAACTGATCTAGAAACCCATCAGGACTTATTTCATTTACATTGGGTTGAATCATATGAAACTGGTATTTTCTGTAGGTCAGAATGATTGACTGTCAGTAGTTTTGCATCATTCAACCCAAATGACTACAAACACTCTAGGTCTGTAGATGTGTGTCAGTTAGTATGCTTTTAACAGCAAATAACAGAACTCTTAACTCAATGCATTAGAGAAGGAGACCTATTGGGTCATGGGAGGAAATGGCTGAAATAGGCATCCAGAGGTTCAACACTGTCATCAAGTTCTCGGGTTCTTCCCAGGCCTCTCTTCTGCCTTCTACAATGTCAGCTTCGTACTCAGCCTGCTGCCTGCAGGAGCACCACCACCAGCAATGCGGGCTATGTGCTTTCTTGTCCAGTTCCAGCAGGAGAAAAGGAGCTTCTGTCCAGCATTCTGGACAAGAATCCTAAAATTCCCACTAACTGACTCACTAAGGTCACATGCTTATCCCTGAACCAGTGACCATGATCCCAGAATAAAGGGTGTTGACTGGTATAAATCAGACAGGGTCCACTCCTGGACCTGGGATGGGGTCAGCTTCCCTCTCAGACCCACAAAAACTCTAGTTGCTTTCAGGAAGTGGGAATCGCTGGGAGAATGGATGCTGGCTAGATAACCACAAAGTCCTCTACAACGTGTCTCCATCAAGTTAGCGATTTGGGGTTGGCAGCAACAGAAACCAACAACACAGAATGGGGAGACAGGTGGTTCCCTAAAGCAAAGTTAGAGTGTTATTATTAGATGAAAGATGAAGGGTGCTGGACAGGCAGTATTTACAAATATCCACTACTTATTTCATAGAAAGTCCCAAAATCTATTTATTTAACCCAATAATGAAATTTGGCGTCGGAAAGAGCAGAGAAGGCAGTGCGGCAAGAAGGAGAAAAGTGAGAGTGGGTCCAAGCAATTTGGCCTTGGTCAGGGGACCTGCAGAGAAAGGTCCTCTGGTAGAAAATTCTTATAAGGAATGTGAGTGAAAGACTCAAAGAACAAAATAATAATGACATAAGAATAAACGCCCACGAACTACCCTGGTGGTGCAGTGGTTAAGCATCCACCTGCCAATGAAGAGTACACTGGTTCGAGCCTTGGCGGGGGAAGATCGCACGTGCCCCGGAGCAACTAAGTCCGTGCGCCACAACTACTGAGCCTGCGCTCTGGAGCCCACGAGCCACAACTGCCGGTGCCTAGAGCCGTGCTCCGCAAAAAGAGAAGCCACCACAATGAAAAGGCTGCGCACCAGAAAGACCCGATGCAGCCAAAAAAACAAAAAAACCCACAACACTGTAAATCAACTATATTTCAATAAAAGGTATTTAAAACTTAAAAAAAAAAAGAATAAACACACATGCAAACGAACAAGCAATAAAACTTGAATAGGGAATCTTAGTATATCAAGGCATTTAAATTCCCTTGGGAATGGTGCAGTTTGTTTAACAAATGATGCTGGCATAACTGGCTCTCTGGCAGAAAACAAAGTTAAACCCTAGTTCATACATACACACAAGGATAAATTCCAGATATATCGATGACTTAAATTTGAAAAACAAAACAAAACAAAAAACAAAACAAAAAAAACCCATGAGACTATTTCGGGGGTCGAGGGAAACTTTCCTAAGCCGGAACCCGAGCTGCCCCGGCGCTCGCATTCCACCTTTTCCATTGGGCCCCTAGGGCTACGTAATGGGACACCCAGCCAATGAGGACTGGGCATGGGCGGCGTGCTCAGCCAATGGGGCCAGGGCGGGAGATTTGAAAGGACCTCTGCGTGGGGGCGGCCGGGCAGGTTCAGTTGTTTCCCAGCGGCCAGGGAGGTGGCTGTGCCGCCGGCTCCAGGTGAGCTGTCCTCCTTTCGGGGACCTTGCGCCGGGAGAGGCCAGGTGATCCGGCAGGTCGGGGGGTCCGTTGGGCGGGCCCGCGCGCACTCTGCCGGGCTGCTGGTTGCTCTAAAGTGGAGAGAGGGTCCTGGAAAGGGGTGAGGCCGGTAGCAGGGCTGGGGCAGCGAGGTGAGCTCCGGAATGCGCCCTGATGAGGCCAGCTTGTAAATCTGCTCCCTTTCACCAGCCCCAGACAAGCGCTTCCGGCTAGATCTGTCCGACCCCTCACTCTCTCTCTCCCTTTTTTCTGCTGCTCACGGCTCTGCTTCTCTTCTCTGCCCAGTTCCCTCCCCCTTCCCTTCTAAGGATGGCCCAGAAGGAGAACGCCTACCCCTGGCCCTACGGCAGGCAGACGGTAAGGGTTTTCCCACTTCCCCTCCCCCCACCCGCGTGGCGAGGTTCCGCTTGCAGATTTGAGGTCCTGCAGAGGGCGATCCTCTTACCACTTTCTTCCCGGCTTTGCACCAGTTTATGGGCCCCAGTCTGGTCATTTGTAGCCACATCCTATCAGGTGCTGCCAACTTGAGTTTGACCAGCCTGTGAGGACCTCTGCAGAGCTGAGCCTATTTGTCACATCCAGATGACATCTGGGACTGAGCAGGCAGGGTCTGGCCTTTTGGCCATGATTCCCAACCCTTGTCCTGAAAAAATAGGCTAGGCAGGAAATAGAAATAGACTCTGGAAGGATTTAGATAAGTTTATAAGTTTAAAAGGTCCAGGACAAGTCTAAATTAAGAATTTAGAATTTATTTTAATGACTGGTGTGAAGTAAGCATTCAATGGCTTTATTTTCCAGTTGTCCCAACACCTTTCGCTGAAGAGTCTACCCTCTGATTTGAAATGCTACCTTTATTATATATATTAAATTCCCACAGATATGTGGATCTATTTCTGCACTCCATTTTGTTCAACTTGCTTATTTGTAAATTCCATGCTAATATCACTGTTTGCAAACAGGTCTGTAGGGGCACTGAGGCTTTCTTCCTCACTTGGCTAAAGAAGAAAGAAGGGGCCCTGCATGGGCTTTGCTCTCTGTTTGTGGGGCTTGAGTATCCAGGGGGGTCCGTATGTCCCCTTGTCCACCAGCTGCCTGCCTGGTGAAGCTCTGAATGAGGCTGTCAATAGTGGAGGCTGAATGAGAAAACATTGTCGTGCCTACGCTGGTCACTCCTAAAAGAAAGGGGTGTATATTACTCAGAAGTTGAAAGTGAAAAGTGGTCCAGGGCCATTAGAGCAGCCCTCAGTGTCCCTAAAGCCTGTTGTTGCAAAGGGGTAAACACTGAGATTTGCTGAACACTCAAGGCCCCAAGGACCTTATCTGAGACTTAACAGACTGAGCTTAGGGGACCATGAGAATACCTCTGTGCTAAAACTCCTTGAATTGTGTGTGTTCATTACCCTGGCCTGTACTGCCCCCTGGGGTGGGGGGCTGGGTGAATGAGTGGTGTTATGGACAAGACTTTGAAGGTTGGACAACCTTGGGCCTGAGAATGTGGAGTGGGCCAGGGCCAAAGAGGTGAGAGGTTAGGTGTGAGGGTAAGTCCTTATCTTAGGCTGACTTAGGTTGTTTATTAATAACTCATTTTATATGGGGCTCTGAGCAGAGTCTTGGGTCTGAGTAGCAAAATTGTGGTCTCAGTGTTCCTCTTTGAACTGGGGATGGCGTAGGTGGGTGGGTGGCTTTATAGCAAGTCCTGAAATGCTGCTTGTAGCACATTCCAACCCGGTCACTGGGATAAAGACACCCTCAGAGCTCCCCCCTGGTCCTTCTCAGGCTCAGTCTGGCCTGAACACCCTGCCCCAGAGAGTCCTCCGGAAGGAGCCTGTCACCCCATCTGCGCTTGTCCTCATGAGCCGCTCCAATGCCCAGCCCACAGGTAACTAGGACAAGGGGAGGGCATTGACCTGAGGGGACTAGGGTCTGGGGAAGGTGGACGGGGATGAAAATGTCAAAGGATGGCCTCAATCTCCCTGTTCTTTCCTTAGCTGCCCCTCTCCAGAAGGTGGTGGAGAACAACAGTGGGACCCCCAACTTCTCAATGTAAGCGCCCCAAGCCTTGGGGTGGCCAGAGATGGGGAGGGACAGTGAACAGGTAGGAAATGGGGGAGGTAGAAGGTAAGGGCAGGAGGAGTAGGGAGGCAAGAAAGCCTGATCCAACCTCAGCTCCCCTGGAAGAGAAACAGGGCTGCGGGCAGGATGGGCTGAGGTGCAGGGAGAAGGCAAACACCTCAGAGGACCGACTAACCGGTACTCAGCTGCCTACCACCCCCTCCACACCCCCCAACAGGCGTTCCTTCACAATCGACGACTTTGAGATTGGGCGTCCTCTGGGCAAAGGCAAGTTTGGAAATGTGTACTTGGCTCGGGAGAAGAAAAGCCGTTTCATCGTGGCGCTCAAAGTCCTCTTCAAGTCTCAGATAGAGAAGGAGGGTGTGGAGCACCAGCTGCGCAGGGAGATCGAGATCCAGGCCCATCTGCAGTACGGGTCAACGCCCTTCGCGCCGGAGTGCCCCTGGCGCCTCAACCCCCGGCTCCTCTTCCAATCCCCCCATAGCCGGACTGTCTTCTCTGCAGCTGTGGTCAGGCAGCCCCAAGGAGCTCTCAATCCTGGCCAGAGCCTTGAACCCAGAGAGCCGCGTCCAGTTCCCCCTTAGCACCGCCAGCCTGGTGTCCCCTGCCTGGCCCAAGCCTGACCCAGTTTGCCGCAATGGGACCTGTCATCTTTCCCATTTCCTTATGCCAGGATGCAGCCTGATGCTTCCTCTGTCTCCTCTCCCAGGCATCCCAACATCTTGCGTCTGTACAACTATTTCTATGACCGGCGAAGGATCTACTTGATTCTGGAGTATGCCCCCCGGGGGGAGCTCTACAAGGAGCTGCAGAAGAGCCGCACTTTTGACGAGCAGCGAACAGCCACGGTCGGGGCGGGTGGGCACCTGGGGTACCGGCCGGGGGCTGGAGGCTGGGGGACCCTGCTCGCAGCCCGAAGTCCATCCTTGTCTGACTGCCTGTCATCGGCCCCCCAGATTATGGAGGAGCTGGCAGATGCTCTGATATACTGCCACGGGAAGAAGGTGATTCACAGAGACATAAAGCCAGAGAATCTGCTCTTGGGGCTCCAGGGAGAGCTGAAGATTGCCGACTTCGGCTGGTCTGTACACGCCCCCTCCCTGAGGTATGGTGGGCCAGGAGGCCGGCCCTGGGTGTGAGGCTGGGACATTCAAACTAAAACCACTCCAGGTCTTGTTACCCAGAGACATTTTGGGTTGTTCTCATGTAAATATATAGACACAGCAATATCTTTACAAAAATAGGAGACTCTCTGGGAATCCCCTGACGGTCCATTGGTTAGGACTCAGCGCTTTCACTGTTTTGGCCCGAGGTTCAATCCCTGGTTGGGAAACTAAGATCCTGCCAGCCACGTGGTGTGGCCAAAAAAAAAAAAAACAAAAACAAAAATAGGAGACTCAGTTTTGCCACCCAGGTTTCTCACTTGAAATATATTGGGACCTTCTTGCCATATCACTGAGAATACCCCCACGTCATTTTTTTTTTTTTTTTTTAATTTATTTTTGGCTGCACTGGATCTTCGTTGCTGTGCGTGGGCTTTTTCTAGTTGCGGCGAGCTGGGGCCACCCTTCGTTGCGGTCGTGTGCTTCTCATTGCAGTGGCTTCTCTTGTTGCGGAGCACGGGCTCTAGGGCACGTGGGCTTCAGTAGTTGTGGTGCACGGGCTCAGTAGTTGTGGCTCACGGGCTCTAGAGCGCAGGCTCAGTAGTTGTGGTGCACGGGCCCAGCTGCTCCAGGGCATATGGGATCTTCCCGGACCAGGGCTCGAACCCTTGTCCCCTGCACCGGCAGGTGGACTCTCAACCACTGCGCCACCAGGGAAGTCCCTCCCACGTCATTTTTAATGGCTTCATAGTATTGCATAGTAGAGATGTAACCTGATTAATGTAAGCAGGATGTGCTTGATGGACATTTGAGATTTTTCCTTTAATTCTAAGGTGAACATTGCCCTCATATCTGATTATTTTAACATACAGCCCTCAGTGTGGAAACTCAGAGGCAGTGTGTAAGCCCACCTCTGGGGCTTTAGTGTATGTCTTCACCCCACTCCTACCCCAAAGGCTCCGTCAGAGCCTGGTTTGAACACTCCCCTGGCACATCCTGGGGTCTCTGGGCTCCCCATCAAGCTTCAGGGAAAGGAGAGAAGGTCTGGATCTGGGATCCCTGCCCACTCACCCCCCCCTCCAGGAGGAAGACAATGTGTGGCACCCTGGACTACCTGCCCCCAGAGATGATTGAGGGGCGCACGCACAACGAGAAGGTGGATCTGTGGTGCATTGGAGTGCTCTGCTACGAGCTGCTTGTGGGAAACCCCCCCTTCGAGAGTGCGTCCCACAACGAGACGTATCGGCGCATCGTCAAGGTGGGAGGCTAGCCCCAGGTGCCTGGCCGGGGTCTGTGCTGGCCCAGGGGCCAGGGGCAGGGAGTGGGCATATCGTAGTTGTGGGGCTTACGTCACTCACCAAATAGAATGGGCAGTGAAGGGAAAGCAGCCAGGATGAAAGCTGGGGTCCTCCTTCTCCTTTACCTCTGCAGGTGGACCTGAAGTTCCCCCCTTCCATGCCTGCGGGAGCCCAGGACCTTATCTCCAAGCTGCTCAAGCACAACCCCTCAGAACGCCTGCCGCTGGCTCAGGTCTCAGCCCACCCTTGGGTCCGGGCCCACTCCCGGAGGGTGCTGCCCCCCTCTGCCCTTCAGTCTGTCCCCTGAACTGTCCCTGTCATTTTCTCAGTTGTGTCTGTATGTCTGTATATGTGTAGTTAGGAGAAGGGGTCCCTGGCCTGTTCCCGCATCTGTCTTCTACCTCCTCTTTATTTAATAAAAGCTGAACCTTTTTGTACTGATGAGTGTAGATGTTTACAGGTGGAAATTGCTGTGAACAAAGCCGTCACCTGTGGGGAGGAGGCTGGGGAGTTGCCCATGCCGGGTGCCAGGACTGGCATTGCATCACCGCCCCTGGGAGCACCCTGCCCTCTCAACTCTAACCCCCACCTGGTCAGCTCCACCCCACCCCCAAGTCTTTTCTTTCCCCTGCTCTGACTCCCAGACCTGGGGGTGCTGGGGACCTCAGCTCCACTCTGCTATACCTGCACACCAGCCATCTCTGCCCACCTTCTCTTACTACTTGCTCTTAGTTGACCTCTATTCTTTCCCTCTTCTGGTTCACTCCTGCCGACCCAGGAGCAATTGAACATTGTTGTACCCAGAAGTTGTTTGTTTTTCTGCTCTGATGAGGATCTAGCACAGGAGTGAATAGAAGCAGCAATCTTGTTCCTAACCTAAGGTTTAAGGTTTCGCTGCTAGATATGTGATGCTTGCTGTAGATTTTTAATACATGTCCTTTATCAGGTTGAGGAAGGCCTGGTCACTTCCTAGTTTGCTAAGGGTTTGGGTGTTTGTTTTGGGGTCGCCACAACAGCATGCGGGATCTTACTTCCACGACCAGGGATCGAACCCACGCCCCCTGCAGTGGAAGCGTGGAGTCTGTTGGGGTTTTTTTGAATCATAAATAGGTGTTGACTTTCACCTAATGCTTTTTCTGCATCTGTTGATTATTTGCTCTTTTAAGCCATGTGGTGAAGAACATCAATAAATGTTTTTATTTTCATCTCAGTTGCTCATGCTATATTCAATTCCTAGGGTTGCTGTAACAAATTACCACAAACTCAGTGTTTTAAAACAACAGAAATGCATTCTCTTGACAGTTCTGGAGGCCAGGAGTCCACAATCAAGTTGTATGCAATGCCATGCTCCCCTCAAAGGCTCTAGGGGAAAGTCCTCCCTTGCCTCTTCCAGCTTCAGGTGACTCTGGGCACTTCCTGGCTTGTGGCTACATCACTCCAATCTCTGCTTCTGTCTTCACACAGCCTTCCTGTCTTCTCTCTTTTCTCTTCTGTGAAAGCTGGGGTCCTCCTTCTCCTTTACCTGTGCAGGTGGACCTGAAGTTCTTATAAGAACACTAGTCATTTGATTTATGGCTCACCCAGATAATCCAGGATAATATTGTCTCACGATCCTTAATTACATCTGCAAAGACCCTTTTTTCCAAAAACCATTGCATTCATAGGTTCCAGAGGTTAAGACACAGACATATCTTTTTTGGGGCTACCATGCAACCCACTACATATGCTCATAGATTAAAGCAACTGAATGATGTTATAAGGCTTAAAAAAAAACACCAAAAACCAACAGTCTGGGCTTCCCTGGTGGCGCAGTGGTTGAGAGTCTGCCTGCCAGTGTGGGGGACGCGGGTTCGAGCCCTGGTCTGGGAGGATCCCACATGCCGCAGAGCGGCTAGGCCCGTGAGCCACAATTACTGAGCCTGCGCGTCTGGAGCCTGTGCTCCGCAACAAGAGAGGCCGCGATAGTGAGAGGCCTGCACACCGCGATGAGGAGTGGCCCCCGCTTGCCGCAACTAGGGAAGGCCCTCGCACAGAAACGAAGACCCAACACAGCCATAAATAAATAAATAAATAAATAAAAGATCTACTCTCTAAAAAAAAAAAAAAAAAAACCAACAGTCTGCCCATTTCTCTCTCCCCACAGACAGCCTATTCCAAATCTTTTTATGGTTTTGTTTTGTTTTTGGTATTTACCATGTATTTCCAAATCACAGGCTTCTGTTGCTACTTCTTAAGTTTTCAGTTTGAGGCTCTATTGTTTTCCTGCTACAAAATGTACAGATTTCATTCTTTCACTCCACTGCCACCATACACATGTGCATTTTCTGTGTCTACATCCTTCTGATGTAGTTATATCAAAATTTTGGTTACATTTATTCGTTTGACAATAGTTATTGAGTGCTTTCCACAGTCCAGGCACTGTTCTAGAGGCAGGGGAGTGAATAAATAAGAAAAAGAAAAAATCCTCTGAGCTCCAGAAGGTTGCAAATCTAGAGGATCAATGTCAGTATCCAGTGTGTATGTTATGACCATGAGATGCCAGCCAAGCTGACTCATGACATTCTATACCTTTCTTTTGGAATAGATGTCCCTGAAGTCAATAGCCTGTGTCATTTTCTCACCCCCTCTGAACAGATCACACCTCCAAATTCTCCCCCAGCCTGAGCACTTAAAGTTATCAACAGTCATCAAAGTGTCACTTCATTGCATCATATGGGCCTGAGATGGAGTATGAAAGGTTAAAAAAAACCCATTCTTAGCTCATAGGCCATATAAAAATGGGTGGAGAGCTGGATTTAGCCCACAGGCCATGTTTTGCTGACTCCTAATGTAGTGGACACTGTTGTTGCTCCCCCATAGCCCCTCCTCCGTCCTCCATTGTGTTGCTGCTACTTCAGTTTGGAGGGAACTGACCCACCTCTAGCTCCAGGAGGAGCATAATTGTTCTAACCTAATCAGTTAATTCTTCAATCACCTTGCCAGAGTGATTGCTTCCAAATACCAAATCCTAAGTCAATAAGACATGGTATCACCCTGACCAAAGTGACTAAATTGGGCATGTGAACCAGTTTAGGCCACTGAGATATGATGAGAGATTAACTGGGGCTCTTGGGAAAGATGCATCCTTGTTCTTCTGTGAGGTCTAATGGAAGCTAGTCCTTTCTCCCCTTCTGGAAGGTATGGGAGTATATCAGCCAAGGCTTCTGGTTGCATGCAACAAAAAACAATTCAGGTTCATTTAAGCAGAAACAGACCTTATTATGAGCATCCTGGGTAATTCATAGAATCTCTAAAAGGACTAGCCTTGGAGTCTACAGAGTCAGGAAAAATTCCACTGCAGAAGTGGTCCAGTAGAGCATGGTGGAGCCTTAGCCATGTGCTAGGGAAGCTGGGAAAGTGACTGCTTGGTATTCCAGCTTTTGTAGTGGGAGATGGGCTCTGCCTAATGAGGTGGGAGAGTCCTCAAACATTGGGATTCAGATCCTGGGAGGCCCAAGAGAATGACAAATGATCGCAGTTTATGGACTGAATATTTTTGTCTCTCCAAAAATTCATATTTGAAGTTGAAGCCCTAACTCCCAATGTGATGGTATTTGGAGATGGGACCTTTGGAGGTAATTAAGTTTAGATGAGGTCATGAGGGTGGGGTCCTCATGATGGGATTGGTGTCTTTATAAGAAAAGGCCAGAAAGCTAGCTCTCTCTCTCCATCATATAAGGACACAAGAAGGTGGCCGTCTGCTAGCCAGGAAGAGAGACCTCACCAGGAGCAGAATCAGCTGGCACCTTGGACTCACAGCCTCCAGAACTGGGAGAAAAAAAAAAGATTCTGTTAAGACACCCAGTTTATGATATTTTGTTATAGCAGTTCAAGCAGACAACTATAATCCCCAAAGAATGACAAATGACATAGTGCCACCATGAGGAAGCCCTCTTGGGATAAAGCTATTCCCTCAGAAAGAAACCAGGCTGTTCATGACAGCCTTAGGGCACTGAATGCAGGCTTCTCTGACACCTTAAGACCATTATTGTATGACAATAAATTCCCCTTGTTTTTGTTTGTTTGCTTTTGATTCAACTTGTGTTTGATTCAACTTGTGTTTTCTGTCACCTGCTGAATACAGAGCATCTGCTTGCTGAGGAGTAAAAGGAAGACAAGGTGGGGGGTGTCATTCCCAAAGAGAGGGGGAGAAGCTTACAGTAGACCATTGGTCTCATGCTGTATTAGTCAGGGCTCTGGGTGCAAGTGACAGAAACACATCTTGAATGAGTTCAAGCCAAAAAGGGGAAATTAATGGCTTAGGGTCATTTAATTAATAAATATTTATTGAGCACTACTATACGCTAGGTACTGTTCTAAGCACTGGGGCTACAAATGAGAACAAAACCGACAGAAAGTCTTACCCTCATGGCACTTACATGAGCAAGTAAGCAAAATATATAGTATGTCAGATGGTGATAAGTGCTCTGGAGAAGAGGTAGGGAAGGAAGTTGGGGAATTGCTGGAGAAAGTGGTTGTAATTTTAAACAGACTGTAAGGGGAGGCCTCACTGAAAAGATAACATTTGAATAAGGACTTGAAGGAGAGAAGGGAAGGAGGAATATCCAAGGTGAAAATTTTTCTTGGTAGACCCAGCCTCAAAAAAAGGGGAGGGCGGGAGGGGAGTTGCAAGAGCAAGTGTAAATCCCTGAGGGGGCAGCACGTCTGTCTTGTCACAGGAACTGTGAGGAGGCCAGGGCGGCTACAGCAGGACCAGTGAGGGGAAGAGAAGGAAGAGATGAGATCAGAATGGTACCAGGGCTCTGACCTTCAGGGCCATTAATTTATTGAATATTTTACGTAGTGGCAAAATCACACACCATCCTCCAAGAGGAGAGAGACTCAGACCTGGAGGGGGCAGGAGACAGAGAACAGAGTGCCAAATACACAGGAAAGCCCTTAAGCCCGCTTCGCTGTCCACTGTGAGTCGCTCTGGGCAATTTCATCTGCTCGGTCTGTTAGCCGAGGACGATGGAACGAACCATTCAAGCTCTGCTGAGAATTCTGGTTTCATCCTTCCTGATCAACTAGTTGCGGTTGAATCCCGACGGTCCAAGCAGGATATACTACTTCCATCCCAAAACCCTCCTAGTAACCCCAATTCTGGTCCGCACTAGAAGTGTTTGTTAAGCAGCAATTGTGGGCGTGACAATTGTGGGCGGAAAGAGCCCTAGCCCCACCCCCGGAGGACTCCGGCATTTCAGGATCTTCACCTTTAAGATCCGCCCCCTCAACTTTTTGAAAGGGCGGGGCGACGAGCGCAGCTGTCACCTCCTTCTTTCCACCCCGCTGGCTCTCACGTGCGTTCAGTCGTTCAATAACAGCTCCTCTCCTGGGACTTCCTGGTTACCGGGACCAATCAGAGTGTTCTTCCCGTCCTGACCATTGTGAGCCCGAGGCCAATCGGCGCGCCTCTACAACGCCCCTTAAAGGCGCCGCCAACGCCTCCCGAGCCGGGGCGAACTAATTCCTCGGCTCCTGCCCCCAACTGCAGTATGGAGTCGCCCCGGGGGCGGCCTGGGCCCGAAGCAGGCCTTCTAGCTCTGGGGGAACAGCAAGCCGCGATCATCGGCGGCGGCCCGGACCGAACGGCCTCTGAGCCGCCCTCAGGCCTCCGGTTGTCCGAGGAGGAAGAGGCCGAGAACGTTGGGGGCGCGAGCCGCATCCCCAGGGCGTCCCCGAAGACTTCGAGCTGCAGCTTCGTCCACCCTCCGGAATGGGAGGCTCCGGAGGAAGAGCCGGGCCGCGGAGGGACGCCTTCTGGGGCAGGGAGCAACCGGGGGGCGCCGGGTCCCGAAAACGACCCGCATGCATCCTCCCGGCGCAAGAAGCCCGAGGACAGGCCTGCATCCGAGGGCGTCTGCCGTCGAGGAAGCCCTGGAGGCGGCGGGTTGGATGTTGAGCAGGAGAAGGAAGATGACGATGAGGCGGCGGCAGCCAGCAGGGCTGGCCGTTCCTTCTCCAGCCGCCTTCAGGACAGCCGCAGCCTGGATGGGTTGAGCGGGGCGTGCGGCGGCGCCGGGTCCTCAGGGGGTGCAGAGTCTGGCGCGGGTGGCGGGCGGCGCGCCACTATCTCCAGCCCGCTGGAGCTCGAGGGCACGGTGAGCCGCCATGGCGACCTCACCCACTTTGTCGCCAACAACCTGCAACTCAAGATCCGCCTGAGCTGCGCCCCTCAACCCCCGCCCCCTGCCCCTGCGCGGCCCTGTTCGGCGCCCCCACCCACTCCGGCCATTCCTCCCATCGACCCCGACGTGCTGCGGGACCTGGAGAGGCTGAGTCGGGAGCTAGGCGGCAGGGTGGACCGTCTGCTTCGCGGGCTGGGTGGTGCGGTGCAGGAGCTGACAGCGCTGAGCGTGGGCTGCATCCAGACCTACCGTGATGCCGTGGACTCCCTAGGCGAAGCTGTGGACATGAGCATCAAGGGCATGTACACCCTGCTGGCGCGCTGTGAGGAGCTGGAGAGGGCTCTGCAGCCAGTTCAGGGACTGGCGCGCCAAGTCCGGGATATCCGACGCACCCTGGAGGTGTTGGAGGCCCTGTGCAAGTGACCGGGAGGGCAGGAGAGGCCTGGCAACGCCAGGGTCCAGCAGGATCCTAAGGACTCTTCAGGGAGCCCTGGTGGGACTTGCCCGCCGAGGGGAGGCCTATATATTGGAGGCTCTTCCAGATACATTTAGCAGGCCCGCGACCACTAGCTGGGCCTTATGCAGGTGTACACGGGGAAGTTCTAAAGCTTCTCCTGGTGGGTGGGGATGATGCTCTGCTTCTATTCAGTTGGCCATCTGCAGCTACCTTGTTCTCCCAACTCTCTTCCCTAGTTAGAGCACCATCTCTGGGAAGCCAGGGCTTTAGGTCTGGGCTTGGGAGACATGACTGCCATATGTTCTCAAGAAAGGAGAACAGTGGAGGCTCCAGCCCCACTGTGGCCACCCTGACCTCCAGTGGTCACATCTCAGGTGCCAGGGGCTGTGGGAGCTTGAGGGATCCTTGGCCACACACCATGCAGACAAGGATGCACACTTGCAGATGGATAACCCACTGCTTCTGCCCTCCGGCCCCCTGCCCTCCCACTTCCCCAGCCATAACCTGGGTGGAGCTAGAAGGAATGTATTGCATGGTAGAGGGGGTGAGTTGGGAGGGGTCTCACTGCTCTCAGGGTTCAGATAGAATTGTTGCTGGCTTTGAAGCCCACCTGTTGTGGAGTGTTCTAATCAGTTTTGGCTTTCTGAGTTTTTGTGGAATTAAAGTGCTGCTGCTGCTAAGGCTGAGACTGTGTCTGTGTGGGGTTAAGGGATTGATGAGCCAAAGGTATGGGCATGAGGATCAGTCTTTTCGTGGAGTTTTCTTGGGGCCAGTGCTGCGAGTGGGGTGGGGGTCCCAGGCCACATGGGGAAGGATATGGTTCCTGCTCCTGAACAGCAGAACGGAGGGGAAATATAAGACACAGATACGGGCTCAGAGACCCAGTAAAAGCAGAATCAGAAGCAAGGTGATTCAGAAGAGAAAGGGAAGGGGTCGTCTTCTCAGTTCCTGAAGAGGTCAGGCAGGGACTGGGCAAACTGGACATCTTGGCTCTGGAGAAAGACTGGAAATACTTGCTAGCTCCTTTCTTGACCTCATTTCTCACACTCTGCTGATCAGTGCCACATGTATGGTCTGAAACAATCTTTGTTACAATCCCTGGCAGCCTTCCGTTTACAGTCACGTAGTAAATTCCAGGAGCCCCCCGTTATGGTCAGGAGATTTGGAAACAGAGATCACAGAAAGAGATTCAGTTTCCTTAAACTTTTCTCCTCTCTCAAGACACTATGACTTGGAAAGTATTTAAACACGTTTCTCTTTGGGGTGTGAAAAGTTCCGGGATTAGGAATGCTCCACAAGCCTTCCTAAGCAACAAGAAATTAGCAGGACAAATTTTCAAAAAAACGTTTAGCTACTGGCCCGTACGGGGATCGAACCCGCGACCTTGGCGTTATTAGCACCACGCTCTAACCAACTGAGCTAACCGGCCAGCTGATACTGCCATCAAAAAAATGAATCTATGTAAAATACAAATTACTGATCAGTCCTGTCTTCAGGAAAATTTAAATATGGGTAAGATTGTTTTGGGAGACAGGAAAACAGAATACGAAAACTGAATCATTTATCGTTTCGGGAAGCAACATCCAAACCAAAACACTGACAAGCACAGATAATGCCACTCTATGGTGCTTGATCGGCAGATCGAGGTGCAAGCATACAGCTTAAGACTGACAACATGCACGTAGCGTTGACGCACACAACCGGAAATAGAAACGGCCGCCGGATAGCAACTGGCAGATTCCCGAAGAGATGTGGAAAATTATGTATATAAGCGCCAGATGCCCACAGCTCTTTCCTCGCGGTGTTTGCAAAAGTAACCGACACCTTCGGAGGCACCGCTGGGATTCGAACCCAGGATCTCCTGTTTACTAGACAGGCGCTTTAACCAACTAAGCCACGGCGCCCGACTTAAGTATCTTTCCCCCTTGTTTCCCTGGCCAGGTCAGTTCCATGGCAGGTGACTGAATGCCAGGGTGACTTCCTCACCAACCTTTGGCCGTACTGGAAAACAGGGTAGAAGGCACGAAATCCGCGGCTGTAACCGAGAGAGGGTGAAGGGGCGACACAGAAATTGAATCCTGGCAGACCGAAGGTAAGAAGAGAAATTCTTGGATTATAAAAATCGAAGGCAGGCTACGGCAACCGCAAGCCGACGAGGGTGGGATTCGAACCCACGCGTGCAGAGCACAATGGATTAGCAGTCCATCGCCTTAACCACTCGGCCACCTCGTCCACGACTAGACGATTTAGGACCTCTTCTCTGGGGTCTGGACTCTTCTCAGAGTAAGCGTGAGCCCGACTACGTCGCGAAGGGAGGTGCGTCCCGAGAGATCCCGCCCAGCGACTCGCAGGGCTCTGGTTGCCGAGCGACCTTCTTGCTTGCGCCAGCGCCCGACCCTCTGGGTTGAGCGGTACAGAGCGTGCGTCAGTCCTCAGGAGACCCGCTATCCACCCAGATTTACAGTACCCGGATCTACCACAAAAACTACCGCGAGATCATTGCGCTCTCCCGACGGGGCGACTAGGCACTTCGAGCCAGGACCCTCCCCTTCCGGCCCCTACGAAGTGCTTCTTTTCTGACTTCCGCGATGGGGCTCCAACCGAGTTGAAAATGAGAAGAAAATTGACCGGAATTTTAGAAAGCTGACCCCGACGTGATTTGAACACGCAACCTTCTGATCTGGAGTCAGACGCGCTACCGTTGCGCCACGAGGTCTGCCAGCTATAGAGTGGGACAGGTCTCCTCATGACCATTGGATGGTCAGGCTGCCGGGTCCCGACGATCGAGGCCGCAAGAGCCGTGGCCCTGCGGGGTGCGGCGGGCCCTGCGGGTCCCACGATGCCCTCTCCCTCCGGCATCATGGGACCCGCAGGGCCCGCCGCACCCCGCAGGGCACGGCTTTGCGGCCTCCCGGCTCAGCGGTCCCTCCGACCCCGAACCCGGCTTCCTGCTGACCAGCAGGCGGCCCAGAGCTGGTTCCCTGGGGGACCCAGAACTCACAGCCCAGCGGGGACGGACTGGCACAGAAACATGTGGAAGGACGGATACCAGGCGGAATGTGGCGGAGCAGTGCCAGAGCTCCGGGCGCGTAGGGTCAAGAGA